>NC_092741.1:55858853-56466354 GCF_047496795.1 Chiloscyllium punctatum | reverse complement strand
ATCAGTGCCAAGTACTGTGCAGATGTAAATAAAGGGGGACTGGGTGATGGGATACTGGCCCCTGTGGAGTTATTGCACCCGCCTCCATCTTTCCAATGGTAGTCGTGGGAAGCATTGGCAAACAGGACAGGGGGAATCAGCTGGCTGCCTCCTGCACACAGGAAGTGGGTGGGGAGCTGGCAGCAGCATGTCCTGGAAACAAGAAGAGTCAGCATGGTGACTAGATTGGATTCCCTACATTATGGAAACAGGTCCTTCAGCCCAACAAGACCACACTGACCCTGCGAAGAGTAACCCACCCAGACCCATTACTATACCCTATATTTACCCCTGACTAATGCATCTAACACTATGGTAAAAACAATAACTGCAGATGCTGGAAACCAAATTCTGGATTAGTGGTGCTGGAAGAGCACAGCAGTTCAGGCAGCATCCAACGAGCAGCGAAATCGATGTTTCGGGCAAAAGCCCTTCATCAGGAATAATGAAGGGCTTTTGCCCGAAACTTCGATTTCACTGCTCGTTGGATGCTGCCTGAACTGCTGTGCTCTTCCAGCACCACTAATCCAGCATCTAACACTATGGGCAATTTATTATGGCCAGTTCTCCCGACTTGTGCATATTTTGATTGTTGGAGGAAACCAGAGCACCCAGGAAACCCACGCAGACACGGGGAGAATGTGCAAACTCCATACAGATAGTTGCCTTAGGCAGGAATCAAACCCAGGTCCCTGGTGCTGTGAGGCAGCAGTGCTAACCACTGAGCCCATATTGTGATGTTGTGGGAGATTGCAGTAACCACATTTTGCATTATTTTTTGCAGTAATTCTGTCCAATTCCTAGCAGGATTGAAAAGAGAATCATAGCCAAGGTACTGTCAGTCTGTCTACCCTGGGAATGCGGCTCCTGACTGGCAGTGGAAGATCTTGGGTATACAGTGAAGAAAATACTGTTAGAATGAGTACATGATCAAGGAGCCTTGGTTTCTAATTGACATACTGTTTTATTCCATTCTTTCCAGTTTGCATTTTTAGCATTTCAGTTTCTGAAGGGTAATTTGTACAAAATTCATGGCAGTGGAGCAGGTGACTGGGCTTACAAACACATTATGATTATGAGAATGTATGAGGCAGTTATTCTTCTCCATGTTAAAAACAAGATTTCTTTCACAAATTACAAAGCACAGTGGCTTTTCTGGCGGGACACAATGTGTTGGCACATTGGCAATTAGTAAGAATAAAGGCAGAGGAGGAGATGGCTGGGGCAGTGCTAAGGAGGAAGGAAAGCACTGTGTCATCATTATGTCAAAAAAATTCACACACCAGTGACTGCCTCGCAGACAATTAAAAGTCAAGCAGAACTACTTCTTCAAAGCTGCTTAGGGCCTGCATTTAGTTTCAAGCAGAATCTACTTATATAACATGCTTCAGGTAAGACTATCTCGACCACTCTACCTCTTATTATTTAGCTGCAATTTTATGATTACTCTGCCCTGCAGCCATGTTCCTGTTCTCTAAGGCTGTGTTCAGGCAGCAAAAGAAGCCACTCAGCAAACCAACAATTAAAACTTTGAAAATTATCTCAACTTCTGAACTGCACTTTTCAGCTCTGCAGAAAAGGAGTTTTGTAAATGCCATTAGTAACTGTTGGCCCTGTAGACACAGTCCTAATGAACCAATAAATCATATTGGCATAAGAACATATGAACTAGGAGCAGGACTAGGCAATTCAGTCCCCCGAGCCTGTTCCACCATTTAATACAATCATGGGTGATCTCATCTCAGCCTCAACTCCACTTTCCTGCCTGCTCTCCACATCTCTTCAACCCATTGCAAATAAAAAATCTATCTATCTCCTTCTTGAATTTATTCAGTTCCCAACATCCCCCATACTCTGGGGTAATCAATTCTACAGATTTACACCAATAGACAAAAGACAATAGGTGTAGGAGTAGGCCATTCTGCCCTTCGAGACTGCACCACCATTCAATATGATCATGGCTGATCATCCTAAATCAGTATCCTGTTCCTGCCTTATCTCCATAACCCTTGATTCCACAATCCTTGAGAGCTCTATCCAACTCTTTCTTAAATGAATCCAGAGACTGGGCCTCCACTGCCCTCTAGGGCAGAGCATTCCACACAGCCACCACTCTCTGGGTGAAGAAGTTTCTCCTCATCTCTGTCCTAAATAGTCTACCCCGTATTTTTAAGCTGTGTCCTCTGGTTCGGCACTCACCCATCAGCGAAAACATGTTTCCTGCCTCCAGAGTGTCCAATCCTTTAATAATCTTATATGTCTCAATCATATCCCCTCTCATCTTCTAAACTCAAGGGTACACAAGCCCAGTCGCTTCAGTCTTTCAGTGTAAGGTAATCCCGCCATTCCAGGAATTGACCTCATGAACCTATGCTGCACTCCCTCAATAGCCAGAATGTCTTTCCTCAAATTTGGAGACCAGAACTGCACACAGTACTCCAGGTGTGGTCTCACCAGGGCCCTGTACAGCTGCAGAAGCACCTCTTTGCTTCTATACTCAATCCCTCTTGTTATGAAGACCAGCATGCTATTAGCCTTCTTCACTACCTGCTGTACCTACATGCTTACCTTCATTGAGTGGTGTACAAGAACACCCAGATCTCTCTGTACTGCCCCTTTACCTAAATTGATTCCATTTAGGTAGTAATCTGCCTTCCTGTTCTTGCCACCAAAGTGGATAACCATACATTTATCCTCATTAAACTGCATCTGCCATGCATCTGACCACTCACCTAACTTGTCCAGGTCACTCTGTAATCTTCTAACATCCTCCTCACATTTCAACCTGCCACCCAGCTTAGTATCATCAGCAAATTTGCTAATGTTATTACTAATACCATCTTCTACATCATTAATATATATTGTAAAAAGCTGCGGTCCTAGCACTGATCCCTGCGGTACCCCACTGGTCACTGTCTGCCATTCCGAAATGGAGCCGTTTATCACTACGCTTTGTTTCCTATCAGCCAACCAACTTTCAATCCAAGTTAGTACTTTGCCCCTAATACCATGCGCCCTAATTTTGCTCACTAACCTCCTATGTGGGACTTTATCAAAAGCTTTCTGAAAGTCCAGGTACACTACATCTACTGGATCTCCCTCATCCATCTTCAGAGTTACATCCTCAAAACATTCCAGAAGATTAGTCAAACATGATTTCCCCTTCATAAATCCATGCTGACTCTGACCTATCCTGTTACTACTATCCAGATGTGTCGTAATTTCATCCTTTATAATAGACTCCAGCATCTTTCCCACCACTGAGGCCAGACTAACTGGTGTATAATTTCCTGCTTTCTCTCTCCCACCTTTCTTAAAAAGTGGTACAACATTAGCCACCCTCCAATCCGCAGGAACTGATCCTGAATCTATCGAACTCTGGAAAATAATCACCAACGCATTCACGATTTCTCGAGCCACCTCCTTCAGTACCCTGGGATGCAGACCATCAGGCCCCAGGGACTTATCAACCTTCAGACCTAACAGTCTCTCCAACACCAATTCCTGGCAAATATAAATTCCCTTCAGTTCAGTTCCTTTAGCCACTGTTACCTCAGGGAGATTGCTTGTGTCTTCCCCAGTGAACACAGGTCTGAAGTACCAATTCAATTTTTCTGCCATTTCTTTATTCCCTGTAATATTTTCCCCTGTTTCTGTCTTCAAGGGCTCAATTTTAGTCTTAACCATTTTTTTGCCTTTCACATACCTAAAAAAGCTTTTACTATCCTCAATTATATTATTGGCCAGTTTACCTTCGTACCTTGTTTTTTCTCTGTGTATTTCCTTCTTAGTAATCCTCTGTTGTTCTTTAAAAGCTTCCCAGTCCTCCGTTTTCCCACTTATTATGTTATACTTTTTCTCTTTTAACTTTATATGTTTCTTAACTTCCCTCGTTAGCCACAGCCACCCATATCCCCTCCTAGGATCTTTCTTCCTATTTGGAATGAACTGATCCTGCAACTTCGGCATTATACACAGAAATATCCGCCATTGTTCCTCCACTGTAATCCCTGCTTAGGTATTGCACCATTGAACTTTGGCCAGCTCCTCCCTCATAACTCCATAGTTCTCTTTATTCAACAGAAATATTGTCACTTCCGATTTTACCCTCTTCCTCTCAAATTGCAGATTGAAGCTTATTGTATTATGGTCACTACTTCCCAATGGCTCCTTCACTTCGACGTACCTGACCAATTCTGGTTTGTTGCACAATACCAGATCCTGAATTGCCTTCTCCCTGGTCGGCACCAGCACCAGCTGTTCTAAGAATCCATCTTTGAGGCACTTCACAAAGTCTCTTTCTTGAGGTCCAATGCCATCCTGATTCTCCCAGTCTACCTGCATGTTGAAATCCCCCATAACAACTATAGTAACATCTTTGCGACAGGCCAATTTCAGCTCCTGATTTAATTTACATCCAACATCCAGACTACTGTTTGGGGCCTGTAGATAACTCCCAAGAGGGTCTTTTTACCCTTAGTATTTCTCAGCTCTATCCACACTGACTCTACATCCCCTGATTCTAGGTCCCCCCGCGCAAGGGACTGAATATCATCCCTTACCAACATGACCACCCCACCCCCTCTGCCTGTCAGTCTGTCCTTACGATAGCACGTGTAATCTTGAATATTCATTTCCCAGGCCCTGTCCACTTGAAGCCACGTCTCAGTTATCCCCACAATATCGTATCTGCTAATTTCCAAAAGAGCCTCAAGCTCATCCATCTTATTTCTAATACTTCGTGCACTCATGTATAGTATTTTTAATTTGTTACTGCTCTCACCCTTCCCATCAACTCCTATTTCACTCAACCTTACAGCATGATCCCTTTTTGAGTTTTCTGCCTCATTGATACATTTGTCTTTCTTGATTTCCCTTGTTCTAACTTTCCCTTCAATTTCCTTCTTAAACATCTAGTTTGTCCCCTCCCCCCCCCGCTACTTAGTTTAAACGTAGCTGTGTTGCAGTAGCAAACCTGCCTGCCAGAATGCTGGTCCCAACCTATTAAGGTGCAAACCGTCTCTCTTGTCGAATTTATGCTTACCACAAAACATACCCCAGTGAAAAAGAATTTAAATCCTTGCTTCCTGCACCATTTCCCCAGCCACACGTTCAAGTCCATTATCTCCCTGTTTCTCGCCTCACCAGCCCGAGGAACTGGAAGCAAATTGGAGATAACCACCTTGGACGTCCTGCTTTTCAGCTTTTTTCCTAGTTCTCCGAAGTCCCGCTGGAGTATGTTCCTCCTCTTCTTTCCGACATCATTTGTGCCGACATGTACCACCACCTCTGACTCTTCACCTTCGTTCTTGAGGATTTCCTGCACTCTGTCTGTGATGTCTTTAACCCTGGCACCAGGAAGGCAACACACCATCCTTAAGTCCCATCTGCTGCCACAAAAACCCCAGTCAGTTCCTCTAACTATGGAATCCCCTATTACCACAACCTTTTGAATGAAGTAATTTCTCTTTATCTTTGTTTTAATTCTGTTACCCCTTATCCTAAAACTCTTGCTTTAGGTTGCCCACAAGAGGAAACATCCTTTCTACATTGACTTTGTTGATCCCCTTTAACATCTTAAATACCTCAGATAGATCTCCTCTCACTCTCCTAAACCTCAGCGTGTATAGATCTAAATTGCTCAATCTCTCTTCACAAGACACCCTTCTTCATAACTAATCATTTCACGCGAAGTGAATCAAATTGGATGAAGACCATCAACTTTCAAGCTGGGGACCTCCAGACAGGGGCAACAGAGATTGTTGGGGGAGGTGAGGGCCAAGTGACGTTATCACTAGACTATTAATCCAGAAACTCGAAGGGCCCAGTGATCCATTCCTACTATTATTTTCTATGTTTATGGAAGTCTGATTGAAACTGCTCTATTTAAGCTCTGCAACAATCAATCCCTTAACTTCAAAAACTGTCCTTAGGCACTAATATTTTTAAAATCCAAAAATGCTAGCTTGCCTCACAAAGACAGCATTTCCAAAAGTTACATGACCCTGTGTAACTAACAAGTGAATACGACACAGTTCTATTGTTGATATTCATGCTGCAAAAAGGAATATTCTGATTCTTTCTTTGCAACATAGCAGCATCCAAATGTCCATTTTCCTGGCTTGTATTCCAAGTAAGATATATGACCTCCTTACATGGGCTCCTTGATGCCATACTCGGTCAAAAACTACATTAGTGTCAAGGGCAGTTATTCCCACCTCATATCAGAAATTCATGTCTTTTCTCCATGTTTAGATCAAGGCTACAATGAGCTCAGAGGCTAAGTGGCCCTGGTAAACCCAAGCTAAGTGTAAGTAAAAGGTCATTCTTTTTAAAGTGCTGCTGTGTAGCACAGTTGAAGACCCCTTCCATCACTTTGCTGATGATTGCAAATGGACTGATAAGGTGGTAGTTGCCCAGATTGGATTTGTCCTGCTTTTGGGACACAGAATGTACTGAGGCAATTTTCCACATTGTGGGATAAAGGCCAGTATTGTAGCTGTCCTGGAAGATTCCCTAATCTCTACTCAGTTTCCTATCTCTGTTGTGATCCCCCTAGAGACTGATGACGTTTAAAAAGATAGTTGAATTTTCAATGACTTAATGGGAGATCACAAAATGAGAGTTCAAATTTTAAGACTTTTGCTGCAATAAACAATCTTAAAGCAACATTACCTAAACAGTATTTAGTGGAGAAATCATACTCTAACCTACAAAAAATCACTGTTTAACTTTTAAAAAGACTGAAATTCCCACTCCATGTCTAAAATATACCTTGAATCTTAAATGCCCACGTAATTCTCAAGGAGTCAAGAGTGTGGTGCTGGAAATGCACAGTAGGTCAGGCAGAATCTGAGGACACTCGAAGATACCACACTCTTGACTCTGATCTCCAGCATTTGCAGTCTTCACTTTCTCTTAAGTCTCAAGGACCCAGTCTGAAGTTATGCTGATCTTTGGAAGACTTGCCTCTGTTTTCTTTTTTGCCAGCCAACTGATTTCTAATCCTGAACCAACTTTCAAGGCAAAGGTTACCCTAGAGATAACTTCCTCTAGCCAAAGCTAGGTGAGTCTTCCAGCTTCCCTGCAATCCTCATGAACTTGGTTTCTTCAATACAATGTGTGATCCCACCTGCATTTTGTGTGGTGAACAATAAAAACTGGCTACCTCTATCACTCTGCTCTCTCTTTGTCTCAGATTCTTGCAGACCAACCTATTTGTTAGTTTTAGAAACATTCAGGGACATCTTTAGAAAACCCTGAAAGTCAATATTGCAATGGCATTCCATGGTTATTACCTCTCAAAGGCCACTTCTCTAGCAATGTACATCAAATGTGCTTTCTATACAGGTCAAAATTCTGTGTATCTATCTTCTAAAAGCCCAACTCTTGAAACTAAATTGATTGTTTCAACAATAACCATTTCTAAAGCCTAATATTCTTGACACCTCCATGTGCAACTTGGAGACTAACTCCGCACAGTCGTCATTGATGGTCTTTCTATTGCCAATAGCTGTGAATATGTTTCCCCCTTTAAAACAACATGGATCCTCCTTTAGCCTTGATCAACCAAGCTTCCAATGTTGTGGAAGAACAGAATTTAAAACTGGTCACGTGATTGTCATCATTCCTTCATTTCACCCTAAATTAAAGAGACAGTTCCAAATATAACAATCTTTTTAAATTCAATGTTTGTAACATGTCCCAAGTAAGTCAGTCTCCCCATAACAAGTGATTACTTCAAATCCCATGTGTAGTTCTGCAACTGCTTTATGAAAGTTCACTTTTACAGCATCCAAAGATATTCCCTCATCTAACATGCTCTTGATCTCATAAACTGTACAACTAGATTATTCAGACATGATCTGCCCATCACATAACCAGTCTTACTTTCTTTGATGAGGTCATATTTCGTCAAGTGCTCATTCAGTCTGAACACAATAGTTATACAAAGGCACTAAAAACCCAACAAGGTCAAGGCAGCAGTGCTCCTGCTGATTGTAGTGGCACCAACTGGTGATAATTTTTTTCTTCTGCTTCCCACCAGTAGTTGTGTGGGAACTTGTGCTGGAGGAGCTTAAAGTTGGGGAGTCTTGGGGATGACTTGACGATCAGGAGAGAACAGTTTGGAACTCAGGGCTTGGAAGTTGGAAGGACGAGGTGGCTGGGTAGTGGGGTAATCTTGGCAAAGACAATTCTGTGGGAAGGAGATAGATAAGTAAACTTGAAGATTGTGTTTGGTGGGATGGAAGACCAGAGATCTGAATTTGGGCAGGGGAGAGAGAGCTGATTGTAAGAGAGGAGGGAAAGTTTGGAGATTGAGGATTGAAGTTGCATGAGAGCTTAGTTATGATCCTTTACTTTCTCATCCACAAGGAATGTTATGAAAAAACAGCTCTTGCTTTGTGGCATCAGTTATTGATTAGATTAGATTACTTACAGTGTGGAAACAGGCCCTTCGGCCCAACAAGTCCACACCACCCCGCCGAAGCGCAACCCACCCATACCCCTACCTAACACTACGGGTAATTTAGCATGGCCAATTCACCTGACCTGCACATCTTTGGACTGTGGGAGGAAACCGGAGCACCCGGAGGAAACCCACGCAGACACGGGGAGAACGTGCAAACTCCACACAGTTAGTCGCCTGAGGCGGGAAATGAACCCGGATCTCTGGCGCTGTGAGGCAGCAGTGCTAACCACTGTGCCACCGTGCTATCTCCTTCGCTGTTGAATTTCTCAACCCAGGGAATTCATGCTAATGAGATCAATCTCCCAATTACATGGAGGTACCTGGTTTAAATATGCTAATAAAATGTCTCATCTTTCAATGCTGAGAAAATGGCTAGACACAGAATCCAGTACTATGAAAATGACAATAGGCGTGTGCACTTCAGGTTTGAACGCATTCTGTATGCTAAAACCTTAAATGCTGACTGTCCTAACCTTTTAGTGGTACCAGGCCCCCAGACAAGTTTAGCATTTCTGTAAGAAGTGGCAGTTTTGAGTGTCAAGTATTGACTTGGACAAACAAATCTGAATTAAGCAGCATCAACACATATTTCTCGAGCGCAAAGTCCCAGAAGATGAAGACAATTGGATTACTGATGCAGATGTTAGAAAACTGGGGAACAACCAATATCATTTCAAATTTTAAACAGGTGGACAGAGTGATCCCATGTAATTACAAGGGATTTAACACAACACTTATGAAAGGGATAATGTTAGAGCCTTTCATTACCGAAACAGATTATCTAGTCCTGATTACATTGCTGTTTATGAGACCTTGCTGTGCACACATTGGCAGCCACACTGCCTACATTTGAACAGCGACGATGCATCAAAAATATTTTATTGATCATTAAACATTCCAGGCCATTCTTATGTTCCATAAAGCGTTATTATAAATATGCTTTATTCCTACCACCAATCTAGATCAAATAAAAGGTGTTAGCAGCCAGCACCCCCATCTAGATTCACCTAGGCAAATAAGGATGTCTTCAGTATAATTTGCACTATATATGTATGACTGTATACTAAGCTTATGTTGGTCTCAGTGAAAAAATGGTTATCATAAGAATGGAGCATTTTTGCTCCTGCCGAATTATTTAATTGCCCTTATTCATTTTTGTAACAATATGCAGCAGATGAAAACCTAATTTCTTCTCAAGAAATAGTCCAGCATGTCTTGTGTGAGTTATGTGTGAGTTTTCTTTTTTATGAATGATTGGCAGCTTTTATTGTCTTTACTAGACACATCCTGCCATTTTCTTCTCCTGGATAAATTATGGAAATAAATCTCAACCACTTTAATGTCAAATTAGTCATTTATTTGATGTCATCAGATTTATAAATAAACTGAAATGACTCTTTGCGGCCAGAAACCTTCAAAGGCCTTACACCAGATCGACTGCAAATTAAGGTTTGGTGCAGTTGGTATTAAAGTTATTTGTTTTCTTCCAAGGAAGAAATGCTAAATCTGCAACTACAAGGAGATCAAAATTATTGTACCTTGACATTTTTCAAGTCCATCTGAAAGGACAAAGTTAGAACCCATTTCCTTGTTCTAAAATCCTTCCATACTCTCTCCCTTCCTTATCTCTGTAATCTGATACAGGATGACTACCTAGCATTGGCGATGGCCTAGTTGTATTACTGTTAAATTATTAATCCAGCAATGCAGGTCATCCTCAGAGGACCTGTGGTCCTAATCTTACCACAGCACGTGGTGGGATTTGAATTCAATACAAATCTGGAATTAAGTATGACCATTAAACTGTTGTCAATTTTGGGGGAAAACCCTTCCGGTTCATTAATGTTCTTTAGGGAAGGAAACTGCCATCTTTTCCTGGTCTGGCTTACCTGTGACTCTAGACCCACAGCAATGTGGTTGACTCTTAACTGCCCTCTGGGCAATTAGGGATGGGCAATTACTGCTGGCCTAGCCAGAGGCACCTATGTCCTATGTGTAAGTGAAAACAAACTAGACTGATCTGATTTTGGTCTCTTGAGTTCTCAATCTCCTTTGCTCCAGCATTAGCAGAAACACTTTCACACTGCCCGGGCCATAAGCTTTGAAACTCCCTACCTAAGTATCATCAACTTAATTCCTCTTTCTTGCCTTTACAAGTTTCTTTAAATCCTATTCTTTCACCAAGCACTTGGACACCAGGGTTCATATCAACATGTGACTAGATGCAAAATTAATGATGCTTCCGTGAAGCATCTACAAAGTTGTACTACATTAAAGCTGTGAAGCAATGTGTGTTGTTTTGCTGGTAAAAATATCAATCCAGATTGAAAAAACGATTATATTAATATAGAAGCACAACCAATGATTTTTTTTGTAAATATATTTATTAGCAATTTTTTTTAACTTTACAAACATATAAAATTATTGAAAAAACAATCAATCACAAATATCAGCATAATAAAAAGAAAAAAAACACAAATTACAATACAACTGCTATCTACTAACTACTAACCTACTCTATAATACAAAGCAAAGCAACAGCAAAAAAAAAGCAAAAGAAAACACAAAATACTATGCTTGGCGCAAGGCTCCCAAACAAAGGAACGGGAGCATTGTATACATACCCGTATTAACTCGGGAGACCCCCTCCAGGGCCCAGGGCTTGACAAATCTAATCATCCGGTTAAACAAACGCCCGACTTAAGATAACTGATAAATCTATATCCAAATAACTCAAGTAGGGCTGCCATGTCTTATAAAAATTGGCTGTTGTGTGGTGCACCATGTTTGTGAAAAAGTCCAAGGGAATGTGCTCCATAATTAATTTCTGCCATCCCAGTAAGTCCAGTGGGTTCACAGACACCCAATTCATCAGAATATTCTTCCGTGCACAGTGTGCAAGTATATTACATAGTTCTTCCCATGCCTGTCTAAAGATGGTAAATTCGGTAGACCTAAGGAGGAGAGATATCGGGTCTATTTTGACTACAGTCCTCAATCCCCTCCCTATCTCTCCAGCCACAGCGCTCCAATAAACACGGAGCCTGTGACATGTCCAGAAGCAATGGGTAAGAGTACCTACACTTCTTTTACATTTGGGGAACACTGACGATGCCCCTTTTTTAAACTTCGCCAGACGGTCCGGTGCCAGATGTGCCCTGTGCAGTAGTTTTAACTGCGTAGTGCATGTCCTGTTACAGATTGAGATCTTTCAAGTATTATCCCATATGTTCTCCCATGTTTCAGAAGAGATCTCCACTCCCAGCTCTTGCTCCCAGACCTCACATAGCCGGTTAATATCCTGCCAGGCCCTGCCACCTAGCAGGCGATAGAGGGCAGTAACTGAAATGGTGCTTGTGGAATGTAACAACATCCTCTCTATTGGGCTTATAGGGATTAGTGACAAGTATAGTCTTCTTCTGGATGAAATCCCTAACCTGAAAAAAACGGAAAAGGTCTCTGCTTGGCAACCCGTATTTGCGGCTCAGTTGCTCAAAAGACATCATAACCTCCCCCTCAAACAAGTCTCCCAAACTAGAAACTCCTCTCGCTGCCCATTGTTTGAACCCTGAGTCCATTATCCCTGGGCAGAGCCCTGGCATGCCAACTATAGGTATAAGTGGCAAAGTCTTGGATAAACAACCCTCACTCTGACGCATCGCCCACCATGCCTTGACTGTACTAATGACAATGGGGTTCCGGCAGTGGTCCATAACTGTCCTCATCTTATCCATGATAATAAGAGGGCACTTTGCTTGGGAAGCCTCAATATCCAAGGGAAAAAGTGAGGACTGCAGATGCTGGAGATCAGAGCTGAAAATGTGTTGCTGGAAAAGCGCAGCAGGTCAGGCAGCATCCAAGGAACAGGAGAATCGACGTTTCGGGCATAAGCCCAAAGAAGGGCTTATGCCCGAAACGTCGATTCTCCTGTTCCTTGGATGCTGCCTGACCTGCTGCGCTTTACCAGCAACACATTTTCAGGCCTCAATATCCAGCCATATTGAGTTTGGATCGTTACCTACCCAATCGCAGACAAAGAACAGCAGGGAACTCAACTGATACCTTCTGATGTCTGGGAAATCAACTCCTCCCCCTCCTTGAGGCAACTGCAATTTAGTAAATTTGATGAGGGGCCGCCCACGATGCCAGACAAGAGAACCAAACCACCCCATAAGCTTCCGCAGCGTTGACCTGGGAAACATTACAGGGAGCATACGCATGGGATAAAGCAAACAAGGAAGAACATTCATCTTAATGAAAGATATTCCACCCAGCCATGAAATTGGAAGAGCCTCCCATCTCTGGAGATCTCACCTAATATTGTCGATCAAATGAGCAAAGTTAGTCCGAAGTAACAGATCAAACTTGGGGGTAATAAAAATGCCTAGGTACTGGAACCCTGCCTGTGACCACTTAAAAGGGAACTTAGAGCCACCTTCAACCTCAACCTTAAGGTTCCCCAAAGACATAGTTTCTGATTTTGCAAAGTTAATCTTATATCCTGAAATAGCCCCAAATGAATTGATACATTGTATCAAATGGGGTACGGAGGTGATTGGGTTCGATAAAAACAGAAGGTTATCATCCACGTACAATGTAACCTTGTGTGCCCTCGATCCCACTTCTGGAGCAGTTAGGTGGACGTTCTGACGAATAGCCTCTGCCAGCGGCTCTATCACCAACGTAAACAACAACGGTGAGAGGGGGCAGCCTTGCCGACTACCCCGACCAATTGTAAAATTCCCAGACTTCACCCCGTTGGTGATGACCGTGGCCAGAGGGTGGCGATATAAAACCTCCACCCACCTCGCAAAGACCCCACCCAACCCAAACTGTTCAAAGACATAAAAAAGATACGGCCATTCCACCCGGTCAAATGCTTTCTCTGCATCTAAGGAAATCACCAACCCCTGAATCGATCGTTGCTGACAAACTAGGACCACATTCAGCAACCTTCTAATATTATTAGAGGACCTCCGACCCCTTATAAAGCCTGTCTTTAATAATATGGGGCAATACCTTTTCCAATGTCAGTGCCAGGATCTTGGACAGAATCTTGAAGTCTGAATTTAATAGAGAGATGGTACAATATAACCAATGATTTGAATGTGAGCTTTATTGGAACTTATAAACTGGAACATACCCCTGTACCTGGAGATGCAGTTGACATAAAAGTGTCGCAAACCAGGGCTTCACAATATAATCTTTTCGAAGGAACCTTTTCAAATATGGATGACTTAGATGATATGTCAAAGTGTTGACAATGTGAGAACCAGTGATACTCAGATCCTAATCTCCCTGTCTGCAATCTTCCTACCTTAGAATTATAGAAGCATACAGTACAGAAGATGCCATTCAGCCCATCAAGTCTGTCCCACTGAAAATACACTCATCCCACACAGGCCTATAGCCTTGAGTGCTATGACATTTCAAGTGCTCATCTGAGTATTTTTTAACCATTGTGAAGTTATCACCTCGACTACCCTCCGAGGCAGCGTATTCCAGAGCCTCACCATCCCCTGGGTGAAAACATTTTTCCCCAAATCCCTTCTCTACCTCCTAGCACCTCTTTAAGTATGCATAGGGCAAATTCAGCATTAGCTTGGACAGGAATAGGACATACACAGTGCCCTGGGTTCTCTGTGGTGTGTTATGCAATTGCTATTGACATCAATTAATGCTTTACCCAGGTCTGCTCTGGTGCAAAGAAGAGAGGATAAATTTGATCTATCCAAAGATGCAAACTTAGCTTATGACCATTTGCTTTTCCAAGAAGCTCATCAGTTTGCACATGTTCAGTTCAGACAGTAATATCTTGTTGCAGTGAGGGTGTCAATGACATTTACCCAATGTGAAGTAATCAATCACAGATTGTGCCAATATTATGGTCATGTGTATTTAACAAAAGGAAAGAATAATTACACAATGGAAACTCAAACAACCCATAAATAGGTAACATATTCAAACAAATACAAATGCATTGACAGTGAGAGCATTTTCCTATTTACATTTATATCAAGTTCTAAACCCATGAACTAGAATCGTCTTTAACCCAATCTCAGGCATCTGCAGAGACTAAGATATCACACGAATAACCGGGTCAAATGTGAAGTAACTGGCAGCAATCAGTTTTTTTTTAATTGCTTAGTTAAAGGACATGAAAATTTACTCAGTACACAAATGGTCTTTGCTTTCCATTGTATACAACACAATGACAGCACAAATGATTAATTGTTTTTCCACTGTGCCTGAAAGAGAATTTGATTACACTTCTCAAGTGGACCTGGGGCTCTCTTCCAGCAATTTAGTAGCTGATGTGGTAATAAGTGCGAGAGGTGTCATTGCTTCTTTGTAGAAATTAACATTTGAATCGATGCCATCGTAAACAATATAAGCAGTGACCATAAAATGCGAGCCCAAGAATTTTTAGGAACTGTATTGGAATCAATATTGGGGTGGTGAGAAGGCCTCTCATTGACATTCTGGAGAAAGCGTTATATTGTTCGACATTTATAGTGGTTTAATGGTGCAGCTCAAGTTTCAATAGCTCTGAATCCAAGTGTTGTTGGTTCATGAACACAAGAGGCAAAGATGCCAGTGCATTTTGAGGGAGTGCTGATCAGTTAGAGGTGCTATCTGTTGGTGAGAAATTAAACTAAGCCCCATCTGCTTTCTCACGTCAATGCAAAATATATCACTATACTATTTTAAAGAAAATCTGGGGAGTTATTTCTGTGACTTGGCCAATGTTTATCCTGCAATATCATGAAAACAGTCAGTTATGGTCATTGTCACATTGCTGTTTGTTGGAGCTTGCTGTGTGTAAATTAGCTGCGACATTTCCCATTTTACAGCAGCGACAGCTCTTCAAAAGTACTTCACTGGCTCTAAAGTACTTTGGAATGCCCTGTGGTTGTGAAAAGTGCAGTATCAAGTAAAGTCGCTTCTTTAATAACAGAAATGCTGGAAATATTTAGCAAGTCTGGAGAGGGAAACAGTCCAGATATCAGATCAATGACTTTTCATCGGAGCTTCTCCATCTCAATTTTTTCCCTTCTTCTCAGGACAACATCTAAACCAAATCTAATGTTGTTTAAGTCAATGTAATTATACAGAGAGTGCGATACCTGAACATTTTAGGAATATCTTCCCCAATGTAAAACACCCATACATTAGTAGACTCAAATAATATTGGCCTTTTTCATAGATCTCTAACATTGTGATGTTCTAATTATTTTGTGGGCTCATATATAAACATTTTCTACAATTGATCAATTAGTATGAAGCATTAAGTAATAATTAATGAAAGTTCATTATTATTTCCATTTTCACTGCCGTTAATTATTGCGTTCACAGGCTGTGAAAGCATTTGAAACTGTCACACGATGAATCCTTCTGTGTTTGTATCTTTTTTTTTAGATCTGTTTACACTACAGAATAAGCAATGTGGTAGGGAATTGTCTTGTGGGAGTCTGTGATTAAGGAAAGCCAGATAAGGGATTATAATGTTTGAGGAGCTCAGTAAAAAAAAATTAGCATTCACTAACAGCTGCAAGAGACATCTGCATTAATTCAAAGCTGGGTGATATAGTCTTTGCTTATTGGCACCTATGTCACAGTTGTTTGCTCAACAGAAGCAATAGGAGCGATTATTAGTCCCACAGCTTAGTTGGAATAGAATACATTGTTATGATCTACAAGTCGCAATAACCTTTTAAAAGAGAAGTGAATTTCCCCTCAACTAACACCATTACAGGATGTAAATACATGTTTTAAGTCTTTTGCTGTAACAAACAAGCTAAAATCAGCACAGACAAAATATTGCTCGAGTCAGTTAATACCCCAAATCCAAGAAAAAAAGTCCTTCATGATTAACGAACACAAAATATATTAATGATATACTTTTAGTTTGTACCTTTTCTCCAACAGATGAGTTCACAGATTCTCCTGGCTTTTCATCAAGGTCTCTCCTCCATGTCACACTGGTACAAGAATTCTTGCGTCCTTCGAAAGTTATCCACTCAGTTTTCTGGGAATCCCTGAACCAATTTCTAGCAAGAAGGTTGACTCCAGACTCTCCTGAGATATTTTATAAATCGTGATAAAAATATTCCTTTCCATTCAATCTTAGGTTATAAAAATAAATCCTAAAATTAATAGGAGAATCTCTGAAATGTTGTGGCTGTTCCATTATATTATGACAGGTGGGTTTAAGTACTGCCACAGGCACATCACTAACATCTACCTGCCCCATACCTATAGGAAATGTAAATAGTAGGTGACCCATAAAAAGACTTACTCAGTCTATAACTGTTTTAGCTACTTTGCAACGCAGTAGATAATAGTTGAACAGCCCATAGATAGATGTGTGTGCTTGCTGTAAACCGATGAAGATTTTTAAATGATTACCTCTGTCAAGCTGTGAAAAATTGGAACTGGGCTGAAAACAGTTTCCAACTGAGGAGTGACCATGACCTTTCAAAGCACACAGTGTTAAAAACAATAGATGTTTGCAGTGTGATAATGCAGTACAATAACCTCTATTCACAAAGCTGAAATTATTTCTTTAAATATTTGGTATTAAAATACATTCGATCAACATCTCATTCTATATTGAAATGCACTCTATTGGCATGACCCAAGGATAAAGAGATCTTTGGACAGAGGATGGCGACAGTTGAACAGTAACAATATAAAATGACTTAGGAGCTCAGAACGGAGTGATGAATTAAGAGTTAGGGCTGGTCAGGAAACTAGGAAGTGAGAAAGGCTAGAGATTTGAAGTAGTGATATGTATATATATGTTGCAAAATCTCTGTTTCCAGGGATTTCTTTAGATTGTAGTTTCTTAATGAAAACTCACACAATTGCCAGAATTGTAGTTACTTTAAGATTGATCTTCTTTACAGCTGAGATGAGAATACCTTCAGTGGTGGACTTGATATTCCATGATCCAGCAATCAGCCTAAGAGCGACAAGGTCACGATTTAGCCTTGCTAGAGGTGAAGAGCCATGTCAAATGAATTCAAGTGAGTTGAGGATGAATTGAGAGAAGAATGAATCTGGGTGGCAGTCAGGAATGTGGTCTTTCATGGCATCCCTCTTGCCTTCTTAACCTGCTGCATGCCATGAGTTGTCGATACACACTGAGAGCAGTGAATTCCAGGTTTTGCCTCAGAAACAGTTATTTAAAATTTCCAACTCAGGATGGAGTAAGAGTTAGAGGGGAACTAAGAGAAGGTGGTATTCCTATCAGTCCACCGGTTTCGGAAGTCAATGCCCTGGACAGACCTCAGACTTCTGTGCAATAAAAGAAAAATTAGCGGGCGTATTGGTACATGCAGCTGCTGCAGTGCTGTAGCGGTAGAGGGAATGAATATTCACCATTAGTGCATTTGAACTGGGAGTAGGAGCAAGCCATTCAGCCCCTTGAACCCATTCCTTCATGCAATGAGATTACGGTTGATCTGACTACTCACATTCCCATTCAATTACCTTGAGAACCTTTCATCCCCTTGCTAATCAAAAATCAATCTTAAATATATTCAAAGGATCTGCTTCCACCAACTTTTGAGGAAAATTGTTTAAAAGATTCAGAAATCTTTAAAACAAATTGCATCATTTCTACTTGAAGTTGGCGACTCCTTATTTGTGATCTACTTCTACATTCACTCACAAGAATAAACATCCCTTCTCACACCCACTTTGTCAGGACCCCTCAGAATTTTATGCACTTCCATCAAGTTGCCTCTTACTGTTTTAAACTCTAGCAGCTATAAGCCTAACCTGTCTAACCTTTCCTCATAGGATACTCCAGTGTTGAGAGTGTGGTGCTGGAAAAGCACAGCAGGTCAAGCAGCATCCGAGGAGCAGAAGAATTGATGTTTCGGGCATAAGCCCTTCATGAGGACGATTCTCCTGCTCCTTGGATGCTGCCTGACCTGCTGTGCTTTTCCAGCACCACACTCTCGACTCTGATCTCAAGCACCTGCAGTCCTCACTTTCTCTTAGGAGAACACACCTACTCCAGATATTAATGTAGTAAATGTTCTCTGAACAGCTTCCAATACACTTACAACTTTCCTTAAATAAGAAGACCAATACTGAACATAATGTTCTCGATGTGGTCTCGTCTGTGACTTATGTAACTGATAGGTAAGTTCCCAGTTTTATATTCAATTGCCCTCACATTAAACAATGGTATTCTATCCACTTTCTGAATTACTTGCTGGACTTGTGAATGAACCATGTGTTTCATGCATTAGAACAGTCAGCTACCTCTCTAAATCAGAGCCCAGCAATCTCTCAACCTACAGATTTTTAAAAGTTATTTCAAGCAAATTGGACAATTTCACATTTTCCCACATTATACTCCATTTGCCAAATCTTTGAGCACTTATCTAAATCTCTTATGCCTTTTTGATAACTTGATTTCCTCCTTTGTGTGATCAGCAAATTTAGCAGTCCCTACATTTATGTCATTTGTACAAGTCATAAGAAGCTGAGATCCCAGCACTGATTATTGTGGCACATTACTTAGTAAAATATGCCAACCAGAAAACAATCCATTTGCTGTATTTCTTGTTAGCTAGTCAATTTTCTAACTATGCTAATGTGCTATCCCCTACATTATGAACTTATATTTTCTTCTATAACTTTAGATGTAGTACCTTATCAAATGGCCCTCTAAGTACAGGATATCCACTGTTTCGTTTCAACCACAGCACATCACATTTTCAAAGGGCTTCAATAAGTTGATTGTATATGACTTCCCTTTCACAAAACCATATTGATTCCGTCCTGTTGTAATGTCTTGAGTAATAGCTTCTAACATCTTCCCGAGATGTTAAGCTAATTGGCCTGTAGTTTCCTGCTTTCTTTCTCCCACCTTAGTCAGTGAAGCTCAAATCTCATAAATTAATTAAAAGAAAACTAAAATTAGCACAATTGAGAGAGGGGATCTAAGTTCTGGAAGCTAAAATGGAGAAATATCCATATGCTCTCATATTGTGCAATCACAATACATCACTTGCCCTGTCTTTTTATTTTGCCTTGATCAAGTAAGTCATTCATTTTATAATGAACTAATTATTAAATTAATGTCTCTTTTCACTACCACCGACTTTGCTAAGTTAACATTTGAATCCATAACTTTGCCTACTTACTAATAACATATATATTGAATTCACTAGCTTTTTTTAAAATCTCCCTTCTGCTAGAGTTTCTTAGATAATTAGAAACTCAATGATTACTGGTTGTGTTTAAAAAGATGTTTTTCTCAGATTCAGTACTTTATACCCAGTCCCTAAGAGCAATTACTCACCAGTCAATCAACTCGTAACATTCTTGTCATTTCACTGTATGTTTTGTTCATACCCAGCTGCATTTATCGCCCTCCCCATTCTGTATCTCCAACAGTTTTGCTTCTGTCCACCATTGTCCTGAAGGTAACTCATGTTGGCCATGCTCATTGAACTGTACTTATTTTCCTCACTATTCTGTGTGTCTGCCTTGTGTGCTTCCTTCCCTCAAGTTAAGTGGTGGATGGGATGCCAGTCAAATTGGCTGCTCTGTTTTGTGTAGTTCCTTGAAATATCTTGAATGTTGTTGAACCTACACTAATCAAATCAGGGAAAGTAAAGAATATTTCATCAGACTCTTGAATTGTACTTTTGTAGATGGTTGACAGGACTTGGGAAATCAGTAGCTGAGATACTCACTATAAAATATTCCATCTCTTGCCTGCTGTTGAAACAATTGAATTTATCTGGCTAGCCGTGTCTTTTGTTGATTAATTGGTGCTGTCTTGAACTCATGCTCCAAGCAGATTTAGGGACAAACAGACGATCCTGCCTTCTCCAGAAAGTTTGATGGTTTCATGATGGTGTGGTTGAACATTGCTGGGGAAAGGCATATTTTGTCTTTTCATCTCACACTAATCAGGATAATTATCAGTCACCATCTAATTGGTGCATTCCACAATCAATCAGGATTCCCTTGCCAAGCCAAGCCAGCAATCTCAGCTCAAAATCAGGCTGTTTTCCCCTTAAATTAATATTCTTGCAAATTGTCCTGATAAGAACAAGATAAAAAAGATTCTGCAAAAATGTGTCTTTTTTAGCAATCCTCAAGTTGTGTGCCACCAAATGGATGACTGTATGGTTAAGAATGGATAAGCTTTATAGAAAAAAAAACTTTTCAGGGGCTGCCATTTTTTGTAACATAGTTAATCTGACTATAATTAGACACAAGAAGTCAATACCATGACTTCTATAAGTCACCTTACATGCACCTGCAAACACAAAGTAGGTTACAAAGAGACATGTCCAGATATGTAAAGGCTTATCCTAGTGATAACAAAGTTTCGTTGATGACTTCTTCTGACAACATAAGTTACCAGAGCAAAAGCTAAGAGCCACAGGTGGGAGAATGGCTATTTCTGGGATGCCATTGCTTTATATTGAATCTATCATAACTTTTTCAGAAGGTCGCCTAGTGTCAGAGATTATTTTAGCTTGCCAGCCAGCTGTAGACAGTAATTGGGCAACTGCAAGTATTATGCCCACAAAAGCATAAGACAAGATTTTATCTCTCTCTGTTGGGAACACGAGTATAAGACAGCACTGACTATTCAACTATAGAGGTCATCATGGCTTCTGGATCGTACTTCAAGTGTTGACCTCGTAATTGTAGCAACAAGGAACTTGAGCAGTGGACCAAACTATACCATAGACATTGGGACGGTCTTCTTTTTGTCTTGTGTCTTACTGAACTTATTTTGATCTTGGTATCTGTAATTTGCAATGAGTTGTTTTATCTTTTTATTCTTAAAGGAACTTTGGTATTAGTTTGTACTAAACTGTGACTTAACATGTTTGGAACATATTTAAGCAAAAACCTGCCTGTTGGTGAAACTTAAATTGAAGAACTTTAAATTTAATGAAGGCCCAAAAGGAACTAATTCAGTTCACAACCACAGTGAGGTCATGCCTGATTCTCATGACAATGTTAGCGCATTCTGGGATGGGTAATGCTGTTACATGTCAAGAGGAGGTGGTTAGACAATCATGGTAAGAGATAGTCATTACCTGGCATTTGTTTGGCATTAATATTACTTGCCACAAATCAGCCCAATCCTGAATGGTGTGGAATACTTGAATAACTGAAACACTGCAAATGGTACTGAACATCATGCAATCATTGGCAAACATCTGACCTTATAAGAAGGTCGTTAATGAAGAAGTTAAATATGTTTGGGCCTTGGACAATATTCTGAGGAGAAAGTGAGGACTGCAGATGCTGGAGATTAGAGTTGAGAGTGTGGTGCTGGAAAAATACAGCAGGTCAGGTAACATCCGAGAAGCAGGAGAATCGATGTTTCGGGCAAAAACTGCCCAATTACTGTCCACAGCAGGTCATTTATTGATGTCAGTTCTGATTCATGATGAAGGTCTTTTGCTGGAACATTTTTTCTCCTGCTCCTCAGATGCTGCCCGACCTGTTGTGCTTTTCCAGCACCACACTCTCGACAACAGTCTGAGGAGCTAGGGCAAGTTTCCTCCCTGAGTCCCATTGACTTCAATTTTACTTGGCTCATTGATGTCACACTCATTCAGATCCTGCCTTGATATCAAGGATAGTCACTCTCACCTCACCTCTGGAGTTAGCTCTTTCTTCCAAGTTTGGACCAAAGCTGAATTAGGACCTGGAGTAGAATAGTTGTGGTGGAACCCAAATTGAGTACCGGTAGCACATTATTGTTGCATAAGTGCCACTAGTTAACTCTATCAATGAGACAGGAATTGGTTGTATTGGATTCTCTTGCTTTTTGTTGACACGAAATACATGGCTAATTTTCTATTGTCAGGTGGATGCAAGTATCTGAGATGTACTAGTACAGCTTAACTTGAGGGCTGAAGGGCGGCACCGTGGCTCAGTGGTTAACACTAGTGCCTCACTGTGCCAAGGATTTGAGTTTGTTTCCACCCTCGGGCAACTGTCTGTGTGGATTGTGCACAATGCTGACTGAGGGCTTCCTCCGGGTCCTCCGGTTTCCATCCACAGTCCAAAGAAGTGCAGTTTAAGTGGATTGGCCATGCTAAATGGCCCTGTAGTGTCCAGGGATGTGTAGGTTAGGTAAATTAGCCATGGTTAGTGTGGGGCATAGGGTGGGGGAGTGGGTGTGGGTGGGATGCTCTTCAGAGGATCAGTACAAACTCAATGGGCTGAATGGCCTCTCTCTGCATTCTCAGGATTCTATGATGAAAGCTTCTGCATCACAGCCAGGATGTTCTGCTTTGCAGCTTATTTTAAATAAGATTAATTACAGTGGATGTTGGATATCTGAAATTAAGCCAGCAGATGTTGAAAATACTCAGCAGATTTGGCAGTATAAGTGGGATTGCCATTGTGACTCAGATGCTGCGGTCACATCTGGACCCTGACAGTGCACTGTGCCAGCAACGCATACTTTAAAGTCTGAGAAGAAACTAATTGACCGAAGGTCACATTTGTTGCCCAATAAGTGGCAGTGGATATGGGAAGGAGGCAGGAAATTGGCTGCAGCAGCTATTCCTGAAGTGGCTGTTCATCAAAGGGAATGAAGGGAGAGGACAGCAGAGGGAACTGAGAGTGGACTCCACCCCAAGAAGGCCACATTTCATTCAGACACATCACTGGAGGCGCTACTGACAGCGGTGAGTGTGGAAACGTCATGTTCCCTTCCAAAGGCAACATATGACATGTCTGGAAATCAGCAAAGGGGTCAGCAGTAGTGGAAAAACTGGGAGCAGCTTTAGAAAAGCTTCAGTGACCTTCTCAGGTCTGGAAACATGACTGCGAGGATACGTCCACAAGATGCTCTGGTCAACATTCGGCAGAGTGCAAAATGAAGAGCCACCCTGACAGCAACTTAACTACGAGGGAGGAGCACACTTAGCAGCTTATTTGAGCCATTAGCAGGAGTCACAACCCTGGTGCTGTTGGAGTACAGACTGCAGACGTGTATAGGATTGAAAAGCTTTGAGTGGTGAGGGAAGTAGGAGTTGATCTAACTGTACATTTCTTAATTTTGAAGGCCGAATGGGAGTTGTACACTTGAGAGAGTGAGAGCGAGCTGCCCAGTTTGCGTTACTGACAACTTGCAAGGGATGTAGCCAGAGTGTAGGATTTAGGCCTTGATGTAGCCAGCGTCTCCATCCTCAGGATTGAATGTCTGCTGCAGGCTGGGTAAAAACATTTCATTATCTCGTTGCTCACCCCTCATCTCGCCTTCACACTTGAATGACAAATCCCACCTTATCTGTGCAGAGAGAATCAGTTTAACATGTTTGCATGTTATTCACCTTTTGTGTGAGCTCGCAGATGTTCAAGATGAATTTACTCTTTAGCGGGCTCCGAGCCAGGTAAAAAGGGGACAGGGCTTAAATTTTTTAAAACGTTGAGCAGGAATGCTTAAATTTTGCATCCAATTCACAATCAACTCTCCCGTTCTTGACTGTCCTCAGTGTTCCAAGCTCGAGGAATAGTACCTCACCCTTTTACTCGGCACTTTCCAACTTTCAGTACTTGACATTCTATCTAACAAGTGTAGATCTCAATTGCTGCTATCATTTCCTCTTGAATGGAAGGGACTGGCAATGGAGGCTGAATGAAACAGAGTTATTGGAAGGGTAAGATGAATGCATGAGGTTGGCTTAGCCTGGTGTTGGAGGTGAGATTCCCAATTGGCACATGGCCAGTGGGAGGAAATTAAATGAAGTCGAGAGGAATAATATTAGACAGGTTGTAGAACTGTTGGTCCATCTGATGTTATGGGTTCCCAACTAGGAAGTTAGGTTAACATTTCCCCCTTAACCTTGCTTCTCTTCCTGCAGGCCCTATCAGACCTGCTGTGTAGCACTATCTTTTCAAGTTTCTCTTGAAAGTGGTTTATAGAATACATCAGCCTAACCCACTTTCCTGGATATGAACAAACTATTGTGTGAGTGCCTTGAAGTAAATCACAAACTAACTGTTTTTGTGCAGCGTGAACTCTCTGCAGTTGGAGACGCAGGAGCTCCTCCTGGAGTACAAGACTCAGTAACCTGCCTGATCCAGCAGAGCACAGCACATAGCATACTGAGTGGTGCTGCAGCCCAGAGCGACCCTGCAGCATATAAATTCAGGTCCACAATGACCTTGGAAGCTAGAGTGAATACTGTCCATGCCCTAGTGTAGGATGACAGTTCAAGCTGATGGAAGCAACTTAGCTTTCTGATTGGAACTGTGCAGAATTTTAATGACAAAAAATCCTCCTGAACCTCTAACAAATAAAGGAAAGAAATTTAGGCGAGACTTAAAGAGGCAAGACTAGAACAGCAAGCCCAACCTGGCAGCCTGAAATAACTAACTAAGACTAGCAGCAATGGAGGTGAGGATCCCTTTTATTAATGCTTGTGAGATAATGTCTTGAGTTTACTCACTGAAGAGATATATGACTTGAGAATCAGTTTCTAGTACAAACCAATTTCAGAAATGGGGGATTTCCTACCTCACTGCAGTTGAGACCTGTTTAATGTAGAAGCTGCCCAGAGTGATGAACAGGCACATCTACCAACATAGAATTCAGTTACAAGTAACTTACATGAAATAGATGGAGGGACTGAGTGTACAGTTCCTAAATTTGTTGATGACACAAAGGTAGGTGGCAAAGTAAGCTGTGAACAGGAAACAAGGGGGGTACAGAAGGGCATAGATAGGCTCAGTTAATGGTTATAGATTTGAGAGTTCTAATATAGAACATAGATAGAACATAGAAAGGTACAGCACAGAACAGACCCTTTGGCCCATGATGTTGTGCTGAGGTTTACTCATAATGTAAAATATAGTAACCTAACCTACGCACCCCTCAACTCACTGTTATCCATGTGCATGTCTAGCAGTTGCTTAAATGTCCCCAATGATTCTGCTTCCACCACCACAGCTGGCAACACATTCCATACATTCACAACTCTCTGTGTAAAGATCCTACCTCTGATGTCTCCTTTATACCTTCCTCCTAATATCTTTAAACTATGACTCCTCGTACAGTCAATCCTGCCCTGGGGAAAAGTGTCTTGGTATTCACTCTATCTATTCCACTCATTATTTTGTATACCTTGATCAGTCTCCTCTCTTCCTCCTTCTCTCCAGAGAGAAAAGTCCGAGCTTATTCAACCTTTCTTCATAAGGCAAGCCCTCCAGTCCAGGCAGCATCCTGGTACACCTTCTTTGCACCCTCTCCAAAGCCTCTGTATCTTTCCTATAGTAGGGCAACCACAACTGGACACAATATTCCAAGTGTGGTCTCACCAGGGACTTGTAGAGCTGCAGCAAAACCTCGCGGCTCTTAAACTCGATCCCCCTGTTAATGAAAGCCAAAACATCATAAGCTTTCTTAACTACCCTATCCACCTGGGTGGCAACTTTGAGGGATCTATGTACTTGCACACCCAGATCCCTCTGTTCCTCCACACTGCCAAGAATCCTGTCTTTAATCCTATATTCAGCATTCAAGTTCGACTTCCAAAATGCATCACTTTGCATTTATCCAGGTTGAACTCCATCTACCATTTCTCAGCCGAGCTCTGCATCCAGTCTATGTCACACTGCAGCCTGCAGTAGCCCTCTATACTATGATGACGCCTCTCACCTTTGTGTCATCTGCAAATTTACTAACCTACCCCTCAACCTCCTCATCCAAGTCATTTATAAAAACTACAAAGATCAGAGGCCCAAGAACAGAGCCCTGCAGGACCCCACTCAACACTGACCTCCAGGCAGAATACTTTCCATCTACAACCACTCTCTGCCTTCTGTCAGCCAGCCAATTCTGAATCCAGATAGCCAAATCTCCCTGTATCCCATACTTCCTGACTTTATGAATGAGCCTACCATGGGGGAACCTTGTCAAATGCCTTGCTGAAGTCCACATGCACCACATCCACTGCTCGACCATCATCAACCTGTCTTAACACCTCCTCAAAGAACTCAATAAGATTTGTGAGGCATGACCTGCCCCTCACAAAGCCATGCTGACTGCCTTTAATCACACTATGCTTTGCCAAATAGTCATAAATCCTATCCCTCAAAATTCTTTCCAAAATATGTGTCAGGTGTTCTTGTACATCAGTCATTGAAAGCAAGCATGCAGGTCTAGCAAGCAGTTAGAAAGGCGACTCATTGAGTGTACTTATGAAGAGATAGATGGGTTCTTGATTAGTAAGGCATTAGAGTTTACAGGGAGAAGGCAGGAGAATGGGGTTTAGAAACATATTAGCCATGATTGAATGGTGGAATGGACTCGTTGGGCAGAATGGCCCAATCTACGCAATATCTTATGGTCTTATGATATGTTGGTCTTTATTCCATCAAAATTTCAGGTAAAGGAGCAAGGTTATCTAACTGAGCTGGACAGGACATTGGTGAGACTGCACATGGAGTATTGACTGCTGTTTGGGTCTCCTTAAGCAAGGATATACTTGTCATTGGAGTGATGGGGGGGTGGACAGAGGGCGTGAAGGTAAATGAGGGGTGTAAGAAGGACGTCTGAAGAAGACATGGAGATGGCTGTTACCAGGCGACTTTTCAAAGTTTCCGTGCTGTACATCTCTATGACTCTATTGGTTGCCATATAATCATCCTAATGCCCTTTAGGACTGAAAATCTGCCAAACATCTCACCATAGCCCATGTTCTTCAAACCCCTGAACAGTTTTGACCATAGATTCTCGGTCAGCAAAAGGGTGAAAGGTGATCAGTTTGCCCATTTATTGACAAGAATTGGAACATCCTGGATAAAAGGGAGGTCTGGTTTCAAACCCAACTTCTTTCCATCTTTCCACCTTTCCCTTTTTCCTGTCAACATTCACCTAACCTTCATTTCACATTTCCCCCATAGCAAAGATCAGGCTCTTATTCCATATGCAAAAGACCAATGGCAATGGGAGATGTTCAAAATCTATGTTCCTGCTCCAGCACATCATCTCATTAACTGTTCCAGCTTCTGAAAGGAGGGATGGAAACTAAGCAATCTGCTAACTGTACATTCAATCTGGCTGACGCGGGTTTAGTTTGTCACTCCATGATGTTCTGGTAGGCATCAAATTTTCAGCAGATTTATTGGAAAATCTGTCCACAACAGTGAAGGACGACAACACTAACAAAGATGAATTGTCATGCGGTGAAAATATTTTATCCCACAGTCCAAATTTCTCCAAGACACAGCTGTGCATAGCGAGATCCATTGATAAGTCCAAGTCTGAAATAGATTTTCTTTTAAAAGTTAAATTTTCTGTCGGTTCAAGAACAGCAGGCTAGCAGATGACATCATCTTAACTAAAGAAAATAGTTACGTTTCCAGGGAAAAACATATAGCTAGTCTTCTTGGACATAGTCCTGGGTGCAATAATAATGAAAAGTCAAATACAGGGTGTTGAATATTGTGACTCACAAAAAAATAATTACAAGTGAAAAATAGCCACTGAGAATGTATGTCGATCAGTGCTTGCATGCAAATATAGGATAACAAGGCGATACTGACATTTACATTGAGTGTATGCTGGACATGTTGTTTGCATTCATTTGTCTAGTGAACAATAAATGTCACAATAACTTGAAGCGTGTTGTTTAAGACACTATAAAATGACATGTGAATGACTACTTGGCAATCCCACAACACAACCTAATGACGTCAAGCAGGTGGGGAAAGTGCTGCAGCTTTGTAATCAGATTTACTAAATTCCAGCACAGGTACTAATACAGTCTGATGTTTGACAAAAACAGACTTTTAACTTTCAAACTCTTGGTGACTGAATCGCCCTCCCTCTTATAGAATGTGCTACGAGGGAAGGTCACCGACGCAGCCAGGATAAATAGGTTGAAGTGGCAATTAGACTTGCGTCTGGACAGTGAAGGAAATCGAAGGAAATGCTGAGGAGCTCTTGAGAGAGAGGCTTCGGAGCCCTTCTCTGATGTTTTATGTTTGTTCTTATTCCCTCAGGCTCAAAGGCTGCACTACCTTGAGTTCAAATAATAACACCTAAAGTTTTCTGTCAATACAAAAATTATTCGTAATTAGACATTAATTTTTTTCAGTGCAGAAGGTATAGTGTGCACTCTCAATCTGCCACCTTTGAGCTACATTCACATTGACAACAACAAGGGCAAGTAATAACAAACCACATCATAATCATAATTCTCCTGAAAACATAGAATTTTGAATTCCCATCTAAACAATTTCAAAATCTGTGCTTGATTCTTGTCTGAAGGGGTTAGGGTCATACCAACACATGAATCACATACCATATTCAAGTTTTGTTTTTGTAAACTCTCATTGGACAGAATCCCTTCCCATTTATAGCTGATGAGAAAAATCTCTGATTAGATTACTTACAGTGTGGAAACAGGCCCTTTGGCCCATCAAGTCCACACCAACCCTCCAAAGAGCAACCCACCCAGACCCATTCCCCTACACCTAACACTACAGACAACTTACCTAACCAGCATATCTTTGGACTGTGGGAGGAAGCCCATGCAGACACAGGGAGAATGTGCAAATTCCATACAGGCAGTTGCCTGAGGCAGGAATTGAACCCAGGTCTCTGGCTCTGTGAGGCAGCAGTGCGATCCACTGGGCCACTGTGCCACACAATTAATAAGCTCTGATTATCTGATTCTTCACGGTTAAGAAGAAACTGAAGGAGGCAATTTTATATGTCAGGCGGTGTGCTGTCTTTTCATAAAATACGATGCTTCTCCTCCAAATGCACAAAAATTAGGCATTTTGTTTTCAGTGAGGTGCTTTCCATGGGGAGCAATAAGATTCCCTAGATGAATTCCATGTAGAAAAATGTACTTGCAAAAGATCTTGACTAACCAAAGGGAGTTAAAGGATGTTGGGGTAGGCGAGGCCACAATCAGATCAACCATGATCTTCTCAAATAACAGAGTGGGCCTCAGGGTGCTCAATGGTCTACTTTAGCCCCTAAATTCTTATGGTTGCAAATATGGTTTGTGCCACTCAAGCAATGTTTGCACAATTATGCCATTTGGGCACAATGATGATCAACACATTCTTAGAACTTGAATCTGACTCTAATCTGAAATTTTGTTTCATTCATTTGTGGGATTTAGGTATCGCTGGCTGGGCCAGCATTTATTGCCCTTCCCTAGTTGCCCTTGAGAAGATGGTGTTGAGCTGCCTTCTTGAACTGCTACAGTCCACATAGGTCTCAATCATTTACTGCTGCACCACAGACTGGTTCTGGAGATTTATATTCACCAGTCAGAAGATGATGAGTTAAAAGAAGTTTTGCAATGCCAGGCTTATGGGATTGTCAATGCGAATGTGCTTGTACCCACATCATCTGGATGGCAGCAGTTAAGGGAAGTGGCTCCATATCTAAGGAAGGATGTGCTGGCCTTGAGGGGGTCCTGTGGAGGTCCACAAGAATGGAGGTCTTGTCTTATGAGGAGCAATTGACGATGCTGGGTCTGTACTCAGTGGAGTTTAGAAGGATAAGGGGGGATCTCATTGAAATATTGAGAATCTGGATAGAGTGGACCTGTAGAAGATGTTTCCAGAGTAGGAGTGAAGCCTCAGAGTGAAGGATGACCCTTTAGAAATGGATACAGAGGAAGTTCTTCAGCCAGAGGATAGTGAGTCTGTGGAACTCATTGCCACAGAAGGCTTGTGAATGACAAGTTATTGAGTGTATCTAGGATAGAGATAGACAGGGTCTTTGTTAGTAAGGCAAGCAAAGGTTATGGGAAGGAGGCAGGCAAATGAATTTGATAAACATATCTGCCATGATCAAATGGTGGAACAGATTCGACGGGCTGAATGGCCTAATTCTGCCAAATTCTGCTCCTATGCCTTTTGGACTTATGGACTTATCATTTTACTATCATCCGTGTTCCAATCTAAGAGTCACTTAAATATCCCTTATGTACCCAACTCATGGCTGGCAGTGCATTCCACACACGCACATCTTATGGACTTATCAGCAACTTCCCAAAAATAATTAGAAATGGGCTATAGACACTGTCCTTGCCAATAATGTCTATATTGCAATAGTGAAGAAATAAATCTGAACAGAACATAGAACACACAACAGTACAGCACAGTACAGGCCCTTCAGCCCTCAATGTTGTTCTAACTTTTTATCTGACTCTAAGATCAAACTAACTTACATACCCTTCATTTTACTATCATCCATGCGCCTATCCACGAGTCCCTATATATATCCCTAATGTATCTAACTCTACTACCATGGCTGACAGTATATTCCATACACCCGTCACTCTTTGTGTAAAGAATCTAACTCTGATATCTCCCCTAAACCTTTCTCCAACTACCTTAAAATTACGACCCCTTGTGATAGCCATTCCCACCCTAGGAAAAAGTCTCTGGCTATCCATTCTATCTATGTCTCTCATCATCTTGTATGCCTGCATCAAGCCACCTCTCATCCTGTTTTTGCTCCACTGAGAAAAGCCCTAGCTCCCTCAACCTTTCTTCATAAGACATGCCCCCCAGTCCAGGCAGCATCCTGGTAAATCTCCTCTACACCCTCTCTAAAGCTTCCACATCCTTCCTATAATGAGGTGACCAGAACTGAACACAATATTCCAAGTGCAGTGAGGTAGAGGGTAGTCGAATAGGTGATTAGCGGGTCACCCTTTAGACCCTCCTCTTCTGAATTGTTTGTTTCTGTAAAATTCCGAATAACACATGTATATACATGCATCGTTTGTCACAAGTTGCCTTTTAGCACATGCAACAATTATGTCTACCTCCCCATTGTAGTGGCCTAGACATTGACTCATACTGAACTCACTTTGCAAGTATAGAAACATAGAAATTAGGAGCATGAGTAGGGCATCCAGCCTCTCTAACCCACTCCACCATTCAACATGGCTTTGCTGATTCTCCATCTCAATGCCGTAATACTGCTCTCACCCTATACTCATTGACACCTTTGATCTTTAGAAATATGTTTATTTCTATCTTAAATATATTCAGTGACTTAACCTTCATTGGCTTCTGTGCTGGAGAATTCCACAAATTCACCACTTTTTGAGTAAAGAAATTTCTCCTCAACTCAATCCAAAATGGCCTACTATGTACCTTGAGTCAATGATCCTTTGCTTTGGACACACCAGCCAGAGGAAAACTCATCCCTGCACCCTGTTTGTCCAGCCCAGTCAGAATTTTATACATCTCACTGAGATCCCTTCCATTTTTCTAAAGTTTAGTGAATACAGACCCTGCCAACCCCAACACTGCTCATTTAATGTACTTGCTGTCCCAAGAATCAGTCTGGTGAAACTTCACTGCACTCCCTCTATGTTTTTTCTTCAGTAAGGAGACCCAAACACTGTATAATAAGATGTGAACACAAAAATCCAAAATGGTGCATGGTGGTACATAGTCATTCCAGGCCAGACATGTTGGTGAAGACCCTTCCACAGATATTTCGGATCCACAGTAAGAAAGGCATCGAGCTGGATGCATATATGGGTGCCCGTTTGAAGATTTCTTTTTAAAGTTAGTTTGTGCATGACTAAAACCATAAGATGTAGGAACTAAAGGAGGCCATTAAACCCATTGAGTCTGTTCTGCCATTCAATAAGATTATGGCTCATCTGATAACCTTCAACTCCATTTTGCCCCTATAGTCCTTGATTCACTTACTGATTACTGCCTACCTTTTAAAAATACTTAATGATTCAGATATACCAACCCACTGTGGTTAGGAATTCCATCGATTCACAACTCTCTGAGAGACATTCCCAAAAAGGGAAACAAGACTTCCTTATCTTTATACCCCATTATCTTTGTAGTAAAGGCCAACATTCCATTTGCCTTCTCTATTAGCTGTTGAACTTAGATGTTAGCTTTTTGTGATTTATGAACAAGGACTCCCCAATCCCTCTGTTCTGTAGCTTTCTGCAGTCTTTCGCTAGTTAAATAATATTCAGCTCCTCTATTCTTCCCACCAAAGTGCAAAATCTCACATTTTCTCATATTATGTTTCATTTTCCAAATGTTTTGCCCACCAGCTTAACCTGTCCCTATCCCTCTTTCGACTCTTAGTTTCAACCTCACCACTTGCCTTCCCACCTGTTTTCATATCATCTGCAAGCTTGGCTCTAGCACATTCACTTTCCTTGTCCAAGTCATTAATCTATATAGTAAATAATTATATCCCAGCATTGATACCTGTGGCACACCACACCATTGTGCCACCCTGAAAATGCCCTCCACCTTATCCCAACTCTCTGTCCTCTATTTGTTAGCCAATCTTCTACTCATGCCAATATAATACCTCTAACACCATGAGTTCTTCTCTTATTTTGTAGCCTAATAAGTTACCTTATCAAACACGCTATAAAAATCCAATTGCTTTCCCTTTATCTATCCTGCATGGTATCTCCGCAAAGAATTCTAATAAATTTGTCAGGAGTGACTTCCCCTTTGTGAAGCTATGCTGACCCTGATTGATCGCACTATGTATTTAAAAATGATCTGCCATAAATCTTTTGTAACATACGCTAATATTTTTCTATTAACACATGTCCTGTTTGTCTCCTCCTTTCTTGATGATGCGGAGTGTATTGAACTGATTGAAGGTTATGATGCTGTGGATCTCTGGAGGAAACTGAGATGGATCATGCACATAACACTTCTGGTTGATGGTGTACTGCAGCTTGTGCATTAACTCCTACAACTTTTCTGATGTGGTAGGCATCGTTCAATCCACTACGTTACCTGGTCTCTGACATGTGTTGTTGCCAGCGTCTTATGTGGCATCATATTCTCTTCATTGCCCCTTCTCTTCAAAGAATTCAATCCCAGTTAGGTAACGTGACCATTCTTTCTAAAATCCACACTGATCAAAGTAAAAATCATATTCTTCATCACTAGATTTTTTTTGTCTTCTCATCTTTTAGCAAAAGTTCTATTATGCTTTCTACCACTAACATTAAGCTAATTGCTCTTAGTTCTCCACCCCCCCCCCCCTCTACTTTTTGAATGCAGGAATTACATTTGCTGATTGCCCACATTCTGGCATGTTTCATATTTCAATTGAATTTTCATTTATGGTTATTTGGTTTCTGCTATCCCTTCCCTAACTTATTGAATCAAAGCGGGAATCGCTGGAAATGAAAATGGTAGGATTTACCGAGACAGAAACAGATTGTAGCTCTCAAACTCATGCAGGGGTGCAGGCTGGAAATGGAGCATGTTCCACCTGAAATATGGCCTTGACTACACAAGGCCAAATGCAAGGTCAAAGGGCATGAATTTCCATGTCACAAATATCTTTTTGCTAATGTCAACAGAGGAGTGCCGATAAATTTCGGTCCTGATATTTTGCCCGCCTGTAAGATTCACAAAAGCTGTTTTTTAACTTTCACTTTGACTATCTGTGGAAATATGCAAGATTTGGCACTTCTGACAGCATTAAGATTACAAAGAGATGCTTTATACTTTGTAAGTAGCCAAAAAATGTTACATTGTAATTCTTTACAGGCATTCCCCAAATTGTAAAAAAGCTGCTCGGTCATAAAATGTAAATACATGACGTGTTTCTTTCAGCATACATGATAAAGTAAAAGATTTAGTTGAGGGCTGCAATTCTACCTCACTATCTAATTGATGTGTGTCCATTCATTTTGAGACCAAATCGAAGCAAATTATTTCTCTGCAGATTGGCATCTCAAAGCCTTAACTTCTTTCCAAGTCATAAAATGTCATCAAGAAATGGGTAGCTTTCTTTATCGTTAATAATAATGTCTCTGAAGATTACTTTGTAATATGCAATATGTAACAACTTGTACAGTGATATCTGAGGCATAACATATGTATGCATGCGTACAATTGCTAGGAATATCCCTGAATGTATCATTGCATTAATTTAATATGACTATGTGGAAGTGCACACTTCATTCTATAATGAAAACTTTAGTTCAAGCAAATTCATTTACTCATCAGCAATCATCTCTGGGATTTCCTCACAGGAAATGTACACCCTTTTGTTCAATTGATTTTCAGATATATTGACACTAAAGCTAATATATTTGCTATACATGGTTTATTGGTGAAAACATGTAATCTTGTTGATTGTTAATCATTTTGACTTTACACAACTGAAAATATTGAATCTTGCATTATTTTCATAACAGAAAACAGTTCTGGGTGCCAGTGTTCTTGCTTTCTTCAAATATCCTTTGATCCCTTTAGCCTTAAGAATTATATTGAACATTTTCTTGACATTTTTGTCTCAACTACTTTTGCTGATAGAGAATTCCACAGGCTCAATAGACAATAGGTGCAGGAGTGGGCCATTTTTCCCTTTGAGCCTGCACCACCATTCAATATGATCATGGTTGATCAACCTTAATCAGTATCCTGTTCCTGCCTTATACCCATAACCCTTGATTCCACGATCCTTGAGAGCTCTATCCAACTCTTTCTTAAATGAATCCAGAGACTGGGCCTCCACTGCCCTCTGGGGCAGAGCATTCCACACAGCTATTACTCTTTGGGTGAATAAATTTCTCCTTAGCTCAGTCCTAAGTAGTCTACACTGAAACTTTAAACTGTGATCTAGACTCCCATCATTGGGAACAATCTTCCTGTATTTACCCTATCTACTCCTGTTAGAATTTTGTAGGTTTCTATGTGATCCAACCCCATCCTCGTCTCCTCAGCCCCCACCTCATTCTTCTAAGCTCCAGTGAATATATTCCTAACTAATCCAGTCTCTCTCTTCATACGTCAGTCCTGCCATCCTAGGATTCTGTCTTTGTTGTACTCCCTGCATAGCCATAACATCCTTCTTCAGATATGGAGACAGAAACTGCACACAATACTTCAGATGCCATCTCACCAAGGCCCTGTACAATTTTTCTTCCTAAATGAGAATCCTATTATTATAAAGGACAAAATCTCATTTGCCTTCTTCACTAGCTGCTGCACCTGCATGCTTAGTTTAACAACAAGAAAGTCACCATGCCTTATTGCACCTCCCCCTTTTCCCAATCTATTGCCATTCAGATGATGATATACCTTTACTGTTTTTGCTACCAAGGTGAATAATCTCACATTTATAAACCTAAAATTTCATCTACCATGCATTTGCTCACTCATTCAGCTCATCTAAATCATTTGCATCCTCCTCTCAGTTCACCCTCCCACCCAGCTTTGTGTCACCTGCAAAATTGGGGATATTATCTTTAGTTCCCACATCTAAATCATTCAGATATGTTGTGATTATCTGGAGGTCAAGCATTGACCCCTGCAATATCCCAGTGGTCACGGGTTGTTAACAAATGACCTATTTATTCCTAAACTTTGATTCCTATCAGCCAACCAGTTTTCTTTTCACATCATTACACTACCTCTAATCCCATGGGCTTTTATTTTGGATGCTAAACTCTTATGTGGACCTTATTGAAAAACTTCTGAAAGTCTAAGTAAACCATTTTCACTGGCTCCGTGTCATCAACTCTTCTAATTACATCTTTCAAATATTCCATTATATTTGTCAAGCATCTTAAGTGATCAGCCCCTTATCCTGAGACTGTGTCCTTTGTTTTAAGGTTCCTCGACCAACAGAAAGCATTTTTCAGCATCCATCTGTCAACTCCCTTCAAAATGTTGCACCCTTCCATGAGACTGTGTCTCATTCTTGCAGACAACTTAATTCAATCTACTCAGCTGGTTATTATAAGGCAACCCTTTACTCCAGTAAGCAATCTGTTGAACCTCATCATAGTGCCTCACTGGCCAGTATGTCATTCCTTAAGTATGGAGAACAAAACTGCAACCAGTATTCCAGATATGGTCTCACTAAACCCCTGTACAATTTTAACAAAATGTCTTTATTCCTTTACTCCAATCCCCTTGCAATAGAAGAAAACATGTCATTTGCCTTCTGAATTACTTGCTCTATCTACAAGCTAACTTTCATAGAATTATAGAAACAGATAAGATAGGAGTAGGAGTAGGTCATTCAACTCCTCAAGCCTATTCTGCCAAGCATTACGATCGTGGTTGATTTCCTGATGAAGGGCTTTTGCCCGAAACGTCGATTTCGCTGCTCGTTGGATGCTGCCTGAACTGCTGTGCTCTTCCAGCACCACTAATCCAGTGTCAAGTTCAATACCCTAATCCTTCCCTCTTCCCATATCCCTTGATCCCTTTAGCCAGAAGAGATATATCTACTGCCTGCTTGAAACACAATGTTTTGGCTTCAACCTTTCTCTGTGGTAGTGAATTCCACAGGCTCACCAATCTCTGGCTGAAGAAATTTATCCTCTTCTGAGTGTTGAAAGGTTTACTCTGTATCCTTAATCGATAACCCCTAGTTCTGGACTCCCCTACCATCGGGAACATTCTTTCTGCATTAATCTGTGTAGTCATGTTCCTTGCATAAGCACACATAATTTTCTTTATAAGTTTCATCACTTTAAAAACAAAGTTCTGCTTTTCTATTCTCATGTCCAGAGTGAAAAGTTCACATTTCCCCACATTACAATCCATGTACAATTATTTTGCTCATTCAATCGACACGACTATGTCTTTTTGCCACTGGTCTGTGTCCTCCAGATAGCTTACCTTCCCATCTAGTTTTGGATCATCAGCAAACTTAGATTATTGTATTATTTTATCAAATACCTTTTGAAACTCTAGGTGCACCAAATCTATTTATTTCCCTTTATTAACATCAGTAGCTACACCTTCAATGAACTCTATAAATATTTTCAGATAGGATTTCCTTTTTTTTAAATCATGTTGACTTGTTGTAATCAAGCCAGACCTTTTTAAGTGTGGTGTTAAGATTTCCTGAATAATATTCCAAAGACTGACTGGGGGTTAACTCAACAGAAAATTTCACAGTTTTCTCTCTCCCTCCTTTCTTGAAAAACTATGTTATGTTTGCCAACTTCCAAAATAATGGCAACACGTTTGAATCTGATGAATTGCAGACACACGTTTCATTCAATGCAAACTGGGTTTCTGTGATCTTTTGGTCCCATTTGTCTGATTTCAGGGACTGAATTATATGGGACGCCATTCTCCTATCACTCCCACCACTCACTAAAGTTAGGAAGTTGCATGTCAAAGAACTGCCAGCCAAACAATGAAAGAGAGCGACTGTACCTTAGTAAGCCATGGGGGAAGGAGATAATCTTTGGTAGACTTCGAATAGGCTCAAAGAACCAGTTAAGGAGGGTTACTGCTCCCCCTGCCCATACACTGATAACCACCAGCTCCGCAGGGAAACCTGCTGGCTTGGGCATTTGGTATAAGCATTTCCTGCCAGTGATGTGGGGACACGGCCAGGAGTGAGCATTACTTCCATCCTTATGGGACATAATTGACCCACGGATGGGTCATCCAGGGCAATTGCTGCCAGTGATATAATGGATAGTCGCCGAATAGGTGGTTGGCAGGTCACCCTTGAGACCTTCCAGCCAGAGAGTGATGAATTCAGCTCCAGATAAATTATGTTGAGGAAATCCAAAATAACCATACGTCTATAAGATATAGGAGCAGAATTAATCCTTTTGGCCCATTGAGTCTGCTCCGCCATTCAATCATGATGATATGTTTCTCAATCCCGTTCTCCTCCCCTTCTCCCTGTAACCTTAGGTAAATCCCTGGGCATCATATTTTCTGAAGCATTTGCAAAGTAAGGTTGAAAGAATTTGAAAACGAGTGCACAACCTCAAACTGTGTTAAATGCAAATTACTTTAAGCTCAAATTTAGATTCTGTGATCTATTGCATCAGCTTAAAAAGACATTGCTTGAGAAACTAATCCTGTCCAAAAAGCTGGCTACACCCTCAGACCAAGTTAATCATCATGACAAGCTTCCACTGATTTACTATAATGGTAAGGCGATAGGGTTAAGGTTAGGGTTAACTCGTATCCTAACCCAAACCCAAAGCTATTTATGAACTTACAACAATGTTGCAAAAACTAAACTTTTTTTAAGATGCCTTTTAAAACATTTTAAATATATGTTCAGCAACTGACTTTTGTACAGTGATGAAACTATTGAACATTCAGTATAGCTTGCTAAAATCAGTTCCAATTATTTAAGATAAGATTACTCAGAGGGGGAATACTGGACACTGATTAAAAAGCGTTTTAACAAAGCTATTACCAATCAGTAATTTGCTGTTTTATAAAAGCTGCAAATGTCAAAAAGAGTTAAATATTCTTAATTTTAACCATTTTTTTCAATAAATAATTATACTTTAAAATGTGATCTGATTACATTGATTCATGACAGATTTAGTATTTGGACTGTGCAACTGAGTTTGAGTGAAAACCTCCAAATAAAGCACTTCTGAAAATTTGCACACGAATCACCAGTCATGCCCAAAATGGAAACTTTTGGCCCTACTTTGGAACAGTGGACTATTAGCTTGCAAACCCCTGATTCTATCTGCTCTCCCTGGTATGTGTGCATAGTTTGATGCACATAACTCATTAATGAGACAATAAAGTCTCTTGTTTGCTGAAATGACAAAAGCAACAATGCTGAGATCATCACTCAGGCAACAAGTGATACGAAACATTCTGCACCTGTTCACAGGACAAACAGGTGGATGGGTGGTTGGATGTTGAATGTAGGCTGTACACCAGTATCACGGAGTCATTGATGTACACTTGTCTCTTACATCTTACTGTCATCGGTACCTGGATTAAACTGAAAGCAGAGCCAAGTTACTAACATATGTTCGCCTTGATGATGCTTCAACAGCGAGTCATTTTGACACCACCCTTTTCAAAAGGAGCTCTGTTCCTTCTTATGGACTATGTGATCAAAAACTGTGGAAAACAGAAAGGCATTTCATTCCACTTACTCTGAACTTTAAAGTGGTCAAAAATAAATCTGCTCCATACAATCTAGGGAAAAGACATGATGCGTTTGACAGGACAACTGAAATAAAGTATTGTGCTTCTCCGGCTCCAAGGCAATATTATGGGTCAGCTGTTTATGACTTTATTTCAGAGCTGTGGAAACATATTACAGAAAGTTATTAATCTGGGGACTGAAAATCTATTACTCATCACCATAAGGTTGCAAATTAGGTTGAGTTGCAGATATATCAAGTCCTGGCCTTACACTGGGAAATCTTCAAGTGCACGCATGAGGCAGGGTTTAGACACATAGAGAATGGATGGGAAAGGGGACTGCCAAAATGAGGAGGACCCATGTCCTTATATATTAATGGTTGTGATACTCAGTGAAAACAGATATGGCTGCCTGGGTTCGACTTGGGAAATTTACCCAATAAATAGCACAGTATTACTGGAGCATTTAATTTTCTCAGAGGGCAGCATATCTAGGAAGAATTATATGAATGACCTTCCTACCTACGAGTAAACTTTGGGTGGTATTAGAGTGATGTTGGTTAAACTAAATGTATTGGCCAGGCCATTGGGAAACTGTCATCATAAAATAATGATTTGGAGATGCCAGTGTTGGACTGGGGTGTACAAAGTTAAAAATCACACAACACCAGGTTATAGTCCAACAGGTTTAATTGGAAGCACTAGTTTTTGGAGCGCTGCTCCTTCATCAAGTGACATTCACCTGGTGAAGGAGCAGTGCTCTGAAAACTAGTGCTTCCAAATAAACCTGTTGGATTATAACCTGGTGTTGTGTGATTTTTAACATCATAAAATAATGCTGTCTTATCATTTATGTACATTTGAGGCAGTAGATGTAATGATTGAACTCATTCAAAACCTATTCAGTTGCCCAGAATTAAACTAAGACCCAATATCTCATTCAAAAGATAGTAGTTCAGACAGTGAAGCACTCTTTTTCAATATGACATAGGCATGTCACCCTAGATGTTACGTTCATGTGTCTGACTCAGGGGCAAAATTATTATCCACTGGGCAATACAGGAGCCTGCAAAGTTTGTTGATGCTAAAATTCTACAAAGACTTGTAAAAGATATGTCTAAATATGAATAAGGTGTAAATGTTTTATTAAGATAGATTTTCAATGAGTGCCACAATCTCCTGAATGTTCAGGTTTCATTTAGGTTTAGTTATTAAACATACCTTTGGATGGAGCTGCCGACATTTTAATGTAAGTGATTATTTGAAACTAAATTTTGACATCAAGGGCAATTTCATTGCAGTTTAAAAAAAACTATAAAGGCAACAAAAACTGTCATTCATATTATACCTTTTGTGAGTGTAAGGCACTCCAGAGTTCCTTACAGTAAAAGAAATACTTTGAGGTGATGTTACTGTGGAAATGTAGAAAACGTGGCAGCCAATTTACATACAGCAAGCTCCCAGAAAAAAAAAGATATGTTTGTTTAATATTGCCAGTAATGTGAGTGAGATTATTCAGGAGATGGCACACAGAGAGTTGATTGACTGTACTTTATTAAAATTCATAACATTTAAAAAAATAAATCTGGCAAAAAATAATTGAATTGAATCTCAGGAATTTTAATCAGACTCTTTGTGAAAGGTGAAAGGTATAGTGAACACTGATAGGGAGATCTGACCCCTTGGGGCTGCAAAACATTTATGTACAAACATGAAATTGGATACATTCTCCATAAATAGGATGCTTCTGGTTTTGCAAAAATGAAAAGATAAGCTTGTGTGAAAACCTGGTCTGGGAAGTTTGTCAGCCAAATAAAGTCTCCTGATGCTCTCTCTGTTTGAGTGTGAAATGTGCTGTTTTTAGTAGAATCACAAGAGATTGAATCTACAGTCTACATTTCACCTTGTCAAGGTTTCAGAACACCTTAAACATTATGCCTCGAATATATAGTAGAAAGTGCCACTCAGTTCAACAGTGAGATATCTTGTACACAATTTTGATATGTCTTGACAATAGTTAGCTGGATTTTACTGAAAATGTTGAAAACTGTGTGCAATAGATCTAAATTAAAGTCATTAGGAAATACATGCTTTTCAATAGTAGGCATGTTTATAAAATTAGCCTTTTATAAACAATTGAGTCTTTACAATGTGGAAATAATATTTACACTCCTGCATGGTCATTTTAAATCTTGAGCTGCATGGGATTGTATAACTATTGCTATACATGGGTCAGAACTCCGTTCATCTACAGACAAATTCCAACATGTGATTTTCAAAAGAGGACTGATACTTCCAAAGTGACTGCAAATGTAAATTCTGTGTTTGGAGAGAGAAATTCTGGAATGTCTCACCTTTTGAGGTATCAAGGAATCTTTGAAAGGATGGAATTAACAGGGAAAAGTGCACTACAAATTGAACAGTAATACCCAGGGACCTATTTCTGATTGTGTTCATGATGGAGAAAAGGCCAGCAGGCTGGGTAGTGGCATGTTTTGTGTCTTTGCCCGTTACAAATACACAGCAACATGAGTTAAAAGCCAATTCAAACCTGCTCTGTGTAAGCTAAGGACAAAAATGTGCCAGTGAGCTGAGGTAGTCATTTGTACTAATCTGAGTTTGAGTGTGTGTGTGTGCTAAAAAGATCATGGTGGGAAAGTCACCCATTAGACACCGCTGCGTTGCAAGTAAATGACTTTGTTGCACTGAGAAACCAGCTATCTAGAAAGCCAATCAAAAGGAAACAGGACAAAAGGAGAGGCGATGGCCTAGTGGCATCAACAGACTATTAAACCAGAGACCCAGGTATTTCTGCAGACCCAGAGTTGAATTCTACTGTGGCAGTTGGTAAAATTTGAAATTTAAATAGTCTGGAATTAAATGTCTAATGATGATAATGAAACTGTTGTGTACTATTAGTAAAAGTCATTGGTTCACTAACATTCTTTAGATAAACAAACTGCTGTCCTTACTTACATGTCCTTACATGTGATTCCAGACACACAGCAATGTATTCGACTCTTAACTGTCCCCTGGATAATTAGGGATGGGCAATAATGCTGGCCTAGCCAATGCCACCCACATCATTGAATGAAAACATGGACTCTCCCTCTTTCTCGGAGTGCTACCAACCAATGAGCAGCCAATCAGCAGTCAGTCTCCAGCCAAACAGCAGCCAATCACCATTGAAAGCAACAAGGACAAGAGAATTTCAGTCAACCTGGAAAACAAAGAATCTTGGATTTGACTGCTTAATCATCAAAGTTCCACTACCTACTCTTCATCAATTACCAGAAACTAACTGTACCCATCTTTTAACCTTTTTTATGAATTCATTTGTAATCTGTGTACATATGTGTTGTGTTATTATTTCTGCTCATGTTTAGTGACTAATAAACTCACTTTTTGTTAACTCAAGAAAGCCAGGTTAAATTAGTTTCTTTTAAAATAGGAATTCACTTGGTCTGGAAGAAAGGTATCCATAAAGGTGGGGATATTTTGTTAATTAACCTTGCAGTGGCCAACCAAGCAGGCAGGTGGATAAAGAAGGGAGCCAGAAAACTTCACAACATGGTGTACCTCATCTGGGATCTGGATATAATGTTATCATACAATGAAAATTACAGCTTGCCAGCAAAGTATGCTTTTGGTAAGCATTTATGTGAGTACAGAGCCATCCATCACTCCACCACTGATTACCTAGTCAGCTCTTTAAGATAAACTCCACTCGATGGCTGTTTAAAGTTTCTAAATGCAATGGGGCAGTCTCATTTGAGGGCTCAGTAGATGTGTCCAATGTTGCCCTCATACTTTCATTAAAAATAAATAAAATAAACACTTGATTGCACTTAACCTGAAGTTGTCAGGAATATATAGAGTGCATTTGACACGGTAAACTGCGTCTGTGCACTGAACCACATATTGCCCTGAAATTTTAGACCAACAGTAGAAAAGGGAAATGTAAGAAAGAGCACAGATGGGTTGTGAACAAGTTATCATTGAGCATCTAAAAACCAGCAATGTTTCTGCCAATTCGCTAATTGCATAAATAATTAAAACTGAGTTTTAAGACTGGGCACTTTTCTTTGACATTCAGCAAGCCCGAGTGTGTACCGTGTTTAAGTACTGTCCTACAAACAGTACAGAGCTCTGGGTTTAATGCACAAAGCACAACCCTACGTTTTAGGACTATTTGAACTCAGGTTTTGAATCAGGATGTCAGGGTCAGGGCACGTTAAGTGTGTCGATATTCACTACATAGTTCATGAGGCTTGGCAGATTTTAGCTCCAGGACCTCATTAACATTTCCTTCTTTGCATCCTGTCCAGTTCCTCCACCTCCACAGTAAAGCCAGGCAGCATCAGGAGGTGGAGAAGTCAATGTTTCAGGTGTAAGTCCTGAAGAAGGCTTACGCCCGAAATGCTGACTTCTCTACCTCCTGATGTTTGCTGTGTCCTTCCAGCCTCCTGCCTGTCTATTTCGGATTCCAGCATCTGCAGTTTTTTTTGTCTCTAACAAAGCATGGCTGAAGCAGTTATCAAATAATTTGTTGAGAATTCATCAAAATTAGTGCAATAAGACCTCCAACTGAAAAGAACATGACCATTGAGTCATAGAGTCATACAGCATGGAAACAGGCTCTTTGGCCCAGCTCATCCATGCTGACCAGATTTCCTAAACTGAACTCATCCCATTTGCCTGTATTTCGCCAATATGCCTCTAAACCTTTCTGTCCAAAAGTCTTTCAAATGCTAGAATTGTACTCAACTCTACGACTTCCTCTGGCAGCTTGTACTTTACATGCACCATCCTTTGTGTAAAAAGTTTCCCCTAAAGTTCCTTTTAAACCTTTCCCCTCTCAGCTGATACCTATGCCATCTAGTTTTGACTCCCTTACGCTGGGGGAAAGACTATGATCAATAAATCGTGAGAACACCATCAACTCAAACATTTCTTCCCAATCACACATCATTCTGATTTGGACATTTTTCTCATGACTATTGTTTTTGCTGCAGCAATGCACTGAAATTCCGAGCTAATGGCATCATGTTTGAGATTTCACCCTCAAAATGTTACTGTGGTGCAAGGAACAGATCGACTATCACTTCCTGTGGCACTGAACCTAGCCTCCTGCTTGCGTCAGAAGAACTGGTGAACGCCAGTGCAATGTTGAGGTGTTACTGCATGGTTGCCGTTGCTGTTCTCAGGCATTAGAGGGAGTGACTGCTATCTCCATGCTGCTGTAAACCTGAGAGCAGACCGCATCACAGGTTTCATTTCCAGGTGCTTGCCTCCTCTCCTCTGCCTCCACTCCACAAAAAGAATTTACTATCCCCTTTGTAATGTGGGGATGGGGCTCACAGGGACTGGGCAATATTAAAATATTTCAAAATCATTTTCTTCACAAGTCGATACTCACTCACCGGCACATCCCTCTGCCACACTCCATGCCAATGGGCAGTATGCCCTGTCTCGTCACGTGTGCCAGCCTCTAACTTTTCACTGAGTCCCATGCATGGCAAGCAAATAGGAAAACCTTGTATATGGAATCTCTTCCATGGGTCTTCGCTATCCCTGCCCACCCAGAATGCCTCATTTATTCTGGTGGACTTTCAAGGCTGTGGTTTCTGTCCATCTTACTGAACTTCTGAATATTGGAGGTAATCCCAGCACATTGTAGTCATAGCCTGTTTCTGGGCCCTTCTGCTGCATTGTTTCCCAAGAAATTGATCCTCTGTAGTTTGATTTTCATTTTATGAAAAACAAATTCAATTTTTTTTCTGATAGGAAGAGTTATCCGGATATGTAAACCAGAATTTGTTATGATTGACAATTATTGTCAGTAGTGAAAGAAACAAATTTAATATTATTCTTTAATTGTAAAAAAAACTAGAAAGAAAGACATACTAATCTTTCATTTTTTCCACGTTCTTGTGTTAAAAAATAATTGTTCTCTATTGACGATACGTCCCTCGCTCAGAAAGAGATCTGATTTCACAAGGTGACAAGACCCCAATAGGTTGAACCTCTTCCATCACCAGCTTCAGAAGTGAAGAACCTTGACACAAGCTTTACATCACCTTGATGTGCAACGACACCTTGAGACAGTGCCCACTCTCCCTGCGGGAAAGGGGATTATAGATGATGGCATCATAAAAAGCCACGATCTGGTTCCTGCACTCCTTGGTTTCCTGCTTTCATTAACCATCTGTTATTGGTGCCCTCTGACAGATTGACAGTAATATCATGCAGGGTTGCCATGTGGTGCAGGATGCAACAAACATAAAAACATGCAGAACTTAAGACATACTCCCACTGAAATCTAAATTACAAAGTATTTCTATTGTTGTGCTTTTGCTTACTATGAGCCCCTTTATATGTCTCTCATGGGCATTTGAGAACGTGGAGTTTGACCTTTGTCACCTGGGGAAGTGAAGTCTGCAATCATTAAAAACAACATGATCGGGGGAATAATTCTTGAGAAAGCTACAGATTAATCTTCACCTAACTATAACTTGTATTTATATAACGCGTTGCTCATAATAAAATGTTTAAAGGTGCTTCACAAGAGCCATTCAGAACTTTGTGGTCCATGAGGAGACTTTCTCTCCTGTCTTGAACAGAAAGGACAATTGAGTCCCCGGTGCTGTCCAGGTATCAGGCAGGCCTAGCTTTAATAAAGTCCCTTGGCATCACAAACCTGCATTTTAACAAAATGCCCATCAAAATTGCATTTTCACAGGAGGGGAATATGTTCTGCAAGGATGAATAATTTCTACACTGCTGAACAGATGCGTTATGTGAGCAGATGATCAAACTCCAAACATGAACATGGCTGCTGGGTGCCACCCATCTCCACCATTCCAACACTTCTCTCAATCTCTATACTGCAACCACTCTGCCAGATCCTTGCCTGACATCAAGTACTGGATGAGTCACAATGTCATTAACCAAGCCTTGAAAGTCCAAAGCTGTTACCATTGGTCCTAGCGGGAGAAAGTGAGGACTGCAGATGCTGGAGATCAGAGTCAAAAAGTGTGGTGCTGGAAAAGCACAGCCGGTTAGGCAGCATCTGAGGAGCAGGACAGCTGACGTTTCAAGAATAAGCTCTTCCTAGCAACAAGCTTGACACTGACATCTTCTCAGCTGCACAAAACTGCCCATACTCATGCAGTCCTACTTGATCCTGAGATGAGCATTAACATTCTAACAGAATCAATTACCAAGACCACTTACATTTACTTCCATAACATCTCTCACCTCCAGCTTTGCCGATCTGTTGCTTAACTGTATTTAGATGTTTGCACGACATTTCTATTCAAAACATTCCACGTCTTTCCCTGCTGGTCACCCACTTGCTATTGTCTACAAACTCTAACTTGTCATAGACTCTGCTACAACAAGAAACACCCTGGTTCAAGAAACAATCCTATCAACCTTGGTGGCAACTTTCAGGGATCTATGTACATGAACACTGAGATCTCTCTGCTCATCTACACTGCCAAAAGTCTTACCATTTGCCCAGTACTCTTTATTCCTGTTGCTCCTTCCAAAGTGAATCACCTCACACTTTTCCACATTAAACTCCATTTGCCACCTCTCAGCCCAGCTCTGCAGCTTATCTATGTCCCTTTGTGGCCTGCAACTCTACTGACCTTTGTGTCATCTTCAAATTTACTAACCCATCCTTCTATGCCCTCATCCAGGTCATTTGTAAAAACAACAACAGCAGTGGACCCAAAACAGATCCTTGTGCTACACCACTAGTAACTAAACACCAGGATGAACATTTCCCATCAACCACCACCCTCTGTCTTCTTTCAGCTAGCCAATTTCTGATCCAGACTGCTAAATCAACCTCAATCCCATGCCTCCATATTTTGTGAAATAGCCTACTATGAGGAACCTTAGCAAATGCTTTACTGAAATCCATATACACCACATCAACGGTTTTACTCTCATTCACCTGTTTTGTCACCTTCGCGAAGAACTCAATAACGTTTGTGAGGTATGTTCTACCCTTCACAAAACCGTGTTGACACAGCAGCTTGCTAACTGGTGAATCAGTGATATCATTAGCAAGGACAAATTGTATTCCTGGAGCTGAGAGTTTGTCCGGTACTCCTACCACCAATTATCCACTCTTCTCTAGACTCTGTAGTCTCACTTTACATAGTTGAGCACTTTTTGTCTCACCATCAATTCCTGTTACCAGTACCATTTCTGGTAATAGTCCCTCAGGAGTACATATCTTCTCATCCTTCAGCAGTATAGACTGAAAGGATCTTGTGACTCTTAATATTGTAACCTCTTTGCCTGCTACTCTTGGCCTATGTGAATAAACTTTACCCTTGCATGTATATTTTTAAAGCAGATCTGGCACTTCCTCCTTAACCAACCTCTGATCATCTTGTACACTCTGAGGCAGTTGTCTAACTGTTCTTGTGCTTTTTGTTACGAGTCCAACAGAACTCCCAGGCTTGTCCAGTTTTCCGACATCTGGCTTTCTCCTAGCCCATCAACCCTGTGATTTTGCATGGCACACTTTACTACAATGAAAACACCACAGCTTTTTAACTCCTTTGCCCCCCTCAAGGGTTTCTTTTTCACCCTGTGGTAAGTTATCATTATGATCTTCACTGAGATCTATCTTTCCCTTTCCATGTGAGGATTTGTCTTTGCCCCAATTTCTATCCCTCATGGACTGAAATTGATTTTGGAAGCCAAACCGTGTTTTATGGACCAGCTCATAATCTTCAGCCACTTCAGCTGCTATCCTTGCCATTTTAACTCTCTGCTTTTTCACATGAGTTCACACTATTTCCCCACTAAGGTTATCTTCAGCCTTTATCTCCAGCCTTTTAAGCTGACTTTTCTTTTTAAGTATCAGTTTTTGAAGTTCAAAAACTCTCTCTTTTTCCTTCTCTTCTGTTGCTCTCTCTTTTTCTCTCTGTTCTGCTGCTCTCTCTTTTTCTTTCTCTTCTGCTGCTCTCTTCCCCCCCTCTACTTTTAATCATAACTCAAACTGTTTCAGTTCTGCTGCCCTTTCATTATCTCTCACCTCTAACTCAAGCTGCTTCATTTGCAATTCTTGCCATCTCTACAGATTCTGATGGTTTCTCCAGCAAGTTTAAATGCTGAGCTACTGCTGTAATTATCTCTCCTTTCCTCACAGAAGTAGACAGGTCTGATCCCAGTTGGTCTGCTAATTCCTGCAGCTTGGTCTTATTCACCTTTTGCAAAATTTCCAAACTCACTGCATCCACTTCCACAAAACCCTTGGCGACTGAAAGAGCCATTACTCTCCCATGCTTTGTCAATCCAACCAAATCAACACCCGAAATAAAGACACTAGCACCTACCACTCACTGTTTAAAATCCCGCAAAGAGCCCCCAATCTGTTATGGACTAGGCCAAACCACTCAAAACATTCTTGAGCAAGCAGTCCAGACCATAACTTTGCAATTTGCTTCGGTAAGTGTACAGTGGAAATTACCTGGAGTAAGTTAGCTAGTTTGACGGCCAGGTTTTAAAACAGACAAAACTTTACTCACAAAATTACACAATGGAACACAAAGAACAGAATAAAGAACCCCTACAGAACTCAGACTATCCAAATTTGAGTTAATTATGCTGTTCCGAATATACACGACAGTCCCACTAAGCAAACCTCCTTAAGAAACTCCCCTTCTTGAACAAGGAGACAACATTTGCGGTCCTATGGTCTTCTGGCACTATTCCTTCAGACAATGACGACAAATAGATCAAAGCCAAAGGTTCTGCAATCTCCTTCCTGGCTTCCCAGAGAATCCTAGGATAAATCCCATCTGGCCCAGGGGACTTATCTATTTTTACTCTGTCCAGAATTGTTAACACTTCCTCCAATGAATCTCAATCCCATCTAGTCTAGTAGCCTGTATCTCAGTATTCTCCTCAACAACATTGTTTTTTTCCAGTGTGAATACCCGATGAAAAATATTCATTTAGCTCTTCTCCAATCTCCTTGGACTCCACTCACAACTCCCCACTATAGTCCTTGATTGGGCCTAATCTTACTCTCGTCATTCCCTTATTCCTGATACACCTATAGAAAGCTTGAGTGTTTTCTTTGATTCTATCTGCCAGCGGCTTCTCATGTACCCTCCTGGCTCTTCTAGGTCCTCCCTGGCTAAGTTGTAACTCTCAAGTGCCCTAACTGAGCCTTCACATCTCATCCTAACATAAGCCTTCTTCTTCCTCTTGACAAGAGATTCAACTTCCTTAGTAAAACACGGCCCCCTCACTTGAGCACTTCCTCCCTGCCTGACAGGTACATACTTATCAATGTCATGCAGTAGCTGTTCTTTGAATAAGCTCCGCATGTTAATTGTGCCCATCCCGTTCAGTTTCCTTCTCCATCCTAAGCATCCTAAATCTTGTCTAATTGCATCATTATTGCCTTTCCCCCAGCTATAATTTTCATCCTGTGGTACATACCTATCCCTTTCCATTGCTAAAGTAAACATAACCAAATTATGGCCACCATCACCAAAGTGCTCACCCATCTCCAAATCTAACACCTGGCCGGGTTCATTACCTAGTACCAAATCCAATGTAGCTTCACCTCTTGTTGGCCTGTCGACATTCTGTGTCAGGAAACCCTCCTGCACAGGCTTGACAAAATCTGACCCATTGAAAGTACTCTTTCAATATATAGTATTTCCAGTCAATATTTGGAAAGTTAAAGTCCTCCACAACAACTAACCTGTTGTTCTCACTCTTATCCAGAATTATCTTTTCCTCTACATCTCTGGAACTATGCATAAGCCTATAGAAAACTCCCAACAGGGTGACTTCTTCTTTCCTGTTTCTAACCTCAGCCCGTACTACCTCAGTAGACTAGTCCTCAAAATGTCCTTTCTGTTACTGTAATACTGTCCTTGACTAACAATGCCACACCTCCCCCTCTTTTACCATTTTCTCTGTTCTTACTGAAACATCTAATTCCCGGAAGCTGCAACATCCTATCCCTGCTCTATCCATGTCTCCGAAATGGCCATAACGTCGAAATCCCAGGTACCATCCAATGCTGCAAGTTCACCCACCTTATTCCGGATGCTCCTGGTGTTGAAATAGACATACTTCAAACCACCTTCCTGCCTGTCAGTGCACTCTTGTGATCTTGAAACCATATTTCTGACCTCACTACTCTCAACACCTCGACACTAGAACTACAATTTCGGTTCCTATCACCCTGCTGAATTAGTTTAAATCGCCTCAAAGAGCATTAGCAAATTCCCCCCCCTCCCCACCCAGGATATTGGTACCCCTCTGGTTCAGGTGAAGACCATCCTGTTTGTAGAGGTCACACCTACTCCAGAATGAGCCCTAATTATCCAGGTATCTGAAACCCTCCCTCCTGCACCATCCTTGTAGCCATGTGTTCAACTCCTCTCTCTCTCCCTTATTGCTTACCTCGCTAGCACATGGCACAGGCAACAAACCAGAGATAACAACTCTGTTTGTTCTAGCTCCAAGTTTCCACCCTGAATTACTGCCTTAAATCCCAATCCTTTTTCCTACCTATGTTGTTAGTACGTATGTAGATCACGACTTGGGGCTGCTCCCCCCTTCCCCTCAAGGATCACAAAAACACAACCCGAGACATCATGAACCTGAGAGGCAACACACCAACTGTGAGTCTCTCTTGTTCCCACAGAACCTCCCATCAGTCTCTCGAACTCTGGAGTCCCCAGACTACTGCTCTGCTCATCTTCCCCCTTCCCTTCTGAGCAACAGGGAGAGACTCTGTGCCAGAGACCTGTACCATGGCTTACCTCTGGTAAGTTGTCCTCCCAAGCAGTATCCAAAATGGTATACTTGTTATTGAGGGGAACGGCTACAGGGGTACCCTGCACTGCCTGCCAGTTCTCTTTCTGTCCCCTGACTGTAACCCATCTGCCTTCCTCTTGTACCTGAGGTGTGACTACCTCCCTCTCAATAACCCCCTCCACCTCCCGAATGATCAGAAGTTCATCCTGCTCCTCCTCCAGCTCCAGTCACCTAATGTGGTTTTCAAGGAGCTGGAGTTGGGTGCACTTCCTGGAGATGAAATCAGCAGGGACACTACTGGTGACCCTTACCTCCCACATTCTGCAGGAGGAACACACAACCGCCCAAATATATTACTTAACTTACTCAGCAGTCCTGTGTCCACTCCTGCTCAGTGTGCACTCCACCTATTCATGAGGTAAGTCTTTACAGCACTCACTTACCTTCCGAGCAGGTCTTCTCCCTCTCTCCTTGAAGCTCCTGAAAAGTTGGAAGACTGACTCTCGAGGTTAGTCCCTTCTAAGTGGGAAACTTTCCTCCTGGCAGCCCCAGCTCCTCTCTCCCTCTCTCCTCGTAGCTCCTGAAAAAATACTCAAAGAATAACAGGACACTAGGAAGCTCAGAGGAACAGAGAGGTCTCGGGTGCTTGTCCACAGATCCCTAGAGGTGGGAGGACAGGTTAATAGGATAGTTAAGAAGGCATTTAGGGAATTTGTGTTGATCAGTCTAGGCATTGATTATAAGAGCAGGGAGGTTATGTTGAAGCTGAACAAAACTTTGGTTAGGCCACAGCTGGTGTATTGTGTGCAACTCTGGTCTACTTTACAACAGGAAGGATGTGATTGCACTGGAGGGGGTGGAAAGGAGTTTCATCTGGAGTATTTCAGCAATGAGGAGAGGCTGGATAAGCTGAAGGTGTTTCCTTTAGAGCAAAGAAGGCTGAGAGGGGCAATGATTGCAGTGTATAAGATTATGAGAGACATGGACAAAGTGAACAGTAAGCAGCTGTTCCCTTTAGCTGAAGAGTCAATAACAAGGAGGCATATTTTGATGTGAAAGATAGGATATTTAGAGGGGATTTCAAGAAAACAATTTTCACCAAGACGGTGGTGTGAGTCTGCAATGCACTGCGGGAAACTGCACAACCTTCAAAATGTACTTGCATGAACTCTTTAAATATCATAACATTCAAAGTTATGGGTGAAGTAACAGAAAGTGAGAGTGGTGTAGACTTAGTGCCATTTTGTGCAGACTCGATGGGCTGAAGGGTCTCTTCTAGATGTTTGATTCAATGATTCTATAATTGGTCAAGGTATTACCAGAGAGTCACAGTCATTCAGCACAGAAACATCCTTCAGTCGTGCAAAATGAACCGGAAAGTGGCTGTCACTGTTTCGTTGAGTGTTATCAAGTATTGGAAACAATGTATATTAACACACAAGACACGGTTCTTTGCAGACAGAAAGAATATTTAAACATGTTGTGCCTATTTCAACCTGCAATTCATACTTGGCTACACAAAGGCATGAGGGATTGCGCTCCCTGTTTGGATTTCCAGAGGGCTTTGATCAAGTGGCGACTGATGATGTGACCTCTGGCCACGTGATCTCTGATTATGTGATGTTTACAAAGTTTACCCTCTAAGGAGAGGTGATGTGCATCTTCCACTATAGTATTCTAAGAAAGAGGAGGCTACTGATGGAACCAAGAGGAAGGAAGAGGGAAAAATCAAAGATGAATAAGAAACTTGTAGGGGAAAGTCCAGTCTTACAATTTCCAGTGCTACTGCCCATCTTTCTAGTCCGGTTACTCATGCACGTTTCTGCTCTTTTCTCACCGCCAGCTAAGGTTTTAACCTCATCCTGTAGCCTCTGTTTCTTTGGCATCCATTTGCTTTACAATGATGGAAAGTAACTCACAGGTTTCTACAGTAAAGAAGCATTTATCATTTGAAATTGTTTTTATTTTGGTCATCACTGACAAACACTGTGGGAAGCTTTCTTTACAGAGTCTGAGTCATTGGAACCTGTCAGAAGATGAGCCTCCTTTGCAAAATGTTATGAAGAAATTTGAAAGAGAATTTTTCACCAATCAATAGCTGGTGCTAGTGTTGGCATTTATTTTTGCAGGGTATTTCTATTCAATAGATTTCCTATTTGTGCAGTGGGAAGCTTCCCTTTCAGTCCCAAGTTTAACCTAACCAACCCAACAGTAATGAGACAGTTCAGGGTTCATTTACCTTAGTAGGGGTATGTGCTAACCCAATGGTGTTATTGCTCGACTATTAATCGAGAGATCCAATTAACATTCTGGGGACCTGAGTTCAAATCCTGCTGTAACAGATAGTGGAATTTGAATTCAATACCAATCTGGAATTAGCAGCTTAATGATGGCCATGAAATCATTCCTGGTTCACTAATCCCCTTTAGGGAAGGAAATCTGCCATCCTTATCTGGTCTGGTCTACATGTGACTTCAGAGATCCCATGAAGGAATTAAAAAGAACAGTTAATGGACTGTCCAATTGGATAATGTTAAAAACAGGTGCCTGGGATGGGTTGGGTAGCTCGGTTGGACGGATTGTTGGCTTGCAATGTTGATTGGTGCCAACAGCATGGGTTCAATTCCTCCGCTGGTGGAGGTTGCCATGAAGATCCTGCCTTCTCAAACATGCCTGAGGAGTGGTGACCTTTGGGTTGAACTCACCATTGGTCACCTCTGTCTGTAATTAGGGCCCTAATAGCACAGTGGTAATGTCCCTACCTCTGAGCCAAAAGACTCAGGTTCACATTCAACCCGCTCCAGAGGTGTGTGATAAGATCCCTGAACAGGCTGACTCAGAAAATATCGAAGGCTGGTACCTGACCTAAATCTGCATTAAGTGGTTAAGTTCCCATGGAGTGGTCATAGCTTTGAAATAAGAACACTGGTTTTTCTATTTCAGAAGCTGCCTGCTGAATACTTTCAGTTTCTAAGTTAGGTTACAATGCCACTGAGTCCAGAATCTGGAAGTTCTTGTGGTAATGTTAACCTTATGGGTCTTTATTGAAGTCCCAGGATCATTAGGCATTAGCTAGGGCATTGTGCCCTAGGACAGCTAACAACTAACTTCATATTTATTCTTGGATGGGCTGTCACACACCTAGATTGGAATGGTGCTCAGTTGAAAGGCCGGTGTTCGAGAGAGAGGTGCATAGTCATGTTTTACATGTCAATTGTCAGTCTGATCTATTGCTCTGCCTATGAATCCTGGTCCTAGATGTAAACACTGAAGTGTGGAGTTGCCACTTCAATGTCTTCCCAATATCCAGCACCTAATACACTGAAAGTCAATTATGAAAGAGGCCATAATTATAAGAAAGGTTAAAGGGATTCAGTATCTTCAGGGTAATGTGATGGCATAGAAAAGGAACATTTTAAAGCTTCAACGTACTTCAAAAACGTTTTGAATGTTAAGGTTTGTCTTTTGCTTCATTTGAAAAAATAAGTTTCTCAGTGGTTCCAGAGACACTAGGATAAGGGGTTAAACTGTAACAGTAGGGGATAATGAGGATGCTAAGACTTATGATTGCAAAACAAAACTCAAAAAGTCTTTAACTTTTAACAACTGTTAAAGAATTCTTAAACTCTTAAATTAAAGTGACATTCAGTAAAAAATGAGTTCTTTATATCTACTTGACGGGAATTGAAAAGATGTAGCAATGCCTTCTAAAGGGTAAAATGGAATGCAGCATAAAGACAGACCATCCTAGGTATGGTTTGATGATGGATGTCACAAAATGTTTGCACATGAGCTGCAGTGATGTTGAGAATAGTGCAAAACCACAGAACATTAACAACAGATCAATAGCATCCCGTTGACAGGGGTGCAATGGAGTCTATGAGCCAGCATGACAACTACTTAGCTCTCTGTTTGAAGATTGGTAAAATGGAGTATTGCTACACAGTGCAAGAAATGTGATTGGGTGTCAGTGAGTAAGTTCTGGCTGAGTGAGTGCTGATTGCTAGCGATGTCAATGACACCTTCCACTGCTGAGAATTGCGAAAGGGGCAATCATTAGAAGAGCTGGACATGTTAGGCTCTTGATGAATTTTACACATTATAGGCAGATTCCAGATTCAAGTCTTCAGGACCACAACCAGTATACTGTTGGGTCAACAGCATTTGCTGCATTCAATGGATTTAACCATTTTTTGATTTCACATGGAGTGAATCAAACTGCCTGAAAGTAGGTTTCGATAATGCTGGTGACCTCAAAATGAGGTCAAGATGGATCGACACTTCTGTCTGAAGATGCCGGGGGCATGTCAAACTTGTCTTTTACACTCTTATGCTTGGCACTAGCACCATCAAAGATTTGTGTGGCACTCCGAAACAAAAACAGAAATTGCTGGAAAAACTCAGCAGGTCTGGCAGTATCTGTGGAGAGAAATCCGATTTTTAGGTCCAGCGACCCTTCCTTGTGGCACTCCACTGGTTACATTTTCCCAACCTGAAAAAGACCCATTAATCCAAATTTCTGTCTTCTGTATCTTAAATAATCCATAATCCACGCTAATACATTACCCCCAAACCATAAGCTTCTGTTTTGTGCAATGAATGGCCCTAGAAGGTTATTCCACAAAGCCTATAACTGGGTAGCCCCCTGCTACTTGGGGAGGTCACTAACTTAACCAATGGTGTAATGCTGCAGTAACATTGGGGAATGGGTATTTTAGGGATGAAGGAGGATAGTGTCATGGTCTTTTTCAATGGCATGCACAACAACTTGGTGCCTCAAAGGTAGTTCAAAAACTGCTGCTTACATCTTGATTCACTTCCTAGTGACCGTCCTTTGCATTAAAGGGAATAAAGACCATTGCCTTGATATATTATGGAAAGATTTCTTCATTGTGTGGTATGAGCTAGTGAAATCTATTCAACACTTTATCGAGTGCCTTTGGATCAATCTCTCAGTTTTCCAGGTGCTTTTCACCATGACCATGCTGCAAATCCAATCTGTAGGAGTTTTACAGCATCTCTATCTTGCCTTTCAGGCTAGACCTGAGGACAGACACCATTGTTCTCACACTCTCATTTACTTTGAGATATCAGGAAGATGTCCAAACCCTTTCTATCCTTCTCGGATCTGTTTAACAGTCAATGGCTCAGTGGGCTGTGAAACACTGCAAATATCACAAAATCATTGAAATGTTACTCTGCATAAGGAGGTCATTTGCCTCATCATGTTCTGACTGGCTCTCCAAATGAGCATCAGGACTAAGTGCAATTCTTTTGCCTTTTTCATATATTGCTGGCCATAAGTTTTTTCTCACATCTCATCTGCTTCTTTTGTGAAACATGGTAGAGCTGATCTTTAAATCTCATTTTTGATCCTTTTATGAATGGAAAGAGTTCCTCCCAATCTATTCTATCCAGCTGTTTCATGGTTTTGAAAAACTCTATCAAACCTCCTCTTGGCTTTCTTTTCTTCTCTCCAGGGAGAACAGTCCCATCTTCCCCAATCTATCTTGCTAACCAAAGTCTCTCATTCCTGTATCCATTCTTGAAAATTATTTTTATACTGTCTACACGCAGCCACATCCTTCCTACATACACAGTACTCCAGCTGAGGTCTAACAAGTCTTCTGCAAGTTCAGCTTAACCTCCTTCTTCTTGTACTCTATGCCCTTATTAATAAAGTCAAGGATACTGTGACCTCCACTTGTTCTGTCACCTTCAGCGATCTATGCACAGAGACTTCTGCACCTGCACCTCATTAAGAACTCTTCCCAGTATTTTATATTGCCATCCTTATGTTCTTCATAACAATTGCATCAGTTCACGTTTCTTTGCATTAAACTTCATATGCCATGTACTTGCCTCCTCCAACAACTTGTCTATGTCCTTTTAAATTTCTGAGAATAGACTTGATCGGGCTGAGATGAGCGGATTTTGTCTAATGTCAATTATCTGGAACTGGAGACCTTTCTTCTTCTTATTGCATTGGGGCTTAGCTTTACTTGTTGCCCTGGGGTGAGTATTAGTCCATCATATTGAGAGACTGAATTTTGGGTGAACATCTTGAGCTACCTTACCCAGATCTGCAAACTTCAGAATGTTGCATGAAGCATTGGTGTCTCTGTCACTTCACAATCTCTCGGTGGTCTCCTGCAGCCATCATTCTAAGAGTCACAACCCACTTATTACTTGTAGTCCCGACAACACCAACCTGTTCTATGGCATAAAGTGAATCATCAGATTGGTTGTCCAATGTCTCTATAGTAGCCAGCTTTGTAGGCTTGCTTTGTTGGATTCAGCTAAGCACTTGTGTATCAAACGATGCAGTTTTTTGTGTTCCCTGCACCGGATATGCTTTCTTTTCTTTTCTGTGGTGCCCTCCACAACATTTACATCTTGTACTCTGGCCTTGATCTTTCTGCTGGCTCCTTGCAAATATTTCTTCATGGGGAGGTGTCTTCAAGGCCTTTAAAATTTATCTAATCTGACTATTCTGTTCCTCAGTGAGATGAAGGGAGCAGTGGGTTTTCAGCCACTCTTTCCCCAGCACTGGTAACAGTGTTTCCAGACTTATTCATCAACGATTCTTACTCAGCTGTGTTGTGACCTGATAGTTTGTTCAACAGGACTAGAAGGATTTCCAACTCTCACTCATATTTCATTTCCACAGCACCAGGGATGGGAAAATTCACAGCTATCCCGATTCCCCGATTATTTTAAAGGTCTAATTGTTCCACGCCCCTTGTCAACGTCAGCTGGCTCTCTTACAGCTCGAAAGAAGCACACTATTTCAGCTGGTCACTTCTGACATGTTCAGAAATCGCTGGAAAAACTCAGCAGGTCTGGCAGCACCTGTGAAGAGAAATCAGACTTAATGTTTTGGCTCAAGTGACCCTTTCCCACAACAGCTCTGAAGAAGGGTCCCTCGACCCGAAATGTTAACTCTGATTTCTCTCTGCAGATGCTGCCGGACCTGCTGATCGTTTACAGCAATTTCTGTTTCTGTTTTTGATTTAGAGTATTCGCAGTTCTTTCAGTTTTTGCTTATGGTATCTTGTTTCATGCAATGTGTTTTAGTGGCATTTTATTTTAAAGTGAAAGGAAGTTACAGCAGAGTTCACAAAAAACGGTGGCAAGCCTCAAATGTATAATGTACAAATGCACATACTTCAAAGTGAAATTTACTTCAATGAAAGGATGATGGAGCCACTTTGCACAAAAGGAAGTTGTTGTGCATGAGCTAGCTCCCTGGGAGTGTTCGCCAATTAGCCCTGCTCCCATGCTATTCCTCATAGCCCTGAAAATGTTTCATTATAAAATATACAACCAATTCTACTTTGTAGGTTACTATTGAATCTACTTCACAGCATTGCCAGGCCTTGCATACCAGGTGATAACCACTCGCTGAGTAAAGAAAGACTATTTTTGTGCCAAAGCATTAAGTAGAGCACTTCCTGCCTCCGCATATATCTCAGTGTCAGCGACTGGTGCTGTGCATTAAAACAAACAAATTGACTTGATGCAGATTCACAGGCAAGTTTGCGTTGTTCATTTTTGTAGGTTTATGCAATCCTTAACTACGTGTTGTTCCAGTCCTTGTAACCAATCCACATAGTATTTAGCAGCTGTCACCTCTGTAGAACATGTTTCTTACAATTTGATGCACAATAGTTCCTTACTCCTTTCTAACCAGCAGCAGGGGCCATAGTGAAAATAAGTTTCCTCCTCTGATTGTTATCTAAGTCTGTAATATTGTAACCAACCTTTGTCAGTGGAGCCAGTTGAAGGAGTATTATAAAAATAAGTGGCCAGATTGTTTTCTCATAAATATAACATTTGTGCAAAGGAGATTGCATTAAAGATTGCACATAAACAATGTTTAAAAAAAAAACAAAGTATTTGTCACTATAAGAAAGTTCAATAGAACTTCACTTGTATCCATTCAAAATCTGGCAAATGCAGTGTCATATTGTGATGGGGGTCTTTCAAATAAATTTGCATGAAATTCAAAGCATTAGCAAATCTTGCTCATGACATGTAAATTAGGTGTCACCATACAGGTGATGTACATTGCACATTGAGCTAGCGAACTTGCAGACCTAAGGCTCCTGCCACTCATTATGTGTTGGCTTGAATTCTGGAGTGTGACATCACTAGAACAGCTCTCCCAGAGCCGGTATATTTTCACCGAACTAACAAAGCAAACTGCATTCTTACAGTGCATTTGGCAAGACAGGTTTCATGAGCTAGCCAGCCTCCTGACACAAAGGGACTCCAAGGTCATTTTAAAATTTCCATTTGTCGTGCTAAACTCATAAAGAAAGAAAAATTCTCAGATCGCTCCATCATCAACAATTGGCTGGACATCGAATGTAAACAATCCAATTGTGTCAGTGCATATAAAGCATAAATTGTGGCCTTTATTTGATGGGAAAAATCTGACAAATGAAGTTGTCTAAATCTGAAGCCAATGTTATGATTGACTATTTGGTTGTACTTTGTACTTCACTGTAGGCTTTAACAAACATTTAAATTTGAGCGATGAGTCATCTGAGCAGCCGTAATACCACCTAATCTGGATTTATACAGTAAACATTGTTCCATTTAAGAATCTCTTGTACTCAGCAGCCAAGATTTGCTTCCATTTACATTGCTGTAACCAAAATGTGCACTAGCGATGTTTCATTCTAAAACAAATATATCCATCTCTTTCGTCCCCATTCACCATGGCATGACTCCCTTCTGTTGAAAGGACAGAAAGCTTTAAAATGCACTGTACAGATGCTGTTCAATAAACTGCATTGCATTCAAGGTGTTGAGTTGTTATTACAGCACTCCAACTACAGAAAAATGATGTACCAGCAGAGTAAATTGAAACACGTATTGCTGGTTATGTAAACACAATTTAAAGTGAATCGCACGGATCTGACTCAGTTGTGTAATTGCCCAAATTTCTCCATGATTGATTGTTAAAATTTGAAATAAATACTTAAGGCTGCATTTGGAGTATTCAGTCCAACTCTAAGGCAATCTAATTTCAGAAGGTCATTGACTAATGGGAGAAAAGTGACCTGCTTGTCTTTGTGACTTGGGTTACAGGTTTAAAAGGGAGACTGGGGAAGTTAAACTTGGTTCAGCTTCCAGGCAGCAGGATGCAGTTTTCACATACTACAGGGCTGACTGCAAAAATGCGAATGCAAATATTTCACTTCCATTTCTGTTTGCATGAGAAGGGATGAAGGGACTTTTCCCAGGCTCCTGGAGGTGGGTTCAGGGACAAGTGATGGAGGAACTCCACAGAAGTGAAGGTGGGTCAGGGTTTCTGACGAGATCCCTCCCTCAGCTGGTTTTTCATGGGCAAGGAATCTTGATGCGGCCCGCAGGTAAATAACATAGTGGGTTATTGAGACTGTCGAGAAGCCAGTTAAGAGGTCTTTTAGCACCAAACCCTAGACATCCCAGACATGCAATCTGTATCCTGATCTGGCTCCCAGTGTCGCCAAGGCAACTGCATAGTGAGAAGCTGTGTCTTTGGTGAAAGTGAAAAGCTGAGAAGACTTTGACCAATTTAACTGAAGGGCTCCCACTTTGGCCATTGAGACACTGCTGCTCTCGGAGAGTGCTTTCCCTTAATTGACAGCCGATTGCCAATGTTCTGGAAGGCACTTCTCCTGTCTTCACCTCATTCCTCTTCACAAATCCGGAAACCTTCACAACAGCATCGAAACAGCTTCTCCAGCTCCCTCTTCCACTTCTGCTGAGGATCAACGCAAAGGCCGCAGCACAGCCAGCAACTCAAGAAGCAACAGGAGAACATCAGCAGTGTTAGCTGTCTCCTCCTTTGCCTCTCCACAGGGTGGATGAAGAGCTGGGTACATCGAGCTGGAAGGAGATGAGAACTCCTCCCAGACTCCCCAACACCAGCTCCATAGGCTGAGATGAATGCGATATGACGCTCCTTCAGAAGGAGATTCATAATGTGGGATATAGGTGGATTAGTGTTACTTCTGCAATTCCATTTTACAAAGGAGGTGAACTCACACCAGTGGGTAATTGTTTTAGTCAAGAGCTGAGTCAACAAGAATGGAAACGATGTAGAGGAAATGTAGAATTGTTTTTGTATTAGCTAAAATTGTATGTCAGAATGAAATGTGCCAATGAACAATAGTAGGCACGGTGGGCAAATAGATAAGATGTTGTGAGAGGATGAAGTTAAGCTAGATACGCCTGTACAAACAGTAGGTATAAACATCTGCTTTCCACTTTTACGAAAACACAGGAACAAACCCCAATTAAAAGGGTCATAGGGATCAGAACGGCCTCGGGAAAGGCACAGATGAAGGGGGTAGATAATGATGAAGAAAGGATATGCCTAACAATGACCTATAGCAGGGTAAGGTCAAACAGCCTTGTGAGACCAGAAATAAGCATTTTATCACAGACAAGGCCGGATAAGGCAAGAGGCAAACAGGGGTAATGGGGGCCGGTCTTAGGGAAGTGGATGATGTAAGCAGGGGAGAGAGCAGTGTAAAACAATGGACATTAAATCATATAAATATTATGTATGAATTGAACCTGGTGTGTATGTCCTCTGCCTTTTTAGACACTGGACATCACACCCACTTGCAAGTGTAAAATAAATGACACTATTGATTCAGATCTTGTCTCGGACTGAAATTATTGAAGTGTGTGAGCTTTGTTTCTCACAATAATCGGACTTGCTGTATTTCTCCAGAACTTCCTCTTTTTTTAAATTCCACATTTCCAGCATCTGCAGTCCTTTCCCATTATCTGAGTGCGGCAGAGGACACAGGCTGTCACTGTCGACATCTACAGCCTCCTGAAACAAGATCTTCTTCCCTGTAATGATGGATTGTCAATGGCTAATAAAATGTCCGCCAGTGGAGGGCCAATTCCCCACTTCCCCCCCTGCTCTATAGTTCATGCTCTCACAGGCTGCAAGCAGAAAAGGCTAAGAGGTCATAACAGAAAGATGGTCTTCAGCAATATTTCCTAGAACCAACAGTGGGGCATGCCACATTAGAATTAAAAATAATTAATAGCAATAATAATTAAAAATAAGCCAGATTTAATGAATAGTTTGTGAGCATTTATTTAATATTAATCATAGCACAATACATGCTGTAGAACATAGCATTCAAGAGGGAATCAGGTGATTTTTTGAATAGAAATGGTGTGCAAGGATATAAGGAAAAAGCTGGAGATTGGCGCTAGGCAATAGAATCGGATCAGGTACGATGGACCAAATGGACTCCCTCTGCACTGTGATGATACTGCCACTCTGGTGTGTGAATGGGAGAAAGTGACAAAGATTCTCAATTCAGGCTTTTATTGCAATGAGGCAGCAGCAATATAAACCTAAAAGAAGAACATAGATGAAAAATTCAAAGCATCGCACAGTTATTGGTGCATGGGTGAGATACAAAGGCTAGCAAAAGATACCAAAACAAATCTTATGGGTTACACGGAAGGAAAAAGCACGAAAATCAAAGCACGAAAATCAAAGCTTTGCAGGTGATATAAAGTCAGCACAAATATTTTAAAATTGCTTAAGCAAAGAAAGCATTTTTGGCAGGAATTGACTTCAAATTATTAAGGAGACAATTGGTGTATGTTACATGTCATAACAGAATGAGACAGATTAAATACAGTCAGGGTGTGCCTGCTGACCTGGGGGTCCAGAACCAGAAATCATAGCCTAAAGATACAGTGTAGGCCATTTAGGGCAAAGATAAGGCAAAGCTTCTTCACCCAAGTAGGGAGCCTGTGAAATTCTCTGCCACAGAAAGCAGTTGAGGCCAAAATGTTGAATGTTTTCAAGAAGGTGTTAGATATGGTTCTTAGAACTAAAGATATCAAAGATTTTGGGGAGAGCGCGGAAATGGGATATCATGTTCGATGATCTATCGTAATCATATTCATTAAAGGAGTAGGCTCGAAGGACCAAATGGCTTAAACCTGCCCCTACTTTCACTATTTCTAATGGACAGAATGTGACTAGAGATGTCTCATAAGGATCTGTGTTGGGGCAATAATTAGTCGCAACATTAATAACAAGATAAGAATGAACATTAGTCCACACACCTTTCCCCAGAGTTGCAATGTTGAGAATATCTCTCAGTAGATATAGCTTCCTCAGACTACCATTGGGATGATCAGTCAGGACATATTTCAACAACATATACATTGCATTATTGACAATCTGGCAGGTTACCTCTGTATTGTAGATTACACCAAAGTCTCCAGAAGAACTAAATGTGAGTTTGAAACAAATCCCAAATCGCTCATGTAGCAGCAAGGACACATAATGTTATTTTCAACTGAAAAAGTATCAAATCAACATGTGCCAGATCAATTGCTTCAAATCAGTCTACTTGTCAAATGGCATTAAGACTGACTGCTCGCACCAATGTGCAGCAGCTTGCTGCTCTTTAACAGTGGGGTTTCTCCTCAGGGTTTACTGTGCCCACACGTGCATGAGCAGTCCAAGGCACACAAAGTGATGTCCCTTTATCACCCACCTTACCCATGACCAATTCTACACAACATCACCTGGCCATTTGGTTGATGATTTGCTGCAATTTGTTCTGAGGACACTTTGAAGAATTCCTTCACATTTGCAATGGCCAGACACGACTTGTGTCCTTGTGCGCATTTGACATTGCTAACCTATTCATCATGTCCCACTCAAGGAAGCCACAGACATTTGCACTTTAGACCTGCAAGTGGATCAAGTTGAATCAAATTAGAAATTAGTCTCAACAGAGAGCTCGTATATTTTGAACACGCCCAAGCAGAGTACATTCAGCAGGCAATGTCAGATGGTGACCAGCTATAGCAGCTCAAAATGTTCAAAAGATCATCATTAGCACTAAAAACAAAACTAAAAAGCAAAAGAACTGTGGATACTGGAAATCTGATACAAAATGTTGCTTCCTCTCAACCTGCAGCCAGATCTGTTGAGTTTCTCCAGCAATTTCTCTTTTTGATAATGGCTTTCTATATGTCTGGGACAGGACTCCTGACAAAGAAGCAGGCATAGAGACACAAATGATGGAAGAAGCATTCAGCATCATGGCTTGCCTAAAATTCATTGAGGTCAAGGTAGAAAGTAACAAAACTCTGTCTTTTACTGAGCCCAGATTATTCAGCATCAGAGAAGGGAAGACCAGTGTATGGTGAAGCCTCAGTAAGAGATATAAAGTAGAAGTCTCATGGAATATCTACAACGTGGAAACAGGCCCTTCAACCCAACAAATCCACACGTCCTTCTGAAGAGTAACTCACCCAGACCCATTGCCCTACCCTATTATCCTATATTTAGCCCTATAAAAAAGAAGAGATAGACTCGTAGGGAAGGGGAGGGGAGGGGAGGAGGCATCCAGCGGGAGACTTGTCCCTGTGAGTGCTTGGAGCTTGCGAACTTAACACCTGACAGGAAGAGAGAAATTTTGTTGTTAGAGTGAGGAGTGAAATGGAACTGGGGCCATGGGATGCAGTGCTGACTGGGAGAGTGGTTAAGAGTGTGCATGTTGCCGTCCATGGCACAGAGTGTGGATGTCAGAATGGTGGGGGAGGGGCGCAATAGCAGCTGCCTGAGGAGCGTTGTATTTCTTGGAAGTACCTGTATTCCTGATTGGGTTCAAAACATGAAGGATGGAACTTCAGCTGGAATCCATGTGTGGTAAAGCAGAGCTGGAGGCACTCACTGAAGAAGGGGATATGGCGTGTAAATGGATTTTAGCAAACAATTTATCAAACACTAGGAGGCAGATGGAAAGTGATGAAGGTGAACAGGCTGAAAGACTCAAATGGAAATTCTGTCAGTAGGAAAAGCAGAATTTCTTCAAGGTGGGCATAGCTGGAAAAGAAATAGAATAGAATATTCTTTGTTGTCACATGTACTACACATGTACTGAAGTACAGGAGTACTGTGAAAAGTTTTTATAATGGCTGTCTCTAATGGTACCATCTGAGGTACAAGTACCCAGGTACAAATCTTAGATACAAAAGAGGAATAAAAGGAAAAGTGGCAGCATTATTTACACTATCTAAAAAAAGGTTAGAAATAAGGTAGGTATTAAATAGTTAAATGGTTGACATTGTTTGGTCAAGAATTTCAAATAGGAGCAGCTCAGCACGTTGTCTGATTGTCCATGTCAGACCCCAGCCTAACAACTGCCCTGCTCCACTCCAAGCTCCAGTCCACTCAGCACCAGCGCTCAGTGGCACCAAGGTAAGTTGCTCTGGGATTCACTTCCCGACGTTCAAATCCAGGACTTGCCTCCTATTTAGCTGCACCAGGACTCATTTCCCCACGCGCTGCACCGGGACGCGTTTCCTCACGTGCTGCACCGGGAGTGGTTTTCCCACGTGTTGCACCAGAACTGGCTGCCCCACGTGTGCTGCACCGTGACTGATTTCCGCATGTGCTGCACCAGGACCCGTTTCCACATGCACTACACCGGTAATGGTTCTCCCACATGCTGCACTGGCACTGGCTTCCCCATGCCCTGCACTAAGACTCGTTTCGCCACATGCTCTTTTAGGACTCATTTCCCCAAGCGCTGCACCAAGACCCATTTCCCCACGTGCTGCACTGGGACTTGCTTCCCCATGTGTTGCACCGGGACTGGTTTCCCCACACAGTAATCTAGGACTCATTTCCCCAAGCGCTGCACCGGGACCCATCTCCCCATACGCTGAACCGGTACTCATTTCCCCACACGCTGCATCAAGACTTGTTTCCCCATGCGATGCACCAGGACTCATTTCCCCTTGCACTGCACCAGGACCCATTTCCCCTTGCACTGCACCAGGACTGGTTTCTGCACACGCTGCACTGCAAGTGGTTTTTCCATGCACTGCACCGGGACCCATTTCCCCATATGCTGCACCAGGATTCATTTCTCCATGCGCTGCACCGACCCTGGTTGCCTCATGTACTGCACTTTGGACTCATTTTCCAATGCAATGCACCAGGACCCATTTCCTCACGTGCTGCACCAGGAGTGGCTTTACCACATGCTGCACCGGTACTGGCTTCCCCAACTGCTCTACCAAGACCCGATTCCCCACATGCTGTTCTTGGACTTGTTTCCCCAAGCAAAGCACCAGGACCCAGTTCCCCACGTGCTACACCGGGAGTCATTTCCCCATGCACTGCATCAGAACTCATTTCCCCACGTGCTGTACCAGGACCCGTTTCCCCACATACTACACCAGTACTGGTTTCCACACTGACTACACCGGACTCATTTCCCCACACTCTGCACTGGGACCCATTTCCTCACGTGCTGTACCGGGGCTCGCTTGTCCACACACTGTTTAAAGACTTGTTTCCTCAAGCGATGCATTGGGACCCGCTCCCCCATGTGCTGCACCAGGACTGGTTTGCCCACACACTGTTCTCAGACTTGTTTCCCCAAGCAATGCACCAGGACCCGCTTCCACACGTACTGTTCTGGGACCCGTTTCCCCTTGCGTTGCATTGGGACACGTTTCCCCTTGTGCTGCACCTGGACTCGGTTTCCCTTGAGTTGCACGGGGACTCGTTTCCCCTTCCGCTGCATCAGGACACGTTTCCCCTTGCACTGCACCGGGAATCGTTCCCCCATGCACTGCACCAGGACTCATTTCCTCATGCACTGCACCGGGACGCGTTTCTGCACACACGGCACTGCAAGTGGATTCCCCATGCACTGCACTTTGGACTCATTTTCCAATGCAATGCACTGGGACCCATTTTCCCACATGCTGCATGAGGACTCATTTCCTCACATGCTGCAGCAGGAGTGGTTTTACCACGTGTTGCACCAGTACTGGCTTCCCCATGCGCTGCACCAAGACCTGTTTCTGCACACGCTGTTCTCAGACTTGTTTCCCCCAGCAATGTACCAGGACCCAGTTCCCCACGTGCTACACCAGGACTCGTTTCTCCATGCACAGCATCAGGACCCGTTTCCCCACGTGCTACACCAGGACTCGTTTCTCCATGCACAGCATCAGGACCCAGTTCCCCATGTGATACACCAGGACTCGTTTCCCCATGCACAGCATCAGGACCCGTTTCCCCACGTGCTACACCAGGACCCGTTTCCCCACATGCTGTACCAGGACCCGTTTCCCCACGTGCTGTACCAGGACCCGTTTCCCCACATGCTACACCAGTACTGGTTCCCCCAGGTGCTACAGCGGGACTTATTTCCCCACACTCTGCACTGGGACCCATTTCCACATGTGTTGCACTGGGAGTGGTTTTCCCACGTGCTGCACTGGGACTCGCTTGCCCACACACTGTTCGAAGACTCGTTTCCTCAAGCGATGCACTGGGATCAGTTTCCCCATGTGATATTCTGGGACTCACTCCCCCACATGTTGCACCAGGAATCGTTTCCACTTGTGCTGTCTGGGACATGATTCCGCACACGCTGCACCGGGTCTCATTTCCCAACACGCTAGAATGGGACTTATTTCCCCACACACTGCACCAGGACTAGATTCCCCTCACTCTGCACCAGGCCTCGTTTCCCCACAAACTGCACCGGGACTCGTTTCCCTACACACTGCACCGGGATTCATTTCCCCTCGCACTGCACCAGTACTCGTATCCCCTCGCACTGCACCAGGACTCGTTTCCCCTCACACTGCATCAGGACTCGTTTCCACTCACAGTGCATCAGGACTCATTTCCCCTCACACTGCACCGGGACTCGTTTCCCCTCACACTGCATCAGGACTCGTTTCCACTCACAGTGCACCAGAACTCGTTTCCCCTCGCACTGCACTAGGACCCGTTACCCCTCACAGTACGCCGTGACTTGTTTCCTCCCACACTGCACCAGGACTCGTTTCCCCTCACATTGCACCGGGACTCGTTTCCCCACACACTGCACCGGGATTCATTTCCCCTCACATTGCACTAGGACTCGTTTCCCCTCACACTGCACCAGGACTAGATTCCTCTCACACTGCACCGGGACTCGTTTCCCCTCACACTGCACCAGGTCTCATTTCCTCACACGCTTCTCCAGGACTCATTTCCCCACACGCTGCACTGGGTCTCATTTCCCCACACACTGCACCTGGACTCGTTTACCCTCCCACTGCACCCGGTCTCGTTTTCCCACCCGCTTCACCAGGACTCGTTTCCCCTCGCACTGCACCGGTACTCATTTCCCCTCACATTGCACCAGGACTCGTTTCCCCACACACTGCACCAGGAGTCGTTTCCCCACACACTGCACCGGGACTCGTTTCCCCTCACACTGCTCCAGGACTCATTTCCTCACACGCTGCACTGGGTCTCATTTCCCCTCACACTGCACCAGGACTTGTTACCCCTCACAGTGCACCGCGACTCGTTTCCTCTCACAATGCGCCAGTACTCGTTTCCCCTCCCACTGCACCGGGACTTGTTTCCCCTCACATTGCACCAGGACCCGTTTCCACTCACACTGCACCAGGACTAGATTCCCCTCACTCTGCACCGGGCCTCGTTTTCCCTCACACTGCACCGGGACCCATTACCCCTCACAGTACACCGCGACCCGTTTCCTCTCACACTGCACCAGGACTCGTTTCCCCACACACTGCACCGGGATTCGTTTCCCCTCACACTGCACCAGGACTCGTTTCCCCACACGCTGCTCCAGGACTCGTTTCCACTCACACTGCACCAGGACTCGTTACCCCTCACACTGCACCAGGACTCATTTCCACTCACACTGCACCACGACTCGTTTCCTCTCACAATGCACCAGGACTCGTTTCCCCTCACACTGCACCAGGACTCGTTTCCCCACACACTGCACCAGGACTCGTTTCCCCTCACACTGCATGGGAACTCGTTTCCCCTCACACTGCACCAGGACTCATTTCTCCACACATTGCACCAGGACTCCGTTCCTCTCGCACTGCACCAGTACTCGTTTCTTCTCGCACTGCACCCGGACTCGTTTCCCCTCTCACTACACCGGGACTCGTTTCCCCTCCCTCGGCACCAGGACTCGTTTCCCCACACACTGCACCAGGACTCGTTTCCCCTTCCTCGGCACCAGGACTCGTTTCCCCACACACTGCACCAGGACTCGTTTACCCTCCCACTGCACCAGGACTCGTTTCCCCTCACAATGCACTGGGACTCGTTTCCCCTCGCACTGCACCAGGACTCGGTTCCCCTTGAGCTGCACTGGGACTCGTTTTCCCTTGCGTTGCACCGGGAATCGTTTCCCCTTGTTCTGCACCAGGACTCATTTCCCCATGCACTGCACTGGGACTCGTTTCTGCACACACGGCACTGCAAGTGGTTTTCCCATGCACTGCACTGGGACTCATTTCCCCATATGCTGCACCAGGATTCATTTCTCCATGCACTGCACCGAGCCTGGTATCCTCACGCACTGCACTTTGGACTCATTTTCCCATGCAATGCACTGGGACCCATTTTCCCACATGCTGCATGAGGACTCATTTCCTCCCATGCTGCAGCAGGAGTGGTTTTACCACGTGTTGCACCGGTACTGGCTTCCCCATGCGCTGCACCAAGACCTGTTTCTGCACACGCTGTTCTCAGACTTGTTTCCCCAAGCAATGCACCAGGACCCAGTTCCCCACGTGCTACACCAGGACTCGTTTCTCCATGCACAGCATCAGGACACATTTCCCAACGTGCTACACCAGGACTCATTTCCCCATGCACAGCATCAGGACTCGTTTCCCCATGCACAGCATCAGGACTCGTTTCCCCATGTGCTACACCGGGACTCATTTCCCCACATGCTACACCAGTACTGGTTTCCCCATGTGCTACAGCGTGACTCATTTCCCCATGCACTGCATCAGGACCCGTTTCCCCACGTGTTACACCGGGACTTGTTTCCCCACATGCTGTACCAGGACCCGTTTCCCCACGTGCTGTACCAGGACCCGTTTCCCCACATGCTACACCAGTACTGGTTTCCCCAGGTGCTACAGCGGGACTCATTTCCCCACACTCTGCACTGGGACCCATTTCCACATGTGTTGCACTGGGAGTGGTTTTCCCACGTGCTGCACTGGGACTCGCTTGCCCACACACTGTTCGAAGACTCGTTTCCTCAAGCGATGCACTAGGATCAGTTTCCCCATGTGATATTCTGGGACTCACTCCCCCCACATCTTGCACCAGGAATCATTTCCACTTGCGCTGTCTGGGACACGATTCCGCACACACTGCACCGGGACTCGTTTCCACTCCCATTGCACCAGGATTTCTTTCCCCACACACTGCACCGGGATTCATTTCCCCTCGCACTGCACCAGGACTGGTTTCCCCTCGCACTGCACCAGGACTAGATTCCTCTCACACTGCACCATGACTCGTTTCCACTCGCACTGCACCAGGACTCGTTTCCCCTCACACTGCACCAGGACCCGTTTCCCCACACACTGCACCAGGACTCGTTACCCCTCACAGTACACCGCGACTCGTTTCCTATCACACTGCACCAGGACTAGATTCCTCTCACACTGCACCGGGAGTCGTTTCCACTCACACTGCACCATGACTCGTTTCCCCTCACACGGCACCGGGACTTGTTTCCTCTCACACTGCACCGGGACTCGTTTCCCCACACGCTGCTCCAGGACGCATTTCCCCACACGCTACATTGGGTCTCATTTCCCCTCACACTGCACCAGGACTCGTTTACCCTCCCACTGCACCGGGACCCGTTTCCCCTCTCACTGCATCAAGACTCGTTTCCTCTCTCACTACACCAGGACTCGTTTCCCATCGCACTGCACCAGGACTCGTTTCCCCACACGCTGCTCCAGGACGCATTTCCCCACACGCTGCATTGGGTCTCATTTCCCCTCACACTGCACCAGGACTCGTTTACCCTCCCACTGCACCGGGACCCGTTTCCCCTCACACTGCACCAGGACTCGTTTCCCCATGCCCTGCACCAGGACTCGTTTCCTCACACACTGCACCGGGACATGTTTCCCATCACAATGCACCGGGACTCGTTTCCCCAAACACTGCACCAGGACCGGTTTCCCCACACACTTCAACAGGACCTGTTTCCACTCGCATTGTACCGGGACTCGTTTCCCCTTACACTGCACCGTGACTCGTTTCCCCACACACACTGCACCGGGACCTGTTTCCCCAAACACTGCACCAGGACTCGTTTCCCCTCATAGTGCACCGCGACTCGTTTCCTCTCAAATTGCAGCAGGACTCGTTTCCCCAAACATTGCACCGGGATTCATTTCCCCTCACACTGCACAGGTACTCGTTTTCCCTCACACTGCACCGGGACTCGTTTCCCCTCGCACTGCACCGGGACTAGATTCCCCTCACACTGCACCGGTACTCACTTCCCCTCGCACTGCACCAGGACTCGTTTCCCCTCACACTGCACCAGGACTCGTTTCCCCTCACACTGCATGGGGACTCGTTTCCCCACACACTGCACCTGGACTCCTTTCCCCTCGCACTGCACCGGGACTCGTTTTCCCTCGCACTGCACCGGGACTCATTTCCCCATGCACTGCACCGGGACTCGTTTCCCCTTGCACTGCACCGGGACTCGTTTCCCCTCGCACTGCACCGGGACTCATTTCCTCTCACAGTGCACCAGAACTCGTTTTCCGTCGCACTGCACAAGGACAAGTTTCCCCTTGAGCTGCACTGGGACTCGTTTCCCCTTGCACTGCACCGGGAATCGTTTCCCCTTGCACTGCACCGGAAATCGTTTCCCCTTGCACTGCACCAGGAATCGTTTCCCCTTGCACTGCACCGGAAATCGTTTCCCCTTGCACTGCACCAGGACTCGTTTCCTTACACGCTGCACCAGGACTGGTTTCTGCACACACGGCACTGCAAGTGGTTTCCCCATATGCTGCACCAGGATTCATTTCTCCATGCACTGCACCGAGCCTGGTATCCTCACGCACTGCACTTTGGACTCATTTTCCCATGCAATGCACTGGGACCCATTTTCCCACGTGTTGCATGAGGACTCATTTCCTCACATGCTGCAGCAGGAGTGGTTTTACCACGTGTTGCACCAGTACTGGCTTCCCCATGCGCTGCACCAAGACCTGTTTCTGCACACGCTGTTCTCAGACTTGTTTCCCCAAGCAATGTACCAGGACCCAGTTCCCCACGTGCTACACCAGGACTCGTTTCTCCATGCACAGCATCAGGACCCGTTTCCCCACGTGTTACACCGGGACTTGTTTCCCCACATACTGTACCAGGACCCGTTTCCCCACGTGCTGTACCAGGACCCATTTCCCTACATGCTACACCAGTACTGGTTTCCCCAGGTGCTACAGCGGGACTTATTTCCCCACACTCTGCACTGGGACCCATTTCCACATGTGTTGCACTGGGAGTGGTTTTCCCACGTGCTGCACCGGGACTCGCTTGCCCACACACTGTTTGAAGACTCGTTTCCTCAAGCGATGCACTGGGATCAGTTTCCCCATGTGATATTCTGGGACTTACTCCCCAACATGTTGCACCAGGAATTGTTTCCACTTGCGCTGTCTGGGACTCATTTCTCCACATGCTGTCTGGGACACGATTCCACACACACTGCACCGGGACTCAGTTCACCACACATTGCATCGGGACTCGTTTCCCCACACACTGCACCGGGAGACTCGTTTCCACTCCCACTGCACCAGGACTTCTTTCCCCACACACTGCACCAGTACTCGTTTCCCCACACACTGCACCGGGATTTGTTTCCCCTCACACTGCACCAGGACTCGTTTCCCCTCACACTGCACCAGGACTCATTTCCCCTCACACTGCACCGGGACTCGTTTCCCCACACACTGCACCAGGACTCGTTACCCCTCACAGTGCACCACAGCTCGTTTCCTCTCACACTGCACCAGGACTAGATTCCTCTCACACTGCACCAAGACTCGTTTCCCCTCGCACTGCACTGGGACTCGTTTCCCCTCGAACTGAACCAGGACTTGTTTCCCCACACGCTGCTCCAGGACTCATTTCCCCACACGCTGCACCGAGTCTCATTTCCCCACAATTGCACCAGGACTCGTTTACCCTCCCACTGCACCAGGACTCATTTCCCCTCACAATGCACCGGGACACGTTTCCCCTCACACTGCACCGGGACTCAGTTCCCCACACACTGCACCAGGACTCATTTCCCCTCACACTGCACTGGGACACGTTTCCCCTCGCACTGCACCGGGACTCGTTTCCCCATACACTGCACTTCGACTTGTTTCCCCTCGCTCTGCACCAGGACTCGTTTCCCCACACACTGCACTGGGACTCGTTTCCCCTCACACTGCACCAGGACTCGTTTCCCCTCACACTGCACCAGGACTCGTTTCCCCACACACTGCACCCGGGCTCTTTTACCCTACCACTGCACCGGGAACCGTTTCCCCACACACACTGCACCAGGACTCGTTTCCCTTCACACTGCACCAGCACCCGTTTCCCTACACACTACACAGGACTCATTTCACCTCACACTGCACCGGGACTCATTTCCCCTCGCACTGCACCAGGACTCGTTTCCCCACACACTGCACTGGGACTTGTTTCCCCTCGCACTGCACCGGGACTCGTTTCCCCTCACACTGAACCAGGACAAGTTTCCCATCGCACTGAACCATGACTCATTTCCTCACACACTGCACCAGGACTCGTTTCCCCTCGTACTGCACGGGGACTCGTTTCCCCTCACACTGCACCACAACTCGTTTCCTCACACACTGCACCAGGACCCGTTTCCCCACACGCTGCACCGGGACTCGTTTCCCCACATGCTGCACCAGGACTCGTTTCCCCTCACACTGCACAAAGACTCGTTTCCCCTCTCACTGCACCAGGACTCGTTTCCCCTCAAACTGCACCAGGACTCGTTTCCCCTCTCACTGCACCAGGACTTGTTTCCCCTCACACTGCACCAGGACTCGTTTCCCCTCGCACTGCACCAGGTTTCGTTTCCCCTTGCACTGCACTAGGACTCGTTTCCCCACACACTGCACCGGGACTAAATTCCCCTCAAACTGCACCAAGACACGTTTCCACTCTCACTGCACCAGGACTCGTTTCCCCTCACACTGCACTGGGACTGGTTTCCCAACAAACTCCACCAGGACTCGTTTCCCCTCACACTGCACCAGGACCCGTTTCAACTTGCACTGCACCGGGACTCGTTTGCCCTCGCACTGCACCAGGTCTAGATTCCCCTCACTCTGCACCAGGCCTCGTTTCCTCACACACTGCACTGGGACCCGTTTCCCCACACACTGCACCAGGCCTCGTTTCCTCAAACGCTGCACAAGGACTTGTTTCCCACACACTGCACTAGGACTCGTTACCCCTCACACTACACGGGGACTCATTTCCCCACAAATTACACTAGGACTCGTTTCCCCACACACTGCACCGGGACTAGATTCCCCTCAAACTGCACCAAGACACGTTTCCACTCTCACTGCACCAGGACTCATTTCCCCTCACACTGCACCCGGGACCCGTTTCCCCACACATTGCACCAGGACTTGTTTCCCCACACATTGCACCAGGACTCGTTTCCCCACACATTGCACCAGGACTTGTTTCCCCTCACACTGCACCAGGACTCGTTTCCCCACACATTGCACCAGGACTTGTTTCCCCTCACACTGCACCAGGACCCGTTTCCCCACATATTGCACCAGGACTTGTTTCCCCTTGCACTGCACCAGGACTTGTTTCCCCTCACACTGCACTAGGACTCGTTACCCCTCACACTACAAGGGGACTTATTTCCCCACAAATTACACTAGGACCCGTTTCCCCTCACACTGCACCGGGACTTGTTTCCCCCACACGCTGCACTGGGTTTCATATCCCCTCACGCAGCACCGGGACTCGTTTCCCCACACACTGCAACAGAACTCATTTCCCCTCACACTGCACCGGGTCTCATTTCCCCACACGCTGTACCGTGTCGCATTTCCCCACACGCTGCACTGGGTCTCATTTCCCCTCACGCTGCACTGGGTCTCATTTCCCCTCACGCTGCACCAGGAATCATTTCCCCACACACTGCACTGGGTCTCATTTCCCCACACACTGCACTGGGTCTCATTTCCCCTCACACTGCACTGGGTCTCATTTCCCCACACACTGCACCGGGTCTCATTTCCCCACACACTGCACCGGGTCTCATTTCCCCACACGCTGCACCGGGTCTCATTTCCCCTCACGCTGCACTGGGTCTCATTTCCCCACACACTGCACCGGGTCTCATTTCCCCACACACTGCACCGGGTCTCATTTCCCCACACACTGCACCGGGTCTCATTTCCCCACACACTGCACCGGGTCTCATTTCCCCTCACACTGCACCGGGTCTCATTTCCCCTCACGCTGCACTGGGTCTCATTTCCCCTCACGCTGCACTGGGTCTCATTTCCCCACACACTGCACCGGGACTCGTTTCCCCACACACTGCACCAGGAATCATTTCCCCACACACTGCACTGGGTCTCATTTCCCCACACACTGCACTGGGTCTCATTTCCCCTCACGCTGCACTGGGTCTCATTTCCCCACACACTGCACCGGGACTCGTTTCCCCTCACACTGCACCAGGATTCGTTTCACCACACACCGCATCAGGACTCATTTCCCCACACACTGCACCGGGTCTCATTTCCCCACACACTGCACCGGGTCTCATTTCCCCACACACTGCACTGGGTCTCATTTCCCCACACACTGCACCGGGTCTCATTTCCCCACACACTGCACTGGGTCTCATTTCCCCTCACACTGCACCAGGAATCATTTCCCCACACGTTGCACTGGGTCTCATTTCCCCTCACGCTGCACTGGGTCTCATTTCCCCACACACTGCACCGGGTATCATTTCCCCTCACACTGCACCGGGTCTCATTTCCCCACACACTGCACTGGGTCTCATTTCCCCTCACGCTGCACCGGGTCTCATTTCCCCACACGTTGCACCGGGTCTCATTTCCCCTCACGCTGCACCGGGTCTCATTTCCCACACACTGCACCGGGTCTCATTTCCCCTCACACTGCACCGGGTCTCATTTCCCCTCACGCTGCACTGGGTCTCATTTCCCCACACACTGCACCGGGACTCGTTTCCCCTCACACTGCACCAGGATTCGTTTCACCACACACCGCATCAGGACTCATTTCCCCACACGCTGCACTTGCTCTCATTTCCCCACATGCTGCAATGGGTCTCATTCCCCACACACTGCACTGGGTCTCATTTCCCCTCACGCTGCACCGGGTCTCATTTCCCCTCACACTGCACCGGGTCTCATTTCCCCTCACACTGCACCGGGTCTCATTTCCCCTCACGCTGCACCGGGTCTCATTTCCCCACACACTGCACTTGCTCTCATTTCCCCACATGCTGCAATGGGACTCATTTCCCCATATGCTGCTCCAGGCCTGCTAAAAAGAGAGTGAAAATAATAAACGAAACAATAAGCACCCCCATATTAGAGGAGCTCTGGGTATAGTGTCCTCTCTTCCACCATCTTGCTGGAAGGTAAGTGAATAACTGAAATAAATATTCATATTAAAGCAACCTACTGAAAAAAACAGAAATGGCTGGGAAAACCCAGCAGGTCTGGCAACATCTGTGGACAGTGAGAATTATTCCTATGTGCCTGGTTTGACCCTTTTTCAGAACTGGATTGTAGTTCTGAAGAACAGCAATATCAGACTCAAAACATTCACACTGTTGTTCTCAAAATCAAGTTTAAAATCACACAACACCAGCTTATAGTCCAACAGGTTTATTCGGCTTAATTGCATCTGATGAAGGTGCAGCGCTCTGAAAGCTAGTGCTTCCAATTAAACCTGTTGGACTATAACCTGGAGTTGTGTGATTTTTAAGTTTGTCCACCCCAGTCCAACACCAGCACCTCCAAGTCATGGCGTCCCTCAAAATAAATCACATTTGACTAAACTGGAAATATTTGAAGAGGTAACAGAAACTCTTGATGGTGTTAATGCTGTTGATATGGTGGCCATGGCTTTTCAGAAGGCATTAAAACAGAGCCACACGACAGACTTGGGAGAAAAGGTGTCTGTCATGAAATAAAAAGGTCTTTAGCAAAGGGGATACAAAATTGCCACTCCTTGGAAAACCTGATCCATTAGTTAAATCGAATGAGTTTTCTCAGGGCTAATTGAGTTTTTTTTATCTTCTGGTATAGCTGGATCCATGGATTAGCGTCAGCAACTGGGCTTGTTACTCATTCCTGATTGACACATCAAATTCTTACATGGCTTGTTCCATTCTATTGTTCATATTCACCACCAAATATACAAGACCATCTGCATGCATTCAGTCTCCAGATATTTTTCATAAAAGTGCTTCAAAATTCAAAGCTTGCACTGTTCAGAAATCTCTCTACCCTCTGAATACAAATCCTTATTTGTTGTGGAATTCATTTTTCTTTTGTGGGACACATTAATTCAGCTGGAACAAAATGTTCTGCTCGGTTTCTTATCGGACTATAGATTTGATTGCCACAAGTTGTCAGTTGGTAGAATATTTTGAGCTGTAATCGAGCTTGTTTTCCTTGAAATAATGCACTGGTCTCAAACATTCCCCTGTTGTGAAATTCTTCTATATATTGCCCATTACCTGCTGAATCTTTCTTCTGCTTGATCAGAAGCTGTGATCAATGTTTGAAAGCAGCTATCAAAGAGCAGGATTAGATTTAGCCGGGGTTTTTCTGCCATGGTTTTACAACCAGCACTTAGCACTAAGCCAAGGCACTGGAGGACAGTAGGCTATTACCTACAGAATACAGTTCGGAACATCAAAGGCATAGTGTATACCACATGGTTCACTTGACTGCATAGACAAAGGTGTGGACATCAGGTACACTTATTCACCAGATTATCCATTTCGAATTAAGATGCAACTTCAAATTTAATTTATTGATGCAGAAATGGAATTTCCTTAACTGCTGACTCTTTATGCTTTGAAATTCGTTGGGTTGCAGACAATTTATCCAAATAATTCATAGAATGGTTACAATGCAGAACTGGGCTGTTCGGTCTCCTGTGGTCATGCTGTAAAAGCAAATCAGATAATCCCACATTTTCCCTGTCATTTGCTATTTCTTTTCTCTTCAGATAATGACACCATTCGGCTTAATTATATCTGATGACACCAGTGTCTCAGGCAATACATTTCCAAATTGTAACCACTTGTGTAAAAATATTTTTTTCCACACACTTTTGTTCGTTATTTTGCCAGTCATCTTAGAGGAGAGTTCACTGGCTGTCAGCCCTTCTGCCAATGGGAATAGTGTTTCTCTGTGTTCGCTGTCTAGATCTCTCATGACTTTTGAGCACCTCTATCAATCTTCTCTCTGTCTTCCCTTTTCTAAGACGGACAGTGCAGTATCACCAATCTACATGCATGACTGAAGTCTTTCATCAGTGGAGCCATTTTGTGAATATTTTCTGTACCCTCTCTAATGCTGTCACATCCTTCCTAAAGAGTGATGCTCAGAAATTAGACACACCTTGGGGAATAAGAAAATGTTTTATAAAGGGTCATCATAACTTCTTGCTTTATGGGCGGTATTTCTTCTGGACAATGGGCTCTCACCTCAAGCTTGTATTAACTCCTATTGGGGAAGGCCTAACTCTTGTACTGCTTCTTTCTGCTTGTCAACACTGTTTTTATAAGGAAGTGTATATTTGTTTGGATACAAACTATTTGCCAGAGATATTTGCTTTACTCACATTTTGGGGAGTCTAATGGAAAACCCCAAATCCAGGTCACCAACAGGGCACAAAAGTATGGCACAGAAAAGAGGCAATTGCAGAAGCAATAATTAGGTAATCTGAAACTGAAATGTATATTTTATATATATTTGAAAATCTATGTGTTATAATATGCTGTGGTTAGTGTTATGAATGAAACAATACATTTTTGAATAAAAGACAAGAAGAACTTTTGTAGAACATCGAACATAGAACAGTACAGCACAGTCCAGGCCCTTCAGCCCATGATGTTGTGCTGACCATTTATCTTAATCTAAGATTTGCCTAACCTACACACCCCTCAACTTACTGCCATCCATGTGCTTGCCCAGCAGTTGCTTAAATGTCCCTAATGTGTCTGACTCTACTACCACTGCTGGCAGTACATTCAACGCACCCACCACTCTCTACACAATGAACTTACCTCTGACATCTCCCCTTCCTCCAATCACCTTAAACTTATTACTCCCTTGTGACAGCCATTTCTGCCCTGGGGAAAAGTCTCTATCTACTATATCTATTCCTCTCATTACCTTGTACATCTCTATCAAGTCACCTCTCTTCCTTCTTCTCTCCAGTGTGAAAAGCCTGAGCTCCCTCAACCTCTCTTCATAAAACAAGCCTTCCAATCTAGGCAGCATCCTGGTAAATCTCCTCTGCACCCTATCTAAACTTCCAACTTGGGGTAAGGTGGGGAAAGGGGAAATGAGGAAACTGTTGAAGTCCTGGGGTTGAAGTGTTCCAAGGCGGAAGATGAGGTGTTCTTCTTCTAGGCATCGAGTGGTGAGGGACTTCCTCTCGGCATCGGTTGGTGAGGGAATGTCTTCTTGTAGCCTGCAAAGCCCTCGACACTATCTACAACACCACCGACCTTTGTGACACTGGCAAACGTACTAACCCACCCTTCCACTTCCTCATTCCAGTCATTAATAAAAACTACAAAGTGCAGAGATCCAAGAACAGGAAACCACTGGTCACCATCCTGCAGGTGGAATACTTTCCATCCACTACCACTCACTGCCTTCTTTCAGCCAGCCAATTCTGTATCCAGACAGCCAAATTTCCCTGTATCCCATACCTCCTAACTTTCTGAATGAGCCTACCATGGGGAATCTTACTCAATGCATTGGAATCCATATACATCACATTCACTGCTTGTCTCGTCACGTCCTCAAAGAACTCAAGAAGGCTTGTGAGGCATGACCTGCCCCTCACAAAGCCATGCTCACTATCTTTAATCAAACTATGTTTTTCCATTTAGTGATAAATCCAATCTGTCAGAATCCTTTCCAGTACCTTGCTTACCACAGATGCAAGACTGACTGGTCTGTAATTCCCAAGGATTTTCCAATTCCCTTTCTTGAACAGAGGAACATTCACCTCCCTCCAATCAGTAGGTACTACTCACATGGAGAGTGAGGAAGCAAAGATCATTGCCAGAGGCAATGCAGAAATCTCATTCCTCATTTCCCATAGTAACCTTGGATATATCTGGTCTGGCCCTGTGACTTATCTATCTTGATGCTTGTTAACCTGGCCCACAGTGTTCTCACTATCAACAAGCTCCCTCTCTCTAGTGAATACTGAAGCAAAAAACTCATTTAGGGCCTTCCATGCCTCTTGAGACTCCAGGCACAAGTTTGCTCTACTATCCCTGATCAGCCCTTCCCTCCCTCTGATCATTCTCTTACTTTTCACATACGTGTAGAACGCCTTTAGGTTTTCCCTAATCCTTCCCACCGAGTCTTTTTTGCGCCCCCTCCAACTCTCCTCAGTCCATTTTTGAGTTCTTTCTTAGCTACCCCATAATCCTCTAAAGCTGTGCCAGATCCTTGCTCCCTCAACCTTACGTAGGCTCCCTTCTTCCTCTTGAAGAGAAGCTCCACTGCTTCTGTCATCCAAGGCTCCTTCACCTTACCATTCCTTGCCTGTCTCAATGGGACAAAGTTTTCCACACTCACAACAAGTGGTCCTTAAACAGCCTCCACATTTCTGTTGTTCCTTTCCCATCGAACGATTGTTCCCAATTTATACTCCACAACTATTATACTGTCTAATAGCAGTATAACATCCCCCTCCTCCAGTTAAATACCTTCCCATACTGTCTGTTCCTATCTCTCTCCATGGCTGTGGCAAAGGTGAGGCAGTTGTGGTCACTGACACCAAAATGCTCTCCACAGAGAGATCTGACATCTGGCCTGGCTTGTTGCCTAGCACCAAATCCAATATGGCCTCCCCCTAGTTGGCCTATCTACATATTGAGTCAGGAATCCCTCCTGGATACACCTGACAAAATCGGCTCCATCCAGACCATCTGCACTAAGGAGGTTCCAATCAATTTTGGGGAAATTGAAGTCATCCATAACAATAACTCTGTTATATCTGCACCTTTCCAAGATCTGCTGTCTAATTTGTTCTCCCATCTCTCTGCTCCTATTGGGGGCTCTATAGAAAACACCAATAAAGTGACTGCTTCTTTCCTGTTACTGATTTCTACCCATACTGACTCAGTAGACAACCCCTCCTCAACAACCTCCTTTTCCGCAGCTGTGATGCACTCTCTATTTAACAATGCTTTTCCCTCCTCCTCCTCTTTTACCGCCCTCCTGTCTAAACCTTGGAACATCCAGTATCATTCCTGCCCCCTGTGAAATCCATGTCTCCATTTTGGTCACAGCATCGTAACTCCAAGTACTGATCCATGCTCTAAGATCGTCACTCTTATCCCTGACACTCCTTGCATTGAAACAGATACATTTTAACCCGTCCCATTGCCCTATCAACTGTATATCCTTCCTGACAGACTTTCTGCATTCTATTTCTGCCTGTTCAACAACTACCCTCTCCTCTGATCTCTAGATCCGGGTCCCATCCCCCTGCCAAAGTAGTTGAAACTCTGCTGAAGTGCTCCAGTAAATCTCCCTCCCAGGACATTGGTGACCTCTCCAGTTTAAGTGCAACCCATCCTTTAAAGTGCAACCCATTCTTTAAAGTTAAGGCCCCACTTTCCCCAAAAGATAACCCGATGATCGACATATCTGAAGTTCTCGCTCCTGCACCAGCCCTGTAGTCATGTGTTTAGCTGCACTCCCTCTCTGTTCCTTGCCTCACTTGCATGCAGCACCGGTAGTATTCCTGAGATTACTACTCTGCTCGTTCTGCTTTTTAGCTTCCAACCTAACTCCCTGATATCAATTTTTAGATCCTCATCCCTTTTCCTGGCTATGTCATAGGTGCCAATGTGCACCACGACTTCTGGCTGCTCACCCTCCCCCTTCAGAACCTTATTGACACGATCAGAGACATCCCAGACACTGGCACCTGGGAGGAACAGACCTTCCAGAAATCCAGTTCGCGATCACTGAATCTGTTGTCTGTTCCTCTAACGACTGAGTCTCTTCTCAAGAGCGCTTTTCCATTTTCTGCCCGTCCTTTCTGAGCCATAGAGGTAGGCTCAACGCCAGAGACCTGGCCACCATGGCTTTCCCCGGGTAGGCTCCCCCTCCTCCAACTTTCTAAAATGGTTTACTTATTATTGAGGGGAATGGTCACAGGGGATCCCTGCACTGACTACCTGTTGCCTTTCCATCCCTTGACTGTAACACATTTACCTGTTTACAGTACCTGACGTGTGACTACCTCTCTGTAACTCCTCTCTATCACATCCTCCACCTCCTGAATGATCCTAAGTTCATCTAGCTCCAGCTCCAGCTCCCTAACATCAGATATCTGACACTAATATATCAAACTTTCTTTTAATAGGGCTGTAATGAGGTCAACCAAGTGGACCTCATAGAATATGAGTCCCCTGACTGGGGTTGTTAATCTGATTCAATCAGGGAGCCCTGGCTGACAGATATAAACAGGAGTGTCAGAGGTTCTGTTCACTCTGAGAGCTGGCTCTGAGGAAATCAGCTCACTGTCAAGGATTCTCCATGTGTAAATAAAGGGTGGCTTGGTGATGGGATACTGTGGTATTATGTCAGTGGTGACAAAAGTGGGACACCCCTGAAGAAATTCACTCACAATGGCTGCCTTTACATTGGGGTAAACATTTCTAGCATCATGCCGTTATTTGGGAAGTTTTACTCATTCGATCCTGCCATCAAAGACTGGGCCCAGTATGTGGAAAAAAATGTATTATTGTTCCTGGGTAAATGATTTTGGGGCAAATGAAAAGCAACAAGTAATTCTCCTGACAGCTTGTGGACCAGCAGCTTTTTTGGTTATTAGGAGCCCAACTTTTCCTGAGACACCAGAAAATAAAACCTTCCAAGAGCAGATGGATTTAGTTAAGGAATAATATGACCTTGAGCCTCCTCTGAGATGCTATCGATTTTACTCAGCATGTTGAGAACCAGAGGAATCCATATCAGGATGGTTGACTACGTTAAGATGACGAGCAGAGGCATATGGTTTTGGTTTGTCCCTTAATGAGATGCTGAGAGAGCACTGATATGTGGGATTAATGATGTAACCATGCAAAAGTGCCTATTATCTGAAACCCAACTGGACTTCAAACAGACACTACAACTGGCTTTATCATTGGAAAATGTGACAAGTGGGGCATATGAGTTACAGGATGCGTTGATTGCCTGTCCGACTGAGCTTGGGGAACACCACTTGAGTGAAGGCAATAGCATAGCCTCACTCAGGTCATATCCTGAACAGACAGACGTTAGATTGGCCCACAGCAAAACCCCAAAACAAAGCCAAGCTTCGGCCAAACGGTTCAAGTTTTCTCCAGGGTCTGGGCCAGCGAGCCATTGTAGTTGCTGCCGATGTGCAGACTTGAGACAGACCTAAATTGAGTAAGAGAGCTCACAAGCCAGTACCTAGGAGAGTGCACACCCTGGAAAGTCCACCTACATCTGCTTTGGAACAATTAAATTGCTTAGCAACATCCAAATCAGAACCAATCAAAATAAGCATCCACTTCAATGGTCACCCGGTTTTAATGGAGGTCAATACAGTTGGGACGCTGTCCAGGAGTCAAAGAATGTGATGTTGGAACAGCACAGCCGGTCAGGCAGCATCTGAGGAGCAGGAGAGTGGACCTTTCAGGCATAAGCCCTTCCTGGGATGCTGCCTGACCTGCTGTGCTTTATCATCACCACACTCTTTGACTCTGATCTCCAGCATCTGCAGTCCTCACTTTCTCCACACCGTCTGGGAGGCCAAGAGGAAAGTGGAGATTCATTGAGTTGCCTCCTGCTGGCAGATACACCACCGGTGATATCACCTCTGAAAGAATCTGTAATGGCTTTAAATTCTCTGGGCACACCTCCAGTCACAGCTGACAATGTCAGACTTGAGCACAAAAATATTCAGTTCTGGCAAACCTTAAACAGCTGGTGGAGCTGGGGGAAACCAAAGGGCTGTCACATTCAGAACTGAAACTGTTTTGGACCTGGAGTGGTCACAGTAGAGGATGGCATTTTATTAGGAGGAGCAAGAATGATTGTCCTGAGCAAAGGACACTGCTAGATACAGGCTGAACTCCCCCAGGGTCATCCAGGGGTTTCCAAAATGAAAATGTTGGCGAGAAGTTATGTCTGCTAGCTCAGATTGGATGCAGTTATAGCTACACTGCTGGGGCAGTGCCCAGGGTGCCAACAAGGACAAAAATAACCACCAGAGCTCCCTCACATTAGTGGGGGAATAGATGGGTAAACCCTGGATTCAGTTACAGGATGTACGTACTTTCTAGGGCTCAATTTTCTTTTTCATTGCGGATGCTCACTCAAAGTGGCTGGATATGAAGAGAGTTCATTTTTGAAACATAGGGGTGATGAGATGTTCGTCACCGATTATGGGCGATCATTTATCAGCAGGGAGTATGAGTATTTCCTGAAGTTTAATGGTTTTCAGCATATAAAGACAGTTCCATGTTATCCATTGGCAGAAAAAGCAATCCAAACTTTGAAGGCAGGCTTGATGAAACAGCTTACAGCTTCAGTAGTTACCAAACTGTCCCAGTACCCACTTGATGAGAGGATCATTCTTCATGCAACTACAGGGATAGCTCCAGCAGAGTTGATAATGGGGAGAAGATGCTGCACCATGATCTTCCCGATCTGTGGAGTTCGGGATGGTGAAACGACATCAGGAACGCTGATGGTGGATGCAAGACTCTGCTAAGAGAGAGAGACATATTATTTTAGGGGATGAAATTTGGTGAAGGAACCATGGGAATGGCCTTGCTTGGGTAAGAGGCATGGTCAATGTGATATCAGGTCCAGTCACATACAATGTTCCGTTAGGTGCGACAGTCCTGAACAAGCACGTGGATTATATGAAAGCTGCAAACTGCCAAACGGTGTGGGAGCAAAATGTGCCGAGTGCTCCGGAACCCATGGAGTCTCCCTGTCAAGTGTTGAATATACCTCGGAATCTGAGATGGACACGGCGGGTGTCGCAGCCTCAACATCTTTGTTGCCTGAAGGAGAGAGTGAATTATCTTCCGAAATGGTATAAGTGCAAGAGGCGAGCTACTGTGTGTTACACACCACCCATATCAGAGACAGAGTTAGAGGAACCTGACCTAGTGCTATAATGCCCCAGGAAGAACTACAACCAAAAGAACCAGCCTATGCCCTCAGACTCAGAGAGGGAGGGATATAGTGATTGTAACAAGGTCAGCCAGGTGGACCTCATTGAATAGGAGTTCCCTCATTGGGGGGTGTTCATCTGGTCCAATCAGGGAGCCCTGGCTGATAGATATAAACAGGAGGGTCAGCCATCTTGTTCACTCTGAGAGCTGGCTGAGGGAGCTGGATCAGTGTCAAGGACTTTCCATGTGTAAATACATGGGCGACTTGGTGACGGGATACCAACCTCTGCAGAATCATTTCAGCATCAGTGCCTGAAATGTTAGCTTTCCTATTCGCTGTACAGACATCTTGGAGAGTGCTTCCAATTCTTTTGATCTTTCACTAGCAATAACTGTACTTTCATGTGCACAGGCAGGGGGTATAACTCAGTGTAGATAGTTCAAACAGGGTGCTATGTCTGTAACATGAGCTAGAAATACAAAATAAATGCCCTCTGATCTGAGCAGTGTTCCCTCTTAACGTTTCAGAGGTATGCTTGGAACCCAGAATAGTCTGAGTGGCACCATTTAGCAGAAGTCATATTGCAATTTTTTTTCTCAGTTTGTTTTATTAGCTATTAAAAGTGTTCACTGATATCATTTTACATTTACAGACAATCTCTCTCCTCAAAAAAAGCAAATGATTTTCTCGGCTGGGATGTCTGGGGGGATGCTGTTTAGGGCCGGCACTATATAGACTACAAATACTGCATGATCAAAACGGGATTGGGGGCAATTTATTCACTCCTTTGTTGGTAGCTTCTCACAGCTATCTTTATTCACTCTGTATACCGCATTCAGGAAGAGACGTTTTTGCCCGATGAAATTCTGGAAAAATACAACTTAATTTCCATTAAGATGTCCAATTGATCTCTTCCTAATCTATTCCTAGTTTACACCTGAGGTTAAATCCACATCCATAGACACCACTTGATCGTGCACAAGTCTAGGACAATGGACTTTTCGTGAAACTGGTCACCTTCTAAAGCATTGCCCACTAAATCATTGGATGTCAGAATGGAACCATTTATCTTTTCCAGCATAACAGAAGCACCATCTGATGTAATCATCACCACCTTCTGTAAATCAAGGTTGTTCTTATCATGAACTTGTTTTATTACTATCACAATGGAGGCCAGTCACAGCTGTCAGCTTCAAAATTCCTGCAAAGACTATCTTGTAAGTAGGTTCAGATTCTGATCAAAACTTGATGTACAAAATCAACATTATTTTCCACTGAAATGTCACTATTAATGTACAAAAGTGCAATTTGCACAGTTCATTCAGGACCTGTCTCTGGATGACAAAGCCACAGTGTTATTGTTGCTGCACCAGCTCTCAGTAATTGCTGTGGACTTCATCACATGATCAGGAATGTCTTGCACAAAAAGCATGGACATGTTTATCTTTACTGCAGCAATGTCATTATGAATGAAAATTTCCTCCAAATTGGGATTGGTCTTTTTGCGCTCTATATCCCACCTTCATCTCACAATCACCTGGCGCTTCGGTTAGCATTTGCAAAATTCCAACTTTGCTTTGGTTTTGCAAACTAATAATATTCAAACATTGCTTCAGGTAACCTAATTTCCAACTGTGCTACTTTTCCCCAGTTGAGTTGCTGAACTCACCTCCTGCATTTGCTTTCAAGCAAATACTGCATATGACATCATCCCTTTCATGACAACTGAAAATCTCACCGATTTGAACATTCTGTGTTGAAGATGGCATTTTAGGTTGGATGACCTCAAAAGCCATTCTCTTATGAAATGTGCACAGGATTTCTTTTTTAAGGAGCTTGAAGACTCACTTGTGTTTCCTATGGGCACATATTAAATATATCTTAAAAGCAAAGCTTTAAAATATGAAAGAGAAAGTTAACTTGCGACTTGAATCATGTGTTATTTCCATCTGGAATGGCCGCCTGTTTCCTGGACCTGGTGTCTCATCCTCCTGGTCCCTGCTGAGAAGATTGTAAACTCCACAGGACTCCACGACCCTGTTCCTATAGCAATCATCTCAAGTCCCCACCTGGAGGCAATGTGACTTGGCTTCTTCTCCTTTTCGGAGCCTGTTCAATGATCGCAAGCTTTTATGATGTGTCTGGATCTGAAGTGGTGCAGTCGAGCAGGCTTGGGATTAATTCTGGCTTGTGTAGGATAATGGGGTTTAAGGGCCGTGCATTGGGAATGTGCTGCATGTGAGCGACCATCCAGTGTGTGGACAATCCTGGGGGCAGAGTGTGTGTGTGTGTGTGTGTCCCACGCATGTACACAATCTTCAGGCAACATTGAGTCTGAGGAATTAATAGCATAATTCAAAATGATCAGGCTGTGTTATAATTAAAAGAGAACATGCTGTAATTGCAGGGCACAACAATTCAGCTAGTGACCCTATAAAAGTTAAATCATTTTTAGTAGTTCTGCAAAGATGGTTTTGAAGCATTGTGTCATTAAAAACATACCTTAAACAACTGCAGTGTCATGCAATGATTACTTGGCTCAAAGCATTATATGATTCAAAAAGCAGATACTTTGAATTCCGAAATATATTTCTGGTTGAATCAGTCTTAAAAGCCTCCATCATCTTTGCCACCTCAGTGCTGAAATGCAATATGCTGAAATGTTGCATGTAAAAGGTTGGCTGAGCATAATGAGAATTGACTGTAAAAATCTTTATTCAATATAAACAAAATACCTGAATTTTTATGCCCTATTACTTCTCATCCACCTATGCCCCATGTTTATTTTTGATTTATCATGAGTCATAGAATCCTTACAGTGTAGGAGCAGGCTATTCAGTCCATCGAGTCCACATCAGCTTTCCCACCCAGACCCACCCTCACTATCCTTGTAGCCCTGCGTTTCCCATGGCTAACCCACCGACACAGCACATGCCTGGACAATGTGGGCAATTTAACATGGCCAATCCACCTGACCTGCACATTTTGGACTGTGGGAGGAAACCAGAGCATCCAGACGAAACCCAGAGACAATGGGAGAATGTGCAAACTCCACACAAAGAGTGACCTGAGGGTGAATCAAATCTAGCTCCCGGTGCTGTGAGGTAGAAGCACTAACCACCAAGTGACAATGCTGCCCTAGTCCTTGGCACTATTTTTGTATGGGAACAGTACAAACATTTAGAGCAGAGGTGAATTGTTACTCAGTTTTGGATTTATTCACAGTATGGCATCGCAAATGTATAATACGTAACTCTATAACCTGCCACCAGTGAAATTCAATGTCTCATTATGTACTTTTGAAACAAATAAAAATAAATAAAAGAGCAACCCCTTTGGAAGCAGATGCTGTAATGTTATTGTCGCAAAAACAAAGTTGCCAATGGAAACTTATCAAGTTAAAGTATCATGACCAGAGGGGATGATGTACTTCAGCCCCCATGGTTTCCACTGATCATGGAATGTTTCTTCCGAAGCACACACACTCAGAACCGCAGAAGAGAAGCAGCAGTCAGAGTGGATAACCCCTAAATCGTTTATTAGCTGAACCAATTAATGGTCATGTTGGCCAGGTCCTGGAGCAAGCAAATGAGGAGGTCATCTGATCAGCCTAGCCACCCCCATCCTCTGCAGCAGATTGCCAAATATCAGAAGCATGGGGTTGAGACTGAGACGCAGCCCCTTCAAATGATGGAAAATGGGCTGCAAACTTCAGCATTTTATTCAATCATGGAACATGGACTCTTCAAAACGACAAACAACATAGGAACAAACCAAAGGAATAAAACAAAAACCCATGAATGCTGGAGATCCGAAACAAAGTATAACAGAACCTGCTGGAGAAACACAACAGGTCTGGCAGCAACTTTGACGAGAAAACAGTGATAATGTTTTGAGTCCAGTGGGGCTTCTTCAGAACAGGATGACATGAGAATTTTCTCGTCATTATTATAAAGCTTTTATATGGGCTGAGCAAACATTTAATTGATTGGCTGCATATCATGAGATGCTCTTAAGAAGGGTCACTGCACTTGAAACATTAACGGTGCATTCTCTTCAATAGGTGCTACCAGACCTGCTGAGTTCATAGAATCTCTACAATACAGAAAGGGGCCATTTGCCCCATCAACTCTCTAAAGGGCACCCCACCCAGATCCACCCTAAAAGGGGTTCTTATCATGGCTAAACTGGAAACTACAGAGAAAATTTTCTTTTGCATGGCCGATCCACCTAACCTGCACATCTTTGGATGGTGGGAGGAAACTAGCAAATCAGCACAGGAACGGTGTCTGGAGGCACCCAGAAGGAAGGGCAGACTGTAGTGGAGCATGCGGCAGACAGCGGGGAGATGCAGCAGCCGACCCAAGCTCCTGCAAGACAGATGGAGGAAATGGAAGAGGAGGGATCAAAGGAGGCAGAGCAGTGGATTATTGTCAAAAACAGGAAGAGGAAACCTCTCGAGGGCCCCAAAGCCACCAAGCGAAGGGGGAAGAGACACCTCCAAGATGAGGATACAGGCAGCTCCTCCGAGGGTGAGGACGGGCGCAAGAAGGGTCGCCACCTGAGGAAGAGGCAGAGCGCCGTGGGGAGAAAGGAGGGCAGCACCGCCCAAGAAGGAAAAGTCGATCCCTCTGAGGGGATGGGTGAAGGCCTCCCCCTACCCGGTGAGAACCAAGGGGTACCCACCGGCCCACAGCTCCAGGTAACTGGGAGCAGCGGCCCTGTGACAGCCCTGCTGTCAGATGGAGAACGGGGCGATGCGGACCCTGGGTCCGACACGATGACACCAGAGCGGGGAATGACTCCAGCGTGGAGCTGGACAACTACCTCAGCCCTGGGAAGGTCCAGTAGTTTGCCGTCACCACGGGGATGCACACAGCTACCCCACAGGGGCAAGACCAGAAGGAAATGGACACTGGTAACCCCGTAAACTGGTAAAATGGGGTTTAAAATTGCCAGCATAAATGTGCGTAGCATTAAATCGGCTACACGATGTGTTTCAACGCTGGCCTTCCTGGCCAACGTCAAAGCCGATGTCCTGTTTCTGCAGGAGTGTGGGATACCGCACCTCAGCAGTTACAGGAGATGGTCGAGCTTGTGGGCCCATGGGCTGTCAGTGTGGTCGGGGGGCAACGATAGCCGCGCCTCCGGCCTGGGTATCCTGTTGCGGGGAGGCAACTTCACCATCTCCGAGGTTAAGGAGGTGGTGGGCGGGCGCCTCCTCGTCGCGGACGTTAAATACAGAAACGCTCCCGTGAGACTAATCAACGTGTACGCCCCAGTGGGTAAGAGTGAACGGTTGGCCATCCTGCAACAGTTTCCACTGCTGCTGGCTACGTCCAGGCCGGTCATTCTGGCCGGAGACTTCAACTGCATCATTGATGCAGATGGACGATCCGGCGGGGGGGACAGCAAACCGGACGCTACGTGCAGAGCCCTGATGGAAATGGTCAAAGACGCCAAGCTGCACGACGTCTTCAGCACCCCTGCAGATGGAGCGCAGCGTAGATACACCTGGTCACGGGCAGACGGGTCTATCCGCTCAAGGATAGATTACCTGTTTGTGTCCCGAACGCTCTCGGTCAGATCCACCGACGTCAAGCCGGTGTTCTTCTCTGACCACTGCCTCCTGCTGGCCGACTGTCACCTACAGGACGAACAGCGGGCTGGTAAGGGAACGTGGAAACTGAACACTAAGCTGTTGACCCCGGGAAACATCGAAGAGCTCAAGAGGGATTACGCAGGTTGGAGAACCGTGAAGCCCCTCTTTGAGTCTCCAGCAGACTGGTGGGAAACGGTAAAAGGGAACATCAAGAGGTTCTTTATCCTCAAAGGTGTCCAGGAGGCGAGAGGCAGGTGGGGAAAACTGTCCCAGCTCCAGGAATGTATGCAGAACCTGCTCCTGCTGCAGATGATGGGGGTCGATGTCACGGAGGACCTCAAGGAGGTGAAGGGCCAGCAAGCCTTGCTCTTTGCCTCGGAAGCCTCCAAGATAATCTTCCGGTCCAGGGTCCGCTCGGTGGAGCAGGACGAGACGTGCTCACGTTTCTTCTTCCAGAAGGTGCACAAAGAGAGCTCCGTGCTCAGCAGCCCGAAGAAAGAAGATGGCTCGGTAACGTCATCTCAGGCTGACGTCATGAGGATCAGCAAATCCTTCTACGCCAGCCTGTATGACTCGAAGCCAACCGACAGCGCGGCCTCCAGTCGTTCCTGTCCTCTATCACGGAGGTCCTAGACGACGGAACACGAGAGAGGCTGGACCAGCCGCTATCTCTGGATGAGCTGACCAAGGCCCTCGAGTCCTTCGAAAAGAATAAAACTCCCGGAAGCGACGGCTTACCGGTCGAGATTTATTCCGCACTTTGGGACTTGATCGGCCAGGACTTGCTGGAGGTGTATGTCAGTATGCTTCGGGCAGGTACCATGAGTGAATCCATGAGGAAAGGCATCATCACCCTCATCTACAAGTGGAAGGGGGAGAGGGAGGAAATTAGAAATTGGAGACCAATCTCACTGTTAAATACAGACTACAAAATCTTGTCAAAGGTCATCGCCAACCGGGTCAGGTCTGCTCTGAGATCGGTGATCCACCCGGACCAAACCTGTGCTGTACCGGGCAGGAAGATCTCTGAGAGTCTTGCACTCCTCAGGGATACGATCGCCTACGTGCAGGACAGGGGGGTGGACACTTGCCTCATCAGCCTGGACCAGGAGAAAGCCTTTGACAGGATATTGCATACATATATGAGGGATGTCCTCTCCAAAATGGGCTTTGGGGAGGGAATCGGAAATTGGATCAGACTGCTCTACACCAACATTGTCAGTGCAGTCTCAATCAATGGGTGGGAATCAGATAGCTTCCCAGTCAGATCTGGAGTCAGGCAGGGATGCCCCCTCTCACCCGCCCTGTTTGTGTGTTGCATAGAGCCATTTGCCGAATCCATCAGGAAGGATGCGAGCCTGAGAGGGGTGACTATTCCTGGCAGCAGGGGCCTACAGGTTAAAGCCTCCTTGTACATGGATGATGTCGCTGTTTTCTGCTCGGATCCGCTGTCCGTGCACAGACTCATGTGCATCTGTGACCAGTTCAAACGGCCTCGGGGGCCAAGATAAACCAAGGCAAGAGCGAGGCCATGCTCTTCGGGAACTGGGCCGACCAATCCTCTATCCCCTTCACCGTCAGGACTGACCACCTGAAGGTGCTGGGTATTTGGTTCGGGGGGACTGGGGCTTGCGCCAAGACCTGGGCGGAACGGATCAGGAAGATGAGACAGAAACTAGGCAGATGGGGGCAACGGTCGCTCTCTATCGTGGGAAAAAACCTGGTCATCAGGTGTGAGGTACTCTCAGTATTGCTATATGTGGCACAGGTCTGGCCTATCCCCAGAACCTGTGCCGCCGCAGTCACCCGGGCCATCTTCCAATTCATTTGGAGATCAAAGATGGACCGGGTCCGAAGAGACACAATGTACAAAGACCGGTGCAATGGGGGAAAAAACACGCCCAATGCCACCCTCACCCTGATGGCCACCTTTGTGTGTGGCTGCATCAAGCTGTGCATGGATCCCCAGTATAATGATAAATTCTGATCTGTGCATATAAATGTTGACATATGTATGGCATGACCAAATGTACAGACCATCAAATCATTTTATGAATAAAGTATATTTTTGAAATAAAAAAACAAAAAAAAGGTGGTGGGAGGAAACTAAGCACCCGGCAGAAATCTCCGCAGACACGGGGGGAACATGCAATCCAAGACACGGTTCTGTTTCTAATTGTCTCCCTCGATACGTGAGGGCTGGCAGTCTGTAAACCAATGTAATCTTTTGTTGTTTAGTACTGCGATGTGCAATACCCTCCGTGCCAAATACCCAAAGGAGAAAAGGAGGAATGCTGCAAAAGAAATGTGGATTAATCGATCAATCAAACAAACAAATGAACAAATCAAGCCTTTAAAGAGGTAGTTTTAGAATATTGTGCCAAAAGCAGATATCATGGAAAGAAATGTATGCATTTGTCTGGTGCCGCTCTGGTACCACTGATTACAAAAGGTCTCAAAAGCACCACACCCTCAACTGCCTGTTGCCTGTTATTACTGAGCAGCCTGGCCTGATTCTCTGATCTGTCCAACTCCTCCATACTCAGTGTGATGAAGTGCTACCAAAAAACTGAGGAGCAGCCCCCTCAAAGAGCACAGCGAAAGTTGCAGCCTCATACATGCTGCATGCACTGAACATGGTTTCCTCCAGACGACAGCAGTTACACTCAGCTTGGGAGTTACACTCAGCCATGAAGCAACACAACCAGGGGCAGACTGCTGTGGGCAGCGTCCATCAAAACTCTACTGGAAAGGGAGAAGATTCCCGTTCAGTGAACCCTCCACTGGGGACCCCAATACCCCCAGGCAGCCCAATGGACATGCAATGTTATGCTCTTCTGCCTGTACAATAACAAATAAGCAAATTAAACAAGTGATCCAGCCCCTTTTATTGGGCCAGCTCCAAGGTGTTCATCAAATAAAAAACACAGACAGTTAAAAGGAAACTTATTAGTTTTGGGGTGGGGAGCAGTCTGTCTCTTTCCATTCTAATAGATAAACTAAAACCACACAGAAAAATTATTTACCAACTCTTTTGTGGGTATCTTTTTATACTCTTCTGACCAAAAACGAATATCAACCACTGCCCAGGAAAATGCTCCAGACATTGGTTTTCCACTCAAATGAATTCCCTGCCATTTCACTGGTACCCCCACCATCTCCCCAGTTCCAAATCTATTGCCAGAGAGCTGATAGAATTCCAACCTTGGAATGGTTGTACCTGTATACGGAGCCCATTTGAATCACTAGGTCTTTGCTAATGCTCGTGAATGTGATGGTTTCCCAGAGCATTGCAATCAGAGCAAACTCCATGGCAACACAGATGGGTCAGCTGTACAGGAGAAGGGGAGGAAGAATGGAAGAACAATTGTTATAAAGGACTCATTATTTGGGGTGGCACGGTGGCTCAGTAGTTAGCACTGCTACCACACAGCACCAGGGTCCCAGGTTCAATTCCAGGCTTGGGCAACTCTCTGTGTGGCGTTTGCATATTGTCTGCGTGGGTTTCCTCCTGCAGTCCAAAAATGTGCAGGTCAGGTAAATTGGCCAGGTTAAATCGCCCATAGTTTTCGGAGCATTAGTCAGAGGGAAATGGGACTTGGTGGGTTACTCTTCAGAGGGTCAGTGTGGACTTGTTGGGCTGAAGGGCCTGTTTCCACATTGTAGGGAAACTAATCTAATTATTTATAGGAGCACACTTCTTTTATTTCAAAATATATTTCATTTATCAAAAAATATCTTTAAATATATGTATAGTCACAAATGCAGTTGAATTCTGTGCAGTAGCATATTAAGGAGACAAACAAACATTGGTGTTTGACTCTATCCAAATAAACCAGAGGCATCTCTTACTTGAACTAGACTACATTTACACACATTTGAGATACCCCAAGGTCTAATAACTTAACGGAGCCCCATTTACTTTGAGGCTGAACAGGCTGGGGCTATTTTCCCTGAGAGTGCCAGAGGCTGAGGGGTAACCTTATAGAGATTTATAAAATCATGAGGGGAATGGTTAGGGTGAGTAGCCAAAGTCTTTTCCCTAGAGTAGTGGAGTCCAAAGCTAGAGGGCATAGGTTTAAGGTGAGAGGGGAAAGATTTAAAAGGGACCTAAGGGACAACGTTTTCATACAGGGGGTCGTGCATGAATGGAATGAGCTACCAGAGGAAGTGGTGGAGGCTGGTACAAATACAGAATTATAGAGTCATAGAGTCATAGAGATGTACAGCATGAAAACAGACCCTTCGGTTCAACCCGTCCATGCCGACCAGATATCCCAACCCAATCTAGTCCCACCTACCAGTACCCAGCCCATATCCCTCCAAACCTTTCCTATTCATATACCCATCCAAATGCCTCTTAAATGTTGCAATTGTACCAGCCTCCACCACTTCCTCTGGCAGCTCATTCCATACACGTACCACACTCTGTATGAAAACGTTGCCTCTTAGGTCTCTTTTATATCTTTCCCCTCTCACCCTATATCGATGCCCTGTAGTTCTGAACTCCCCGACCCCAGGGAAAAGACTTTGTCTATTTGCCCTATCCATGCCCCTCATAATTTTATAAACCTCTGTAAGGTCACCCCTCAACCTCCGGCGCTCCAGGGAAAACAGCCCCAGCCTGTTCAGCCTCTCCCTATAGCTCAAATCCTCCAACCCTGGCAACATCCTTGTAAAGCTTTTCTGAACCCTTTCAAGTCTCACAACATCTTTCCGATAGGAAGGAGACCAGAATTGCACGCAATATTCCAACTGTGGCCGAACCAATGTCCTGCACAGCTGCAACATGACCTCCCAACTCCTGTACTCAATACTCTGACCAATAAAGGAAAGCATACCAAATGCCTTCTTCACTATCCTATCTACCTGCGACTTCACTTTCAAGGAGCTATGTACCTGCACTCCAAGGTCTCTATGTTCAGCAACACTCCCTAGGACCTTACCATTAAGTGTATAAGTCCTGCTAAGATTTGCTTTCCCAAAATGCAGCACCTCGCATTTATCGGAAATAAATTCCTTCTGCCACTTCTCAGCCCATTGGCCCATCTGGTCAAGATCCTGTTGTAATCTGAGGTAACCCTCTTCGCTGTCCACTACACCTCCAAAATTACTAACTGTACCTCTTATGCTCGCATCCAAATCATTTATGTAAATGACAAAAAGTAGAGGACCCAGCACCAATCCTTGTGGCACTCCACTGGTCACAGGCCTCCTGTCTGAAAAACAACCCTCCAACACCACCCCCTGTCTTCTACATTTGAGCCAGTTCTGTATCCAAAATGGCTAGTTGTCTCTGTATTCTGTGAGATCTAACCTTGCTAATCAGTCTCCCATGGGGAACCTTGTCGAACGCCTTACTGAAGTCCATTTTGATCACATCTACTGCTCTGCCCTCATCAATCCTCTTTGTTACTTCTTCAAAAAACTCAATCAAGTTTGTGAGACATGATTTCCCACACACAAAGCCAGTTGATGGTCCTCCACGTGCAGCTTCAGTATGCATCCTGGGGAACAGACCATACAGCACAGAGGGAACAAACAGGAATTTGTGTAGCCACAGCCATGACTGAAACATGGTCTGTTGCTTCTCTGGTACCAAGATAAGGCTGTCATGATGTGGACCATTCTTCAGTGGGAAGGTGAACAGCCAGAGCTCATGCTCCATGTTGATACCAAAGACTTAGGAAAGATGGAAGATGAGGTTGTGAAAGCAGATTTTAAAGAGCTAGAAAGGAGATTAAAAACAAAACTCTAAGACCAGTAATCTTCTGACTATTGCAAGTACCACATGCAAGTGCCACATGCTAATGAGCTGAAAAAAAAGGAGAACTGAATAAGTACATGATTAAACACAGGGTTGGAGATCCATGTAGGAGGGAGGGCACCTGATTTCTGAGGTATTAGAATTAGCTCTAAGGTGGATGGGATCTAGAACTAGCCAGTATACTAGAATTCCTTATTGGGAGACGGGTGTGTGTGTGTGTGTGTGTGTATTTGAGAGATTGTGAGTATGTCTTTGCTGTCACGAAACTGTACTGTTCTTTTGACAAGGTTACTAGGCCCTTGAGTTTTCTTTTCCAGAGAGGGTGTAAGTGTCCAGGCTCCAACTAGACTGGGTTTGAAAGTTTTATTGGGGCCCTTTACTTATCCCCTAACAGATAGTGTTTCAGGCCAAAAGCTTTCATGTCTTAAAAAAAAAGTATAATCAAAGGGAAGTGGCCAACTAGCTGTGTAGCTAGCCTTCATTTAGATTAGAGTCTGTTTTGATTCAGTTCAGAACTTTAGTCAGCTCAGTTGCAGCAGGGGATGTGTGAAATGGGCTGCTGACCTCTCTCCCTAACTTCAAGCTTGTAAACTCTAGTTTGTTTCATTTTTACTGTTTGCGCTAAGGGATGCGTGTATTAGGACTGTTGCAAGTACTTTCGGAACAGCATTATTAGGTCTGGTTTGGATAGACTAAGTTATCCGGTATTCTGTTTTCTGCTCTATGTGTTTCATTCCATAATTTTGTAAATACATTTTGTTTGTTTAAAACTTGGCAGCCGAACCAACTAATTTACTCCAGTGCCACAATATCTACTGTATAGTTAGCTAAAACAAATAGTAAAGTTACGGTCTGGGCTACCTGCTTTAAAATGTTTTGTGGGGTAGGGCCTGGTGCATAATAATGTATGTGCATTTCAGAGAGTGAGAGTTTATTTGCGTGTGTACGCATGTGTGAGCGTGAGTGTGCATGCGTGAGAGTTTATGTATGGGAGAAGGTCTGTGTAAGTGTGCGCATGTGTGTGTGTGCACGCGTGTGTGTGCGTGAATGTGTGCGTGCGCGTGTGTGTGTGCGTGTGTGTGCATGTGTGTGTGTGCGTGTGTGTCCATTTGTGGGAGTATGTAGTGTGGTGTGATTACCTGTAATGTGACATGATCCCAAGATCCCGGTTGAGGATGTCCTCATGGGTATAGAATTTAGTTATCAGCCTGTGCTCAGTGATTTTGCCTTGTTGCATATATTCCTTGTTACCAGGATGTTGCCTGGAATGGAGAATAGGTCGTACGAGGATAGTTGAGTGTGCTAGGCCTTTTCTTATTGGAACGGCGAAGGATGAGGGGTGACTTGATTGAGGTTTATAAGATGATCAGGGGAATAGATAGAGTAGACAGTCAGAGACCTTTTCCCCGGGTACAACAGAGTGTTACAAGGGGACAAAAATTTAAGGTGAAGGGTGGAAGGTATGGCGGGAAGTCAGGGGTAGGTTCTTTACCCAGAGAGTGGTGGGGGCATGGAATGGGCTGCCTGTGGGAGTGGCAGAGTCAGTATCAATTGTGACCTTTAAGCGGCAATTGGATGGGTACATGGATAGGTGCTTAAGCTAGGACAAATGTTTGGCACAACATCTTGGGCCGAGGGGCCTGTTCTGTGCTGTATTATTCTATGTTCTATGTTCATATCTCGAAGTCTGCTCTGGAGGACGCTCACCCAAAGGTCTGAGACTGAATGCCTTGGACTGCCGAAATGTTCCCCATGAGGAGGGAACCATCCTGTGTGTTGATTGTTGTGCGGTGTCCATTTATCCATTGGCATGGTGGCTGCATGGTCTCATCAATGTACGATACCTTCGGGCATCTTTGTCTGCAGCATATAAGATAGACGACATTGGCTGAGGTACATATTTGCTTAGCAGTTGGGAGTTGAGGTTTACACAGGCTTGTTTCCCAACTTGCTACATGACTTACTGTTTAAAATAAATAAATACACTGAGTTAATCAATCCCTGACAAGCAACTGACCAATAAATTGGTATAATTAATGACATAGGCATGAAGGGAAAAGACGTTGGATGTTCTTTTCAATAAGGGATAGGATCAATACATTAACGAAAGACAATTTCAGATTAGATTCCCTAGAGTGTGGAAACAGGTCATTTGGCCCAACAACCACACCCACACCAACCCTCCAAAGAGTAACCCACCCAGACCCATTTCCCTCTGACTATTTCCCACCTAGCACTATGGGAATTTAGCATGGACAATTCACCCGACCTGCACATTTTTGGACTGTGAGAAGAAACCCACACAGACACATGGAGAACGTGATAACACTACACTGACAGTTGCCCAAGTCTGGGATTGAACCCAGGTCCCTGGTGTCATAAAGCAGCAGGGCTAACTACTGAGCCTCCATGCCACACAGAGTGAAATGTCAAGATGTACAATCAGCATTGGTGAAGTTAAAAAATAACAAGGAAAAGCAAACATTGGTGGTAGTATGTGCAGACCAACAAATGGTAGTGGTCATGTTGGGTATGGTATAAATCAAGAATGTAGAGATATATATAATGTGAGTAATACAGTAACAATAGGTGAGTTATTCTTATATTCTTATGACTTCAATTTCTATATTGACTGGGCAAATCTAATCAGCACTAATGCCATGGAAGATAAATTCTTGGTCTGTGTGTGAGCTGGGTTTCTACAGCAGCATGGCAAATAATTAATTTTGATAAATTATTTAATATTAAGTAATATAATAATTAGGAAAGAGCTAATTAATAATTTCAATGTACAGCAGTCTTTGGGAAGAAGTGATTATACCATAATAGAATTTCATATTAAGTTTGAACGTGATGTAGTTCACTTTAAAACTAGGGTCTTAAATCGGTATGAGGCATAAAAACCGAAAGAACTGCAGATGCTGTAAATCAGAAGCGAAAACAGAAATTGCCGGAAAAACTCAGCATGTCTGGCAGCATCCCATGGAGACAAATCAGATCTAACATTTCAAGTTGAGTAACTCTTCCTCAGAACTGTATGTTGTATGTAGTATGTGTCAACTGTATGTTGTCCAATTTGGATGTTGGGCAAGTTGGTTGTTGTGGATTGGAAAAATACATTAAACGATTGAGAATTGACAGAAATGGCTAGCATTTTTAGAAGTACTGCATGATCTATGATAGATATACATTCCTTTTAGTGTTTGTGCCTAAGAAGGAAGTTGAATTGATTGTGGCTAAGAAAATAATTTAATAATTGTATTAGATCGAAAAAATCGGCTAATAGGGTTGGCAAGAACATGACAAACCTGAGTATTAGGATCAAAACTGTTCACAATCTGTGCCCATGATTTGCATGTTGGGCAATGTTGGAATATTTCCAATTTTGCTGATGAGACAAAACTAGGTGGGAATACAAGCTTTGAGGAAGATGCCAGTTTCTAGTCAACTTGGACAGGCTGAAACTAAAGTCTCTGCTGAATACTGAACACAGCACGGAGAATATAATGTGAATTCATGTGAGGTTATCCATTTGAAAACAGGAGAAAGTGAGGACTGCAGATGCTGGAGATCAGAGTCAACAAGTGTGGCGCTGGAAAAGCACTGCCTGACTTGCTGTGCTTTTCCAGCACCACACTTTTCGACTCTGTATTGTCAAATAACCCTGTCTATCCAAATCCTTTTAGATCTGATTTGGTTCTTCTCTGTGTTTGAAATTTTCTACTTCTCACCCCACCTTCTCCTTTTTGACTTTTTACATTGTACATGAGGTCATCATTATGCTAGTTGATCACTTCTTCATGTAAACCATTTTATTTGGATTTGCTAGTTGTTTTTACAAATGGTTGCCCTTTCTGCTGATAAACATCCCCATTTTGAGAGCTGAGGACCAGCACTGAATCATGACATCTGGGGTCTTTTAGAGCTACAAGTCCTGGAGTGGCCAAGAACCTGTGACTTGAACCTGTGGCCTTCTGGCTCAGAGGCAGAAGAGCTACATGTTGCCAATTCAGCTCACTACCATCCCCATTGTTCAAAAGTTTTGGCAACTTAATTGCTGTTGTCAGTCCCAAGCCATTTTACACACTATGGTCATCAGTACTGATCCATGGGACATCCAATACGTGATTCCCATTGTCAGGCTGGCATTGCTGGCTTCACAATTATATTTTGCTTTCTATTTATTATGACCCTTTGTCTTCTCTGCCTTAGCTAATATTATCTCTCTTTCTCTCTCTGACCTTCAGTCTTCTGAACATATTGCTTGCATTCATAGCATTAAAATAGTTGTTGAATCTAAAATTGCCCCATTCATATTACTTCAATAATAAAAAGATCTAGAATTTCTTTAAAGGATCGCAGGAAATTGGTTGGCAAGATTGCGTTGTTGCATTGTGCTGCCTACGTTTTTGCTTATTCTGTCTTTCAGGATGCTTTCTAATATTTTACCCACAAAGATTTTCAGTTTATAGACCTTTAATTAGTTGGATCACTCATAGAGTCATAGAGTCATAGAGACGTATAGCATGGAAACAGACACTTCGGTCCAACCCGTCCATGCTGACCAGATATCCCAACCCAATCTAGTCCCACCTGTCAGCACCCAGCCCCTATCCCTCCAAACCCTTCCTATTCATATACCCATCCAAATGCCTCTTAAATGTTGCAATTGTACCAGCCTCCACCACATCCTCTGGCAGCTCATTCCATACACATACTCTCTATGTGAAAACGTTGCCCCTTAGGTCGCTTTTATACCTTTCCCCTCTCACCCTAAACCTATGCCCTCTAGTTCTGGACTCCCTGACCCCAGGGAAAAGACTTTGTCTATTTATCCTATCCATGCCCCTCATAATTTTGTAAACCTCTATAAGGCCACCCCTCAGCCTCCGACGCTCCGGGGAAAACAGCCCCAGCCTGTTCAGCCTCTCCCCATAGCTCAAATCCTCCAAAACTGGCAATATCCTTGTAAATCTTTTCTGAACCCTTTCAAGTTTTACAACATCATTCTGATAAGAGGGAGACCAGAAGTGCACGCAATATTCCAACTGTGGCCTAACCAGTGTCCTATACATCCGCAACATGACCTCCCAACTCCTGTACTCAATATTCTGACCAATAAAGGATAGCATACCAAATGCCTTCTTCACTATCCTATCTACCTGTGACTCCACTTTCAAGGAGCTGTGAACACTTTGTTCAGCAACACTCCCTAGGACCTGACCATTAAGTATATAGGTCCTGCTAAGATTTCCTTTCCCAAAATGCAGCACCTCAGATTTATCTGAATTGAACTCCATCTGCCACTTCTCAGCCCATTGGCCCATCTGGTCATGATGCCATTGTAATCTGAGGTAACCTTCTTTGCTGCCCACGACACCTCCAATTTTGGTGTCATCTGCAAACTTACTAACTGTACCTCTTATGCTCACATCCAAATCATTTATGTAAATGACCAAATGTAGAGGACATAGCACCGATCCTTGTGGCACTCCACTGGTCACAGGCCTCCAGTCTGAAAAACAACCCTTCACCACCACCACCTTTGAGCCAGTTCTGTATCCAAATGGCTAGTTCTCCCTTTATTCCATGAGATCTAACCTTGCTAATCAGTCTCCCATGGGAAACCTTGTCAAACGCCTTACTGAAGTCCATTTAGATCACATCTACTGCTCTACCCTCATCAATCCTCTTTGTTACTTCTTCAAAAAACTCAATCAAGTTTGTGAGACATGATTTCCCACGCACAAAGCCATGTTGACTATCCCTAATCAGTCCTTGACTTTCCAAATACATGTACATCCTGTCCCTCAGGTTTCCCTGCAACAACTTGCCCACCACTGACGTCAGGCTCACTGGTCTATAGTTCCCTGGCTTGTCCTTACCACCCTTCTTAAACAGTGGCACCATGTTAGCCAACCTCCAGTCTTCCGGCACCTCACCTGTGACTATCGATGATACAAATATCTCAGCAAGAGGCCCAATAATTACTTCTTTAGCTTCCCACAGAGTTCTTGGGTACACCTGATCAGGTCCTGGGGATTTATCCACCTTTACCTGTTTCAAGTCATCCAGCACTTCCTCCTCTATAATATGGACATTTTTCAAGATGTCATCATCTATTTCCCGACAGTCTATATCTTCCATGTCCTTTTCTACAGTAAGTACTGATGCAAAATACTCATTTAGTATCTCCCCCATTTTCTGCCACTCCACACTAAGGCCACTTGCTGATCTTTGAGGGGCCCTATTCTCTCCCTAGTTACCCTTTTGTCCTTCATATATCTGTAAAAGCCCTTTGGATTCTCCATAATTCTATTTGCCAAAGCTATCTCATGTCCCCTTTTTGCCCTCCTGATTTCCCTCTTAAGTATACTCCTACCTCATTTATACTCTTCTTATGATTCACTCGATCTATCCTGTCTATACCTTACATATGATTCCTTCCTTTTCTTAACCAAACCCTCAATTTCTTTAGTCATCCGGCATTTCCTATACCTACCAGCCTTCCCTTTCACCCTGACAGGAATATACTTTCTCTGGACTCTCATTATCTCATTTCTGAAGGCTTCCCATTTTCCAGTCATCCCTTTACCTGCGAACATCTGCCCCAATCAGCTTTTGAAAGTTTTTGCCTAATACCGTCAAAACTGGCCTTTCTCCAATTTAGAACTTCAACTTTTAGATGCAGTCTATCCTTTTTCATCATTATTTTAAATCAAATAGAATTATGCCCTACATTTGTTAAATATTAGCCATTTTCTAATTAGTCAATTCACATAAAGATACTGCAAAGGGCATGACTAACATGTACTAGAGCCTTTTATGAAATCTATACATGCTGGAGTCCTTAGTCTTTTAACTTTCATTGCATTGACTGCCTGGACTAAACATTCTATTTCCTCTTGCACCTGAAATAAGTCACAGCTTCCATTAAACTGGATTCAAGCCTAAAAGCTGCTGCCTGATTTCCAATTCATTATACCATGCATCATTTCAATTTTATGCTGGGATTTGGAGTGGTCCAACTGCATTTTGAACCATTAAAGAACAACTTTAGAGTCTTTAAAGGCTAATTGAAATTCGTTATGGAAAACCTCAGCGTGGGATGCAACATGCTGGCAGCAACTTTGACAGTGGAGCCCAGCTGGTTTTAGGTTCTACACCCTTGGCACATGATCATAGTATCATTGCTGATGGTTTATTCAGACCTATCTGCAATTAGCAGTTAGATTGTATGTCCAGCATGTGTATTTTATTAACTTATCTAACACTGTATGTGGCACTCATACATTAGTCATTCTCTCAGTTATAAAGCATAGACTGAGTTTTCTTATTCTTTGGAGAACATATATTGCAGCTTGACAAAATACACCATTCCCATGATACAATATTTATAAAGTTGCCAACTAAGTAAGTGATTGTTCTGCTGTTTGTAAGTGAAAGTTAGGAAAAAGTCATAAAACAAATTGTCTGGAGACTTCAATAAAACCACAATTCAAACCTGCAAATAAATCAAAATGCGCAAACGTAAAGCTATCCTGGCTCGTCTGATCAGAGCCAGAACTGCAAATATTTATGAAAAATGTAAGCAAGATGTATCCCCAGTCTTACTTCCAGCATCCTTAGGGCAGCAATGATGCTGGTCCCCAGCCCTAATCATACGGCAAAGTTCACAAAAGGTTCACATTTTAAAGATGCTTTAAGCACAAATTGAAATAAGAACACTTTTATGCTGGAAAATGCATTCCTTTATTTTTCACATTGAGATGGATAGAATCCAGTAAATTGGAATTAGATGAGAGTGTTTATTTCTCTGAACAAAGGAATGTAAGAGCTTTGGGGTCAGGTCCAATAAGCCTTTCCAAAGCTGCTTCTAAACCAAACGTTTTCTTAAATCTCTTAATATATGTTGCGGTTTTGCTTTAGAAAGTTCTAGCTCACCATCTCAAACATGTCTATTTGTGAACCTTTGTTAGAATGGGGTGAAAAGCATAAGTTCAGAGGGCTAGCTGGGCGTATGGGAACACCATCACTAGCGTGATTCTATCACTTTGGATCTAAGCAATTTGTGACAAACCCTATCAATAAAACCAGACAATTCCTGCATTTGATCTCATCCTATGACTTCCTTCATTTTGGAAGTAGAATTTAGGCTTAATATAACTTTTATTATCACTAAATTGAGAGGTAAACACAAGTGAAAGCATATGGCATTGTTAAATAGGAACAGAGGAACAACTATCCTTGGTTGAGATGCCCAGCAATCCAGAACTCCTCAGTGCAGTTTTCCAAACAACTATAACTGATTGTTAACCTGAAGGAGGGCCTTGGGAAGGGGAGAGTGGAGGAATAGCTCCATAAAAGTTGTTGGACTCTCACCGAAACCATGCGCGTGGTAGAGATAGAATGGTGTTTAATAGTGGTGGCAGGGCTTTACCTGCAAATGAGAATCTCACAATGCCTCCTTTTGGGAAGGCCTACTGCATTAAGTACCTAAGTTGGGCAATGCCGGTCTTCATCTGCATCAAAGAAGCTGCAAGTGGCAGTCTTGTATTCAATTACTGGGAAGCTGGTGGTTGCTCCTGATACATTGAAACATGAAAGAAAAAGAGCAGGAGATGGCCGTTTGGCCCATTGAGCCTACTCTGCCACTCAACTTGTTCTTGACTGATACTCTACTTCAACACCATACTCCCATTCCCTTCCTTTACAACTTGACATGTTTATTCTCTAAAAACCTATCTATTTCTCTCTTAAATATATTCAGTGACTTTTCCTCCACAACCTTCTGTGGTAGAGAATTCCATGAGTTCAATATATTTTGCGTAAAGACATTTCTATTCACCTCAGTTCAAAAAATCCTAATGTGTATCCTGACACTGTGACCCTTTGTTCTGCACCTATTGGTGTATCTCTACATCAAGTCTGACCAACCCTGTCAGAAATGCATATGCTTATGTGAGATCCCCTTTCATTCTTCTAAACTCCAGCAGATAGGGATGTTGGTGGCTTGGCTGGCTCTTATTGCCCATAAGGTGTCAAGAGTGAGCTATGTTGCTGTGGATCTGGAGTCAGATGTAGACTGCAGCAGCTAAGGAAAATAGATTTCTTTCACCAGAGGACATTCGACTGAGGATGAACCCAGGTACAGCTCAGTGATGGACGGAGGGATGCCTGGGAAGTGAGGTGGGGGAGCTGTTGTGATTACAGTGAGGATGATTAGAAGCAAGGGCAGGCAGGCAAGCTGGCTTTACAACTTTCCAATGGGAGGTCCCTCAATGCTGAATCCCACAATTATTTAAATAGAACAAATGCTTTCAAATGCAATCCTTTTCACTGAATGGTTAAATTATTTCTGTTGGAAAGCTATTTGGAAGCCCACAAATAATGCTAATTGTGTTAGTTTTTCAGGCTATCTGCATGGTAAGTACCAAACTTCACCCGTCATTGGTTGAATACCTGCATTAATTGCCACTTAAGGTCCTCAATTGCAATGGGGCAGGGAATTTCAATATGTCTTTCTTTTTTACCAAATGACTAGAACTCGAGGCCAATTGTGTGCAATTCAGATATATTGACGTTGCAGTCAGACAGATGCTTTGGAAAACAGATGAATTCTGCTCACAGCTCTGCTGGATTTCTTAAGTAAGTGTCTCCTTAGAGACCAATAAAGTTTGGCACTGTTTTCATTTTGTGTTTGGCTCTCAGGGTTCAGGGCTCATATTGTAAGCGTGGTAATGGTCATATTTTTCAGCCTGTGCCAGTTCATAATGTGAATGGTAGCTTCCCATCACAAAAGCAATTGCAAATGTTTTTGTTTCCTGGGGAGTTGCTGCTTGATAAATTACAGGATCAGTAGAGTGTAATTTGTCTCTGAAATATAAGCTTAACAGCCACCGAAGAATCACTGTATAAAATGGAAATATTTTTCACGCAGAGGAGTTTATAAGCATTGGGAATGAATCTTGCGATCATGTACCTGTTATGTGATATTTAACTATAAGTAATTTTCTTTCATTAGTTATCAACAAAATAAATGCATTTTTACTTAACAACTACAGGTCAGAATTACCTCTGAGACATTTTACATGGATAGGTACAATATGCTCTGTTTGCTTTTTCAATTGCTCCAATTAAGTGGCAAGAATTGACAATTAATTGTTTTCAAATTATTCTATATGTTTAAGATCTAATGAGTACACAGACATTAAGAGTAAAATATCAGTGAAACTTGTTCTTACACTAACTAAAATGTGTCTAATCCTACACTTGTTTGAATAGAATAAATACCTTTAAATGTAATTTTTGCCGAATGAGAGAAGTGTTTCTATTTGAAAACCATTTGCTTCAATTTGGATCATGGAATCAGAGAATTCCTACAATACAGAAAGTGACCATTTGACTAATCAAGTCTGGACCAACCCTCAAAACAGCAAATCCCCAGATCCAGTCCCCCACTCTATTCCCGTAACCCCGCATTTACCATGACTAATCCGCCTAACCTGCACACTCCGGGCAATTTAGCATGGCCAATCCAACTAACCTGCACATCTTTGGACTGTGGGAGGAAACTGAAGCACCAGGAGAGAAACCCATGCAGACATGGAGAAAACACGCAAACTTCACCCACATTCAAGTCTGGAGTCCAACCTGGGTCCCTGGAATTGTGAGGCAGCAATGCTAACTTGGTAAATGAGGGTTATGGGGATAGAATGGGGGGGGGGGGGGGGGGGCACTGGCTTTGGGTGGGATGCTGTTCAGAAGGTCAGTGCAGACTCAGTGGGCTGAATGGTCTCTTTTTGCAGTGTAGGGATTCTACGATTCTATGAAACATTCGCACAGGTGCCTACAGCTATAGTTGTTCCTCATTTAAAGATGACTTCTACACTTAGCCTGAGTTTATGCCATGTGCCTTCATGTGGTTGTACAGACTAATTCTCAATTGCATACTTTTGGCCAAATGAGGCAAGAGAATTATGAGTGCAGGATTTTTAAATTTTGTTTTCCTTATCTGTCTATTCTATCTAACACGTATCAATGTTATTTTCCAACATACGGACAGCAGGCCAAACCAAATCAGTCTCCCTATTCCTGGATTTGCAACACAGCAAAATTAAAACACTCAATAACCCAGAAAATTGTCCAATTGTTCTTAACCAGACTTCACAAATAACAGATATCCGACACTAAATTTATACTTAAACTAAAATCTTAACCACTTATTATTACTAATGTACATTCAGCAGAAGCTAGATAAACAACAAGGCAATTTACTGAATATGATCTCTAAACCCAATCTTCTTTAAACATCACCCCACTCATACGCTGACAGACAGATGACATACACCATTAAGGGGTAAATTAAAAGAAAAATTAAAGAACTGTAATTTGCCAGCTGAATTGTTTTATGATGGGTAAGGTTATAGAGAATAAAACTCAAAACATCTTCCAATTCAGCAGCTTCCATGCAATCAGTCTTTTGTCCCAAAACAAGACCAAACCAGTTCAAACAGTGGTTTCTTTTTCTTTTTCAACAGTCTGCGTGATTGGCTAGTCAGCTTTGTTCTGCCTTTGATTGGCCCAGAGTTGAAAAGTGTGGTGCTGGAAAAGCGCAGCAGGCCAGGCAGCATCCGAGGAGCAGGAGAATTGACGTTTTGGGCATAAGCCCTTCTTCAGGAATGAGGCTGGTGCGCCAAGCAGGTTGAGATAAAAGGTGGGGGTGGGGGGGGTGGAGTTTGGGGGAGGGGTGCTGGGAATACAATAGGTGGAAGGAGGTGAGGGTAAGGGTGATAGGCCGGAGAGGGGGTGGGGGTGGAGAGGTCAGGAAGAAGATTGCAGGTCAAGAGGGCCCATACAACGTCCAATCAGCTTCCAGTCCTGAAGCAACATATCTCAGAATGGAGATGTCTGCATTGTTCTGGGCGCAACAGTCAACCTGCAATTATCTCTCCAGGCTATTTCCCATAAACAATCATGAGATTTTATTATTGTCCATTCCTTTCCAAAACAAGCTGGTACTCAGTGGTCAAAGTACAACATCAGCTTATAGTTCCAAATAAAAAATGAGGAAAATTTAAAATAAAACAATGAAGGTCTTAATAGTTTTGACATTTCAAGTGCTCATCCATGTAGTTTTCTCAGTGTCTTCAAATCTATTATCCTTCTAGACAGGCACTGCAGAATCTCACCACTCTCTGGGTGAAAACAAATTCTTCAAATCTCTTCTAACCTTCCTTCCCTTCAATGAACGGAACAGTTGCTTTCTACCCATCCTGTCCATGCTCCTCATAATCTTATATACCTCTATCTGGTCCCCTCAGACCCTCTGCTCTAAAAAAAAACAACCTGAGCTTGTCCAGCCTCTCTTCATAGCTAAATTGCACCATACCAGGCAACGCCCCGATGAATCTCCTCTGCACCCCTCCAGTACAATCTTATCCTGCCTGTAGTGAGGTGGCCAGAACTGCACACACAGTGACCCAACCCAAATTTTGTACTGTTCCATCATAACCTCCATGCTCTGATAATTTTTGCCTCCACTGATAAATACTGGTGTCTCATATACTTCTTAACCACCTAATTAAATTGCTCTGCTGCCTTCAGGGATCTGTGGACAAACATTCCCAGATCTCTGTTTCTCTGAGCTTCCCAATGTTCTAATCTTCACTGAGTACTCCATTGTTTTATTCTCTTGTCACTTCTTTCAGCTTGTATCACCTCACATTTTTCATGTTCATCTGCCATCTGACCACCTGCCATCTTTATACTCCTGTCTCCTAAGAGCTTGTTCTTCACTGTCAACCATTCTTTATATTATCTACAAATTAACTTGTCAACCACCAACATTCTCATCTATGTTACTTACAGATATATGCGGCACAACATTGTGGTAGTGACAACTGTTCTGTACATTAGGACTTTAGTCGACTCCCAGAGGAGCAAAAAGCAATTTTTTTTAAAAATAGTGATAGTTGGAAATGGACATATTGAATCTATTGGAATTTGCAGATGAGAATGATATTGAAAACATACTGCTGCCCATTATAGAAGGCTGAGCTAGTACAACTGATCTGGTGTTGGACCTTGTCAACAGTGGTCTTTACAAAGAGGTGTCCGCAAAGATCTGGGAAGTACACTCAACATATTCCAGAGTGTCTCCTTTGAAATTTATGGGAGGTGGAATATTTGGCTGACTAAGGCTGAGTTGACACATGAGTTTTGCTTTGGCAATGTTCAAGAATGGGGTGAGTTATTCTTGCAGAATTGAAGATGACGTGACTGCATCATAAATCCAGGGCAGAGTGAATAGTATTGCAGTCATCCACAAACTATAGGTCATGTATGTGCATAGTGGTTAGTTTAGTTTGGACATGAAGGTAACTTATGTTAAAATGTGTTCCACCTGGACAGTGTTTAGGAAAGGGCAGTTGATGTTTGGTGATGTAGGTAGCTGGATTGTAAATAGTATGAGCACAGCAGTTCAGTCAGTCTTGGATGCTGCCTGAACTGCTGTGCTCTTCCAGCACCACTAATCCAGAATCTGGTTTCCAGCATCTGCGGCCATTGTTTTTACCTTGTAAATAGTATGAGGCCTGCCTCACAGTATATTAAACTTGGAAGGGTTCAGAAAAGATTTACAGGGATGTTGCCAGGGTTGGAGGGTTTGTGCTGAATAAGGAGAGGCTGAATAAGCTGGGGTGTTTTTCCCTGGAGCGTCGGAGGCTGAGGGTAACCTGATAAAGGTTTATAAAATTATGAGGGACGTTGTTTAGGGTGAATAGCCAAGGTCTTTTTCCCACAGCAATACCAGGAACTCTTCCAAACAGTCACCATCCTGGCTTATGTGTTTAATTGACCTTCACACCATACAGTGTGCGAGGGAAGGCATTTGTTTTATTATAGTGTAATACAAAGGATGTCTTATTAATGTGTACTGCCACCCTACCAGATATATACTGCTATCAAATTTGGTTACAACATGTTGCTCAACTATTTACTTTCCTTAAAAGCTCTATAGTTTTATGCAATAATATAAAATGAGTCAGCAGTTCATTCTAATGTCTATCCCAATCACAAAGGGTCAAATGGCCTACTCCCGCTCCCAAGTTCCATGTTCCACTTTTTATTTTGATTGACTTCACCTGTTTACATGATTGCAAAAAGTTCAGATGTACTCTTGCATTCCAGTAACCTCTGGAACTACGCAGGCAGCCATCCTGCCTATCATTTTCCACACAATGACATTAGATTAGATTACTTACAGTGTGGAAACAGGCCCTTCAGCCCAACAAGTCCACACTGACCCTCTGAAGAGCAACCCACCCAGTCCCCTACATTTACCCCTTCACCTAATACTACAGGCAATTTAGCATGACCAATATTTTTGAAATGTGGGAGGAAACCAGATCACCCGGAGGAAACCCACGCAGAACGTGCAAACTCCACACAGACAGTTGCCTGAGACGGGATCTGAACCCGGGACTCTGGCGCTGTGAGGCAGCAGTGCTAACCACTGTGCCACCGTGCTGCCCACATGTCAAGCTTTTTCTCAGAGAAGGAAATAAATGTGTTATTGGAAAATGATTACATTCTGGCCCAATTAGGAAGACGGAAGTTGAGCAGACACCTCGTTGAAATAGGTTCTTTGAGCTTTCTCAGTCAGCAAGTGGCACTAGCACCAAGAAAGATAGACAGAAAACCCATCAAAACTACCATTAGCAATCACCCAGCCCCCCCAGTGGCACACAGAAACAGCAGTATGTACCATCTACAAAAAAAACTGCAGCAATATGTAAAGCCTCCAAACATATCCCATTTCTAGATGGACAACAGTAACAGACAAATAAGAACACCACTACCTGAAATTTCCTGTGCAAGCCACAACTCATCCTACTTGAGAGAAATATTGCCACTTCTTTACAGTCAATGAGTCAAATAATTAGATCCTCCTTCCTAACCATTCTGCTGTGTACTAAAACTAGTTGTTCAAGAAAAGGACTCATCGCTACCATCTTGTCAAGTGTAATTAAGAATCAGCAACAAATGCTAACCTCACCAGTGATGCTCACACAAATGAACAAAGACTTGCTGTGTAATACTGCCACTAAGAGGTAATCACAATTTGTATTCCAATAAATCTTCTTTATTGACTACAAAAGCCTTGCAAACATTTTTTCTGTCTCCCCATCCTAATGTTTCTCCCTTCCCTTCAAGTTAAGATTTTACTCTCTCAAATTCCAAGTTGCATTCCAAAGCTGAAAGAATAAGTGAAAGCACTGAATCACATCACATGAAACAAGAAATCTGTCGTGGGAGGCCTTTCTGAATCACATCGCATGATTTTCAGACCCAGCTATATAGTGAAAATGATGTGTCTTTTACAGGTGTGCTGATAACAACAATGTTGAGAAAAGAAAAATAAAAAAAATTCTCACAGCTTTTTAAGTTGGCCTTCATAGTTTTGCTGTGATGGTTCTAGTGGTTTCCAGTAAATGTTGTAACGGTTCAAAGATTGTCTAAGCCCAGTGCTTTCATCCTCCTCTGCTCCACTTCAGACTGAAAGATTTCGGTTTGAAGTCTTAGCTTCTGAACATGCAGCAATCAATGTGATGTTGCAAAAATGTACATCTTCCAGGAGCTCAAAAATAACTCTGTCAATTCTGTAGATTTAGTGATGTCTGAAATTCATCATCTGCACGAAAAGGACAGGAATTCATATAAAAATGGAAATACAGTGATGTCCAGGAAAATTTCTTTGATGAACAATTGCTGGGGAAATTGGCAGACAGCCCAGTGTAGGCTCCAGCTCACACACAAAAAAAAGAAATTGCCGGAGAAACGCAGCAGATCTGGCAGCATGTCTGGAGAGAAAGCAGAGTTAACATTTTGGTCCAGTGACCCTTCTTCAAATCGGATTGTAGCTGGGAAAAAGTTGGACGAAATGCTAGAGAGGGGGCAGAGGGGAGGGGGAAAGAGTAAACAATAGGTGTAGATATAGCCCAGAGAGAGAGAGAGAAAACTAGTTGGGCAGATAAAGGAATGAATAAACGTCAACCTGGGAGAATGAATAGCTACTAATGGGGACAATTAGTGGCCGACAACGGGTTAGTTATGGTAGCAGCCCCTGTGATGACAAAGCCTGGTGTTTGGGGGGTTGGGTAAGGACATAGGAGGAGGTGCTGGATGTTCTGACATTATTGAACCTGATATTGAGTCCAAAAGGTTGCAGGGTCCCCAAGCTCTCCTGTGGTCTTCCTTGTAGCCACATGGCATCACTGGAAAGGTTTGAGAAGAACTTTCTGGTTGTTTGACCATCTTATCACATAGACTCCAAGCAAAACGCCATAATGTTAGAAATTACTGTTGAACCAATTATCAGATATTGGTTTAGTGTGTTCTCAGGATATTTTTCCTGAGGGTGACATGGTGGCTCAGTGGTTAGGGACCCGGGTTCAATTCCAACCTTGGGCGACGGTCTGTATGGAGTTTGCACATTCTCCCTGTGTCTGCGTAGGTTTTCTCCCACAATCCAAAAGATGTGCGTGTCAGGTGAATTGGCTATGCCAAATTGCCCACAGTGTTAGGTGCATTAGTCAAAGGGAAATAGGTCTGAGTGGGTTACTCTTCGGAGGATCGGTGTGGACTTGTTGGGCCAAAGAGCCTGTTTCCATGCTGTAGGGAATCTAATCTTTTCCATCTGGTATTTCAATGCAGGTTTTATCTTAAACAAGCGGGCAACTGAATAAGAGAATAAATGACAAAAATGCTCCAAGAAAGAGACATATTCAACTCAAAAGATTAACATTGTTTCTCTCTCTCCACAGATGCTGCCAGATCTGCTGGGTTTCCAGTTCTACCTGTTTTTATTTGTTGAAAACATTTTGTGTTCACCAGTCAATACTTTTGGATTATTGTATGCCTTAGGCTAATGCTGATAGTATTCTGGATTAGTGGTGCTGGAAGAGCACAGCAGTTCAGGCAGCATCCAAGGTGCAGCGAAATTGACGTTTCGGGCAAAAGCCCTTCATCAGGAGGGCTTTTGCCCAAAACGTCGATTTTGCTGCTCCTTGGATGCTGCCTGAACTGCTGTGCTCTTCCAGCACCACTAATCCATAATCTGGTTTCCAACATCTGCAGTCATTGTTTTTACCTAATGCTGATAGTAGCATAGTTTCATACTACTGCTCTGGGCAGTGGGTATCTATGCTTACACTCTCAGAAGCTGCTGGCTTCTTATCCAGGAGAAAAGTTTTCTCACTCATTCAGGAGTCTTTCTTGATATTACAGATCACTTTATCTTTCTAATGCAGTTTCTATTACCTAGTCATAGAGTCATAGAGATGTACAGCATGGAAACAGACCCTTCGGTCCAACCGGTCCATGTGACCAGATATCCCAACTCAATCCAGTCCCACCAGCCTGTACCTGACCCATATCCCTCAAACCCTTCGTATTTATATACCCATCCAGATGCCTTTTAAATGGTGTAATTGTACCAGCCTCCACCACTTCATCTGGCAACCCATACCACACACACACACCACCCTCTGCGTGAAAAAGTTGCCCATTAAATCTCTTTTATATCTCTCCCCTTCAGTTATGGACTCCCTCACCCCAGGGAAAATCCCTTGGTATTTATCCTATCCATGCCCTTCATGATTTTATAAATCTCTATAAGGTCACCCCTCAGCCTCTGACTCTCCAGGGAAAACAGTCCTAGCCTGTTCAGCTTCTCCCTATAGCTCAAATCCTCCAATCCTGGCAACATCTTTATAATATTTTCTGAACCCTTTCAAGTTCTACAATATCCTTACAATAGGAAGGTGACCTCCATTGCATGCAATATTCCAAAAGTGGCATAAGCAATGTTCTGTACAGCCGCAACATGACCTTCCAACTCCTGTACTCAATACTCAATAAAGAAAAGCATACCAAACACCTTTTCCACTATTCTATCAACCTTACAACTCTACTTTCAAGGAGCTATGAACCTGCACCCCTAGGTCTCTTTGTTCAGCAACACTCCCTAGGACCTTACCATTAAGTATATAAGTCCTGCTAAGATTTGCTTTCCCAAAATGCACCACCTCGCATTTATCTGAATTAAACTCCATCTGCCACTTCTCGGCCCATTGGCTCATCTGGTCAAGATCCTGTTGTAATCCAAGGTAACCTTCTTCGCTGTCCACTACACCTCCAATTTTGATATCATCTTTAAATTTACTAACTATAGCTCTTAAGCTCATATCCAAATCATTTACATAAATGACGGAAAGAAGTGAACCCAGCACCGATCTTTGTGTCACTCCACTGGTCACAGGCCTCCGGTCTGAAAAACAGCCCTCCACCACCATCCTCTCTCTTCTACCTTTGAGCCAGTTCTGTATCCGAATGGCTAGTTTTCCCTGTATTCCACGAAATCTAACCTTGCTAACCAGACTCCCATGGGGACCTTGTCGAACACCTTACTGAAGTCCATATATATCATGTCTACCACTTTGCCCTCATCAATTCCCTTTGTTACTTAGTCATAGAGATGTACAGCATGGAAATAGACCCTTCAGTCCAACCCATCCATGCCGACCAGATATCCCAACCCAATCTAGTCCCACCTGCCAGCACCTGGCCTATATCCCTCCAAACCCTTCCTATTCATATACCCATCCAAATGCCTCTTAAATGTTGCAATTGTACCAGCCTCTATCACTTTCTCTGGCACCTCATTCCATAAACGTACCACCCTCTGCTTGAAAAAGTTGCCCCTTAGGTCCCTTTTATATCTTTCCCCTCACGCTAAACCTATGCCCTCTAGTTCTGGACTCCCTGACCCCAGGGAAAAGACTTTGTCTATTTATCCTATCCATGCCCCTCATAATTTTTTATAAACCTCTATAAGGTCACCCCTCAGCCTCTGACGCTCCAGGGAAAACAGCTCTATCCTGTTCATACTCTCCCCATAGCTCAAATCTTCTAACCCTGGCAATATCCTTGGAAATCTTTTCTGAACCCTTTCAAGTTTCACAACATCCTTCCAATCGGAAGGAGACCAGAATTGCACACAATATTCCAACAGTGGCCTAACCAATGTCCTAGGCAAAAGTGAGGACTGCAGATGCTGGAAATCAGAGTTTAGATCAGAGTGGTGCTGGAAAAGCACAGCAGGTCTGCCAGCATTCGAGGAGCAGGAAGATCGACATTTTGGGCAAAAGCCCTTCATCAGGAATAGAGGCAGGAAGCCTCCAGGGTGGAGAGATGGGTAGGGGGGGCAAAGAGAGAGAGAGAGAGATTAATGGGGGGAGCTGGACGGTGGTGCTGGGGAGAAGGTAGCAAAGAGTACAATAGATGAATTGGGGTGGGGATAGAGGTGATAGGTCAGAGGGGAGGGTAGAGTGGTGGGAAGGGAGATTGTCAGGTAGGGCAGGACATGAGGACAGTGCTGAGCTGGAAAGTTGGAACTGAGGTGGGGGAAGGGGAAATGAGGAAACTGGTGAAGTTGATTGGTGCGGGCCCACCGCCCCATGGCCCAACATTTCAACTCCCCTTCACACTCTGCCGAGGACATGTAGGTCCTGGGCCTCCTCCACCACTGCTCCCTCACCACCCAACGCCTGGAGGAAGAACGCCTCCTCTTCTGCCTTGGAACACCTCAACCCCAGGGCATCAATGTGGACTTCAACAGTTCCTCATTTCCCCTCCCCCCACCTTACCCCAGTTCCAAACTTCCAGCTCAGCACCGTCCCCATGACCTGTCCTACCTGTCAATCTCCCTTCCCACCTATCCACTCCACCCACCTCTCTGACTTATCAGCTTCATCCCCACCCCCATTCATCTATTGTACTCTTTGCTTCCTTCTCCTCAGCCCCATTCCCCCCCCCCCCCCATTTATCTCTCCTTCTGGAGGGTTCCTGCCTCTTCCTGATGAAGGGCTTTTGCCTGAAACATTGATTTTCCTGCTCCTCGGATGCTGCCTGACCTGCTGTGCTTTTCCAGCACCACTCTGATCTAACCAATATCCTGTACAGCCGCAACATGACCTCCCAACCCCTGTACTCAATACTCTGACCAATAAAAGAAAGTATACCGATTGTCTTCTTCAACTGCGACTCCACTTTCAAGGAGTTATGAACTGGCACTCCAAGGTCTCTTTGTTCAGCAACAGTCTCTAGGACCTGACCATTAAGTGTATAAGTCCTGCTAAGATTTGCTTTCACAAAATGCAGCACCTCGCATTTATCTGAATTAAACTCTATCTGCCACTTCTCAGCCCATTGGCCCATCTGGTCAAGATCCTGTTGTAATCTGAGATAACCTTCTTTGCTGTCCACTACACCTCCAATTTTGGTGTCATCTGCAAACTTACTAACTGTACCTATTATGCTCACATCCAAATCATTTATGTAAATGTAAAAAAGTAGAGGACCCAGCACTGATCCTTGTGGCACTCCACTGGTCACAGGCCTCCAGTCTGAAAAACAACCCTCCAACACCACCCTCTGTCTTCTACCTTTGAGCCAGTTCTGTATCCAAATGGCTAGTTCTCCCTTTATTCCGTGAGATCTAACCTTGCTAATCAGTCTCCCATGGGGAACCTTGTCGAACGCCTTACTGAAGTCCATATAGATCACACCTACTGCTCTGCCCTCATCAATCCTCTTTGTTACTTCTTCAAAAAACTCAATCAAGTTTGTGAGACAAAATTTCCCACACACAAAGCCATGTTGACTATCCCTCATCAGTCCTTGCCTTTCCAAATACATGTACATCCTGTCCCTCAGGTTTCCCTCCAATGATTTGCCCACAATCAACGTCAGGCTCACTGGTCTATAGTTCCCTGGCTTATCCTTACCACCTTTCTTAAACAGTGGCACCACGTTTGCCAACCTCCAATCTTCCAGCACCTCACCTGTGACTATCGATGATACAAATATCTCAGCAAGAGGCCCAGCAATCACTTTCCTAGCTTCCCACAGAGTTCTCGGGTACACCTGATCAGGTCCTGGGGATTTATCCACTTATATGCATTTCAAGACATTCAGCACTTCCTCCTCTGTAATAAGGACATTTTTCCAGATGTCACCATCTATTTCCCTACATTCTATATCTTCCATGTCCTTTCCACAGTAAACATTGATGCAAAATTCTCGTTTAGTATCTCCCCCATCTCCTGCGGCTCCACACACGGCCGCTTTGTTGATCTTTGAGGGGCCCTATTCTCTCCCTAGTTATCCTTTTGTCCTTAATGTATTTGTAACAACCCTTTGAATTCTCCTTAACTCTATTTGCCAAAGCTTTCTCATGTCCCCTTTTTGCCCTCCTGATTTTCCTCTTCTGTATACTCCTACTTCCTTTATACTCTTCTACGGATTCATTCAATCTATCCTGTCTATACCTGACACATGCTTCCTTCTTTTTCTTAACCAAACCCTCAACTTTTTTAGTCATCCAGCATTCCCTATACCTACCAGCCTTTCCATTCACCCTGACAGGAATATACTGTCTCTGGACTCTCGTTATCTCATTTCTGAAGGCTTCCTACATTCCAGCCGTTCCTTTACCTGAGGGCACAGCCTCAGAGTGAAGGTCTAGCCTTTTGAAACTAAGCTGAGGAGGAATTTCTTCAGCCCAAGGGTGGTGAACCTGTGGAACTCATTGCCACAGAAAATGCTGTGGAGGCCAAGTCATTGAGTCATTTAAGACAACGATAAATAGATTTTTGATTGGTAAAGGATACAAGATTATGGGAAGAAAGCAGACAATGGGGCTGAGGAACATATCAACCATGATCAAATAGCAGAGCAGATTTGATGGGTCAGATGGCCTAATCCTGCTCCTATATCTTACAGTCTTATGGTCACGGGGATGGGAAAGTGCCTTGGCTGCCGGTTAAAAGGCCTGCCTCAATGTATATTACTGTTTTCAAAGCTGTTTGGCTCTTGTCCCCTCTATCTCTCACACTCCAGCCACCCTTCCAGTGACCTTCACCCTCCTCTCCATGTCTTCCCTGCATTCTATGTGACCATATTCATAACAGAAACAATAAGTGAGACTACAATGGCATGTCTTTAAATGAAATTAAGCTCCCGTTTAAAAATCTACTTTCGATAAGCTATCTCTGCAGGAGTTCCTCAGGGCAATTCCTAAATCCAAACATCTTCTGCTGCTTCCTCAATGATCTTGCCTCCATCACAAGGACAGAAATGGGGGTGTTTACTCATGATTGCCCCATTCAGCACTGTTTGTGGCCTCTCAGACACATGCACTACTTGAGCAATCCATGCTCGCTTACAGCAAGACCTGAATGATATAGGATTGAGATAAAAGGTGGTAACTTTGATATCACACAAATGCCAGACAATGACCATCTCCACTAAGAGACAATTTAAGCATTGCTGCTTGACATTCAATGGGATTACCATCACTGAATCCCTCATTATCAACACCTCAGGGAGTTACCATCGACCATAAAGTGACAAGCCATAAAAATGCTATGGCTGCAACAGCAAGAAGAGCTCAGGATCCCGTGCTGGGCAACTCACTTCCAGACATCCATCGCCTGTCCATTATAAGGTATAAGTCAGGAATGTTCCTGGATGAGTGCAGTTCCAACAAAACTCCAGAAACTTGATACTATCTAGATCAAAACAGTTCATTTGACTGGCACTGCATTCACAAACATTCACTCCCTCCACCATTGACACTCAGTAACAGCAGTGTGTACTTTCTACAAGATGCACTACAGAAATTCACGAAGGCTCATTTGGAAAGATCTACTGAACCCATGACCACTTTGCAGCTGCTCACCAAACCACTCACCATCCTGAGTTGGAAATGTGTTGGTGTTCTATCATTATCACTTGATCAAAATCCTGGAGCTTCCTCTGTAACAGCATTGTGATTCTATCGACAACAAGAAGGCAGCTCCCCACCACCTTGTCATAGGCACAAATGCTTGCCAAAACAGTGACATCCATATCCCATCAATGAGTAAACCATTCTGCTGTTGTCACAACCTTAAAAAAGAGACCATCAGACAGATTATGGTATTAATAGCAAGCTTTACCTCACATCGCACCTCTTAATCTCATCCAAATAAAGATACAGACATTGAAAGAAATAGTTAAAATATATTCACTACTATGCAAATCAATCAAAGTGAACACTCCACCTCAGCTTGTAAAAACAGATCCCGAGAACACCACACGATAATCTTTCATCCAACAGCATTTCCCCGGTACAACAGAGACTACACTTCCATAAGTGATTTTATCAGATGTAAGGCACTTTGAGAGATCTGACTGTGATGATAAAGCTCCCTACAAATGAACGTATCGCTTATTGCTTTCTTTTCCTAAGTCTGCAGTAAAATGTATGTCAGAGAGTTCCCTGTTAGCTGGCATGGCAACAATAACATAATGGTTTGTAACTGGGTTGTAAATCCAAAAACTCTGGTCTGTTGAATCAGAGACATCAGCTCCATGGCACAAGGGACATTGGTTGTGTTTGTTGGCCGCAAATCATCTTAGCTGTACTCCCCTCCTCCCATGGCAAGGCTGCATATTCACTGATATTTTTAGATATTATGATAATTTATAATCTGAGATGTAATGATGCACCTCTGGAGCAGGGGGCACTTGATCTCAGGCCTCTCAGCTCAGAGATAGGGATGCTACCACTGCACCAGAGAGGCACAAGATTCTGTCAGGATTTCCTTTTTGTGAATCAACTTGCTCAGGCACGTTCTGACAGACCTCTGGAGCAGATGGGATTTGAACCTGGGCTATTGTCAGTGTCCAGGGTAAATAGCTGACTAACTTCAATCATTTACAAAACTTACAAAATTTTGCAGATGCCTATGTTAATGCCTGTAGCCTTTTCTCCAAAAACCAAGGGCTGGACTTGTTTGCACTGCAACCCGTGGGGGACATACTTCAACATCACCTCAGTGCAGTGTTCCCCTTAAACTTCATGAACTGAGGTTTTATGGCCTTTTTGCACAGAAGCAAGTTCAATTGTATGTGTGGGCGTTTATGTAATGTTGTGATCAGGAGAGGAGGAGCAATTGGCTCCCCTCTTTTTAACTCCCTCTCAGCTAATTGCAACAAATACTCTTTTTCGCACACAGGTAAAACACACATATCAACTGAAACATACTTTCCTAGAAAATGAAGTAGCTAATTATCAAGATTTTGAAAGAAAGATGAATTATAATCTTATTAACTCTGAGAAAAAAATAATGAACAAAAAGCATATCATCAATCACATACAGAAACACAAGTTATCAAATCAGTTTATAAAGGGAGAGTGTCAGGTACAGTTAGGGGGCTCAAAGATTACACAGTTAAAAAGAAGCAAATAGTGCGGGTTCTGGAAATCTGGAAACACAGAGAAATGCTCGAGAAACTCAGCAAGTCAGACAGCATCTGTTGAGTGAGAAACAGAGTTGATGTTTCAAGTCCAATATGACTCAGGTCTGAAGAAAGGTTATCCCAGTCTCGAAGTGTTAACTCAATTTCTTTTCTCCGCATTCTCGATGTTTTTTTACACAGTTAAAATGCACTTTAAGACCTTGAGCTGCTTCAAGTTCTTAAACTGAGACCATAGTTTAAGGTTGACTTGTATCTTCAGCAGTAACAAAATCCACAGAATCTTGAGCTCTTGGCTGTTGTTTGGTGATTGGTTGTTTACCTAAAGTATTTGTTTACTGTTTTCTGAGATTGTGTTTTACAGTCATCTGAGATTATGAAAGAAACAGAATGGGAAACAGAGTTCCCATTCTTGCTGTCAGAAATTTATTTTTCCTTCTCTTTGTGTTGTTGTTCAAAAGCAGCTGTTAAAACATGGTTCAGTGTATATTTCAGAGTCCAGCTCTATTGTTTCTCAAAGCTGGCTAGCACACAGATGACCCTTTCATCTTCCGATATGCAAAATTATCATTCATGTGTGAGTTAGGCAGAAGATGCAAACTTTTCGGTGTTGAGTCATTTGCCTGATTTAAATGTCTTTAGAAAAAATGGCAGCTTCAGTGCAGACAAGTTAATTTATTTCACATGAGTATCAGGAAACTTGTCTCAGTTTGTAGTCAGGTGACTACTGCAGCCACGTTATGCCCATATTTATTCCATTTTATTAGACCATTCTCACCCACAAAAGATCTCAGATCTATTAATGAGTCAATGGAAGTTAAAATTGAATAGTTTATATATACCAGAATTGTAACCATTTGTTTTATATGTGTAACTAAAGTGCATTTCTAATTTACTTCCCCCTTCATCTTAATATTTGTTAGCATGCTGTATTAACTTGAGTTTAATGTCTTGCCCCCTTGGATAAAATATTTGTACTGTTTTGCCTTAAGAAGTTGAAATATTCGATCTTCAAGATTTGTTATTTAACCCATAAAGTCTTTGAGGCAAATGTAGCTTGATATCACATTGCTACTTTATCGATGATCTCACTGTCCTGCTCCCAAGTCCTGAGGCATCACTGCCTCACCTGCTGTCTTGTCTCTGTGAATCAAGCAATAGTTGCAATATGGGCAGTGAGTGAAACAGTGAGCTGGGCAGTAAGCTAGGTGACATGGGGAGTCATACACCAGATGAGTGAATCAGTGAGCTGCTGGGTAAGCTAGTTAGAAAGCAAAGTAGCGAGGGGAACAGACTGTAGACTGCTAAGTGACAGGCACCAACAAATGGGCACACAACATTAGGACCAGCAATGACGTGACTTCTAATGCCAACTCCTCCAGGTACATCCAATATCCAACATTTTTTTATTGACAACTGCACAGTTACTGCCTTTGCTGTTTTTGAATTCATGTGTCACTGGACATTGGAGTGCATCTGGAAAAATTAACAAACAGTGAACTTTACAACTAATCTTGGAGGAATCGGTTTGGGCGAAGTTCACAGCACAGAATCAGATAAGTTAATTGTTGTTTTAAGTCTGTCCAAGAGAAAGGCTGTAATGGTGAGTACAATGGGCTCTTTTTTGATTATATGTTTTTGGAGATAAGTCTCTTGATTAAACTTAAAATATAAGCCATAGCTATTAATTTAACCTGGTGCAGTGTTTTGTAGAGGAATAGGATGGTGTTATTTTCTGGGTCTGTAGATTGTGAAGGAGCAAAAATGGCCTTTGCAGTGATATGTACTTCTTGTCAGATATGGGAATTTAAAGAGAGTTTAAGGGTTACTGTGGATTTTATCTGCCATAAATGCTGTTGGATGAGAATCTTATCAGATCAAGTGGATCGGTTGGAGAGACAGATAGAAGTGATGAGGAATTTGCAACAGCAACAGTATGTGATGGATGGTAGTTATAGGAAGGGGGGAAAGTCTCAGATACAGTCACATAGATGGGTTAACTCCAGGAAGGGTAAGAGAGGTAGGCAGCTAGTGCAGGAGTCTTTTGTGGATATACCCATTTCAAACAGGTATGCTGTTTTGGAAAATGTAGGGGGTGATGGATTCTCAGGGGAACATAGTACAAACAGCCAAGTTTCTGGTATTGAGACTGGCTCTAATGCAACGAGGGGTACATCGGGTTCCAAGAGATCAATTGTGTAAGGGGATTCTGTAGTCAGAGGTACAGACAGACGTTTCTGTGGCCAGCAGAGAAAAATCAGAATGGTGTGTTGTTTCCCTGGTGCCAGGATCAAGGATGTCTCAGAGAGGGTGCAGAATGTTCTCATGGGGGAGAGGGCCCAGCAGGAGGTCATTGTCCACTTTGGAACCAACGATATAGGAAGGGAAAAGGTTGAGATTCTGAAGGGAGATTACAGACAATTAGGCAGAAATTTAAAAAGGAGGTCCTCAAGGGTAGTAATATCTGGATTACTCCCAGTGTTTCAAGCTAGTGAGGGCAGGAATAGGTGGATAGAGCAGATGAATGCATGGCTAAGGAGCTGGTGTATGGGAGAAGGATTCTCATTTTTGGATCATTGGAATCTCTTTTGGGGTAGAAGTGACCTGCACAAGAAGGACGGATTGCACCTAAATTGGAAGGGGACTAATATACTGGCAGGGAAATTTGCTAGAACTGCCTGGGAGGATTAAACTAGGAAGGTGGGACCCAGGGAGATAGTGAGGAAAGAGATCGATCTGAGATGGATACAGCTGAGAACAGAAATGAGTCAAACAGTCAGGGCAGGCAGGGACAAGGTAGGACTAATAAATTAAACTGCATTTCAATGCAAGGGCCTAACAGGGAAGGCAGATGAACTCAGGGCATGGTTAGGAACATGGGACTGGGATATCATAGCAATTACAGAAACATGGCTCAGGGATGGGCAGGACTGGAAGCTTAATGTTCCAGGATACAAATGCTACAGGAAGGATAGAAAGGGAGGCAAGATAGAAATGGGAGTGGCGTTTTGATTACAGCTATGCTAAGGGAGGATATTCCCAGAAATACATCCAAGAAGATTATTTGGGTCGAACTGAGAAATAAGAAAGAGATGATCACCTTATTGGGATTGATTTAAAAATCCCCTAATAATCAGAGGGAATTGAGAAACAAACTTGTAAGGAGATCTCAGCTATCTGTAAGAATAATATGGTAGGGGATTTTAACTTTCCAAACATCGACTGGGACTGTCATAATGTTAAGGGTTTAGATGGAGAGGAATTTGTTAAGTGCGTACAAGACAATTTTCTGATTCAGGATGTGGATGAACCTACTAGAGAAGGTGCAAAACTTGACCTACTCTTGGGAAATAAGGCAGGGCAGGTGACTGAGGTGTCAGTGGGGGAGCACTTTGGGGCCAGCGACCATAATTCTATTCATTTTAAAATAGTGATGGAAAAGGATAGACCAAATCTAAAAGTTGAAGTTCTAAATTGGAAAAAGGCCAATTTTGACAGAATTAGGCAAGAAATTTCGAAAGCTGATTGGAGGCAGATGTTTGCAGATATTGGGACAGCTGGAAAATGGGAAGCCTTCAGAAATGAGATAACAAGAATCCAGAGAAAGTATATTCCTGTCAGGGTGAAAGGGACGGCTGGTAGGTATAGAGAATGCTGGATGACTAAAGAAATTGAGGGTTTGGTTAAGAAAAAGAAGGAAGCATATGTCAGGTATAGGCAGGAGAGATCGAGTGAATCCTTAGAAGAGTATAAAGGAAGTAGGAGTGTACTTAAGAGGGAAATCAGGAGGGCAAAAAGAGGACATGAGATAGCTTTGGCAAATAGAGTTAAGGAGAATCCAAAGGGTTTTTACAAATATATTAAGGACAAAAGGGTAACTAGGGAGAGAATAGGGTCCCTCAAAGATCAGCAAGGCGGCCTTTGTGTGGAGCCACAGAAAATAGGGGAGACACTAGATGAATATTTTGTATCAGTATTTACTGTGGAAAAGGATATGGAAGATATAGACTGTAGGGAAATAGATGGTGACATTTTGCAAAATGTCCAGATTACAGAGGAGGAAGTGCTGGATGTCTTGAAATGGGTAAAGGTGGATAAATCCCCAGGACCTGATCAGGTGTACCCCAGAACTCTGTGGGAAGCTAGAGAAGTGATTGCTGGGCCTCTTGCTGAGATATTTGTATCATCGATAGTCACAGGTGAGGTGCCGGAGGACTGGAGGTTGGCTAACATGGTGCCACTGTTTAAGAAGGGTGGTAAGGACAAGCCAGGGAACTATAGACCAGTGAGCCTGACATCGGTTGTGGGCAAATCGTTCAAGGGAATCCTGAGGGACAGGATGTACATGTATTTGGAAAGGCAAGGACTGATGAGGGATAGTCAACATGGCTTTGTGCGTGGGAAATCATGTCTCACAAACTTGATTGTGTTCTTTGAAGAAGTAACAAAGAAGATTGATGAGGGGAGAGCAGTAGATGTGATCTATATGGACTTCAGTAAGGCGTTCAGCAAGGTTCCCCAGGGGAGACTGATTAGCAAGGTTAGATCTCATGGAATACAGGGAGAACTAGCCATTTGGATACAGAACTGGCTCAAAGGTAGAAGACAAATGGGTGATGGTGGAGGTTTGTTTTTCAGAGTGGAGGCCTGTGACCAGTGGAGTGCCACAAGGATCGGTGCTGGGTCCTCTACTTTTTGTTATTTACATAAATGATTTGGATGTGAGCATAAGAGGTACAGTTAGTAAGTTTGCAGATGACACCAAAATTGGAGGTGTTGTGGACAGCAAAGAAGGTTACCTCAGATTACAACAGGATCTTGACCAGATGGGCCAATGGGCTGAGAAGTGGCAGATGGAGTTTAATTCAGATAAATGCGAGGTGCTACATTTTGGGAAAGCAAATCTTAGCAGGACTTATACACTTAATAGTAAGGTCTTAGGGAGTGTTGCTGAACAAAGAGACCTTGGAGTTCAGGTTCATAAATCCTTGAAAGTGGAGTTGCAGGTAGATAGGATAGAGAAGAATGGGTTTGGTATGCTTTCCTTTATTGGTCAGAGTATTGAGTACAGGAGTTGGAAGGTCATGTTGTGGCTGTACAAGACATTGGTTAGGCCACTGTTGGAATATTGCGTGCAATTCTGGTCTCCTTCCTATCGGAAAGATGTTGTGAAACTTGAGAGGGTTCACAAGCGATTTGCAAGGATGTTGCCAGGGTTGGAGGATTTGAGCTGTAGGGAGAGGCTGTACAGGCTGGGGTTGTTTTCCCTGGAGCATTGGAGGCTGAGCGGTGATCTTATAGAGGTTTACAAAATTATGAGGGTCATGGATAGGATAAGTAGTCAAAGCATTTTCCCTTGGGGTCAGGGAGTGCAGAACTAGAGGGCATCGATATAGGGTGAGAGGGGAAAGATATAAACCAGACCTAAGGGGCAACGTTTTCATGCAGAGGGTGGTGCGTATATGGAGTGAGCTGCCAGAGGATGTGGTGGAGGCTGGTACAATTGCAACATTTAAGAGGCATTTGGATGGGTATATGAATAGGAAGGGTTTGGAGGGATATGGGCCAGGTGCTGGCAGGTAGGACTAGATTGGGTTGGGATATCTGGTCGGCATGGACGGGTTGGACCGGAGGGTCTGTTTCCATGCTGTACATCTCTATGACTCTATAACTGCATGACTTTGGCTTTCAAAGCACAAACAATTGCTGACAAATCCTTTCCATTTTCAAATTCTGTCAATGGAAATGTTGCACCTTGTCAAGTTTGACAGCTACAAATGCAGACTGTGTAAGACGCTCAAGGAGCAGCACACATTTCAAACTGTTGTCTGTTTCCATTGTCTCCTTCTGTACTGTAAGATTCTACAATTCTGTTGGAGAGTGGGACTAGCTGGGTCACTCCTTCAGGAGCCAGTACAGGCTTAATGAGTCTGATCGTTTGCTCCTGTACTGGAAAATTTTATGATATAAATTGAACTCCAATATACGAAGTCTGTTAACTCACTGAACATTTGTCATAACTGGCAAGCACTGCAAGGAATTTTAAAAATTTCACTTGGTTCAACTGTTTTGTCTTCATTTTGTTATTCTAGCTGGTACTTGTTTAGTTAAAGATCAGTTTGAATAGGTCAACAACAACTGAAATTTTAGTGTCCTCCCTTTTATAAGAAATAATGGATAGCTTTTCCCACAGTTTAAGGCATCTGAAAACCCACAACTCTCCAGGTCTATCTAAAATAGAGCCCTCTAATGTTATTTGTTTGAGTGAGCTCAATTTTTCTGGAATTTTAATTGTGTTGCCCCTTTAAAGGGGCACTTGTTTAAGTCCAGAAAGGTTGATCTTGCTAATTCCCACTGGTCTACTTAAATCAGACTCCTTTCATCCAATACATATGTTCATTATTAGCTGTTCCGATCAGCATTACCCTCCCTTTATTCACATGATAATCTATTTTCTGTTTCTAAGTTCAGACACATAATTGGCCTTAGCCTCCAAAGATAATCAATCTTCTTTTGAATCATTAGTCTGTCTACATTGTTTTACATCATCACAAAGCTTAATAAAACTAGTACAGACACCCTTGTTCCATATCATTCAGAAATACTGTGAGTAATGGAGATTTTATTACCAATATATGAAGACCATAGCTAATTGCTTTCTCCCCAGGAATACTGCAGGTTAACAGCATCTGACTCATATTCCTAAACTAATATATAAACCATCTGGACAATTTGTTATTCAGTAAACATAACTGGCACAGAAGGAGATTTGGGATCAATTAGTACAATTTAAAAGGAGTTGGATCAATAACTGTGGGGCAGCATGAACTGGAGGTTACAGAAATATTTCACATTATTTTCAGGGAAGGTCAACAAACCGAATTAATGCTCCTTAAAGTAGTGTTGGTCACACATTGTAAAAGTGAAGTCCATTATATAATGATTGCAAAGAAACCTTTGCTGGATTGGTTTTTCATGCTCCAGATTGTCTTTCATTTTAACCTGTTCTTTAAACCTTATCTGTTGACCAGTCTCAAATGAAGAGCTTTTGAGGGATATCTGTCTAATTGAGAACAGGAGTTGAGATAAAGCTAGCAATTTCAGGGGGTGGCCATCTGTAACTAGTGCAGTGCCAAAGGGATCAGTGCCTCGTCTACAATTATTTACAACATACGTTAATGACTTGGACGAGGAAAGTGAACGCACTATTGCCAAGAGTGCAGATGACACAAAATAGGTTGAAAGGCAAGTAGTAAGCACACTTATCAAATCTTACAGGGGCCTGAACAGAAGCAATGGCAAGAGTTGTGGCAGAAACAGCTATCTCAACACTGGGCACAACTCACTACATCTTTTATGAATTTTAAAAGTGTTAAGGTGAGTTTCTTGCTAGGCATGGTGAATTAAGGGAGGGGTGTTGTTATTGCCTCTTAAGCACCTTATTAACTGCGCTTCTCACCTAGTTAACATGCAGCATCTTATCTCACCAAACATTTCAAACAAACTTGACATGGGAAATCTCAACATGGAAGTCAGAGTGGATGCCTGGCAACTTCAGCCTGTCGCTGGCTGTGGAGAGTCTTCACATTGTTCAGCACAAAACAATATCCCAGGGCTCCCCTTCACTGCTGTCTCCACTGCTAGTGGGGAGGTGATGGCCATGTGGTATTATTCAGCTAACATTCTGGAGACCTGGTTTGAATCCTGTGAGATGGTGGACTTTGGATTCAACTGCATTAAGAATCTTCTGATGAAACCATCATTAATTGATTTACTAATACCCTTCAGGGAAGGAACTCTGCCATCCTCACCTGGCCTGGCTTACATGTGCCTCCAGATCCACAGCAATGTGGTTGACTCTCAATTGCTCTGAAATGTTGTATCAACAGTTGTATCAACTGTTCCAAAGTTTCAAAGAAATGAAACTGGATGGATCACCTTTCATCAAGCTAGGAACCAGAAAAGATAACAGCAGAAACAGCCATGTCACCCTTGCTGAGACCTCCTCACCAACATCTGGGGGCTAGTGCCAAAATTGGGAGAGCTGTCTGAATGACGAGACAAGCTACAGCCTGACATAGTCATATCCATAGAATCATGACTTCCAAAAAATGTCTAGATACCACTGATACCATCCCTGGATAAGTCCTGTCCCACCGGCAGGATAGACCCAGCAGAAATGGCAGCACAGTGCCATACGGTCAAGAGTGAGTTGCCTTGGGAGTCGTCAACATTGACTCTGGACTCCATGAAATTCATGGCTTCAGGTTAAACGCATGCAAGGAAACCTTCTGCTGATTATCATGTACCGTCCTCCCTCGGCTGATGAACTCCTCCATGTTGAATAAGACTTAGAGGAAGCACTGAGTGTGGCAAGGGTACAAAATGTACTCTGGGTGGGGGATTTCAATGTCCACCACCAACAGCGGCTCAGCAGCAGCATTACTGATCAGTTTGGTCAGGTCCTGAAAAACACAGCTGCTAGACTGGGCCAGTGACAGGTGATGAAGGAACCAACAAGAGGGAAAACATACTTGACCTCATCCTCATCCTCATCCTCACCAATCTGCCAGCCACAGATGCATCTGTCCATGACAGTATCAGTAAGAGTGACCACCTCACAGATCCTGTGGAGATGAAGTCCCATCTTCATATGGAGAATAACCTCCATCATGTTGTGTGGCACTATCACTGTGCTAAATGGGACAGACTTCAAACAGATCTAGCAACTCAAAACTGGGCATTCACAAGATGCTGTGATCCATCAACTGCAGCAGAATTGTACTCCAGCACAATCTGTACCCCAAGGCCCAACATATCCTCCACTCAACCATTAGCATCACGCCACGGGAACCAACCCTGATTCAATGTAGAGTGCAGGAGGGGAATGCTAGGAGTAGCACCAGGCATACCTGAAGATGAGATGCCAGCCAAATGAAGCTACCAAACAGGACTACTTGCATGCCAAACAACGTAAGCAGCAAGTGATAGATAGAGCCAAGCAATTCCACAAAAAAACGGATCAGATCTAAGCTCTTCAGTCCTGCCATATCCAGCCATGAATAATGGTGGACAATTAAACAACAGGCTCCACAAATATCCCCATCCTCAATGATGGAAGAGCACAGCATATCTGTGCAAAGGATAAGGCTGAAGCATTTGCAGCAATCTTCAGCCAGAAGTGCTGAGTGGATGGTCGACTTTGGTCTCCTCCAGTCGTCCCCAGCATAACAGATACCAGTCTTCAGCCAATGCGATTCACTTCACATGATATCAAGAAACAGTTGGAGATATCGGATATTGCAAAGTCTATGGGCCCTGACAACATTCCGGCATTAGTACTGAAGACTTGTGCTCCAGAACTTGCCTCTCCCCTAGCCAAGCTCTTCAAGTTCAGTTACAACGCTGGCATCTACCTGACAATGTGGAAAATTGCCCAGGTATGGCCTATAAATGAAAAACAGGACAAATTCAACCTGGCTAATGACCACCCTATCAGTCTACTCTCAATCATCAGTAAAGTGATGGAAGGTGTCATCAACAGTGCTATTAAACAGCACCTTCTCAGCAATAATCTGCTGAGTGATGCCCAGTTTGGGTTCTGCCAGGGACATATAGCTCTTGACCTTGTTACAGCCTTGGTTCAAACATGGACAAAAGAGGTAAAAACAATGACAGCAGATGCTAAAAACCAAATACTGGATTAGTGGTGCTGGAAGAGCACAGCAGTTCAGGCAGCATCCAATGAGCAGCGAAATCGACGTTTCGGGCAAAAGCCCTTCATCAGGAATAAAGGCAGTGAGCCTGAAGCGTGGAGAGATAAGCTAGAGGAGGGTGGGGGTGGGGAGAGAGTAGCATAGAGTACAATGGGTGAGTGGGGGAGGGGATGAAGGTGAGAGGAGAGGGTGGAGTGGATAGGTGGAAAAGAAGATAGGCAGGTTGGACAAGTCTGGACAAGTCAAGGAGACAGTTACTGAGCTGGAAGTTTGAAACTAGGATGAGGTGGGGGAAGGGGAAATGAGGAAGCTGTTGAAGTCCACATAGATACCCTGGGGTTGAAGTGTTCCGAGGCAGAAGATGAGGCGTTCTTCTTCCAGGCGTCTGGTAGTGATGGAGCGGCGGTGAAGGAGGCCCAGGACCTCCATGTCGTCGGCAGAGTGGGAGGGGGAGTTGAAATGTTGGGCCACGGGGCGGTTTGGTTGATTGGTGTGGGTGTCTTGGAGATGTTCCCTAAAGCGCTCTGCTAGGAGATGCCCAGTCAAAAGAGCTGAATTTCAGAGGTGAGGGAGAATGTCAACCCTTGACATCAAGGTGACATTCAGCTGAGTGTGGCATCAAGGAACCTTAGCATAACTGGAATCAATGGGTATCACGGGGGCAAACGTTCTGGTGGCTGGAGACAGACCTAGCATATAGGAAGATGGTTGTGGTCATTGGACGCCAGTCATCTCAACTACAGCTTATCTCTGCAGGAATTCCTTAGGATAGTATCCTAGGCCCAACCATCTTCAGCTGCTTCATCAATGACCTTCCCTCCATCATAAGGTCAGAGGTGGGATGTTAACAGATGATTGCACTGTGTTCAGCACCATTCGCAACTCCTCAGATACTGAAGTCATCCATTCAAATGCAACAAGATCTGGATAATATCCAGACTCGGGCTGACAAGTGGCAAGTAACATTTGTGCCACACAAATACCAGGCAATGACCATCATCAATAAGAGACAATCTAGCCACCAACCCTTAACATTCAGTGGTGTTACCATCATTGAATCCTCTCCTGTCAACATCCTGGGAGTTATCATTGACCAGAAACCCAGCTAGACTCACCGCATAAACACAGTAGGTTAGAGACTATGAATACTGTGGCAACTAACTCACCTCCTGACTTCCCAAAGCCTGTCCATCATCTATAAGGCATAAGTTAAGAGTTTGATGGAATACTCACCACTTGCCTGGATTGGTGCAGCTCCAACAACATTCAAGAAGATTGACATTATCCAGGACAAAGCAGCTAGCTTTATTGGTACTACATCCACAAACATCCACATCCTCCACCACTGATGCTCAGTAGCAGCAGTGTGTCTATCTACAGAGTGCACTGCGGAAAATCATCAAAGATCCTCAGATAGCATCTTTCAAATCCAGGACAACTTCTATCTAGAAGGACAACAGCAGCAGATATATAGGAACATTACCACCTGCAAGTTCCCCTCCAAGCCTTCACCATACTGACTTGAAAATATATTGCTGTTCCTTCACTGCCACTGGTTCAAAATCTTGGAATTCCCTCCCTAATGGCATTGTGGGTCAATCCACAGCTGGCGGACTGCAACGGTTCAACAAGGCAGCTCACCATCACCTTCTCAAAGGCAACTAAGGACAGGTATTAAATGCTGGCCAGCCAGTGATACCCACATCCCACAATTGGTTGAGAAAAACTTCTGACTGAATGTCTGCTACTGTCTAATGTAGCTGAGGTACGCCAGTGCTCATCCAGTGTGAGGCAGCCTTTTAAATATGGTGTGGGTGCCAGGGATGGTGGTCTTTCAGCAGATATCCACTGAGTGGAGAGTTGTTCCAGGAACAGCCCATGGTAAGATGGGTGAGAGGAATGCCATAGAGGTGGAGTAAGTAGTCAATGAGATAAACTTGACAAGATACAGCGAGAAATCTCACTAGGTGTCAAAGGTCAGAATCCTCTGAAGAATTGGTACAAGTGTTACTTGGTTAAAAGAATGTTAGATTCAGCCCAAAGACTCTACAAAGTCAAATAGACAGGTTAAGTGAGTGAGAAAAGGCTTGGGCAATTGGAACGTAAGGTAGAAAATATGAGGTTAGATACTTTGGCAGGAAGAATTGAAGAGCTGAATATTATTTAAATGAAGAAAGCCTACAGAAGGCTGGAGTACAGAGGGATTTAGATTTTTAGATTTTTTTTAGTTTCCCCACTGGATGGAAACAGGCCCATCAGGCCAACAAGACCAACCCTCTGAAGAGTAACCTACCCAGACCCATTGAGGAGCATACGTTGGGAGCATAGGCTGTTAGGGAAGGATGTGGTGGAAATGTGGGACTTTTTCAAGGAGCAGATACGACGTGTCCTTGATATGTATGTACCGATCAGGCAGGGAAGAAATGGTCGTGTGAGGGAGCCTTGGTTGACGAGGGAGGTTGAATGTCTAGTAAAGAGGAAGAAGGAGGCTTACATAAGGTTGAGGAAACAAGGTTCAGACAGAGCAGTGGAGGGATACAGGATAGCCAGAAGGGACCTGAAGAAAGGGATTAGGAGAGCTAAGAGAGGGCATGAAAAATCCCTGGCGGATAGGATCAAGGATAACCCCAAGGCATTCTATGCATATGTGAGAAACCTGAGAATGACGAGAACGAGGGTAGGTCCGATCAAGGACAGTGGTGGGAGACTGTGTATTGAGTCGGAAGAGATAGGAGAGGTCTTGAACAAGTACTTCTCTTCAGTATTTACGAACGAGAGGGACCGTATTGTTGAAGAGGAGAGTGTGAAACGGACTGATAAGCTAGAAGAGATACCTGTTAGGAAGGAAGATGTGTTGGACATTTTGAACAACTTGAGGATAGACAAGTCCCCCGGGCCTGACGGGATATATCCTAGGATTATGTGGGAAGCAAGAGAGGAAATTGCAGTACCGTTGGCAATGATCTTCTCGTCTTCACTGGCAACTGGGGTGGTACCAGGGGACTGGAGAGTAGCGAATGTTGTGCCCCTGTTCAAAAAAGGGAATAGGGATAACCCCGGGAATTACAGGCCAGTTAGTCTTACTTCTGTAGCAGGCAAAGTAATGGAAAGGGTACTGAGGGATAGGATTTACGAGTATCTGGAAAGACACTGCTTGATTAGGGACAGCCAGCACGGATTTGTGAAGGGTAGGTCTTGCCTTACAAGTCTTATTGAATTCTTCGAGGAGGTGACCAAGCATGTGGATGAGGGTAGAGCAGTGGATGTAGTGTACATGGATTTTAGTAAGGCATTTGATAAGGTTCCCCATGGTAGGCTTATGCGGAAAGTCAGGAGGCATGGGATAGAGGGAAATTTGGCCAATTGGATAGAAAACTGGCTAACCCGTAGAAGTCAGAGAGTGGTGGTAGATGGTAAATATTCAGCATGGAGTCCAGTTACAAGTGGAGTTCCGCAGGGATCAGTTCTGGGTCCTCTGCTGTTTGTAATTTTTATTAATGACTTAGAGGAGGGAGTCGAAGGGTGGGTCAGTAAATTTGCAGATGATACAAAGATAGGTGGAGTTGTGGACAGTGAGGAGGGCTGTTGTCGGCTGCAGAGGGACTTAGATAGGATGCAGAGCTGGGCTGAGGAGTGGCAGATGGAGTTCAACCCTGCCAAGTGTGAGGTTGTCCATTTTGGAAGAACAAATAGGAATGCGGAATACAGGGTTAATGGTAGGGTTCTTGGTCAGGTGGAGGAACAGAGGGATCTTGGGGTCTATGTACATAGATCTTTGAAGGTTGCCACTCAGGTGGATAGAGTTTGTAAGAAGGCCTATGGAGTATTATCGTTCATTAGCAGAGGGATTGAATTCAAGAGTCGTGAGGTGATGTTGCACCTGTACAGGACTTTGGTTAGGCCACATTTGGAGTACTGTGTGCAGTTCTGGTCGCCTCACTTTAGGAAAGATGTGGAAGCTTTGGAGAGGGTGCAGAGAAGATTTACCAGGATGTTGCCTGGAATGGAGAGTAGGTCGTACGAGGATAGGTTGAGAGTTCTCGGCCTTTTCTCGTTGGAACGGCGAAGGATGAGGGGTGACTTGATCGAGGTTTATAAGATGATCAGAGGAATAGATAGAGTAGACAGTCAGAAACTTTTTCCCCGGGTACAACAGAGTGTTACAAGGGGACATAAATTTAAGGTGAAGGGTGGAAGGTATAGGGGAGATGTCAGGGGTGGGTTCTTTACCCAGAGAGTGGTGGGGGCATGGAATGCGCTGCCCGAGGGAGTGGTAGAGTCAGATTCATTGGCGACCTTTAAGCGGCATTTGGATAGGTACATGGATGGGTGCTTAATCTAGGATAGAAGTTCGGCACAACATCGTGGGCCGAAGGGCCTGTTCTGTGCTGTATTGTTCTATGTTCTATGTTCTATGTTCTATGTTCTATTCCCATTCCCTATATTTACCCCTGACTAATGCACCTAACACAATGGGCAATTTAGTATGGCCAATTCAACTGATCTGCACATCTTTGGATGTGGGAGGAAACCCATGCAGAGACGGGGAGAATGTGTAAACTCACACAAACAAGTCGGCTGAGGCGGGAATCGAACTCGGGTCCCTGGCGCTGTGGTTCTTGTGCATGTACCTTAAAATGCTAGGGAAGGTAAATGGAATCTTGGCCATTATTTCAAAGTGACCAGAGTATAAAAATACAAATGTTTCAGTCAAACTTTCCACAACACTGGTTGACCATACTTAGAACACTGTGTGCAGTTTTGGTTCCCTTATCTATGGAAGGATATCCTGATATTGGAGGCAGTTCGGAGAACGTTCACAAGGCTGATTCCAGGTATGGTGGATTTTTCTTATTCGGAAAGTTTGATTAGGTTGGGCCTGTACCCATGGAGATTATAAGAATGAGAGGGGCCCTTATTCTTAGGGGACTTAATAGAGTAGATGCAAAGATGTTGTTTCCCTTTGTGGGAGAGTCTAGGACCAGAGGGCACAGTCTTAACGTTAGGGTTGACCCATTTAAGACAGAGGAGGAATTTCTTCTCTCAGAGAGAAGTGAATCTGTGGAATTCTTTATCGCTGATCACTGGAAAAGGCTAGGTTGCCAAGTTAATTCAAGACTGGGACAGATGGATTTTTAATGATGAAGGGAATCGGGGGTAAAGGCAGCAAAGTGGAGTTGAGGATTATGAGAATATTCACAATCTCATTGCATGGTAATGTCTTATTTCTATTAGTTTGTCTAATGTCTTTTGAAAAGCCAAATATCAATTAACAATTGCATCGCTTCCACCCACTAGTTTAATTACTTCCTCAAATATTCCAGTAGATTGCAAGACCTGACTTCTTCTATCTAATATCAGACTAAATCTACCTTCATTACATGTTAGGATACAAACTCTTATTCTGTACTTTTGTGTGGATCACAAAAAGACAGTATCCATAGTTTTCCTCCTCTCTCTACAAGAATCTCAGGGAGTCCCTCTCCCACTGCAACTCCCAGGTCATTTCCTCTGCCCTGAAGCTCTTCAACCATGTCGCGAAACAAACTTGCTACCACAGCCACATTCGCTTCCTCAGTGCCTGCCTCCGTAACCAACTCATCCCACACGGACTCCGGACCACCTTTAAACCAGCAGAGTTCGGACCCGAACAGGACAAACAGTACAGACTACAGATTCAAAAACACCAGCAACAGTTCTCCTTCAAGATCCTCATCTCCACGCTTGCAGCAATGCGCCGGCACCTAACCTCTCTACAGTCAGCCCTGCCTCAGCTGAGGGCCACACTCTCTCAGAATTGCAAAGGACCCACTCTGTACTACATCCTCAGGAGAATTCATACTCTCAACAAACAGTATTTCAATTCCATCTCAAACATCAAAAACTGTAAGTACAACAAACTTTTATCCACCCACCTCCATAACCAGCGCTCCTCAAACATTCCAGAAGATGCCCCTGGCCTTGGAACCTATTCCACCATTAGCCATGCAGCTGGTGCAGCTGCCACCCCCAAACTGATTGATGATGTCACTTCTGCCCCCATCTTGGCCACTCCTACAACCACTTCCGCCCCTCACAATTCCTCATGCATCACACCTGACATCACTTCTGCCCCTCACATCATCGCTGATGCCACATGCTCAGTGACTTCCGCCACCCCTACTGCCGTGGTCACCACCACTTCCGCCCCCACCAGCGCCACTCACCTGCATTCTGCTGATATGTCACTATCCCCACTGTCACTATCCCCACCCCCCAGAACCCCAAAGGGAACACTACCCCTGCTCATGATTCCACCCCCATTCCCCCCAACATCACAGGTTCCGCCCCCACTCCCAGCTCTACACCCACACCAGATCCCAGCTCCCAGCCCTGCCGAGTTTTCACCATCCCCCCAGACCTCCCCCTCACTGAGGACAAACGATCAGTCCTCAGCAAAGGACTCACCTTCATCCCCCTCCATCCACGCATCAATGAATTTAATACACGCCATGATGTCGAACACTTCTTCCGTCACCTCCGCCTCCGAGCTTACTGTCACAATCAGGACTCCCGCCCACCTTCCGAGGACCCCTTCGCCCACCTCCAACACACTGCAACCACCTGGACACCCCGCGCTGGCCTATTACATGCCCTCGATCTCTTCATTTCCAACTGCCGCCGGGACATTAACCACCTCAACCTGTCTACCTCCCTCCCCCACTCCAACCTCTCACCCTCACAACACGCAGCCCTCCAATCCCTCTGCTCCAATCCCAACCTCACCATTAAGCCAGCGGATAAAGGGGGCGCAGTGGTAGTCTGACGCACTGACCTCTACACCGCTGAAGCCAAACGTCAACTCGAGGACACCTCTTCCTACTGCCCCCTCGACCATGACCCCACCCCCCATCACCAAACCATCATCTCCCAGACCATACAGAACCTCATCACCTCAGGAGATCTCCCACCCACAGCTTCTAACCTCATAGTCCGGGTACCCTGCACTGCCCGGTTCTACCTCCTTCCCAAGATCCACAAGCCTGACTACCCTGGCCGACCCATTGTCTCAGCATACTCCTGCCCCACTGAACTCATCTCTACCTACCTTGACACTGTCCTATCCCCCCTAGTCCAGGAACTCCCCACATATGTTCGAGACACCACCCACGCCCTCCACCTCCTCCAAGACTTTCATTTCCCTGGCCCCCAACGCCTCATCTTCACCATGGGTATCCAATCCCTCTACACCTCCATCCGCCATGACCAGGGCCTCCAAGCCCTCCGTTTTTTCCTCTCCAGACGTCCCCAACAGTACCCTTCCACCGACAATCTCATTCGTTTGGCCGAACTGGTCCTCACCCTTAACAATTTCTCCTTTGAATCCTCCCACTTCCTCCAGACCAAAGGAGTAGCCATGGGCACACGTATGGGCCCCAGCTATGCCTGTCTCTTTGTTGGCTACGTAGAGCAGTTGATCTTCCGTAATTGCACCAGCACCACTCCCCACCTCTTCCTCCACTACATTGATGACTGCATTGGCGCCACCTCACGCTCCCGCGAGGAGTTGAGCAATTCATCAACTTCACCAACACATTCCACCTAACCTTAAATTTACCTGGACCATCTCTGACACCTCCCTCCCCTTCCTGGACCTCTCCATCTCCATTAATGACGACCGACTTGACACTGACATTTTTTACAAACCCTCTGACTCCCACAGCTACCTGGATTACACCTCTTCCCACCCTACCTCTTGCAAAAATGCCATCCCATATTCCCAATTCCTCTGCCTCCGCCGGATCTGCTCCCAGGAGGACCAGTTCCACCACAGAACACACCAGATGGCCTTCTTCTTTAGCGACCGCAATTTCCCTTCCCACGTGGTTAAAGATGCCCTCCAACGCATCTCGTCCACATCCCGCACCTCCGCCCTCAGACCCCATCCCTCCAACCGTAACAAGGACAGAACGCCCCTGGTTCTCACCTTCCACCCTACCAACCTTCGCATAAACCAAATCATCCGCCAACATTTCCGCCACCTCCAATCAGACCGCAGTACCAGGGATATATTTCCCTCCCCACCCCTTTCCGCCTTCCGCAAAGACCGTTCCCTCCGCGACTACCTGGTCAGGTCCATGCCCCCAAACAACCCACCCTCCAATCCTGGCACTTTTCCCTGCCACCGCAGAAACTGTAAAACCTGCGCCCACACCTCCTCCCTCACCTCTATCCAAGACCCTAAAGGAGCCTTCCACATCCATCAAAGTTTTACTTGCACATCCACTAATATCATTTATTGCATCCGTTGCTCCCGATGCGGTCTCCTCTACATTGGGGAGACTTGGCGCCTTCTAGCAGAGCACTTTAGGAAACATCTCCGGGACACCCACATCAATCAACCACACCGCCCCGTGGCCCAACATTTCAACTCCCCCTCCCACTCTGCCGAGGACATGGAGGACCTGGGCCTCCTTCACCGCCGCTCCCTCACCACCAGACGCCTGGAGGAAAAACGCCTCATCTTCTGCCTCAGAACACTTCAACCCCAGGGTATCAATGTGGACTTCAACAGTTTCCTCATTTCCCCTTCCCCCACCTCACCCTAGTTCTAAACTTCCAGCTCAGTAACTGTCCTCTTGACTTGTCCAGACTTGTCCTACCTGCCTATCTTCTTTTCCACCTATCCACTCCACCCTCTCCTCCTTGACCTATCACCTTCATCCCCTCCCCCACTCACCCATTGTAGTCTATGCTACTTTCTCCCCACCCCCACCCTCCTCTAGCTTATCTCTCCACGCTTCAGGCTCACTGCCTTTATTCCTGATGAAGGGTGTTTGCCCGAAACGTCGATTTCGAAGCTACTTGGATGCTGCCTGAACTGCTGTGCTCTTCCAGCACCACTCATCCAGAAGACAGTATCCATAGCCAATCTAAACGATTTGCAGAGCAAAGCCAGTTTCCTGGTCACGTCTGTGGTACTCAAGCTAGAGTTATTTCCCTGGTATAATTTTTATACACCAGAAATCATAGTCATTGTCCATCATACTTTCTTGATACCTTTTAAAGGCAATAAATCTGTAGAGTAATACATTTGTCCCAGGCAAGTGGGTGAACCTACGTTCCCTTACACTATGAATGATGCAAATGAGAAAAGATTTTAGAAAACATGTAAAATTTTCAATAACAGTCAATCAATTTTTCCAAGATGGATTTATATGCAACAGAATCAAATCAAAGTGATCAGCTAAAATATCATTGGTCGGATTCCATTTAGAGTTTGTTTATTTATACTGTAGCAGGAAGTTATTGAAAATCATTGTGAGAACAATATAAGTGGGATCAAACCACAGGGTTAAAATACTGTTCTTGGATCTTAATTCTTTCCTCTTAGTAGCATACTGGATAGCCTTGAAACAACTAAAGTTTTGTATAGTTGGTCTGAATTTTTGAAGCATTGTGTTGAGGTTTTCAGACAAAATGAAAGCTGTGATTAATGTTGTGAGAATCCTTTCAAGTGAAAGCTATGCCTAGGAAGTTAGCTTTTGCGCCTTGTGTGTATGGCATTAATATTTCAGTATTATTACTTTTCTGCAAATATTTTGCTCCGTAACTGAGTTTGTCCCTTCCATTCATGATTTGATAACCTGCACTTAAAAGCATTTTAAACAAGCTGCCCTAGCTATCAGGGCAACATTTTACTTAAGGAGAAAGTGAGGACTGCAGATGCTGGCCATCAGAGTTGAGAGCGTGGGACTGGAAAAGCACAGCAAACCAGGCAGCATCTGAGGAGCAGGAGAATCAATGTTCCAGGAAGACCCGAAATGTCGATTCTCCTGCTCCTTGGATGCTGCCTGGCCTGCTATGCTTTTCCAGCGCCACACTCACAACATTTTACTTAACTATTCTTTGAGACAGATGAAAGAAAATCCATCCAGGACATACATATCCTATTGTCATGAGCTGAATTTGTAGTGTGGAACAAAAATGGTCACCGTTACCATGGAAACAGAGATATTCCAAAAATACACCAATTGATTGACACCAATGTTAAAATCACTTTTACCCTCTTTATCTAAACTCATAGAATACATATATAATTGCTCATTTTAGACCAACTTAAATTCTGTAGCTTTCATATTCAACTCTTTGCAGATTCCTCTTTTTTTTCTCACCAAGAAAGCTGGCTATTAAATCTAAGGTTCATATCTTGTGATTATTTTCTTATTGGAACTACATTTGCCATTCTTCAGTTCATAGATGCAACTGTAGAATATTTCTTTAAAAGTAAAAGAAATGCAGGTTGGGAAAAGAATATAGATCAGGAAATATAACAAAGAAATGGGAAGGGAACCAATTCACTAAAGTACTGAATAAGCAAAGTGTGTATTGTGTAATGGATACAAACTAAATTGATTTAAAATTCTGTAAAAAGCATAGATCATAATCAGTATAGGAGTGTATTTAGTGCTGAAATTGGAAAGAAGCTGTACTTTACTTATTTTATCTGAAATAGTTTCTATCAGTAGACAGGCAGAATGCTGGAAGAACACACCAAGTCAGGCAGCATCAGGAGATGTGGAAGTTGATGTTTCGGGTATAACCTGAGGGATTCCAGCATCTGCAGTTTTTTTTGTCTCTATCCATAGTTTCTATCAGAGCAGCTTTAATTATACTGCAAACCCATTATGAATCTGAAATATAGCTAAATTGGCTTACCCATGCTGAATATTATCTTGGTATCATCTTACTTATGCCTTCAAGTTGGTTTAGTTTACTCTCTGTGTCCTGAGTAGTGAAGAAATTTGATTTAAGTGGCCAGAGCACACATCTTCCTGCAGTATCTAAAGGAGAATTCAGAATTTTATTTAATTCAGCTTGCTTCTATGTTTTGAACTCCAGGAGCTTCTTATATTTGATCTCACCAGTATAATCAGCGCAAAAATGTCCTCTATAAATGACTGCTCCATTTGATTCCTGGACCTTCCAGCCTTCCTTGTAAGATGCTTCCATAGGTTTATTGAATTCACCCATTCTACTGGAATTCCCAACATTACCAACTTAATAGAAACTTTGAGGAGGTAACAAAGTTGATGGATGAGGGATGGGCTGTAGATGTCATGGACTTCAGTAAGGCATTTGATAAGGTTTCCCATGGTAGGCTGATGGAGAAAGTGAAGTCGCATGGGGTCCAGGGTGTACTAGTTAGATGGATAGAAAGCTTGCTGAGCAACAGGAGACAGAGAGTAGTAGTGGAAGGGAGTTTCTCAAAATGGAGAACTATGACCAGTGGTGTTCCACAGGGATCTGTGCTGGGACCACTGTTGTTTGTGATATACATAAATGATTTGGAGGAAGGTATAGGGAGTCTGATTAGCAAGTTTGCAGATGACACTAAGATTGGTGGAGTAGCCAATAGTGAATGGGATTGTCAGAGAATACATCAGAATATAGATAGATTGGAGAGTTTGGCGGAGAAATGGCAGATGGAGTTCAATCCGGGCAAATGTGAGGTATAAACAGGGTGGATAGCAAGAAGCTTTTTCCAGAGTGGGGATTCAATTATTAGGGATCATGAGTTGAAAGTGCAAGGGGGCAAGTTTAACAGAGATATGCGTGGTAGGTTCTTTACAGAGAGGGTGGTGGGTGCCTGGAACGTGTTGCTAGTGGAAGTGGTAGAGGTGGGCACAATAGCATCATTTAAGATGTATTTCGACAGATACATGAATGGGCAGGGAGCAAAAGGATACAGCTCCTTAGAAAATAGGCAACAGGTTTAGATAGAGGATCTGGATCGGAGCAGGCTTGGAGGGCCAAAGGGCCTGTTCCCGTGCTGCAATTTTCTTTGTTGTTTGTTCGTTGTTATTCCATTCACTGAGCTTCCTATAAAATAGTGCAATTGCAGCATAAACTTGGTTCTGTCAATGGCACACAGCCTCAGTCCTAGACAGTAATTGCTTTGCCCTTGTCTTGATTCTCCACCAACCATAGTAAACTTTGTGTGCTTTTGTATTCAAGGGAGGTGATGGCATAATGGCAATGCCATCAGCCTGGCACTCCCAAAGCCCAGGTGCAGTGCTGTGGGGCCATGGGTTCAAATCCTACCATAGCACAACTTGAGTTCAATTGAATCTGGCAACTATGTCCTTTTTGAGAAGGAAATCTGCCAATCTTTTCTGGTCACGATGTTACTCCAAACCCACAGCAATGTGGCTGACTCTTAATGGATAATAAGTACTAGACCAGCCAGTGGCCCCATAAACTGGGAGCAAGTATTTAAAACAAACACTTCTTGCTAAGGGCTTGCAAAATTGACTCCTTATTATACAGAAGTTGTGTTCTGCTGGTGACAGACGTATTGTGAACCTAAACTTTCTCGCCTCGGGGTAGGGACACATTCACTGTACCCCAAGAGTTCTTAAAACCTGTGCTGTTTGGCACTCAACCAACAAATAATAATCATCATACCCTCTGACACATATTGGCTATAATTCTGCAGTGTTTGATGACACTTATCTGTTTACTGTTCTCTGTACACTATTTTACAAGCTTGTGGATATGATTGCAGAGAAAGAGAAACAAATCAAGCTTGATGTTTAAGGCTGAAAACATTTCATGTAAGTGTTTATAATAAAACTTTGTTCATATATAGAACCTGGTGCATGTTATCTCTGCATATCTCTGAGATAGAAAGTATAAAGTGTTTCAAGTTAGCACATCCAGCATCTTTCCTGCTCACCTAGTGACCTATGGGATCAATGGATTTTTGAGTTCAAGACTGATTTGTTTGTAAAGTTTGGAGGATACCAAGGTTGCAGTGAGCAATAATGAGGCAATACCCATTGATTGTTTCAGTGCTGACAGTTATGAGTATTCAAACAGGTTGCAGAAGAGGTCCCCAGGATTGGTATGGCCGTATGATGTGTACATTTGGAACATTGCCCAGTTAGTTCATGACCAATGTATTGTGAAAATCCAAATTCTGCAAATTAGGAAATGCCAACTCATGGAGCGGGCAACTTAACCTTAGAAAAAGAGGCAATTTTGGCAATCTAAATCAAATCTGCCATGTTTGCTATTAGAGGTAACACAATGATGCATCCAGAGACTCCGAATGGCAATCACAGCTCACAAGGGTTACAGAAAAGAAGCTTCATCAAGCTCATCATTTATTGCCCCGACTTGATCAGACACCTTAAAAATAGTGTGACTATCCACCAATTCACACTATTGTGCCCAGCTCCCTGTAAGAAGTGCAACTTATGCTCAAGCGTGAATCAGTTCACAAAAGTTATTGGAGAAGAAAACTTCATCAGTTCAAAACATGGTGAATCATCAAGTTATTTTAAGGAATGCTTAGTTAGGATTGTGGGCACCTTATTGTTGCTCCCTATTGCTATTGGTGTGAAAGTATCTAGTGAATAACGGAGTCTGGGTAATTTTCGCAACATTTTCTCATTCACATAACAAAAATTCTTAATGCTTCTGATGATTAATTATTTCTGTTTGGGGCGTGTATACAGCTTCAAAATATATGCTTCAAAAACTTTAATAAAGGCAATTTCATGTTCTTGTTCATGCCAAAGACAGGAGGTTTATGGTAATCAACTTCAAATAAGGTTGGTATGAAATTTGAAAGGCTGAACAAACACATTGGGGTGGCACGGTGGCTCAGTGGTTAGCACTGCAGCCTTACAGTGCCAGGGACCCAGGTTCGATTCCACCCTCAGGAAACTGTCTGCGCATTCTCCCCGTGTCAGCCTAGGTTTTCTCCAGGTGCTCTGGTTTCCTTCCACAGTCCAAAGATGGGAAGGTCTTTTGCCCAAAATGTTGATTTTTCCTGCTCCTTGGATGCTGCCTGACCTGCTGTGCTTTTCTAGCACCACTCTAATCTACACTCTGATCTCCAGCACCTGCAGTCCTCACTTTTGCTGGATTGGCCATAGTGTTAGATGCATTAGTCAGAGGGAAAGGGTTCTGGGTGGGTTGCTCTTCGGAGGGTTGGTGTGGACTTGTTGGGCTGGAGAACCTGTATCCACACGGTAGGGAATCTAAAAAACATACTCATGTGAGCAATGAAATAGTACATAGTATCTTTCCTTACAAATTGAGTTTGAGGAGACTACGGAATACTGTAATGCTTCTTGCAAAGACGATCGATTTTGTAAGTTTTGAGATTGTTGCTATTTGCAAGCCATGCAGAAGTTTCAGAGCAGCTGAAGTCACTTGAAGTGGATTATATCATTGAGCAAATCAACTGACCACCAAGGACCAAGCTGTTATCATTTCTTGTTCATGTGGAAATCATTGACTTTGCAAGCAGATGATATGGACTAGTTTTCGATTAGTAAACTTAAACGTCAAGAATGTTGATACTAATATTTCCCTGCATTTAGGAGTGCTGTTATTGTGCTGCCTGACACTTTAGAATAGCTTGACACTGTTTGTCTTCAACCATCAGAGTCCAGGTATTGGAGGCCATACCCTTCCAATTAAAGGTCACTCACTTACCAACAATGGTAAACTTATTAATGAACATGGCAGATTTGATTGAGACTTCTCTTAGTGGAGAGGGTGAACAACAGGGGACAGATATTTAAAGTGACTGGTGGAAGCATTAGAGAAGATATAGGGAAGAACCTTTTCATCCAGAGAGTGGTGGGTGTCTGGAGTTTGCTGCTTAGTTTGTTAGTTGATGTATAAACCCTGAATTCAGGTAAATGATACCTGGATCAGCTCCTAAAGTGCTATAATCTGCAAGGTTACTGCCTAGGTGCTGGAAGGTGGGATTAGAATGGGTGACTCGTTTTATGTTATTCTCTTTTTTGATCAGCACAGATACAATTGGCTGATTGGCCTTTTTCTGTGCCATAACTATGTTATGGTTCTATTTTCTACCAAGAAGTGCCTTAGGTTTTCCAATAGTTTGATCAAGTTTGTGACACTCCTCATGCTACTATGCTTGAAGAGGATGGCCTATTTCTTTAGTAGTAGCTCCTAGACAAAAGATAAAACTAATGAGTGAACAAGAGGGCATGCCTCTCTCAGACCCAGATTTGGCATTTCAAGGAGAAGGTCCTGTGGTATCTGACTGTCCAGTCATCGCTGCAGTATATCAAAATCACTCCCATATTCTTTCAGATCTGGGCGAGCAGAAATCTTCATCTACGTAGGAAGTGATGTCAGTCTGTGACAGACAGTGTTAATAAAATGTACTGCACAGGGTTAAAGAAAATGTCATGGAAGTGCCAACATTTTCAACTGTGCAGGAATCACAATGATCTATCAACCATTAACAGACAAGCTCTGCATATGCAAGGAGGTCCTTCAGCAATACTTAAGCATGAGAAATGTATACAGTTTTCCATGAGACCCTGAAGATTCTATAACCCCACTTATCTTTTTAGGGATACTGTCAAAAAACAGCAGCATTCAAAGACAAAGTTCATCTCACACCATCTTTTCATTAAGAGTGGTTCACAGCAACTGCAGACTTAGTTCCAATCATTCTTATAGTAAATCTTCTAGTGCCAGAAAATGTCTGCAAAGATTTCCATCAATAATTCATGCTTTTTGTATGAGACATTTTAATAAGTACATAAGTACTCTGCAGTATTCCCGACAAAAAGGAGATAAGAGCAAAAGGGCATAGATTTAAAATTCTCTACCAAAGAAGCAAGGGTGAAGTGAGGAAACATCTTTTCACTCAGTGAGTAGTTAGGGCATGGAACATACCTCTTGAAAATGTAGTGGCAGCATGTTCAATTGAAGCAAAAAAATGGTGTTGGATGATCATTTGGATAGAAATAGTGTGCAAGGATATGGGGATAAAGCAGGAGATTGGTACAAGATAAAGAACTTAACGAGTTGGTATAGGTACATTGGGCCAAGAGGCCTCCTTCAGTGTCATAAAACTTCTTGGTTCTGTGAATTCACTCATCTCTTTGCCTTAAAGTTAAGAATGCAGTACAAGAAGCTCAAAGTATAGTCATGTTGCTAATGAAGAGAACAGTGATACCTATCAGCTCTTATTCAATGATAAAACTTCACCAGTCAATGGTGTTTCATTGACATATGATCTTTTCCACTTTAGATACTGCGAATGAGTAATACATGCTGAGACAAATCAAAGGACAGTGAAGATAAAATTGTACCGTTTCAATGAACACCCACTGATCATCATAATGATGCAGCTGTTCAGAGACAACTACTTCTTTCAAAACCATAAGGTCTGGGATAATACTATTATGCCTATTCTCTTCACTTCAGCTGGTACAAGCAGAGTTCAAGAACAGGGAAAATGATAAGGTGGCCATTGGGCTTGAGATTGTGAGCAATGGGCTTTTGGAGGATTTGGTGGGATTGGAAATACTTTCAGTTGAATGGAAATACTTTTAATTGTGTTCTCAGTCGATGTTAAGAAAATATTTTCCATTAATAACGTTGAAAAATAAGAATGTAGCTGTGGATAGCTATACAGATTAATTTTGTGATTATGCAGATAGAACATTTGACCTCAGTAGTCATGTGAGAGAGAGACTTCTATAAGATGGAGATTAGAGCAGTTTAGGACAGAATGGCCAGTTGTACAATCTTCATGCATAAATTGTTTATAAATAATACCTGAAGATACATCTTGTGGTCTGGTCTGAGCTTTTCGGAAGAATTGATGAACAGTTATCAGCAGTACTTACTCCATTTGCACAAGTCAATATTCAATGAGAACAAATGCACATTCACAACTTTGACATTTTAAGTTATGATGTGACAACATCAAAGATATTCATGTGCTTCTGACCCCATATAATATAAACATGTTGGCATAATTCCTCGGTATTACCAGAGATTATCACAATTTGTTCCTAGATTTGTAGAGATCGCAAAGCTTCTTCCTGTACAAAGGCATACAATGAGAATGGATAATAACATAGCAAACTGCATTTGAAACATGAAAGGCAAATGCAAAAACGTGTGTCACAACAAATGCTTCAGGACATGTAGTCATACTCTCCGGGCACATTACAGGAAGCAAATGATCAATGGTGTACATATCATGCCCAGTGTTGCAAACTGAACAAATATTTTTCAGGCAAGCAAGAAACACGAACATTCATCTATACTTGTGAACATTTGCACAAGTATCTGTGCAGTAGAAGGTTCATTCTCCCCACTAAACATCAACGAAAGACTACATTGTTAGCCATGTCAGGATCTAGGAACTCACAATAGTGTGAGTGACAATCCTGGGTGACTTGTACCAAACTTGACACACAGATTTGTCATCCAGATCACATGCCTAAACAGCCCTATAAGCAGTTGCCAAAGTGAGCACAGCTTTTTTATATTTATGTTACTGGCTCATTTCAGATAGCACTGGCTATTTTTGTAACATAATCTAGGGGACAATTCAGTCTTGAATTCACTAGACCACCGATGCCATCTTTAGGAGAGCTGGAGTACTCATTCTTTTAACATGAATCCACATTTGCCAAAAATTTGCTATTTTAAGCTGTGAGTCAGCTTTGCAATCCACACATTAATGTTTTGGCATCTCACAGACAAAATTAACTTTTTCCACTGGAATTGAACACTCTCAGAATGAATAAACAATATCAGTTGAAGCAACAATTGGTGGTCATCAATATGAACCAGTCAAACCAGTTGTAGGACAGAAATGAAGGGTATTAGAATCTTTTTTGATTGCACTATTGTACTTTCTCAAAGCTAGTCCAGAAACCTGTAAGCTTGAATTAATGGCTTTTCAGTGTTGCACTTCTAGATCCTTTTATTCATTGACTTCCACAGCGTCTCTCCTAAATGTTAACGTTAAAACATTTAATTTCCCAAATCTGACTTAATCCAACCTGAAGGTTTGTTTTCTTGAAGGTGAATGGGAGCTGCCTTCATTTTAGGAGGAGGATGTACCCTGGTATATAATATTGACTGGTTCTAGTTATCTATAATTATTTGAAAATATTTGAAATAACTTGTAAGAGTCTGTGTCTCTAATAAAGGGTTCAATTGTAATTTTCTTGCATAATAAGCACTACTAGTCCATGTGACCTAGCAATAGTTGACCTGGAATCAGAATTAATAGAGGGAAGTTAACACACAGAAGCCTTGGGACTAGATATAAAGCAAAGTTGTAAAACAAGAAAGCTGGAGTCAAAAGTGTAATCAACAGATTAGATGCAAACACAAAGAAGCAGGTAACAGAGGCAGGAAAGCAGAAGAACTCAAGACATAGGAGCAGGAGTAGATCCAAGTTTGTCAAGAATACTCCATCAGTCAAAACGATCATAGTAGAAATTGGACTTCAATTCCATTTTCTTAGCCGTTGCCCAGATCGCTCAATTCCCACAGAGACATAAAAATCTATCTATTTCAGCCCTAAGAATGTTCATAGATTCATGCAGCACAGGAGAGGCCTTTCAGTCCATCGAATCTATGTTGACCTATTGAAATTTATCCCACTTTCCAGCACTTGGCTCATAGCCCTGAATATTATGACATTTTGAATGTTCATCAATGTACCTTTTAAAGGTTGTGAGATTATCCACCTCATCTACCTTCCCTGGCTGTGCATTCAAGATTTACAGAACTGTCTGGGGGGGAAAAATCTTTCTAGAATCCCCTCATAACTGCCTACCCTTCATCTTAAAATTAAGCTTCCTCATTATTGACTTTTCAATTAAAGAGAGCAGCTGCTTCCTATCTACCCTGCCCATGCCCCTCATAATTGTACACTATACCCTTTGCTTTCTCTGCTCTAAAGAAAACAACCTAAGCTTATCCAGACTCTCCTCATAGCTAAAATGCTCTAACCCGCACATCATTCTGGTGAACCTCCTCTGCACCAATATTATATTAATAATATCAGATAGGGAGGTCTTAGGCATTGGACTTTCTCCATTGACCATTTACAGCAGCTGCCCCAAGCTTTAGTGAATTCCACAGAATGTAGCCCAGAACCTTGAAATTTGTCAGAATGTGACACTTAGTTATTGACAGCTATTTTCACTGAAAGACCAATAGGTTTTGGACAAACCAAAGAAAGACCACTTTTCATCAAGTTCATGATCCTCAGCTGCAGCGATGTCCATTCCTGGGAACACGAAGTACCCTTTACACTATCATCCAACTTACACCTTGGTGCTTGGTTGCAAACTATAATTGTAGGGCATTCAACCAAATGACTTCAAGAGCTTGCTTAGGAAATCATTCAATAGAATCCCTCATTTCCTTTTCCCACTGGATCGCAAGGACATGCAGATCACTGCCTAATGGAACTGATCTCTAAGGTGAGCATCTGCAGAAACACTTCCAGAAGGGACAGGTGGTCGGACAATATTAAACTGACAGGACAGTTCATGACAACATGGCCAGACTTATCCTTTGTGAAGCAAAGATTGATTGGACCTCAACTTGTTGTGACACTTGGTATTTGAATGTCAAGAATCTATTTAGAGTTTAACACCTACAACAGTGGTCTTTCTGATTGAAGATGACTTTGGGCACATTTTCTCCCCTTTTGGCTACAGACCTGATCACCAATTTTGATCAACAAAGTGGAAAATGGAAATGAAATGAATGGATGAAAATGGAAGTGATCACCACAGTTTTGGAGTAGTCTATGAGCCATCATTGCTCCATGTATAGCCAAATCAAGCGAGTCTAATAAGATAACCAGGGTCTTACCTACAGTGTAGGGTCAGTGTTGCTTTGAAGTGCTCGGTTTCTGTCTCACTATGGCTATAGGCTTGTTCCAACTTGTTCACACAATTCCAAACTCTCCTAACCATATTGTCAGCCCCTTCAGATATTCTGACCCTATGGAGAAGGAGAGATAAGATTATAAACCCAGTTTCCTAAGAACATGACCTGGCTGTTGTCTCAATTTACCTTGGTTCATTAAACGAGTTACAATCCAATTGCTGATGGTTGTCAGGGTGCACACTTTATTTCCCAAAAACATGTTTTACTCATACAGTTTTTCAGAGTACATTATGAAATATTTCTATGTAAAAACCAGGAAGTTCAGTAAAATTGACCCTGTCTCCATACATTGCCTTCCCTTCAATGTGATTGAAACAGCTGCAATGTTTACAATGTACATTCTACACTATGCTGGATTAGTGGTGCTGGAAGAGCACAGCAGTTCAGGCAGCATCCAACGAGCAGCGAAATCGACGTTTCGGGCTTTTGCCCGAAACGTCGATTTCGCTGCTCGTTGGATGCTGCCTGAACTGCTGTGCTCTTCCAGCACCACTAATCCAGTATTTGGTTTTCAGCATCTGCAGTCATTGTTTTTACCTTATTCTACACTATGTGTACAGCGCAAGGCTGTGTGAATGTGCAGTAGAAGTAGAACACAACATGTTTGTCTTTTTAGTGCCTCAATAGAGTTTCAATGCCCTTGATATTCACAAGGTACATTCAATGTCAGACATACAGCCAAAGGGATTCTCCTCAGTTTCCAGTCCCTTGGTGTAGAATGGCTGAAAGGCCTTTAATATCAACCATTTCCCATTCTGCCTTTGCAGTGGTTGTGTCAAACTTTAGTGTATCCCTCAGTATGTCGTCCAAGTGCTTAGAATTTGCCAGGCTGCATCACTTTGCTGAGGACAACTGTTTGTACTGGAAAATCAGCAAGATTTGGGCAGATTGAAAGTCATCATCCATTGAATTGATGGTCCTCTAACTGCAGTTGATCTTTATCTTGGTGTCAGTTTCTGGGCCAGCCTGTGGAACACAATCCTGCGTCACAGAACTGCTCTGGATGAATCTCGACATGAAACGCTACATCTCCCTCATGATCTTCTTGGCAAAGGCAAACTCCAACAGAAGATCGACAGTGCCTCAAAGACTGAGTGGATGAACCTCTGAAAGTGTAATAAGGATCTGATGAGAAGGGCTTTTTGTCCATCAACCAAATTTTGCCTTGCCATTTGTTTGTAAGCTCTGATGATGAGGTATTCTACCAAATGACTTTGATAGTCTGCTCAAGGAATCACTGAACAGGATCTATACCATTTCTCTCAGGTCCACTTAACATTACATGCAGACGATTGCCTGGTGGATGTACACATAATGTAAGCATAAAAATGAATGGTAGACAATCAAATCAACCAAGGGTAAACATATCAGCTGTCCTTGCCTGTTCTCACAGATCACATTTTTGTTTACTTACAGTGTGTAATTTTTATTTTCATTAGAAGAAAATAAACCCTTTTATACAAGTCGCAAGAACAATATAAATAGAAAGTATGAGTGACCAAATACTTTAATATCCATTAATGTTCTTCAATTTATTCAATTATATTCAGACATTCTGTAACCAGCCTGCAATTTCTATTGGGAGCTGTTTTTCCACTGGTTGTTCTTTTAGTCAGCAGAGCCTGGAGCTTTTGCAAAGTGCAGTGGTGACTGTCAGACCATAAGAAGTCACCATTGCACGTGTAGAGTTTTGGTAACCTTGAAGTTTTGCAGCAGCCTCATATTCCTTGATTTTCGTCACTGAAGGCAGGGAATCTTTTCTTCATTCTGAGTAGCAAATCTAGGAAAAGTGTAGAAGAGAGCACAAGAGCTTATGAGGTTTATTTTGACCCGACAAAGGCACTTGTTGCTGTGAATTATGATGTGCTGTGGGAGACCTTGCTTGTAGATCTGTGGAGATTGCCTTTCAATTCCATTATGATAGGTTGACGTGAGTAATAGATCAAGATCATCTGTCACTGCTATTTGTAGTCACTAACAGTTAGCGCATTATTGCTGTATGCTATTCATGCTTTTTATGGTGATGCTGTTCAAGAAATGAAAACACTGCTACAGAGGAAGATTGATTCACTATAGCAATTGTAACATTGCTGCTCACAAATACAAGTAATGCAAATAATTGTGACTTGCTTCTTGCTAGTCGTTGTGGGCTACTGACCATAGCATATTAATTTCCTTTCTGAATGATTTGTTCAATCAGCATTTCATTTTGGTATTACCGCCAACTTAAAGAAGGCTGACGTCCTGAGTTGCCCCTGAACAAAGGTGCAAACAACACTGTTTTGAGTGAATTTTAACAAGCTTTATTAATGTAATAATTTAAAAGACACAGTAAAGATACACATGCTGCTGCTGCAATTGTTACATTTATAGACATCTGCTCCAGTTTTACATGATCTTATGTTATTATAGCATATCTCCTTCCACACACATTCTGTACCTGTTCTTGGAATAAAGGTACAAATAACCCTTTACCATACAGACTTAATCTTGTCATGCAGCTTATAAGGCTGTGTGGGTATTGTTAATAACCTTTGACTCAAGGTTATGGCCAAATTCTTCCATCGTTGTAGTGTTCTCTAACAGAATATCATAATTAAAAATATCAGTCCACTAAATCTTACTGCTAAATCTTATTACAAAATTAATATGATCCCCTCATTACACTCGACACCCTCAATACTCCTGGAAACCGTGCTTTTATGCATTTGATGATTGTTAACCTATGGTCTAAATACTGACATATTGGGTATAGATGTAGCTGCAGTTAACACCTGCTCAGATGACATGGCAACCACCTGTCTTCACATCTCACAAGACTGTTCCTGAGCTGTCAGTTTTTCCAAGATTGTCAGCTTTAAACAAAAAGTGGCAGTTGAATTTTGGCAGCTTTCGATCTTTAAAGCAGCAGTACAAAGGGATTTTGCACTCCATGAAGTTTGAAGACCATCGGTCAGATTGCAGTGTTCTGTTTGAAACACCTTGATGTCAAGGGTAGAATCCTCATCTAAAACGGAACATTCTGACTTCAAGCCCAAGTACAAGCCTCAACACAGAATTTAAACTGCCACTTAGTTTGGTGAAATGTCAAGCAAAGACCCAATTTGTCCTTTCAAGCAAATATTGAAGTTCCCATGACACCACTTAAAGAACAGCAGCATAGTTCTCTAGGTGTCCTGGCTGGCTTAATTATTCATCCAGTATCAGTAAACTAAGTTATCAGGCATAATATCATGTTTCTGCTTGTGTGACCTTCCTCTATGCTGCCATATTTCCCTACATCACAGCTTTACTTCAAAATGGATCTGATTGGTTGTGATGTTCTTTGGGGAATCCTGAGGTCATGAAAAGATGTTGTATAACATTTGAAAAACATATTAAGCATAAGTGTTTGTTAGAGAGAAAGGTTGACCTTATTATGGATCTGAAGAGAAGTATTCATGTTGAGATTGAAGACATCAATGAATAATTGAATAAGTATTTTGTATCCATTTTCAAAAGGAAAATGATCTAAAGGTTGCACCAAAAGAGGAGGAAGGAAATTATGGATAGGATAATAACAGATAGAGAAGACCGGCTGGTTTTGGTTCTGTTACTATTTACAATTTTTATAAAGTATTGGCATCCCAAGAGTTACAGATGATTGAATCTTTGCAAAATAATAAGTCATACTTAAGATTTCTAATGGATTTCAAGGTGTGATGGATAGTGAAATGGAAAGAAGCATGGTATATGGGATTTAGCTGTAAAACAATGTACTTAGGGAGTAATAAAATGGAAAGACAGTGTTCAATAAATGGCATGATTTAGAAAAATGTAGATTAGCAGTGCAACTTTTGTATCCATGGACAAAAATCAAAGGTAGCAGAGTAAATTTTTAAGGTGATTAAAAATGCATGTGGGTTACTTTTGATTATAAATAGAGGAACAGTCACAGTATGACTTTATAAATCACTGATTAGACTTAATGTTGACAGTTATTAGGCAATACATTTCAGAAATGATGTAAAGGTATTAGCTAGGGTTCAGAGGAAGTTTGCCACAATGTTATTAGTCATGAAGAACTGCAGTTATGAATCAAAATTGGAACAAAAAGGGACTGTTCTTCTTGGAATCAAGAAGGTTAAGAGGTGAACCAATAAAGGTTTTTTTAAGATGATGAGGCAATTTGATAAGCTAATTATGATGGAGCAAATTCCCTCTGGTGTGTGGGTCAATAACTCGAGATCATGTGCAAAATCATGGAATAAAGATCAAGAGGGGAAATGAGGAGTATTTCTTTCAGTTAAAATTCTCAGGATCAGGATCACTGTACCTGAAAAAGCATTTGAGCTAATACTATAAATAATGTTTAAAAACTACGCTGCACAAGTACATGAGGAAGAAGAATATACAGCACTACAGACAGTATGTTGGGGTGAGGAAATACTGGAATTGCTCTTTCAAACAGCCAGCACAAATAGGACAGGCAAATACTGTGTTATAATTCCCATTATTCTTTGAAAGGCATTATACGAAGACAAGTTGATTGTTTTATTTCTTTATATTGAATTTTGAATGGAAAGGGTATCCACTCCCTGAATGATAAATTCATTTGTTACAGTCAAGGTGTTCTTCATTCCAGTGTCAGGTTGGAAGTGTGTTGTCATTACATGTAAGTCAAGAGGTAATCTGGCTTTCAAATGTTGTTTATGGAAGACAGTCAAACGTTAGAATGGATCCAACAAACTTGATGGCTTAAGAAGGTCTTTCAGAGTCATCCTCACCAAGAATTACATTGAGTCCAGTTTCAATTAACTGGGGTGGTCATCAAATAAAACTGTCATGGCCCTGTGAGGAAGGATGGAGGTGCTGGATAACTCAGGAGGCTTGCTGTGTTTTCTTGAAAGTGGGCTGCTTCCTTTACTGTCGCTTGTCGTACCCCCAAGGAATGGAAATGTAATCTCTTTCAGAGGACTCCCTATGAAAGGGTTATGAGGTGGCGTAATCCATCTTCATCCAAACAACATATTCAACAAAACAATTTAAACATTACTTTGGATCAAAGGAAGTGACTTGTAAGAATGCCAGAAATAGTGGTGAGTCTGAGGATTGGGAGCAACTTATGGCTCAGCAAACTCCAGGGACAAAGAAAATAATAACCAAGGGGAGAAGAAAATATGAATATAAGTTAGATTAGACTCCCAATAGTGTGGAAACAGGCCCTCCAGCCCACACTGACCCTCCGAAGAGTAACCCACCCAGACCCATTTCCCTCTGACTAATGCACCAAATACTATGGGCAATTTAAACTGGCCAATTCACCTAAACTGCACATCTTTGGACTGTGGGAGGAAACCAGAGCACACCCATGCAGATACAGGGAGAATGTGCAAACTCCACACAGACAGTTGCCTGAGGCTGGAATTGAACCTAGGACCCTGGTGCTGTGAGGCAACAGTGCTAACCACTGAGCCACCGTGCAGAAGAGAAAGGAAAAGCTTCCCTACTGAAATGTGAAAGAAAAAAAAATTAGCAAGAGTAAAGCTAGGCCTATTCCAGGGGGTGACAGAAGAATTTATAGTGGAGGAAAGGGCAGTGAAACTGAAATGTCTTTGCAGCTGCCTTCATGGAAGAAAACACATGAAAAAAAGGTAATACTTGAAAAATTAGCTAGATTGAATGTTAATAAATCTCCTAGATCAAATGGAATTCAACCCAGTGTGGAAGGAAGTTGGAATATCTTTGGAAGGAAGTTGGTGAATATCTTTCATAATTCTATAGATTATGGAAAATTTCCAGTCGACTGGAATGCAGCAAATGTAACCCTAAGAATAAAGAAGACTGGAAAAGGGAAAATGGAAAATTATAAACTTGCAGTTCATGACTATAGTGGAGAAAATGTTAGAATCTATTATAAAGGATGGGATAACGGACCATTTTAAAAAAGGAAAACATTAGGCAGAGTCAATATGGATCTTTGGAAGGGAAATCATGTTTGACAAGTTGTTGGAGCTTCTGAGGATACAATTTGTATCAAGGACAAAGGAGAGCCAGTGGATTTGACATGTTTGGATTTTCAGAAGGTTTCTTGAAAAGGTCCCACTTCTGAGATGAATAAGTAAAATTAACGCAAGTGAGGAATATACTAAAATTGATTGAGAATTGGTTAGTGGACAGGAAGCAGAGAGTCAGAATAAACAGATCATTCTCAGGCTGGCAGGCTGTTACTAATGGAGGTACTACAAGGGTCAGTGCTAGGTCTGCAACTGTTCATAATCTATATAAATGGTTTGGATGTGGGAACCAATTGTAATATTTCCAGACTTGATGAATGTACCAAACCATGTGGGAGTGTAAGTTGTAAGGAAGATGCAAAGAAGGTTGGGCAGGCTAAATGAATTGACTACAACATGGCAGATGGAATAAAAATTTAACCACTGTTAACTTATCCATTTTGGTAGAAAAAAATGAAAAGACTGAATATTTTTTAAATGGCGAGAGGTTGAGGAGTAGTAGTGTCCAAAGGGACTTTGCCTTTCTTGTTCTTGAGCTACTAACAACTAACATGGAGCTGCAGCAAGCAATTAGGAAGGAAAATAGCACATTGGCATCTATTTCAAGCAGATATGAGTGCAGAAGTAAAGAATGTCTTGCTGCAGTTGTATGGAGACTTGGTGAAACCTCAGCTAGGGTATTGTGCACAGTTTTAGTCTCCTTGTCTAAGGAAGGATATACTTGGAATAGACAAAATTCAATTGAGGTTTACCGGATTAATCCTTGGGATGGATGGACTACCTTTCGAGGAGAGATTGAAGAAACTATGTCTGTGTTCTTTATTGTTTTGAAGAGTGAGAGGTGATCTCTGTGAAATTTCTAAAAATTCACTGTGACAGGTTGGATACTGATAAGATATATTCCCTGGCTGGTGACTCTGGAAACAGGGGTCATAATCTCAGGACAAGGAACAGGTCATTTAAGACTGAGGGAGAATACTTTCATTCAGAGGGTGGTGAGTCTTTGGAATTTTGTATCTAAAAGGGCTGTGGAATGGCCTACTCATGCTTCTATGTTGACTGTTTGACCTATGTTCCTTAAGGGTGTCTTTTGCCCTTAATTTCTATTACAACATTTGGAAGACTAAGTCTGGGAGATTCCGTTGAATAATTTGTATGGGACGATATTGGGACAGCAGAGAAATTATTATATTGGACATCATGAGATGTTTTGGTTATTTTAAAGCCCAATCCTCATGCCCTGCTTATATGTTCATCAGTGTCACTGACCCAATCTTCTTGTTGCCAACAATCACCCCAGGTCCCCATTCACCACCCCTTCCCAATCTCACAGCTGAAGTGTCCATTATTGCAGTTCATAAGAATTGCTTGCTCTGACAGGTTACAATTAATAATGTTGCTATTTCCCTGATGACTCACTTAGTAAATGTAATGCCCACATAGTGCAATAGATTCACACTGACCACATGGATGAGATGCCAGCAGGCCCATAGGAAAGAAAGGCGAAAATAAGAGGAAAATATAAGGACATGATATTACAGCTTTAATGTCAATGTTTCCTTCTCTGAAACACTGTGGAGATCAAACCCAACAAGTTATGCATGAAGAATACCTTGTGGCAATTTGTTGCAACAAATTTGAGGGCCCTGGGATGTTACAATGCTGGGTCAGAATCCTGAAATACTGCAAGGTGTTTTTTTGTCCTTAATTTCAAATGTGTTTTTTAACGGAGGATTGTGGCAAAGACAAAATAACTGCTGGTGTGTTCTTCCATGGCAAGCTAGTGGGACTGAGCGTGCTCACGTATACAAGCCTGGGTTCAAATATGAGCGTACTGTGAAGGTCACAGTCAAAGAATTATCCCGTAGACACTGCAGATAAAGACCCTCTCCCCATTCTGCGGGCTGGAGGTCAGCTACGTAGCAGCAAAACAATGGAAAATAGGACAACAAAAAACTCTCATTCTGAATGCAAGAATTCAATCTGTATCAAAAAGAATTTGAACCATGGAATTTTAATCAATCTACAAAATTAAGTATGTATCATGAAACTGAATATTAAACTATCAATATTAACGCTACTGGTGTCCTCTATTACAATGTTCAATTACCCACTCTAACAAACAGGTCAGGGAAGGGTATAACATTTTTGAACCATTATATTTTTAGACATGCTTCTTATGTTTAATTTGTATATATGTATGACTGCTGGACATGTCCATGGATAGCAGTGAATTGAGGGGTGCATAGGTTAAGTTATTTTATTTTACATTAGGAATAATCCTCAGCACAACATCGTGGGCCAGAGGGCCTGTTCTGTGCTGTAGTTTTCTATGTTCTATGTGTCTTAATAGTTCTTCTCATGTAAAGTAGTTTAAAAAGCCACTCTTGTTAATTCAAAAGAGCCTTGCTCAATTGGATCCTTGTTAAAGCATAAGTTCATTTGCTCTGGGAGAAAGATAATCACTTGGAAAGGCAAGTTACAAACAACTTAGGGGGTGGGTGAATAAAGAAGGATATCCAGACAGTTCATCACTCTTCACCAAGGACCTCAACAGTTTCAGGTATCCTAGTGAGAACAACAATGAATCAGGAAAACTTGCGTGGCACTTGGTTGCAGTAGAGACCATGATAAATAAATTTTCAGCTCTTTGATTATTGAATCGGTGACCTCAGTTTTACCAGCAAACCACAGTTAAAACTGCATGGACCATATGGATCATGAAACTAAGTGCATGAATGGTAGGGCTGCTGACAGCCCCATGCTGACACAGACGAAGTGGTGACATACAATGGCTTTCAAATCTAATTGGTTGCCCAATTTACCAGTGGTGGCTGTATCACTGCATTCCTACCTTTTGCAAAATGTCTGAGAGAAATTCTATCTTCATCTTTACCGAGCATTCCTCCACCATTTTACCACTCCTCCTGCCTCCCAGCCTGTTTCCAGAGGGCTAGTAAATTTCCAGCTCATACCTAAAGTCATGTTTGCAACAGTTCACAATGTGGAGTTAAGGGACTTGAGGGAAGAAAACAGGTAGTCCTTATGCCAGTCTAGTTCAGATGTGATTCTAAACCCAAACCAATGCAGGTGACTCTAAACTGCTTACTGCTATGTCCTAGCAAGCCATTCTGTTCAGGGCCACTGGTGTTGGACAATAAATTCCAGCCTTCCCAGTAAGATCCACACTTTGAGACTAAAGTAAAACAAACCACTGTTTTGATTACAGTTTTGCATGGTATGAGCCACAGTTTACAGGAAATTACATCATTGCAACAACTAGAACAAGATGAATAAGTACGAAAGAGTTAAGTCTGAAACTTCTTTCCATTTCATTCTCTGATAATACCTAGGCTTTTGGAAGCTAGGTTATTAGTAAGGCTTGGGGAAGTGGAGAATTGAGAGAAAGTAGGGGCATTTACCACAAGGAGAATGGATACATGTTCTAGTAAATGCACATTTGAGAGTTGTTTATAAAACAAAGTTGCCAGAGGCCTGGGAACATATTTTAGAAATGATATCTCCTCTAGGAAGTTTAAAAAGGAGGGGAGATAGAGGAGAAAATTCTTGCACAGAGCTCAGCAAACAAATAAAGGAACATTCATTTTAAAGTTGTTAGCTGTTTGTAGGTCAACAGAGAAAAAAAAATCAATAGTCTGACTTTAAATGATTAATTTTTCCACTTCTGTTTCTTGCCAATTGGAGGGATCAATTATTGATGTTAGTATTGAGAATGCCTTTTTTTACCTCCAGCAACACAAAATCAGCAGTCTAAGACTTTAACTTCTTCCATGCTAAATGTATCCCTCATACCTCCCCTGCCCTGCTCATTTCATTCTTAACTTGTCTATATCAAGGTAATTCAAACAAGTAAATATGCTTGACAGCATGCTGCATTGCATTTATTATAGTACATGGTTTCACTGTTGTGTGATTGAGTGTGTTGCAGCTGGAGAAAACTGTTACAATGTTACAACTGTTACAAGCATTCTATGATCTTTGCACAGCTCTATATTAGAAAGAAATTACAGTGGAGAGAATTGCACCTCACCGCAGGCATGGCAAAATAATGAGTGCACGCTGATTGAAGGTAGAGATTCACATCTAATTACTCTAATGGTTTCATAAATAATTAGTCTGACTACTTATCCCTAGGAAATTGTACACCTGTTTTACTTGATAAAAGTGTTGATTGTTTATTTCACGCAAAAAACAGATAACAGCAAATAACCCTGGCAAGTAATTGGAAGGATGTAGAGTTGAAGGAAAACTTATATAGCAGCAGCGATTTGCACTTCACTGTCGGCACAGCATAGCACAGAATTGCGTCAACATCCTGGAATTGATAGTGGTTGTTGCTACCATACCAGTTTAATCCATTTGTATCATATTCCCCTTTCTGCGTTTTAATGGAGCCATTATCCAATTTGTTTTATTTGGGTTGCATTCTACATTAAAATAATGAACAGGGGAATTTTCTAGAAACATTAGGGCTAATTTTGATTTTGGTGATATTTTCAGGCCGTCAGTATTAGTAAGATGGCCTAAGATCTTTCTCTCGGTTGTTGTATTTTCTGTAGGATAACACAATAAGATTTTATGTAGATTTGAATACAATAGCCAGCTGACGATAACAACCTTAAGCAAATCACGTTACAGTGGCAGATAAATGTTTAAAGAGTTCCTTAAACCCAATACAATGGTCAGTTAGTAATGGAAAGATAATTTAATTCTCAATATTTTCTGACTTGTTTTGATTGTAATAGAGTTAAGTACAATCTCACAAGGATGTTATGAGTACACGTGGCAGCTTGCACAGCAATTCAATTCCTTCTGTCCCCTTTCTCCAATTGATGACAATGGTTATTTTGGGAGAAAATGTCTAAGGTGCCATAAACATTTCACAGTGGAAAAGATTAATGTGCATGCTTACGACTGTGGTGCTCAAAGCCATCAGAGACATTCAAGCACCTGTCAAAAAAAACCTAAATTTAATGCAAATCTCCATTCATTAAAGAACAATTCCTGATAGTTTCCAACTTGAGTCTATGGAAAGTAAATAAAAATTGCAAACAAATGGAAGTTGTAAAGCTATATCTATCTGGTTTAGTTTCTGCAGGAATTAAGACAGAAATTGCAAGCAGGCCACCTGGCATCTGGAAGAGAAACCAATCAGGTCTGACCCTTTTATCAACTGTTTTTATGTCAAATTTCCAACATTTGGTTTCTACTTTCTGTTGATGATCTTGCTTCATACCATGTTTAGACTTGTGCTGCCATCCTCAGCTTTAAATTAGGTGCAGTTTGATGGCTGCATCATTTCTTTTTAATAACAAATCCCTTTAAATATAGAGATGTGCACTTCTTGTTTTGCAACTAACAATGCAAATAGAAAAGAAAGAGGGGTGAGGAATTAGTGATCTGTAAAAACAATTATCAATACAAAAACAAGAAACATCAGCTTGGAGATAGTTTGGGATTGGGCAGGTACAAGAGACCTGGGGTCCTTGTACACCAATCGATGAAAGTAAGCATGCAGGTACAGTATCCAGTAAGAAAGGCATAGGGAATTTTGGGAGAAAGTGAGGACTGCAGATGCTGGAGATCAGAGTCAAGAGTGTTTTAGTGCTGGAAAAGCATAGCAGGTCAGGCAGCAGCCGAGGAGCAGGAGAATCAACATTTCGGGCAAAAATATCCAAAATGGAATGTTGGCCTTCGTAGAAAGAGGATTTGAGTACAGGAATGGTGATGCCTTGCTGCAATATACAGGGCCTTGGTTAGACCACACCTGGAGTATTGTAGGCAGTTTTGGACTCCTTATCTGAGGAAGGATGTCTTGACTATGGAGAGAGTGCAAGGAATGGTTACAAGACTGATTCCTGGAATGATGAATGAAGAGAAACTGGATTGGTTAGGAACCAATTAAAAGCACTGTTTTGCTACTGAGACTTTATAAATCTCTGGTTAGGCCCCATTTGGAGTACTGTGTCCAGTTTTGGTCCCCACACCTCAGGAAGGACATACTGGCACTGGAGCGTGTCCAGCAGCGATTCACATGGATTATCCCTGGAATGGTAGGTCTAACATACAAGGAACGGCTGAGGATCCTGGGATTGTATTCACTGGAGTTTAGATGATTAAGGGGAGATCTAATAGAAACTTACAAGATAATACATGGCTTGGAAAGGGTGGACGCTAGGAAATTGTTTCCGTTAGGCGAGAAGACTAGGACCCGTGGACACAGCCTTAGAATTAGAGGGGGTAAATTCAGAACAGAAATGCGGAGACAAATGAGAGTCATGGGCCTGTGGAATTCATTGCCGCAGAGTGCAGTGGAGGTCGGGACACTAAATGGCTCCAAGGCAGAGATTGATAAATTCTTGATGTCACAAGGAATTAAGGGCTACAGGGAGAATGCGGGTAAGTGGAATTGAATACCCATCAGCCATGATTGAATGGCGGAGTGGACTCAATGGGCCAAATGGCCTTACTTCCACTCCTATGTCTTATGGTCTTATGGAACTCACTGATGTTTACCAGAATAAGGAGGCCATTGGTAGAAACCTATAAAGTTCTAACAGGATTAGATAGAGTAAATACAGGAAGGATGTTCCTAATGGCCAGAAATTCCAGAACTAGGGCTTATAGTGTGGGATAGGCCATTTAGGAATCAAATGAGGAGACATTTCTTCACTCAGAGAGTGGTGAATCCTGTGAAATTATCTGTTGCACAAAGTGGCTGAGGCTAAAACATTGAATGTTTTCTAGGAGGAGATGTAATTCTTAGGGGTAAAGAGATCAAAGGTTATGGTGAGAAAGCAGGAAGAGAGTACAGGAGTGGAAAGATTAGCCATGATCATATTGAATGGCGGAGCAGTTGGGAGGGCCTGACGGCCTGCTACTGTTCCTAGTTTCTGTGTTTCTGGGTAAAGGAGGATCTGATTTATTTCCTGTGTAATGTACCAGCATTAGAATTGGTTCAGAAATCTTGGTGTAAGATTACTCCCCAGCCCGGTCCCATGTGAAAATAGCTGAGGGGCCATTGTTGCCTTTGGTTAACTACCGAGTTAGAGTCGGCGCAAATCCCATTCCGAATGGTCGCGTTTAAAAGCACTCAATACCAATGTACAAACTCCTTGATATAATTACAGATATCAATCGGCGCAATCTTAGGTCGGTTAAAACAACACCGCGTAGTGGGATGGAAGAATTGGATAAATCAAATTTAAAGATAATGCAGCAAATAAAGACTAACAAAATCAGAAAGTTTTTGGAAAGCCTCAACAATTAGCAGCTTTTTGTCTCGACGTAGTTGTTCTCAGCTTGGTGTGCCCCGTCTGATCATGGCTGAAGCCAAGGAGCATTAAAGGGGACTGTCGAACTTTTGTAAACCCTGAAATCAGTCCTTTCATTCGCATGTCTGTATTAAATCAAAGAAACATGAACAAGAGGAAATAATTTCTGTTAAGTTACACATATTCTGAATGTAATGGAGCAAAGGAAGTGTGCAGTGATCACAACGGGGTTAAGCTTTCCTCTTTGGCTTCACAATGGCCCCTGAAAAAACTCGAGCTCCTTTTAAACAGCTGGGGTCAGGTTCCCCCCTTTCGTGTTCGTTTGAAAGATCAGCAAAACTCCGGCGGAATCGGCCACCAGCACAACTGATCGGGGAGTTTAAACTTGGATCGGTCAGGTACAAGATCACGTCAGCTTCATGTCATATGAGTTTTGCCACTGCCGCGGGATTTGATTCAACAACATAACACCAGCCACAAGCTGGTGAAGCGCCCCAGTTGACAGTGTGCGTTTTCACTGAGCTCATTCCAAAAGCCTTTCTTTCTCTCAGGTGTGCAAACACTGACCGGCACATACTGAACGTTCTCACATCGAAAAGAATTTAATTATCTGCCCCCGTGGATATCGATCAATAAAACTAATAATTGGTTCAGGGTTGTTTTTGAAGCGATTATAATGGATTTGAAATCACATTACTCACCCTTAACGCGTTTAGTTCTGATGATTCGACTATGCGAGCCGGACTCATCAAACTGCGCCAAGTTGCCACTCTCAAATTATACCGAGGAATATGTTTAAAACGGGACGGCAATGAAGGAGACCATCCCATTGCTCCATTGCACGGGACTGTGGCAAGTTCATGTGTGTGACGAGGCAGGTTAATTAATGTGCACAGAAATCTGAACCCTCGGCAATTCCAAGTGCATTTCGGCCGCTATTTATTGTCAAAGCGAAATCTCCGCTCCATGTTCATACAGGAACCACAACATAGAAATGACAAATGCTAAACACCTTTCAGGTAAGGTGGACCAGGACACCTCTGACCCGCTGTGATCTCCAGCATTTGTTGTTTTCAGCAGAGATTTCAGCGTCTGCACTAATTTGCTACTACACCTTGGAGAAAGTGAGGAGGAGAATCAGAGTCTAGATCAGAGTGGTGCTGGAAAAGCACAGCAAGTCAGACAGCATCTGAGGCGCAGGAAAATCGACATTTCGGGCAGGAGCCCTTCATTACATATCCAGTTTATATGCTTATCTTATTTTACACAAGAGCCTCCTTATAGTAATGTGCTCCCCATTCCCTTTCAGTGGTGACTAACTGTGTTTTCGAGCTCCCTCAGTATGGGACTCGGTCAGCTCTCCTGCCTACATGTGTGCGGTTATCGGACAGGCTGATAAGGGGCACTACAACTGCTGCTGAGCTCGGCCCGACTCTTATCCAATAGTTGCGCATGGATTTCGGTGAAGAGCAAGCGAAAATATAAACAAGAGCTTTTCGAGCAGTTTCTGTTTTTGTTCCAGATTTTCAGCGTCCGCAGTTCTTTTGGTTTTTATTTATGTAAACAAAAACAGCCGACTATACTTTTGGTTTTTGTATCCAATAATCAAGCTCCCACCTTTGGCCCTGATGGGATGAGGTTCATCGTTGTGGTTCGCTTTGACACACTCGCCACAGACTCGTTCTCTTATAGATCCATTGCTATTAACCCCGAGGTAGCCAGAAGAGGTCCGGTAGTGCCGCAGACTCCCCAGATCTGTCCTTGTTCCCTCCTTTTCTTCACTTCCACGAACCCGTATTTAAATAATGCCCTAGAGCAAGACCAATCCAATTTATCGACCTTCTCGGACATTGCAAAACTGCTTATAAGATACAAACATTATTTACGAATCATTGCTGATTCTATTCCTTTCCCTAAATACTCCTGGTCTGAACCAAAGTTCCTGAGCTGTTTCTGAAATTGTACTGAGGTGGGGAAAAGCCTCGGAGGGATTTGAAAACAAGCGTGACAATTTGAGACACTTTAACCGGGAACCGGGATCGGTCAGTGAACGTTGGGGTGATGGCTGAAACGGACTTGGTGTGATCTAGGACATGAGTAACGGAGTGACTCAGGGTCAAATGTAGGGACTGGCAAGACACACATTGGAACTGTCAGTGTCCAGAGATAACAAAGACATTGGTGAGGATTTCAGCAGCAGATGAGCTCAGGCTGGAGGTGGGTACAGAGCCAGGAGCTCAAATTGCAGTCAAATAACACACCATGACTGTGAACAGTCTGACTCATTCTTATTTTCAGTCAATGTTTAGAAATGGAGTTTGTAAAGGAGCTGAAGGCTTTGGTCTTCCCAGTATAGTGTTCGGAAAAAAAACAATTGTTCATTCATCACTTCAAAACAGGAGAGAGTCAAAAGAGATGATGTCGAGGTGGAGCTGGATATCATCGATGGACGTGTGAAATTTAACTCTCTGCTTTTCTTTAGTGACGTCAAGTATGTAAAGGGGGGCCGGGAGGGGAAGAGCAACAATGAAGGCCAGAGAAAACAATTCAGGAAATGGAGCAGGACCTCCAGCTAAGAATGTAACTAAGTTAGTAAGTCGCACGTAGGTAGTTGGTGGAAAGGCTCTGGAGGAGGTTTGGCTGGTCAACAAGTGGAAATCACTGCACATTAAAAAGGACATAAGAAGGGGGTGATACCACATAGCATTTTTGTGACTTAGATAAGATACTGTGGCAGTAATAGAAACCGGAATACAAGGGTACAAATACAGAGTGCTGGAATGATGGACACAAAACATGCCATGTTGGAGATGGTGCAGTTGCTTGCAAAGATCAAGGAGTGAAGTATCATCTTCAAAGGGAGGAGTAACAAAGGCAGAGTTAAAGATGTGGCCATTAGCTGGAGAAAGCAAACTTTTGAAATGCTAAATAACGTGAAAGCTGGGAGGGGAAGTTATCAAGACTTTGTGACAAATGGATTGTTGCAGCAAGTGGTGGTCCTCAGGGATAATGTAACTTGGAGGGGAGATAAGATAGAAAATGAGAGAACAGTACTGCTTTTAGGCATCCTCACAGCCATGGAAACCATTGTCCGGACTTCTGCTATCTTCAGAATTAACTTTTATCATGCCTTCTATGTTAGCCTCTCAATCTCCAATCTATACAAACTCCAGCTAATGCAAAACCGCATTGTGTACGGCCTGAACTGAAGGAAGTGCTGCTTACCCATCAGTTCTATAACTACAGGCATATTGCACCCCCACACATAATTCAAGCTTTTTATCTTCATTTACAAATCCTTCTACGATGGCTGCATCTTAGCACACCTGTACAGCCTCCTCCAGGCACATATCTCTTCATGCTTTACAATTCTGAATTCCTACATTTTTTCTGCCACTCTCCAGCACCCCTCCTCAACTCCACAACTGGGATCAATCCCCCAGCTATTTCAACTCTACTAGTTAGAACTATTTCCCAAAAGCCCACAGATTTTTCCCTTTCCTTTTACTTTATTTACAGCTGTCTTTTTGTCTGTGCTTTCTGTTATCTCTTTTGCTTGTCATTAATCATCTATAGTAGACAAGCAGGTGACTGGAAGAGCACAGCAAGCCAGGAGGCATCAGGAGGTGAAGAAATCAGAAAGAAGGGTTATACCTGAAACGTTGGACTTCTCCACCTCCTGATGCTGCCTGGCTTGCTGTACTCTTCCAGCCTCCTGCTTGTCTACTTTAGATTTCAGCTGTTTTTGTATCTAATTAATCATCTATAATCTACCTTGAAACATTTTTGTATTAAGGCACTGCATAAATTTGGGTTGATGTTGTTGAACTACATGCGCTTTTAGTTTTGACTTTTCATCTTTACAGTCAATTTAGCTTTGATTTAGATAATTGCCATTGGAAAGGTATTCAGTATTTGCCTGTGACAGATACAGTGGACACTGCAGACCTTGCTGGGTATAAAGAAATATGTTTGAAAATTGCTGCTGTAACTGGTAAATGATGAAGAAGCCAAATGAAATTAGATCACCCAGCATGGCTTTTTCTTTAATGAATCAAAATATACCCAATCTTGTCTTCAATGCGATGATATGTTTTTGTTTGTGGAAGTGTTTAGCTTGCAATATATGCTTTCACCTCAGAAGAAGCAGTTGACATTCACAGAATGTGAAACTATCAATATCTATATCCACACCTTATCTGCCATACAGTCTCACAAATACAAATATTACGAAAATAATCTATGTTCATAATTAAAGCCACATTCAAATAAGACCAAATTTTGCTACATTATTTATTTTCTTAATAAAAGTTAACAAAGCTATTAAGCAGAAAACATACAGTTTGAATATGCTTACATTCTTCAGGGCTCTAATATTACTTCCTCGTTTTTTCCAACTTCCATTACATAGCTTTCTTTTGCATGCAATGATTCTTCATATGACATGGTTATTCTTTGAAGATTTAACAGCAACATCATGAGGCCTTCAAATAAATAGGTGCACTGCCCTTCATTCCCCACCCTCCCACTCATGGCCTTGTTTATGTCCCCAGTATTCATAAGACGATGGCACGAATCGAATATATGACATGGCAAAAAGCTGTATTCAGCACATTTCTCATCAACACTTCACTGGTGCAAACCTATATATAGATCAAAACAAAATGCACTCCAGATGGCATTAACCTAGATTTCTATCTGTGCTTTTTTTGGTTCAGTAATAAATAATATGAAAATAAAATATCATACTTATGGGCCATTACTTGGAAATAATGGTTAGAATGCAACTGAAAGAAATTTTAGGAAAATTACAATCAAAGCAAGTATTAGCACCTGACATCAAAAAAGTATTGAAAAGTAGAGACTCCATAACAACAATAGTTTACAAAGGGATCATTCTAACCTTTTTTATACAGTTACAAGTGACCAGGCAAACCGTCTCATCGTTTGGATGAAATACAAGACACGGACTGCCATTTTGCACTTCAAAACATTTTTATACTTAGTCCATGCCCAAGTCTGGTTTCATGACTAATTTTATATAATTTATATATTTCAAAGAATAGATTTGGATAAATTTGGTTAGTTGAACTGTGGAATTATATATTTCCGCACCATGTTTTAGAAATTCAAATAGTTAATATTGGTTGAAAACGTTTTTAACTTGTAGATTTTGGAACTGCTAGAAAGACAAGTGCCTGTGAATGTAAAAAGAGATGGACTCTAGCAGTCATAGTCTTTGATTTGCTTTTACAAACATAAGCAACTGGTTGGAATGTAATTCCATTGCCTTATTGGTGAAGATCTTGCAAGCAAACTATTGCAATATTTAACCTGTTGGACTTGGCTGATTTCTTCTGCCTCAGGGTTAAAATGCAGGATAGGTTTTATGATTTGGAGATGCCGGTGTTGGACTGGGGTGTACAAAGTTTAAAAAGCTCCTTCATTAGGTGCCCTGATGAAGCCCTCCACTATCACCTGATGAAGGAGCGTTGCTCCGAAAGCTAGTGTGCTTCCAATTAAACCTGTTGGACTATAACCTGGTGTTGTGTGGATAGGTTTTAGTAAGTATCCATAGTCTAGTTTGTCTGAAACCATCAGGCTTGTAAACGTTCTACAGTATAGAGTGTTATTGCAAACAGATTACCTTGTCAAATTATGCAGAAATTGAACAAATAAATTAAATTGATGTGTAGTAACAAATTTGGAGGAGGTTATGAACATAAGCCCCATGCTATTTCACTTTTCTGACCTGTTCTATCAAATCACTGCATCAAACCTTCCATGGTATGATGTGTAAAGATATCCTCTATTAATAGCTAAATAAGAGAGAGAAGAATTTTCAAACTTTTCCACAGCACAAGCACCAAGATAACATGTTCTCAAGTGCATAGGCCTCACATCTATGACATGCATTTGCATTGCAAGGGAAAAAGGCTACAGAATGTGAAATGTTTGTCACCTATTATGTCCAAGTAGAAATAACTGAACATGAAAGGTAGCCAAGTGTTTGTACTTTTAGGTTCCGTGCTGCTGTAATGCTGCAAGACTCATTCATGCTGAGAAGCTTATCAAATATTAGATGAGCTGGATTCATTCTCGATGGCGAGCAATTTTCTAATATAACCCCAATGCAAACCCTCCCTAAAAGTACCAGAACACTCATGCACTATATTCAGCGGCGCTAAGCGTTCTAATTTCATTAAATTTCACTGTAAGATTGGGGATCTAATTGACTACTCTGATTAATAATGCAGGGTTACTAGCATAATTATTGATATTTACAGTTCCACTTAGCATGATTCGTTTCCGCAGTGTCTCTGTGTGCATGCGTGTCTGCTGCATCTAATTTTTTTCAATGCAAATTCCCCAATTTGATTAACTAATATTCTTCAATATATATGGTATTAATTTTAGTCAAGAAAGTTCATACCAACTAGGAGTTTTGGAAACATTACAAAACGACTTGCAAAGATGCACCGTTTTAAAAAAAACATGAACTGCGAGGCTCAACATTAGTGTGATCTTAACGCCCCCACAACCATCACCCTACGTGTGCACCCGGGAGATAGCCAGTTTGTCAAATGGAAATGCACAGTCCTTGGATATTGTGACACCAGGAGGGAGGCCTGCGGTCAACATCTCCATTCTTCAAATGAAGATTGGGGGTTGGGGAGGGGGAATGGAGAGAATACTTCATCTTTGAGGATCCAGATGTTTCCAAAGCCTGGGCTTTCTCAGAGACAGACAGGCTGGCTGACAAGCAGCGTTCATTCCAATCATCCTGAATATATTACCCAATGAAACTTGTGAGACCAACAAACAGGAGAAAAGCCTGTTGACTACATGTGTCACTTTGCTTAAGTTCGGAGAGTATAGGTAGACCGGTTTGCCAATAAAAAAAAGTCAGTATTAAAACAGCATTACCGTAAGCGCCTTTTCTCATTCAGTGAGTAGGGTCTGACTGAAGTCGTTGGAATTTAGCAGAATGCATTAAACCAGCGGGGTCGCTTTGTGTTACTGCACCGCCTGGGGACTGATGAGAAAACCTTTGAGTTGCTGAAACCGAGGTCTAAAACTGCTTGTATTGCTTGGTTTGTTTTTTTTTGTCACTTCTGAAACGGTAAAACTGTTACTGTAGCAATTAATCCCTTCTCCCGACTCTAATAGACCGGAGGTCTCAAATCCTCAGCTAAGTTTTTAAAAGTACTCTACTGTTGAAGCAGAGCTCGGGAGAAAGCTTCAACCCTTTTCTCAAATGGGCTCCCTATTTTGGCACATCACACACCAGGTGATGAAAAGAGAGAGAGAGAAAGTTCACACACACACACACAGATGTCGAGACGCGCACACATACATAGGCATGCACATACATCCCCACATTATCATACACACAAACATACACCGCTGCACATGGAGCATTCCCCACTGCGAGAGTCAAACCTTTTTGTCACTGTCGTATTTCCAACCGTCGGAGAGTGACACAAGCAGCAAGTTTAAGCCGGTTGGTCGGAGTGAGTGGGGTCATCATGCATAGCTATTATTACAAAGAACGAACAGTAAAATAAAGTCCAAGCGGGCCCCTCTTTGAGTCTCAGACAAGTTCAGCCTCCCGCGGCCAGAAAATGCAAAAAAAAAGTCTTTTCACGCCTCCGAGTTGGAGCTGAGGTTTGTCAGTCTGGGGTCCGAGTTAATCTCGTATCTGTAGTGATAGCCTTCCATGTGGTCTCGGCAGGCATCCCTGACGTTGTAAAGCCACTTTTTGATGCCCTTTCTGTTCAGGTACAGCACGAACATGAAGATGACCCCGATCAGCGCCAGCACGATGCCCAAGAAGACGTACGAGGTTTGCAGGACGCTCTCCATGTCTCCCTGCAGCGGGCAGTGGAGCTCGGCGGCGCGGAGCTGCAGGACGGGCCGCTCCCGCAGCGACTCGGGCGAGGCGCACACCAGGCTCTCGGCGTCTCCCGGGCGGCCGTGCCGGAGCCAGGCGAGCAGCGGCTCCAGGCGGCAGTCGCATGCCAGCGGGTTGCCGGCGAGCCGCAGCCGGAGGTCGGGGTGCCGCCGCCGCAGCTCGGACACGGTGCCGTTGGCGAGGGCCCGGAGCGCGTTCCGCCGCAGGTCCAGCGTCTCCAGCTGCGGCGGCAGCTGCAACAGCGACCCGCCGCCGCCCCCTGCGCCCGGAGCATCGCCGCCCAGCGCCGACAGGGAGTTGTCGGCCAGCCCCAGGTGCCGCAGCGAGCCCAGGCCCGAGAAGGCGCCCGGCGGCAGCGAGGACAGCCGGTTGCCGGAGAGCTGCAAGCTCCGGAGCTCGGGCAGCCGAGCGGAGGCCAGGAGGGCGGCCACCTGCTCCAAGGCCGAGGGCTCGCCCAGGGCCCGGCTCAGGTTGAGCTCCCGCAGAGGGCACGGCGCCGAGCCGAACGCCGCCGGGCTCACGCTCACCAGGCGGTTCTCGCTGAGGTCGAGCCGCTGCAGGCGGGGCAGCGAGGCGAACGCGCCGGCGCCCACCGCGGCGAGCCGGTTCGCCCGCAGGCTCAGGTTGACCAGCTGGCCGAGCGGAGAGCCCCCGAGCGGCCCCGGGCCCGGCAGCCTCGCGATGCGGTTGCCGCTGATCACCAGGCTCCGCACCCCGCCCGGGATGCCGCTCGGCACCGTCGCCAGCTCCCGGTTCACGCACTTCACCGTCTCCGGCGGCGTGGAGCAGTCGCAGGGCAGCGGGCACGGCGCGGCGGGCGGCGGGCAGCTCATCAGCAGCAGCAGCAGCAGCAGCAACAACAGCCCCGTCCCGAGGGGGGAGAGCGACCCCGGCCGAGCCGAGACCCCCTGCTGGTACCCGGACACCAACATCCTCCTCCTGAGCTTGGGTCCACTCTCCTGATCACCTTCCACGGGTCACAGCAAATTGTAGGGTTTGGGGGAAGAGGAGAGCGACACAGCAACAGGGAGGGGGGCAAACTGGGCTTTAAACACAGAGAGAGAGACAGAAACTGGGAGCCCCGAAGCTGCGAGTCCCGCTCCCTCACTCAATCCATCACCTTTCTCTCCCTCTGTGTGTCCCTCTTTCTCAGTAAAACCAAGTCCACTTCGCGCCTTCACTTTCTTTTCCCCCACTCTCTCTTTTCTCTTCTGTGAGGGGACCGAGAGGTGCAGCCGGCTGTAAGTTTTCTTTTTCTCTCTCTGGTTGCCCCCCAGCTCTTCCTGAGGAGGGATGGAAGGCTTTTTCGTCTCACACAGTCTCTCTCTCTCTCTCTCAGCTCGGTGGCTGACTGGACATGATCATGTAAAAACACCACAGAATCCAATCGGCGTGGCTCAAGCAGCTACACCCCCAGCCGCACACACCGCCTCTCCTTTCCTCAGCCCGCGTGTAACTTTCCAACACTTTCCAGTTGTTTCGGGAATGGTTAAAGCAAGGCTTTCCTCTCAGCCCCGGTGACAGCTCCACACACACAAACTCCTGGGCGATGGGCAGGGCCCGGGGAGCTCGCTCGCTCACTCACTCACTCACTGGCAGCTCCGCAGGAAGTTACAGCAACACATTTCGGTGGCGCGGATCAGAACGGCGTTTTCCCGAGCCCCGGTTATCAGCGCCTAATACTTTGTCTGACGAATGGAAGGGAGACATCTGCGTCCTTCAACCGGCGGGAACGCGGCCGGCAGCTCCCCTTCCAAAGAGCTTTCTACACACTTGATTGTTCAAGTGAGCGGGCGTGCACTTGTGCGAAGGAGAACCGAAATGAGCAGCCTTATAAAAACGGAATACCCGCCTCTGGATTCAATTGGCTCAGGGCTTTGAGCTCACAAATAGTAAATCGAGTCTGACGGTGGTCACGATGTCTCAGTCCCCGCAGTTCACTGAACAGTACGCGGTTACACGGAATATTAATCGTTGTTTTACATCTATGTAGTGTCACATTCTCTTCAAACAGTTGCTCGCTAATTGGTGCAGGTCCCCTTCATAGAAGTGATTATTTTTTAAAAAGTCGCGCTAGTCCTGCCGGGCGACAGGGCTGTTCTCTTATGAGACAGGGATGGCTTGTTGGTGGTTTAACCTGAGGGTCATCGTGCCTCAGTTGAGATGGCGAAGGAGAGTCCTTCTTGGTAACCTCAGCCTGTGCAAGAGTCGAACGCACGATGTTGGCCATCCAGCCAAATGAAGTAAACGACTATGGCCATAACTTGACAGAGATCAATCAGTGAACATGCCCGGCTGAACTCACAGTGCGCTAACACAAAAATTGCTGGAGAAACTCAGCAGGTCTGGCAGCATCTGTCGAGACAGAGAAACACTTAAGGTTTCGAAATCTTTAGAATGTTTAAAGAGTTCAAACGGACTTAAAACTCAGTTTTCCCCAGCACTTTGTGTTTTTGTAACAAATTTCCAGCGTATGAATTATGTTGCTTTTATACCACAATACCCTGAATCTGCCCTGATTGCAGCACAGGATTAGGCTTCTCTTCGAACCCAACTTTCGTTCAGATTTCTAAACCGGTGTTAGTCAAACTCAACTATTTTGTTTTCGTTTTCTGAGACTGTCGCCAAAAAAAAACACAAAAATCACAGTGGGCCAAAGTGAGTCGCCCAATCTAAAGAGTGCGAGCTCACATTTTCATCCTAGTGGTTTGCTGCCTCTTAACAGCTGGGACTGACGCGTTAGTTAAGTGTACACTGCCGCCTCCGCATCAGGGATGCGTCTGGACGCCAGAGAGGGAGGCTGGAACTACTGCGAGATTGCAGAGAAGAATTTCACGGTTAAAGCTCACCGACCTCTAGACTGCTCGAAAAGCAGGCGCGGCCTTGGAAGTTCATTGACCCTATTGGACGTGGAGCTGCTCGCCCCTCTCCCGCCCCCAACATTTTCGCTGTTCAGTACAGGTATTACTATTTTTTCCCCCCTGTGGATTGGTTTGCTGCCACTCTCCCTAAAACTGTTATTTGAGATTATGGGTGTTGGGAAATGTGAAAGTCTAACCAAGGGAATGGACACGAGTCTTCACTAAAATGTGTTCATTCCGGATGAAAGGCTCCTGCCCGAAACATCGACTCTCCTGCTCCTCGGATGCTGCTTGACCTGCTGCGCTTTACCAGCACCACACACTCTCGACTCTGATCTCCAGTATCTGCAGTCCTCACTTTCTCCTCCTTCACTAAAATGCGGTTCACTTTCTTTCGTTTGGCTTATGTTAACAGACTCTAAAACTTCCACCACCTTCTCAACTAGGGATGGACAATAAATGCTCGCCCACGTCCCTTAAATGATTTTTAAAAAACAAGCTACAATCATGTGACAAACACCATGCCACTCTTCAATGATGTTGTCTCTGTGGTTGTGGTTAACTAGTGTCTTCCACAAAATTTGCCAGGCTCAGAGTCTGTCCACAGACCTCGAAGCATTGGCATTTGTGCCCAGTCATGGCAGCCAACTCAGCTACACCGCCTCATAAAAGTGTGACTGCACTCCAAATGGTTCTGAAGTGTCCACTTGGTGATGGAGGGAAACACATTCCTGCAGTATTCAAAGGAGTAAATATCCACTTCCACTCCCCGCGTCATACCCAAGGTTCTAAATAAATCATTTCTTTAAAACAAACCATTCTCTGTCAGAGGCTTTCTGTTTGTCTTGGACTAAATTATAGACCTGTTAACAAACTGGAAACCCAGGGAACTAAATGGAGTCGTGACAGCATAAACACCAAATTGACTAAGGGATAGAAAGAAAACAGAGTCATTATTTTCAGACAGTTTCCTGTTCCCCAGGGAATTTGGGCTTCTCCTCTTTTGGATATTTGTTCATGACCTGGACTTGTGTTTTAAAGGGCATGAGTCCGAAGTGTGCAAATAACATCAAACTGGAAGTGTAGCCAACAGCAAGGAAGATAGTAATAGTCTTCGAGCAGTTAAACTGGTAACATGGACATACACAGGAAAAGTGAAATGTGAAATGGTATACTTTAATGTTGAAAATGAGCAGCAATATAAACTAAATGTTAGAATTGGAAAGATGGTGCCAAAACAGTGGGAGAAGGGTACTGGAAATCAAATCTTAGGAGCTGGCAGGACAAAGTAAGAAAGCTGTTAAAGAATCTTTGGCTTTATGAACAAAGCAATAAAGTACAGAGATAAGGAAATTATGCTAAAGATTATGAAGTGCCAGCTAAAGTATTGCATTCAATTCTGGGCACAACACACTTTAAAATGAAGCCATGGCTTTAAGAGCGAGTGCAGAAGACACTTACTGCCAGGTAGAAATGACTTTAGTTATATGAAGAGACTGGGAAAACTTGCACTGATTTTCTCAAAGGAATACAGGTAAAGGGAAGATTTGAGCAAACTTTATTATCTAGTGTTAGCCTATCCTCACATCCCTACACACCATTACTTATCCAAAAATATCAAGTGTCTCTTGAATGCTTCAATTGAACCTATCTCCACCAGGCAATATATTCCATACTCTTAAGTATTTGCTGTCTGAAGACAATTTTCCTCACATCACCCTTGCTTCACTTGCTGATTAAAAGTCACTAGACTCCAAACATCTGCTTTCCTCCCGCAGATGCTGCCAGACCTGCTGAGTTTTTCCAGCTATTTCTATTTTTGTCCCAGATGCTCTGCTCCTGCATCTCCTTTTGAATTGATTGGGTCAGGGAGGTGAAATTGTTTCTAATCATAGAAAGCTCAATAACCAAACAGTAATGATTTAAAATATCATGTTGATTGTTCAGAGCTACAAAAGCTTGTGAACATGATTAACTTTTAATTCTAAAATGTATTTCTTTTTTTAAAAAGGGCTGCAACAGCCAAAAGATGCCTGCAGATGGAACTTCATTAACTGTTTGATACTAGGTAAAAACAATGACTGCAGATGCTGGAAACCAGATTCTGGATTAGTGGTGCTGGAAGAGCACAGCAGTTCAGGCAGCATCCAAGGAGCAGTAAAATCACTGCTCCTCAGATGCTGCCTGAACTGCTGTACTCTTCCAACACCACTAATCCAGAAACTGTCTGATACTGTCCTGTGTGGAGTTATGGAATGTCACACCCATCCAGAGTCAAGGAAACCTCCAACAGCAAGGCTAAAAAAGGACTAAAGAGAGGCTAACCTCCCAGTCCCTCAGCAGAAGTCATCTCCAAAAGTGTTGCATTTCATACTTCTGGGGATATGCAAAAAAAAAGGTTAAAACTGACTGAACTCTCTGGTCCATGTGTGTTCATAATCTGATGTGTTAGTGTCTATGAAGGTTAATGTGAGGACAACTATTAAAAGCTGGATGGCCTATTTCTATGTCTTATACTCTTCTGGAAGCAAGGTCAGGACAACATTCAGACTTAGACTGATTAGTGACAAGCAACATTTGCCTCACACAAGTGCCAGACAGTGACCTTCTCTAACAAGAGAAAGAATTAGTGATGTTACTTTGACATTCAACAGATTTACCATTACCAAATAACTCGACAATCAACATTCTGGGCATCATCATCATTGACCAGAAATGTAACAGGGCCAGCCATAAAAACACTTCCAATTAACCTGTTGGACTATAACTTGGTGTTGTGTGATTTTTAACTTTGTACACTTCAGTTCAACACCAGCATCTCCAAATCATGTGGCTACAAGTGCAGGTCAGTGGCTGGAAATTCAGTAGTGCATAATTCATCACCTGCCTCTCTCGAGTCTGTTCACCGCCTGTGAGGCACAGATTAGGATAAAATTCTCTCCACTGTTCTGTACGAGTGCAGCTCTAACAATTCTCAAGAAAACTTGACGATGTCCAAGACAATGCAACCCATTGGATCAGTGTCCCTTTTCCCAACATAAATGGTTAAATGGTTCAGCACTAATACACAGCAACAGCAGGGATCTTTTATCTCGCCTTTAAACTGCAATCTCCTTCACTCAGAGGAACAAGAACAGCAGATGCATGAAACCCCTTGCAAATTTCTTTCTAAGGCCACACATTATCCTGATTTGGAACTGTATCATTGTTGTATCATTATCGCTGGATCCAAATCCTAGAATTCTTTATCTAACAGCATTGTGGGTGTTCCTACATCATATGGACTGCAATGATTAAATTTAGCAGTTCAATACCCACCTTTTCAATGGCAATTAGAGATGGGCAGTAAAGATTTAAAATTAGCAGCCTTGAATTAATACATGATTTGAATATGTGAAAAGTTTAATTAGTTCAACTGTTATTGATGGACTGACAGTTTTGGCAAAGATTTACGGATGTCACATTATCCTTCAGAGCCAGGGTAAGAAGGTTACGGGTTTTGTGTTCATCAGGGGTGTCAGCATGATGGATATCCAAATGTTATCACACTAGTTAGGCTTTCTGATGATTACTTTTCTCCTTTGGGAGCTCTAATCTTGTTTCTGTTGTCAGAAATCTATATCTTACATACATATGATAAATATATTTGCTTTAATCTGGCTAATATAATTCTTATCTTTTCTGAGTGCAACTTCTGATCTAGGTAATTTCTATTTCTCAAGAACCTGCCCTCTCTGGTTATATTTTCTTTCAACTAGATTGCTTTACTATTCCCTATCAGTGGAAGAATCTTCTATAACTTTTGATTCTCAAAGTAAGACAGTATTTCAAATATTCTGATTTATGCAATGCACTTATTTCAAGGACTCTTATCTCACAGTATCAAATCAGACACAAATCAAGCAATGCAATGGGAAATTCTTGATAACTTATGGAAAATCAGTTTTATTCATCAATGATAAACTATTTTATTGTGATTGACTCCAAATAATTGTTCAAAGCACTGTGGATTAGGGTTAGGTAACACCACTATCTGTTTCGCCACCGCTCCAATGCAAAGTAAAAGCTTATTCAATTTTTCTAAAGTAGTAAGGAAAAAGACAAAACTAAAAGCTCTGTATCTGTATATGCATAACATTTGTGACAAAGCAAGCAAATTAATAGGGGCACACTGAGGTAAATTAATATTTTTAGGGCAGCGGATGCCAGCTGCGCACTTAGGAAAACTCCAGGTAATCAACAACCATCAGCATGATTTAAGCAATGTTTAAACATTGAAGGAGCAGCATGTACTGTGGGCAACTGTGAGCCTGCAGACATACTGTGCTTGGTTTTCCAGAAGGCATTTGATAACACGCCACGTCCAAGATTGTTATGGAAAATGTAAGCTCATGGTCTGGGAACTAACATGCTAACATGGATAGAAGATTATCTAGCTGTCAGGAAACAGAGATTATGCTAAAATGGATATTCTGATTGGTAGAATGTGATGTTATGAGGCCCAAAGCAGTCTACGCTTGGCCCTTGACCTCTTATAATTTACATCAAATGACTTAGCTGGAGGGAGTAAAGGCATGATAAATACATTCACAAATGATATCAAGGTAAATATGTTGTGAATAATACATAAGGAAATTACAGACAGAAATAGGTAGATTGAGTGAGTGGGCAAAATTCTGGTAAATAGTGTATAATATGGGAAAAAGTGAAATAGTTCACATTGGTAGGAAGAATAAAAAAAGTAGCATATTACTTCAATGGAGAAGGATTGCAGAATTCCCAGGTGCGAAGGGATTCGGGTAATTGGAATGATGAGTCACAAGACATTAGTATGCAGGTGAAATAAACAGAATAGAATAAATTAGATAAGCTTTTATTGTCACGTGCATGCAAATGTGTGAATGAAAAGTTTGTAATGTCGCAGCTTTGGCACCATCTTTGATACAGGGTACCTTGGTACAAATACTTTAAGTGTTTGTTACAGAATTAAAGAGTCATAGAGATGTACATCATGGAAACCAACCCTTCAGTCCAACTCATCCATGTCAACCAGATATCCCAACCTAATCTAGTTCCACTTGCCAGCACCTGGCCCAAATCCCTCCAAACCCTTCCTATTCATATACCCAACCAGATGCCTTTTGAAGGTTGCAATTATACCAATCTCCACCAATTCCTCTGGCAGCTCATTCCATACATGCACCACTGTCTGCATGAAAATGTTACTCCTTATGTCTCTTTTATATCTTGCCCTCTTATCCAAAACCTATGACCTCTAGTTCTGGACTGCCCACCCCAGGAAAAAGACCTTGACTATTTATCCTATCCATGTCCTTCTTGATTTTCTAAACCTCTATAAGGTCACCCCTCAGCCTCTGACGCTCCAGGGAAAACAGCCCCAGCCTTTTCAACCTCTCAGCTCAAATCCTCCAACCCTGACAACATCCTTATAAATCTTTTATGAACTCTTTCAAATATCGCAACAGCCTTCTGATAGGAGGGAGACCAGTTTTGCATGCAATATTCCAAAAGCGGCCTAACCATCATCCTGTACAGCTGCAACATGACCTCCTGACTCATATACCCAATGCTCTGACCAATAAAGGAAAGCATACCAAACGCCTTCTTCACTATTCTCTCTACCTGTGATTCTACTTTCAAGGAACTATGAACCTACCAACAAGTCCACACCGACCCTCTGAAGAGTAACCCACCCAGACCCATTTCCCTCTGACTAATGCACCTTACAGTATGGGCAATTTCAGTATGGCCAATTCACCTGACCTGCACATCTTTGGACTGTGGGAGGAAACCCACACAGACATGGGGAGAATGTGCAAACTCCACACTATAACTTGAGTATTTTTAAATATGCTTTACATTCCTATTCTGGATTTTAAATAATTTGAGTACTTTTTAAAACTTTGTATTCCTTTGCAAGTCCATTCTTTTACTCAAATTACAATGAGATCTTGATCAGATGGGCCAATGGATTGAGGACTGGCAGATAGAGTTTAATTTAGATAAATGCGAGGTGTTGTATTTTGAGAAAGCAAATCCTTAGCAGGAGGACTGCATGGTGGCTCAGTGGGTAGCACTGCTGCCTCACAGCACCAGGGTCCCAGGTTCAATTTCGGGGTGTTGGCTGACTGTGAGGCAGCAGTGCTACCCACTGAGCCACCATGCAGCCCTCCTGCTAAGGATTTGCTTTCTCAAAATACAACACCTCGCATTTATCTAAATTAAACTCTATCTGCCAGTCCTCAATCCATTGGCCCATCTGATCAAGATCTCATTGTAATTTGAGTAAAAGAATGGACTTGCAAAGGAATACAAAGTTTTAAAAAGTACTCAAATTATTTAAAATCCAGAATAGGAATATAAAGTATCTTTAAAAAGTACTCAAATTATAGCTCTTTTTCCTGAGTCCATGTCCACCAGGCTTCAGAACATGAGGCTTCACTGCCTCCACATGCTGGCCTCCGGCCCAGGACTCGCTTCCAGGACTTGCCTCCTGGACTATGTCCGGCGCTGGTCTCTGGCCGTGACTTTGCCTCAGGACTCGTCTCCCAGTTTGATCCAGGCCTGGACAACACATAATCAAGAAAACTAATGGGCTATTTGTCTTATTGTGTTTTATTACAGTAGGTTGGATAGGCTGGGCTTGTTTCCATTGGCATTTAGAGAGGGAGAGATGATTTGGTTGAAGTGTTTAAGATCCTACATGGTGTTAAGATGTCAGAGTCATAGAGTCATAGAGATGCACAGCACGGAAGCAGACCCTTCGGTCCAACCTGTTCGTGCCGACCAAATATCCAAACCCAATCGTCGCACCAGCCAGCATCCGGCCCATATCCCTCCAAACCCTTCCTATTCATATACCCATCCAAATGCCTCTTAAATGTTGCAATTGTACCAGCCTGCACCACTTCCTCTGGCAGCTCATTTCATATACGTACCATCCTCTGCATGAAAAAGTTGCCCCTTAAGTCTCTTTTATATCTTTCCCCTCTCACCCTAAACCTATGCCCTCTAGTTCTGGACTCCCCGAAACCCAGGAAAAGAGTTTGCCTATTTATCCTATCCATGCCCCTCATAATTTTGTAAACCTCTATAAGGTCACCCCTCAGCCTCTGACACTCCAGGGAAAACAACCCCAGCCTGTCCAGCCTCTCCCTATAGCTCAAAATCCTCCAACCCTGGCAATATTGAAAGAATGTTTCTTCTTGTGAGCCAATCCAGTTCTAGGGAGTTTTGTTTTAAAATTAGGGATCACCATTTCAAGACAGAGATTAGGAGAATGTTTTTCTTGGGTTATGTGACTTTGGACCTCTCTGCTTCAGAAGACAGGATCATTGAATATTGTTATGATGGAAATGGTTAGGTTCTTGTTAGGCAGGGAATCTCAGATTATTGGGGATGGGTTAGATGGAAATGTGGAATTTGAAACACAAACAATTGAATTCTCACCGCACTGTTTGTTTAGATGCACAGAACATGATCCCCACAGCAGCAGCTTCTTTATCTGCTTGCATCTTAAACAACATTCCCTTTTTCCTGTGAGATCCTGTGATGATCCTCCAGAATGCAGAGCATGCTGAAGGTTTGAATGGTCTGTTTCAGCCTCAGTTACATTAGTTCGTAAATCATTGGTCAATGAAAGCAAAGGAAGGTGATTCCGTCCATGGGTCATTCTGGGCATTTCGCAGTTTGTCCTGTGACAAGCTAGTGTATCTAACAGTGGTATTATTAACTTTGACCACTGATTGTAATGTATTGCTTATCATGAGAGATCTTGTGGGCGGCATGGTGGCACAGTGGTTAGCACTGCTGCCTCACAGCGCCAGAGATCAGGGTTCAATTCCCCCCTCAGGCGACTCTCTGTGTGGAGTTTGTACATCCTCCCCGTGTCTGCGTGGGTTTGCTCCGGTTTCCTCCCACAGTCCAAAAAAATGTGCAGGTTAGGTGAATTGCCCGTAGTGTTAGGTGAAGAGGTAAATGTAGGGGAATGGGTCTGGGTGGGTCACTCTTCAGCGGGTCGGTGTGAACTTATTGGGCCGGAGGGCCTGTTTCCACACTGTACGTAATCTAATCTAATCTTCTGTTCTCAGAATACAGAATACTTTAAAATTACTGACCGTTCTTACAACTAACTGTCTATATTTTCAGAGTGCTGCAGTATTACTGTAAATTATAAGTCAGTGCAACATCAGGTAGGTTTTGATTAAAAAAGGATTAAAATCAATTAAAAAGGACCACTAAAATTGATCTCTTTATTTTGATTTGAGCTGAATTTAAAACACAGATGTTATCCATTGCAAAGGACAATTCATGTCTTCATCTGCTTTGACCTTCTTTCCAATGTTAATTAAAACCTATGCTTTTGCCACTTTCAAGTTGTACATCTTTTATACTAACCTCACCATTGGCTTAATGTTTTCCACATAAAATATAACTCATTGTAGTGATTAGAACCAAACGAGATATTGTTGACTATGAGGTCCTTGATTGGGGTTGTTAACCTGTGCCAATTAGGAAGGCCTTGGCTGACCGATGTAACTGGGAGATGGCACCCGGTGCAGATGTGGGAGGGCAGGTCAGATGATCTCCTTCAGGGTCTGCCCCTGGGCCTGGCCAAATTGGCCATAAACCGGTCCAGGCAGTGCACTGTGGAGGGGGTCATTATGGCTGATTGCCTGCCACTCTTTTATGGGTATGTCAGAGCCCGGGTATCCTTGGAGAAGGAGCATGTGGTGTCCACCAACACCCTTGAGCTGTTCAGGGAGAGGTGGGCACCGCAGGGAGTGGAGTGTATTATTTCCCCTTCCAACTCTGTTTTGATTTAATCCCAGCCCTCCCCTTCACTCTTTGAACACGCAGCATTGCCCTCTGAGAAGAACACTGCTTGTCACTGGCCACTTGGGTGTTTCCTTTCTTCCTGGTTGTGGAAATCGAATAAAGAGTTGTACACCTGTTGTCTTTCACTGTGTCTCACACTTGCACATGTACATGGGTGCTGGGGAAAATATAAGCACTACCGCAATTAAGCAGTCGTGTGGGGGTAATGAAAAAAGAGAAAAATATATAACCAGGAGATTTAGAGTCTAGAAATAAAATTATAACTGGGAGATGGCACCTGGTGTGGAGGGGGGAGGGTAGGTTAGAGGCCCTCCTCATGGGTCTGCTCCTGGGCCTGGCCAAACCGGCCATAAAAAGGTCCAGGCAGTGGTATATGGAGGGGATCGTTATGGTCGATTGCCTGTCCCTCTTCCGCGGCTACGTTAGAGCCCGGGCGTACTTGGAAAAGGAGCACATAGTGTGCACCAGCTCTCAATCTCTTTCAGGAGATGTAGACACCATGGAGAGTGGAGTGCTTTATTTCCGCCTCCAATTTTGTTTTGATTTAATTCCTACCCTTCCCTTCAGTTTTGTTTTCACATAAGCATTGCTTGCTCTGGGTATTGCATGTCACTAGTTCCTTGGTCACATCGATGTTTTTCCTGGTGGTGGAATATTAATAAAGTTACTTACACTTGGTGTCTTCACTGTGTCTTGCACCTACACACATGCATAACATTGGTGCCATAAAAAAACTGGGAGATTTAGAATCTTCTCAGTCAAGAGACCGACTCTGAGTTGGCTGGTCACAGTTAGTGTATTGTGCACATGTAATTAAAGGGTGACTTGGTGGTGGGATACTGGCCTCTGTGCAGTTATTTTACTCATCCAAAGTTCATTTGGGCATTTACACTGCAATAAATTAAGAATTATGTAAAATTGCGATCTTGACAGAGTACCAAGGCCGTTGGAGGATTATTTTGCTCAACGGGCTCTTCAGTCCTGTTCCTTGACATTTTTGATGTAACATTAACCTGTCATCAAAGAATCAAAAAAATTTTCCCAGTTGTATAAATTACTGTAAACTCTCACATTCACTCCATCATGGAACAGTGCAGCACAGAGGATGGCATTAGACCCATTTAGTCAGCACTGGCTCTTCCAAAGTGTCAACAATGGTGAGCTTTAAAGGACACTTTTGTTTTAAAATATCATCCTTAATCTAAACCAAAAAGAATATTATGATGAAAGAACACCTCAGTTTGGAGAAATGCTGTTGAAATGACTGCTATCAGGTCCCTGTACTAACATTATTTCACTTTATCTCACAGAAACAAAAGGACACTTATTTAAGATGCAGGGAGACAAAGAAGCTGCTGTGGGGAAGGTGTGTGGTCCTGTGCTTCTGACCAAGCAGTGCCAGTGAGAATTCAGTTTCTGTTCAGAGGAAACGGAACAGACAGATCTCTTGAAGATTTAAGGGACACATTTGTTTACATGTGGCTTGCAAGTGGCAACTGATCCATGAAAACTCAGGCTCAATGGAATGGTTATCGAAGGAAGGTACATCCTGACATGATGGGGAGAAGTGATGTTGCTGAAGAATTGAGAATGATTGTGGGACTTTCCTACATAATACTACATATCTGTCAAAAGCACAGTGCATGGAGAAAAGGGTTTTGTAAGACATTCATCAGTTGCATTCCTTAGTTAATGTGAAAGTTAATGTTTGAATTAATGCAATGTATTAATTACCTGTTAATTGTTGATCCGTGTTGATTTTACCTTGCATTTTTACAATAAATATCTTATAAAGTGACATCCTGTCCTGCTTTTCTTTCTGTTAGTTGCTGAGAAATCCATCTTTTTAAAAGTTGTCAGTCTCTATGGGGATTGAAACCAAAAGTGAGATCGTGTTAGTTCCTCTTTTCTCGTATCTCCATAATATATTTTCTTCTTTAAGTATTTATCAAGTTCTCTTGTGAAGGTTACTAATGAGATTATCCAGTGTTAGATTACTTACAGTGCGGAAACAGGCCCTTCGGCCCAACAAGTCCACACTGACCCTCCGAAGAGCAACCCACCCATACCCATTCCCCTAACACTGCGGGCAATTTAGCATGGCCAATTCACCTAACCTGCACATTTTTGGACTGTGGGAGGAAACCCACACAGACACGGGGAGAATGTGCAGACTCTACACAGAGCAGTTGCCCAAGGCAGGAATTGAACCCAGGTCTCTGGCGCTGTGAGGCAGCTGTGCAAACCACTGTGCCACCCATTAGACAGTGCATTTAGAATTGTAACCACTTGTTCAGTGAAAATGCTATTCCTTATACTGTCACTGATCTTTTTGCCAAAAATAACTTATCTCAGAAGGTTGGTCCTTGAGCCATTGGAAAGAAGTTTCTTGTTACTCTATTTAAATTCATCATGATTTTAAACAACCTCCACTAAATTTCATTTTAGCCTTCTGTGCTTAAAGCAGGACAATCCCAACTTCTTGGTCTTGTTAAATAACTGTAATCCCTCATCCACAGAGCCTGTCTAATCTAGGTATTTTTTACTCTTGATAAAGCCTTTTCAGAGTTTCTTGAGAGTATGGTGCCAAGAATAGGTCATAATCCTGCAATTGAGAAAAACCAGTATTTTATTTGTGCCTTATTTAGGTTTGGCTTAAACTTCTGATTTCTATGCTCTGTATCCTTATGAATGCAGCCCAGGAACCCATGTGCTTTATTAACTGCTTTGTTACCCTGTCTTGTCACCTTTAGAGATTTGTGCAAACGTCCTTAGATCTGTCTTCTTTCACTTCTTTTAAAATTGTATCATTTAGCATGTATAATCTCCATGTATAATCTCTTTATTCTACCTACAAATGTGTATCAACTCATAATTTACACTTTTGAATTTTATTTGCCATGCATCTATTTATACCAGCAGCCTACATTCTTTTAAGTCAACAAACAAAAATAAGAGTAGGAGAGATCATATGGCTTCTCAATCCTGCTTGACCCCATCCCTAACAAGGGTACCAAATACTGAACTGAAAAATCTAAATGAGATCTCGGTGGTGTTTTAACATTAAATTTTCTAAGTGCAACATCTAGAGTTTAAACAATTTAAAATTTGTTTTCTCCACCCCTGGCTTAGATGACAGAAGTGAGAAGGTATTGTTAATTAGTAATGGTTAAAATGAAACAATAAATACTGGAAACGCTTACCAACTAAATCAATATCTGTTTAGGGAATAAACTAATTTATGAGGCAAACGGACATGGGTTTTCTGAGAAATTGAAGTTTATTTGAGATTAAGGCTGGCACAGGTTTAAATTTGGATTAATAACCCTGTATGATCAGTGAATCAATTAGTCACTCTATACTTACAGACACACGCGTCACAGGGAAGTGAGGATATCAACACAATTCATCTGGTCCTTTACCTGAAAAGGGGAAAAACTTCCTGCTGACAAGGCATCTCTTATGCTGATTGATATTTTCTTCATTTTATAGAAAAAAGCATAAAAAGTAGAAATGTTGATACGCAATCTAGTTGCAATGTTTCTGACAGAATATTTTAAAATAGTTTATTACCATATACTGCATGCCCTGTAGGCGAAGCCCCAAATTATGAAATGGCTTGTAATGAAAGTGCATGAATTTATTGCTTTCATAGAATAGAACCATTTGAAGAAATTAATTAGTACAATTCAAAGAAAAATTGTTGTTTGTGTTTTTAAAAATTTGTTAATGGTATGTGAGCGTCATTGGCAAGGCCAGCAATTATTGCCTGTCGGTGATTTCCTTGAGAAGGTGGTGATGAGATTCTTTCTTGAGTTGCTGTGGTGCATGTGGTGCAGGGATATCCACTATGCTGGTGGGAAGGGAGTTCAATGATTTTAACACTCTGACTATGAAGGCCAGCCGATATAGTTCCATTTGCAAATTATAAAGACAACACAAAAAATTCCAGTGGAGCAGAGACTCGCATCCTGTGTGAGCAGCCAGTCAATCATACAGATAGTTAAAAAGACAAAATACCAGACAAAACCTACAAATGCAAGGGATAGAATCAGGTAGAAGATCTGTTAAGCTTGCTCTGCCATCCAACACCACCACTGCTCTTCAACTTCCTTGTCCACTCACTATATCCTTTGGTTTCCTGACAGACCAAAAAATTTATGCATCTCAATTTACACATCTTAAAGATATTACGTGAAATGGAGCATCCATGGCCCTCTTGAGGTACAGAATTCCACAGACTCAGAACCATTTAGGTGAAATAATCTCTCCTCACGTTAAATACACAGCCAGTCCATCACACCATCAGGCTGACAAACTAATAATCAGTCTCTAAGACAAACAGAAAAATCAAACAGACACTAGAGGTACGGTCAGTCAAACTGCTAAAAACTAAGTTAAAAATCACACAAGGAGAAAGTGAGGACTGCAGATGCTGGAGATCAGAGCTGGAAAAGCGCAGTAGGTCAGGCTCATGCCCGAAACGTTGATTATCCTGCTCCTTGGATGCTGCCTGATCTGCTGCGCTTTTCCAGCAACACATTTTCAGCTAAAAATCACACAACTCCAGGTTATAGTCCAACAGGTTTACTTGGAAGCACTAGCTTTCGGAGCGACGCTCCTTCATTAGGTGGTTGTGGAGCAGAATCATAAGACACAGACTTTATAGGATTGCAGTGTCTTGGGATGTAATATTAAACAAATATAGCTTACGTCTTTCATCTTTTAGAATGACCATGTTAGTTTTTACACAACACTAGGTTATAGTCCAACAGGTTTAATTGGAAGCACAATAGCTTTCAGGTGATAGTGGAGGACACAATTCTAAGGCACAGAATTTATAGGAAAAATTTACAGTGTGATGTAACTGAAATTATACATTGAAAAATACCTTGATTGTCTGTTGAGTCTTTTATCTGTTCGAATACCATGATAGTTTCACTTCTTTAATGTGTAAATCACAAAACCTTTTTTTAAAAAGTTGCAGGTTAGATGTAACAATGGGTGTTAGCTAGACAACATGTTGAAGATGTTAGCCCCCTGTGTTCTCTGTCTATGCCATGATGTTTAGATTGATTCTAATCTAAAAAGTGAGATAACAGAGTTTTACATGAGTTCATGCAGTTTTGAGCTCAGAGTTTTACATGAATTCATGCAGTTTTTGAGTAAAGTACAATGTAACTCTGCAAGTAGAAATTCACCCCATAAAATATATGTGTGCATGTGGGTCTTTTGTCTGTCTGTGTGTTTGCGTCTGTCTGGGGTGGGGGTTGTGAGTGTGAGAAAGTGTATGTGTGCGTGTAGTGAGTGTAGAGTGTCTTAAGTCTGTGAGGGGGTGCATGTGTGAGTGTGGGAATGTGTGTGTCTGGAAGGGTGTGTGTGGGTGTCTGTGTGCGCGCCTGTGTGTCTGTGTGTATAGGAGCACCTATGTGTGTGTGTTTGTGAGTGAGTGTGTGTGTGTGTAGGAGCGTCTGTGTGTGTGTGTATAGTGCAATGGTGGTCACCTGTAGTGTAACATGAACCCAAGGTCCCGGTTGAGGCCCTCCCTATGGGTACCGAACTTAGCTATCAGCCTCTGCTCGGCCACTTTTCGCTGCTGCCTGTCCCAAAGTCCACCTTGGAGGATGGTCACCCAAGAATGAGACAGATAGTCGAGAGTAGTCCATGATGAGTTTGACGGTGGGATAAAACTTGTTGATGTCACTGTGTAGTTTTATCAGTGACTCCTCGCAATGGGTCCAGAGGCAGAAAATGTCATCAATGTACCTGGTGTACAATGTCGGTTGGAGATCCTGCATAGAGAAGAAGTCTTGTTCGAGCCCGTGCATAAAAATGTTGGCATATTGGGGTGCAAATTTGGTCCCCATGGCTGTTCCATGTGTCTGTATGAAGAACTGATTGTCAAAGGTGAAGACATTGTGATCGAGGATAAAGCGGATGAGTTGTAGGATGGTGTTTGGAGGTTTGCAGTTGTTGGTGTTAAGTACTGAGGCTGTTGCCGCGATGCCATCATTGTGGGGGATGCTGGTGTACAGTGTGGAAGCGTCCATTGTGATGAGGAATGTTCCTGGTTTGACTGGTCCGTGGGTGCTGAGTTACAGAAACATGCATCTCCAACAAGGATCACCTCAGCACCACACTCTACTGCAAACCCACAGACAACCTCACAATGCTACACTTCTCCAGCTTCTACCCAAAACATATTAAAACAGCCATCCCCTATGGACAAGCCTGACACGTACAGATGTGCGGATCTGCTCAGATGAGGCGGAACGTGACGGGCACCTGGAAGTACTCAGGAAGTACAAGAATGCGGTATGATGCCCAACTCATCGACCACCAGTTCCGATGTGCCACAGCAAGGAACCGTAATGACCTCCTCTGGAGACAGACACATGCTGCAACCGACAGGGTACCCTTCATTGTACAGTAGTTCCCAGGAGCTGAAAAATTATGCCATGTTCTTCATGACCTGCAACACATTATCAATGAGGATGAGCACCTCACCAAGACCTCCCCCACACCTCCACTACTTGCCTTTAAACAACCACCAAATCTCAAACAGATCATTGTTCGTAGCAAACTGCCCAGCTCTCAGGACAGCTCCATACAACCCTGTCATGGTAGGCGCTGCAAGACGTGTCAGGGTGTGGACATAGATACCACCATTACGCGTGGGGACACCTCCCACCTTGTGCATGGCAGGTACTCATGTGACTCAGCCAACGTTGTCCATCTTATACATTGCAGGCAAGGATGCCCGGAGGCCTGGTACATTGGGGAAACTGAGCAAAGGCTATGACAACGGATGAATGGGCACCGCACAACAATCAACACACAGGAGTGTTCCCTCCCACTTCAGTGGTCCAGGACATTCGACCTCGGACCTTCGGGTGACCAATCTCCAAGGTGGACTTCGGGACAGCAAAAAGTGGCCAAGCAGAGGCTGATAGCTAAGTTCGGTACACATAGGGAGGGCCTCAACCGGGACCTTGGGTTCATGTCACCTTACAGGTGACCACTATTGCACTATACACACACACACATACACACACACACACACACACACACACACACACACACACACACACACACACACACAGACACTCATGCATACACACACACACAGGCACTCTTATACACACATACACAAGAACACACATACACACAGACGCGAACACAGACACCCACACACACCCTTCCAGACACACACACTCCCACACTCACACATGCACCCCCTCACAGATTTAAGACACTCTACACTCACTACACACACATGCATACACTTTCTCACACTCACAACCCCCACCCCAGACACACACAGACAGACAAAGACCCACATGCACACATATATTTTGTGGGGTGAATTTGTACTTGCAGAGTTACATTGTACTTTGCTCTAAAACTGCATGCATTCATGTAAAACTCTGTTATCTCACTTTTTAGATTAGAATCAATCTAAACATCATGGAATAATCAGAGAACACAAGGGGCCAACACCTTCAACATATTGTCTAGCTAACACCCATTGTTACAGCTAACCTGAGAATGCAACTTTTAAAAAAAAGGTTTTGTGATTTACACATGAAAGAAGTGAACCTATCATGGTATTCAAACAGATGAAAGACTTAATAGACAATCAATTTTTCAATGTATAATTTCAGTTGTATCACACTGTAAAGTTTTGCTATAAATTCTGTGTTAGGATTGTGTCCTCCACTACCACCTGATGAAGGAGGGCCGCTCCGAAAGCTAGTGTACTTCCAATTAAACCTGTTGGACTATAACCTGGTGTTGTGTGATTTTTAACTTTGTACACCCAGTCCAACACTGGCATCTCCAAATCGTTCTCAAAATAGCCTTTAACAATAGGTGCCATCTCAGCTCAGATAAGGCATTTAAGGTGTGAAGTTAAAGTCTGTCTGTGTCCCAATGTTCGGCCAGACTGATTATATTTCAAAAGAGAGAGTTACAAAATCTTACATGGGTTTATGCAGTTTTTGAACAAAATAAAATGAAATTCTGCAAGTACAAATGCATCCCACAAACGCGCGCGTGTGTGTGTGTGTGTGTGTATATATATGTGCGTGCAGGGGAGACCGAGTGAGTTTGTGTGTGTGGGGGTGTGAATGTTTGTGAGAGTGCGTGTGTCTGTATGTGAGTGTGAGTGTAATGGGGTATAAGTCTGTGAGAGGGTTTATGTGTCGTGTGAATTTGGGGGTGTGTGTGTGTGAGCATATGAGAGAGAGCTTGTATATGAGACAGGGCTTGCATGAGTGTGTGCGTCTGGAGGAGTGTGTGTGTGTGTGTGTGTGTGTGCCTGCGTGTAATAGAGAGAGTATATAATGTAAGGGGTCACCTGTGGTGTGACATGAACCCAAGGTCCCAGTTGAGGCCATCCCCATGGGCACCGAACTTGGCTATCAACCTCTGCTCGGCCACTTTGCATTGTTGCCTTCCAGAAGTCCGCCTTGGAGGATGGTCACCTAAAGGTCCGAGGTTGAACGTCCTGGACCGCTGAAGTGTTCCCTGACTGGGAGGGAATATTCCTGGTCCTGAGGAGTACATTGGTGATACCGAGCAAAGGCTACGACAACGGATGAATAGTTACCACACAACAATCACGAGACTTGGTCTCCCCTGCACGCGCACACACACCACGTTTGTGGGATGCATTTGTACTTGCAGAATTACATTTTATTTTGCTCAAAAACTGCACAAATCCACGTAAGATTCCGTAAATCCCTCTTTAGAAATAGAATTAGTCTGACATAACATTGGGACACAGACAGACTTTAACTTCACACTTTCAATGCAGTATCTGAGCTGAGATGACACCGATTGTTAAAGGCTATCTTGAGAATATAACTTTTAAAAAGTTCTGGGACTTACATATGAAGAAACCAAAACTAACATGGTCATTCTACAAGATGAAAGATGTAAACTAAATTTATTTAATATTACATCCCATGATACTGCAATTCTGTTGTTATAAGGGCAGCTATTAGGGTGGCACAGTGGATCAGTGGTTAGCACTGTTGCCTCACAACACCAGGTACCTGGGTTCGATTCCAACCTCAGGCAACTGTCTGTGTAGAGTTTGCGCATTCACCCCGTGTCTGCATGGGTTTTCTCCAGATGCTCCAGTTTCCTCCCACAATCACAAACTTGTGCAGGTTAGGTGAATTGGCCATTCTAAATTGCCCATAGTGCTAGATGCATTAGTCAGAGGTAAATATAGGGGAATGGGTCTGGGTGGGTTACTCTTCGGAGGGTCGGTGTGGACCTGTTGGGCCGAAGGGCCTGTTTCCATACTGTAAGGATTCTAATCTAAAGTCTGGGTCTTATGACTCTGCTCCACAACCAGCTAATGAAGAAGTAGTGCTTCCAAATAAACCTGTCGGACTATAACTTGGTGTTTTGTGATTTTTCAATTTGGCCATCCTAGCCCAACACCAGCACCTCAAATCATGACTGCCATCAACACCACTAACTGCTGCCTCAAAGTGAAGAGGATCTCCAAGAAGATCGCACATATCAATACAGACATCAAGTTTCTGCGGAAGTGCAGGGAAGCAGCAAAGATCCCAAAAAGATTAAGGATCACAAACCCACTCAAGTCGACCTACAAATCAGCCTAAGCAGGGAGACTTTGTCACCACACCTCTCACAAACTCCTCAATCAGCTCGTGCACCAACTCTACAGCAGGCGTCACAACCTTGGAATTCAGATGGAGTCCACATTCTCAGCTTGCTCTCAGGATACAGCATTACAGTGGTGGGACATTGCCAAACAGGCAAGGTGACAAACTACACCACATACATGCACACTAAGAACAAGAGACTGGAGAAACTTGGCATCACCACCGGCAGTAGCTAAGTTCCCCCTGACATCACAGTGGAAAATGTTATCACCGTGGGGAAATCAATTGTCAACTTATCGGACCACACCCTTCAACTGGAAGAGATTGAAGTTCTTAGCAGGGAGCACAATTTCTGCCCCACCATCAAAATGAACCCCATGGGTCTTGCAGCAGCCACAGTGGCATTCATCAGACAAATGAGACTCTGGGAATTCTTTCAAGATGCCAGCAGTGATCCCAATGAGCCCACTGATGAATCGTCACAGGGATCTGTAGAGGAGCGACCAAAGAAGGAGTCAACTTGGATCTTACTGGAGGGCCGCTGATCTGGGCTTAACATGTATGTTCAAACTATCAAGAAATATGTGGTAAATGACATGAGGCAGAGCAAAACATCACAATCACAGCAAAACACCATCCATGCTCTCAAACCAAACTGCAATATTGTCATCAAACCAGGAGGAGGCATCGTCATTCAGAATAGAACAGATTACTGCAAGGAAGTGTACCGACAACTGAACAACCAGGAATACTACAGACAACTACTAGCCAATCTGACCAAAGAGCACACCCATGAACTAACAACATTGATCAAGACTTTCAATCCAGTCCTTCAGAGTTCCCTACGCGCCCTCATCCTAAATACTTCTCCCATAAGTGACTTCTACTGCCTTCCGAAGATATACAAAGACAGCACACCAGGATGTCCCATCATATCAGGCAATGGGACCCTGTGTGAGAACCTCTTTGGCTATGCTGAAGGCATCTTGAAACCCATTGTACAAGGGATCCCCAGCTTCTGTCGCAACACTACAGATTTCTTACAGGAAGTCAGCACCCACGGACCAGTCGAACCCGGAACATTCCTTGTCTCAATGGATGTTTCAGCACTCTACACCAGCATCCCCCACAATGACAGCATCGCAGCAACTGCCTCAGTACTCAGTACCAACAACTCCCAATCTCTGACCACCAACCTACAACTCAACCACTTCATCCTTAACCAAAATGTTTTCACTTTTGACAACCAGTTCTTCATCCAGACACACAGAATGGCCATGGGCACCAAATTTGCACCCCAGTATACCAACATTTTCATGGTTAAAAATCACACAACACCAGGTTATAGTCCAACAGGAGACAGACACAAGCTGCAACCAGTAAGGTACCCTTTGTTGTCCAGTACTTCCTGGGAGCCGAATAACTACGCCATGTTCTTTGCAGCCTGCAACACATTATCAGTGAGGATGAGCACCTCACCATGACCTTCCCCATGCCTCCACTACACGCCTTTAAACACCCACCAAACCTCAACTTGATCATTGTTCGCAGCAAACTGCCTGGTCTTCAGGGGAACACCATACAACCTTGTCACGGCAGACACTGCAAGATGTGTAAGAGTGTTGACACGGTTACCACCATTACATGTGGGGACACCACCCACCATGTATGCGGCAGGTACTCATTTGACCTGGCCAACATTATCTATCTCATATGTTGCAGGCAAGGATGCCCTGAGGCATGGTACATTGGCGAGACTGAGCAGACGCTACAGCAACGGATGAATGGACATTGCACAACAATCATCAGAGAGGAGTGTTCCCTCTCAGAGAACTCTTCAGTATCCCGGGACATTCAGCCTCAGACCTTCGGGTGACCATTCTTCAAGGCGGACTTTGGAACAGGCTACAACGCAAAGGAGAGCCTGATAGCCAAGTTTGGTACCCATGGGAATGGCCTCAACTCAGGACCTTGGATTCATTTCACACTACAGGTGGCCCCATTGCACAATACACTCTCTCCAATGCACACACTCACTTACACACAATTACACACACCCTCTCTTATACACATACTTTCTCTCAGCCATACACACCCACACATTCACGTGCACACCCTCTCACAGGCATATACTCCACCTCACTCGTGCACACACTATATCAAGCAAGCACAAACGCACACATACTCTCACAAACACACATGCTTACACACACACATACACATTCTCTCTCACTCTCACACACATGGACACACACATACACACACACACATATAATCCACAGGGTGAATTTGCATTTGCAGATTTGAATTTGCAAATACATTCCATTTTGTATAAAAAGTACACAATCTGCAGGCAGTCAGTCCATGTGACATTTTATAAATTCTTACTTTGGAAATAGAACCAGTCTGACTCATGGTTGGAATGCAGACAGACCCTAACCTCACACCTTTAATGCATTGTCTGAATTGAGATGTCACTTTTTTTTATAAAACTTTAAGTTATCTTGGGAATTTAACTTGAAAGATGTTCTGGGATTTACATATTAATGAATTGAAACCTGCAACCCATTTGAAGTTATTAAAGACTTAACAGCAATCTAGGTTTGTTCAGTACATCACATCAGTTGTATGACACTTTGATCTTTTACTATAAATGCTGTGCCCTATGATCCTGCCCCACTAGTTTCCTGACGAAGGAGCAACACTCCAAAAGCTTGTAATTCTAAATAAACCTGTTGGACGATAACCTGGTGTCATGTGATTTTTAACTTTGTGCATCCTAGTCCAACACCAGTACCTCCACATCACTCAGACTACTAGTCACTCAAACTGTCACGCTCACTGTCAGTCACTCAGACTATTAGTCACTCAGACTGTCACACACTCAGACTGTCTGTCACAGTCACTCAGACTGTCATGCACTCAGACTATCTGTCACAGTCACTCAGACTATCATACCCTCAGACTGTCAGTCACTGTTACTCAGACTGTCACACACTCGGACTGTCTGTCGCAGTCACTCAGACTGTCACACACTCGGACTGTCTGTCGCAGTCACTCAGACTGTCACATACTCAGACTGTCACACACTTGGACTGTCGGTCCCTGTCACTCAGACTGTCACACACAGACTGTCTGTCACAGTCACTCGGACTATCATATACTCAGACTGTCTGTCTCAGTCACTCAGACTATCATACACTCAGACTGTCACACACTCAGAATGTCATTCACAGTCACTCAGACTATCATACACTCAGAATGTCACAGTCACTCAGACTGTCAGTCACTGTCACTCAGACTGTCACACACTCAGACTATCATACACTCAGACTGTCACACAATCAGACTGTCCATCACTGTCACTCAGCCTTTCACACACTCAGAATGTCATTCACAGTCACTCAGACAGTCACACACTCAGACTATCATACACTCAGACTGTCTGTCCCAGTCACTCAGACTGTATGTCCCAGTCACTCAGACTATCGTACACTCAGACTGTCACACACTCAGAATGTCATTCACAGTTACTCAGACTATCATACACTCAGAATGTCACAGTCACTCAGACTGTCAGTCACTGTCACTCAGACTGTCACACACTCAGACTGTCTGTCTCAATCACTCAGACTGTCACACAATCAGACTGTCCATCACTGTCACTCAGACTGTCACACACTCAGAATGTCATTCACAGTCACTCAGACTGTCACACACTCAGACTGTCTGTCACACACTCAGACTGTCACACACAAATGTCGGTCCCTGTCACTCAGACTGCCACACACTCAGACTGTCAGTCACTGTCACTCAAATTGTCATACACTCAGACTGTCTCACACAGACTGTCAATCACTGTCACTCAGACAGTCACACACTCAGACTGTCAGTCACTGTCACTCAGACTGTCACACACTCAGACTGTTTGTCTCAATTACTCAGACTATCATACACTCAGACTGTCACACAATCAGACTGTCCATCACTCACACACTCAGAATATCATCCACAGTCACTCAGACTGTCACACACTCAGACTGTCATTCACAGTCACACAGACAGTCACACACTCAGACTGTCTGTCACAGTCACTCAGACTGTCAGATAGTCAGGCTGTCAGTTTCCACCTGGAGACACCCTGCGCCCAGGGAGTCAATTGGTGGAGCGCCCAGCCAATCAGCAGTGGGGCTGTGATGTCACAGCCAATGGTTGTTAGTGATGTTGGGGGGTGCGGCTCGGTGCTGACATTTCAGTTGGAACCGGAGTGTGTGCCGCCGCCGCCGCCTGTGATCATGGTTACCGCGTGCTCATTCCTTGCTGTTTCCACCGCCACCTTCTCCCTCTGCAGTGTCTGTTTCATCTAGCGAGAGGTAAGGAGCTGCCCTGAGCACCGGCCTGGGCTGGGGGAGACGCCCCCCTCCCCTCCCCATCCCCATCCCACTCCCTCCGGCCACACTCGGGCCCCGGCCGCCCTCACCCTTTGGCAGAGCCGGCCCCTTGGGCGACAGTGAGCCAGGGGACCGGCTCTCCCTGTCACTCTCTCTTCTCTTCCTGCCTTGACTCGACAGGGACGGGGACAGGGACGGGGACGGGGCTGGGGCTGATTGGGAGTTTTCTTTTGTGCCACGTCTGCGGCCAGGGCCGAGGCTGCAGAAGCCTCTGACCGTATGAGATTGTGATTGAAGATCTGAGATAGGACGGCACTGAGACAGTGTCTTTGTGTAGATATTCCCTCCTGCAGGGCTGCATTTGTTCTGTTTCCGTTTCTGTGTAACATACAATTGGAATTTTGATAGCATAATTAATCTTGTTAATTCTATAATTATAGTTCAGGTTGCACTATTCCAAAACATTGGTGTTAGTTCTCTTCTGACGATCTTCTTGGCAATTCCTTTCTCATATCTCTGCCTCCTTCCTTCCTATTTGTATTCAAAATTCCCCATTTAACATATAAACGTTTATATGTTAGATGGGGAATTTTGAATACAAATTTCATAATGGTTGAATATAATTTGTTTGGATGTGAGCATTTCTACCCCAACCATTTTCAATTGGAAACCAGTAGTAACTATAAATGAAAATGTCACAAATGATTAATTCCTTTACCACTTGCCTCTCCCCCTGTCACTCAAACTGTCTGCAGAAAGACCAATGTTTTTGTTCACTCCTGATGTTACTGCAGCTGTATGTACCCTTGCTAGGTTATCTGTGAATTACTTGATACAGTTTTGCTCTTCTTATGTGGGGGGAAAAAAGTGTGAGAAGCAGTTCAGAGAGGGTTCACTGGTTCTTGGGATGAAGAGGTTGGCTTATTAGGAAAAGCTGACAGATTGGACCTGTATCTCTTAGTGTCTAGAAGAATGCAAGATGAGCTTATTGAAACCAACAATATTCTGTGAGAAAATGATAGGTGGATGCAAGGAGGATGTTTTCTTTTATTGGAGAGAGTAAAATGAGGTGACAATTTGGTAAAAGTTATTGCTTTTAAGGTAGATGAGAATTTAAGATGTGGTATTTTGTTTTCCAGAAAGCAAGGAGATTGGATTACTCAAATTGTTCAATGCACAAATGAGAGAGATTTCTAATGGCCAAGGGGATCCAAGGCTTTTTGAGAACAAGATGGGAAAGTTGAGTTCTGACCATAACCAGATCAACCATAGCTGCACACAAGATCAAATGGCCTAATTCTAAGTTCTGTGTTGCTACGAGCATTTGTGACAAGGCCCAAATATTTATTGTCTATCCTAAAATGCCCTTCAATGTTGTGGTGACTGGTGCCTTTTAACCATTGTAGTCTGCATGGGAAAGCTGTATGAATGGTGCTGTTCAATTCAGAGTTTCAGGACACTGAACCAGGGCAAGTGATGCAAGCGTGATGAAGTTCTGGGTCAGGATGGTATGTGACTTGGAAGGGAATGTGTAGGCAGTGATGTTCGCAGGCTTTGTCCTTGAGTGGCAGAGATCAGGGTTTGGAAGGTACTTGGTGAATTGCTAGGGTGCATCTTGTATACTGCTGCCACTGTACTACTTCTGATGGCAGGAGTGAATTTTAGGTCGGTTATGCTGTACTCTTCAAATGAGCTGCTTGTTTTGGATGTTGTCAAGCTTGTGGGAATGTATGGGACTAGAGAATATTCTGGAATTCATCATCTTAATCTAATTATCCACTAATTTGTCTGTATATGTACCCTTTTTTGAAACTTCAACCTATGTGCTTTGATTCTAGAGTTTGTGACAACTTGGAACACAACACAGTTCAGTTTAAGAATCTTAAATACACAAACAGATGGATCTCTTCTCTCTTTGCTAGAATAAACAATCTTGGATATACTGCTATTTCTTTTGTAGCTCAGATGACTTCACATAGCTAGTCATTTTATTGACCCCTTAAGTTTTGTGTTTGAGATTCTCATCCTTGAGACTAGTAGTTTTGTGGTCAGCACTTCTGTTTTATCATTGTTGTAAAGGAGAGTCATTTTCTTTTTGTTTGTCATTTGTATAATGGTGTTTTTGGATATGATATGTTTGGTCTAATTATTCTTCTGCAAAGCTTGCTGCCTCATGATAGGAATAGAGCTTTTGCTTTTGACACAGTTGGTCAGATATGGTGCAATTGCTTCTAAGATTGCATCCACTTTCATGTTCTTTCTTCCTACGTCAACAGAATCCGCTAGCATTTTAAAACATAATTTATGGTATTTAAATGTTGCAACCTGGTAAATTTTAATTACTACTTTGTGAAAGATCCACTTTCAGCTGTATTTTAAATCATTTTGTCCACTACCTGTGAATTAAGTGTTTTTGAAATTACTGAAACTATATTTCACTTAGATTGGAGCACGGTACTTAAATGTGTATAAAATGTTTTAAAAGACATTAAAATGTACCTAATAGTACATTACCTTTTGAAAGATGTGTTGAAGTTTGAAGCCTCCTTGAAGAACTGCAAACAAGTGCAATTGATGGAAACGATTATGATTCATACACTCTGGGGCATGTGCAGTTCTGGATCAGGGTTTAGAGTGATGTTTTTAAATTAGTTGGAAACTCAAGTTGTGCTGAATGCAAATTGTATGTAATTCCATTTTTTTTTATACTGGTATCAAGGAAATAGTGCCAAGAAAACAAGTAGCAAGTTCAGGCTGTTTTTGTTAGGGTTTTTATAGTTAAACCAGTTATGTCTGATTTGTGGATTTGATTTTTCAACATGTTTAAATGTTTAACCTCAAATGTAATGTTTGTTAATCTCAATATTATGATGCAAAGGCTTTCTTAGGAAATATGACCTTACTGATTTGAAGCTTTTGTAGTTTCTGATTTAAACACCGCTTGGTACTTGTGAATCTGCACAATGGTTTCATAAAAAAGAATATAATAAAGGGTAATCAACAACTGCTTGAAATGAGATATGGCCACTTATCAGAAAAACATCCCAAGGTTCTTTTAGATGCATGAGCCCACAAGGGAGAGAAAACGGGTGATTCCAGTTTGGTCAACAGTGTGGGTTTTCAGGAGGAGGCCACTCTTGATCTGTAGGTTTAGGGCAGACAGTCATTGAAAGACGTGTGTTACTCAAGGCGCACCTAATTTGAGTCAGAGAATGAAGCATTGAGGTGACATTGTAAAAATTGAAGTTGATGCCATGTGTGTATTTAAAGATAGGAGCACCTATTTTTAAATGTTAAGATTTGAGGACCGTGAAATGCTACAGGCCAGCGAAGGTGTTGGGTCTGTGCAGCATGGGTACAATACAGGTTCAAAATTTTGGATGAATTGGAACTCATATGGTGGTGGCCTGGAGGCTGGGTGCCCGGCAAAAAGACCATTGGGTTATTAAAGACTGAAAGTGATTAAAAGATATGTATGTAGGCTTAGTGGCATGTGAGCTGAACTAAGAGCTTGTTGTCAAACTGAAGTAGTTATTGCTGCTTATAAAACAGAGGGTCTAATAACAGTTCAAGTCATTACGAGCATGGCACTTTTAATTTGGATCAAGTATAATTCAGGTCACTCTTGATATTCATGGACGTTGGTTTTTCTAGGATATTGATGTCCTACTCCATTGAACGCTGTCTTGATATCAAGGACAACTACTTTGGCCCCTCTTGTGCTTAGCTGTTGCATCCATTTCTGTATCAAGGCTGGTACACACTACTGAACCAAGTGATTCTGAAGGAATCCAACTGAGTACCACCAAACAATGTGCAGGCTTTTTTTTTCATTTCACCTTTTATCTCAGCACCACACTTTTCAACTCTGGTCTCCAGAATCTGCAGTCCTCACTTTCTCCGAGCAGCTGCCCCAAGCTTTAGTGTGTCCCTCCAGAATATATTCCTGGACCTTGGAATGTGCCAGTCTACAACACTCTGTCAAGGTCCGTTCCTTGTTCTGGAAGACCAACAGGTTTTAGGCAGACCAAAGCGTGTCTTTCAAGGCCTGCATGACATGGCTGCTTGGGATGAACTTCGACAGACCGATGTATCTTTCTCCAGGCTTCCTCTGCAGAAGCAGCTGTGTGGAAATCTCTAACCTGTCCCACCCCACCCTGAGCTGCTTTGAGAGCAGCATGCTGTGGTGCAGACAGATTGGATGTACATGGTAGTGACCGTCTCACCACCAGCCAAGCGATGTCTTGATACATGTTGGAAAGATCTGGGGATGAGACATTGTTCCCTGAGCAAAGTCATTTGACAATGTGACAGGGTCCATCCCCTCCTTTTCTGACAAGGTATCAAGAATGCTGCATGCTGACCACTTCCTGATGGATCCGTGATCAAAAGGTGTTTTTCTTTGTAAATTCTCCATGAAGTAGAGGTGATATGGAACAGTCCAACTCCTTGGAGTGTTCTGGTGCAGTGGGGCCAGGCCCATCCTTCGTAACACTGGGGACAAGTAGAACCTCCACACATACTTGGTGTTTGTGTACTGAGGATCTCTACACAGCTTGATGAAGTTGCACACTAAGGTGGCCATCAGGATGACTGTGGTGTTGAGTAAACGTTTTCCCCCTCTTATCCAGAAGTTTGGACATTTGAACATGTCTGCAGAGTCACAATCATGGACCTCCAGATGAAGTGGGAGATGGCTTGGGCGACTGCAATTACACAGGTTTGGGGAATGGGCTAATAACCAAGAGCACCTCCCACCTGATGATCAGGTTTTTACCTGTAATGAAGAGGGAATAGTGCATCCAAAAGACAAGTTTCTGCCTCACCTTGGCAATGTGCTCCTTCAAGATTTTGCACATGCCCTGGCCCTTCTGATTCGTACTCACAATACCTTCAGGAAATCTGTCCTGACAGTGAAGGGGAATACAAGATAAGTCTGCCCAGTGGTCATAGAGGTGTACAGCACGGAAACAGATCCTTTGGTCCATCTCGTCCATGCCAACCAGATATCCTAACCTAAATCTAGTCTCATTTGCCAGAACCTGGCCCATATCCCTCTAAACCCTTCCTAGTCCTATACCTATTCAGATGCCTTTTAAATGCTACATTTGTACCAGCCTCCAACACTTCCTCTGGCAGCTCATTCCATACCCTCACCACCCTCTGCGTGAAAAAGTTGCCCCTTAGGTCCCTTTTATATCTTCCCCTCTCACCCTGAACCTAAGGCCTCTACTTCTGGACTCTTTTTTTTTTTTTTTCCCCCCCCCCCACCCCTACCACTGGGGAAATACTTTGTCTACTTGTATTATCCATGTCCCTCATGATTTTATAAACCTCTATAAGGTCACACCTCCACCCCCGATGTTCCAGGGAGAGCAATCCCAGCCTGTTCAGCCTCTCCCTGTAGTTCAAATCCTCCAACCCTTAAATCTTTTCTGAACCCTTTCAAGTTTCACAACATCTTTCTGATAGGAAGAATTGCACACAATATTCCAAAAGTGGCCTAGCCAATGTCCTGTATACAGCTGCAACATGACCTCCCAACTCCTGTACTCAATACTCTGACCAGAAAGGAAAGCATACCTTCACCTTCTTCATCTATCCTATCTACCTGCGACTCCACTTTCAAGGAGCTATGAACCTGCACTCCAAGGTCTCTTTGTTCAGCAACACTCCCAAGGACCTTACCATTAAGTGTATAAGTCCTGCTAAGATTTATTTTTCCAAAGCACAGTACCTCTCATTTATCTAAATTAAACTCCATCTGCCGCTCCTCAGCCCATTGACTCATCTGATCAAGATCTCATTGTAATCTCAGGTAACCTTCTTGGCTGTCCACTGCACCTCCAATTTAGTGTCGCCTGCAAACTTACTGACTATATTTCCTATGTTCATGTCCAAATCATTACATAAATGTCAAAGTGGATCCAGTGCCAATCCTTGTGACACTCCACTGATACAGGCCTTCAGTCTGAAAAGTAATCCTCCACTACCACCCTCTGTCTTCTATCGTTTTGAGCCAGTTCTGTATCTAAATGTCTAGTTCTCCTTGTATTCCATAAGATCTAACCTTGTTAACCAGTCTCCCATGCAGAACCTTGTCGAACGCCTTACTGATAACGTCCACCACTCTGCCCTCATCAATCCTCTTCGACTTTTTTTTTGAAGAAGTAACCATCAAGTTCCTGCAAGAGATGGGGGAGCTACTAAATGAGTATCTTACATCAGCATTTACTGTGGAAAAAGACGTGGAAGATGTAGAATGTGGGGAATTAGATGGTGACATCTTGAAAAATGTCCACATTACAGAGGAGGAAGTGCTGGATATCTTGAAACACAAGTTGATAAATCCCCAGTTCCTGATCAGGTGTACCTTAGAACTTTGTGGGAAGCTAGGGAAGTGATTGCTGCACCCCTTGCTGAGATATTTGTATCATCAATAGTCACAAGTGAGGTGCTGGAAAACTGGAAGTTAGCTAATATGGTGCTACTATTTAAGAAAGGTGGTAAGGAGAAACCAGGGAACTATAGACTAGTGGCCTGACATCGGTTGTGGGTAAGTTGTTGGAGGGAACCCTGACGGGCAGGATTTACACGTTTTTGGACAGACCAGGATTGATAAGGGATAGTCAGCATGATGTTGTGCATGGGAAATCATGTCTCTCGAACTTCCTAAAGAACACTGCCTTGCTCTTGCTTTGATTTACCTTTTTTGGTTTCTGAGGCCAGTTTGAACTGGTTGCGGATGTTTGTGAGTCTGCGCACTGACAGTGAGTCTGTGCAGAAAATAGCAATGTTCTCAATGTATAGAGAGGCTTGACCTACAGGCTCCACTGCCTGGAATAGTCACCCCTGTTGGCTTCTCATCCTTCTTGATGGACTCTAACTTGGCAAAAGACTCTTATACAAACAAGGCAGGAGAGAGTAGGCAGCCCTGTCTGAATCTGGATCTGATCAGGAAGCTTTCTGATTCCCACCCATTGATTAAGACCACACTAATGATGTTGATATAGAGCAGTCTGATCCAGTTGTGAATTCCCTCCCAAAAGCCCACTTTGGAGAGCACGTCCCTACATGTAAGTGTGATAGTCTGTCGGAGGCTTTCTCTTCGTCGAGGCTGATGAGGTAGGTATCCAGCGCCTGTCCTGCGTGCAAGTGATCATATTCCTGAGGAGTGCAAAGCTCCCAGAGATTGTCCTGCCAGGCATAGCGCAGGCTTGGTCGAGGTGAATCATCGATCCCAGAGTAGACCTAACCCAGTTGGCATTGACCTTAGACAGGATTTTGTAGTTTACCTTCAGCAGTGAAATTGGTTGCCAATTTCTAATTTCTTCTCTCTTTCCCCTTTTTTTGTAGATGAGTGATACCTTTTTCCTTAAGGATTTGCACGCGCTACCTCTAGCAGATCCTGGCCTAACTAGTCCCACAGAGCTGAATACAACTCAGCCGGTAAGCAATCGCTTCCGGGAGTTGTATTCTCGAGGGTCTTGGTCAGCTCATCCACAGTTGGTCCAGCCTCTCGTGTGCTGGCGTCTAAAATCTCTCCTATCGAGGACAGGAATGACTGTGAGGCTGTGCTGTGTGTGGACCTTGTGTCATATAGTCTGGCATAAAAGAATTTGCTGGTACTCCATGTCAGCGTGAGATGATGTTATCAAAACGTGGTGAGTAGGTGTTGCAGGGTGTCTCCTTTCATCCGCTTTAATTATATCAAAAGAGGGCAGAATGATTAGATCATTTCACACTTTGTCATGTTATACTCCCATTGGCCAGGACTTTATCCACTCTCTCAACCTATCTATATCCCCTTGTAGCTTCCTTCAATATTCGCATTCCGCTATTCTACCTATCTTTGCGTTGTCAGCAAATTTAGCTACACCTTCAGTCCCTTTTTCCAAATCATTTACATAAATTATAAAGAGTTGAGGCCCCAGCACTGACCACAGTGACGCACCACTCCTACCATTCTGATGGCCTGAAAAAGACCCATTTAGTTCTGCTTCTTGTTAGCCAGCCAATCTTCTGCCCTTGCCAGTACAATACATGCTTTCGTTTTCCCCAGTAATCCCTGGTGTGGACATCTGAATACAATACGTCCACTGATTCCCATTTATCCACAGCACAATTTACTCCTTCAACAAAGACTCCAATAAATTTAGTTAACCATGATTTCCCATCACCAAAACTTGGATAACCTTGAGCTTATCCAAGTACCCTGTTAAACATCTTTAATAATAGCCCACCAGGCAAAAGCGTAGTGCTCTGAAAGCTTGTGATTTCAAATAAATCTGTTGCACTATAACCTAGTGTCGTGCGACTTGTGACCTTGACCACCCCAGTTCAACAGTGGCGCCTCCACATCTAGCTATTTTCCCATGATAGATTTTAAGCTAACCGGCCTGTAGCGTCCTGCTTTTTGCCTCTTTTCCTTTTTTTTTGGAAATAAGAGTTATATTAACCAGTTTCTAAGCTAAAGGAACTGTCCTTGAATTGAATAAATTTTAGCAAAATTAAAGCCAGTCCTTCATTAATCTCAGTAGCTTAGATTTTATCCTAGGGTTAAAAGGCAATCAAGGATTTGAGGGCATGTCAACTTGCAGTTCCAATAATTTATTCAGAACATTACTACTTCCCTATAATTTAGAATTTTTTTGTGTACTTCCCTCCTTTCAATTCCTCATTTACAGCTATTTCTGAGATGTTACATTTATCCTGTCTAGTGAAGACCAACACACACTATCTGTTCAATTTGTCTATTGTCTCTTTATACTTTTTGTTATGAATTCCATAGACTGATTTTTCTACGTGCCAATTCTTTTGATTACTCTTTTGTAAGATATTTTTTAAAAAACTCTTCCCACCTATTTTTGTATTTTGGCTTTCTCTCGTTCTCTGATTTTCTTTTTCCCTCCTTTTTTATATCTGTTTGTTTGTGATTTAAAAAAAAAATTCTGTCTAATCCTCTGACCTGACATCTCCCTTGATATCAAACTTAAGGACATAATTGTACAATTTTTATTTTCGGTTTGCCAAAGGGGCAAAAGTAGCTGTAGTTGATATCAACACAAATTCAATGGAGTATGACACTGATAAATCCAAGCAAAACCAAGGTCCAGGAACATCATGTGTAACCAGAAGCATACTTTATCTGAAATAAAATTCCATTCCTTCAATTTTTTTTGAAACTTGAAATGTATCTTGTGCTTTCTGGAATATTCCATGTCTACCATTGCATCTCTTGACCTATCAGTGGCTGATATTGACATGAGGATAGCAGTTTTGCTTTGAAACATTTCAACTTTGCTGAATTCTTGAGTGATCTGTGTCACAGCTAACATTATCATAGCTGCATGTATTGAGAATGCTGTTCAGAGAATTACATTTGGTCATCCAGGTCCAGTTAGTGCCAGTCTCTTTTATATTAAATTTCTCCATGATTTTGTTTTTGAGGAAAACATTTTTTTTAATTACACAGTTTGTGGTAGTAGCAAAGCTCAAGTAATCTTTATCAGCTCTTGGCAATTTTTTCCCAGGCCATTATATCTGAAGAATGGGTGGTACCCACTCTTTGGTTAAAATTCTAGAGTAGGCAAAGATGTGTGACTGATAACAATGTCAGGCTCTTAATAGAATTGGTCTTTTTCCTTTGTAATAGAGAATGGACATTCATGGCATTAATTAGCACCGTTTGTGTTGAGAGACAGTTGGAGGGGACATTCTGAATAGTTTCGCAGGCTCTGTCATCAAAAATAGTGTTCTCAATAAAGTGAGACCTGCACCTTTATAATCTCATTGGCCCTGAACTCTTTCCCTGCCAGATGAACGTGTAATGTTTTCCTTTTTTAATGGCCCGTTCTCAGCAAACCTGGGAGTGGAGCTGTGTCCATGATCATTCTATCCAGTCTGTGTTGATTCCAGCTGCTGTTGTTGATCAGCTGTAAGTTGCCTGTCGATCTCACTATTATGATGTGTCTCATTCTAGCTTGATATCATCTTTTGTTTGATTGGTATTCTGCTGAACAACAGTGGGGGGGGTTAGAATTCCAAAGAAATGTCTGGTGAACCTCTGCTTTCTGTCTTTGGAAAAAATATCATTCCTTAGGCAAGGGGACTAGAACTGCACATACTATTTCTCATATGTTCTCCTCAGTGTTCCGTACTATTGAACCAAGACAACTTTGCTCCAATACTTAAATCCTCCAGTGCTAAAGGATAATAGTGTTTGCCTCCTGAATTACTTGCTGTACTTGCATGCTCGCTTTCTGTGACTTATGAACAAGGACATCCCAGTCACTTTGGAGATCAACAGTTTCTTGTGTCTCACCATTGAAGTAATACATCTGTACCTTTGTTCCTCCTACCAATCACACTTATCCAGATATATTCCATCTGCCAAGTTCTTGCTCTCTCATTCAGCCTGTCTAAACCCCTTGAAGCCTCATTGTCTTCCTCACAACTCCCATTCCCACCAAGTTTTGTATCATCTGAGAGTTTGGAGATATTATATTTTAGCTATGGTAGTGTCTTACCCCTAACCTCCGGAATTTTAACTTTGTTCACTTTCTTCGTGGAACTTTATTAAAAGCATTCTGAAAATTCAAGTGCAGCATGTCCACTGGTTTCCGCTGAATTGACTGTCAATAACAACAGCCTTAAAAAAAACTTTAATCATGTTTCCCTTCTTAAACCCTTGCTGACTTTGTCCAATCAGATTACTTTCTCAACTTTAATAACTGTCATTTTACACTAGATTCCAGTATTTAATACTACTGATATCTGACTGACAGATTTGCAGTTCCCTGTTTTCTCTCTCCACACTCTCCTAAACAGTGGGCTTACATTTGTAGCCTTTCAAGGGAATCTTTTGTATTTAAAAAAAAATTGAGGTCTTGTTAAAATTTTACAAGGCACTAGTCAAACCACAGCTGGAACACTAGATAGTTTTGACCCCCTTTATTGAAGGAAAGATATACTAGCATTGGAAGCAGTCCAGTGAAGGTTCACTAGACTGATACCAGGTAAGGAGGGTCTGTCTTGAGGGGAGGTTAAAAAAATGAGGAGAGCTAATTCTTTCTGAGATGGAAATAGCAGGGACACTGGCCATAATTTTCCAATTCCTGTTTGGCTACAGAGGACTGGAGGACAGCTAATGTGGTATGAAGAGAGCAAGGGATGAACCAGGGAAACTACACACCAGTCTGTCTAATCTCAGTGGTTGGGAAATTATTGGAAACAATTCTGAGAGAATTAATCTGCACTTAGAGGCAGGGATTAATCAATACAGTCAGCATAGTTTGCCTTTAAAAGGGAGGTCATGTCTGACCAACTTGATTGAATTTTTCAGACATGACAAGGTATGTAAATGAGGGCAGTATATTTGATGCAATCTACTTGTAGTCAACCAGCTTTTGATAAGGTACTGCATGAGAGGCAGATAGTTGGAAATTATCCATGATACTATATATTTTTTCTGTTCTATGGCACCTCTAATTTCCTGATTTACACTATATCCTACATTACCAATACTATTTGGCCTATAAACCACTCCTACCAATATTTTTTTGCTGTTTCTTAGCTCCAACCCAGCAGGTAAATTGGGATTCAGAATCAGGAGAAAAACTCACTAGTTATCCCTAATACAAAAGGTAGTTGTATTGTTTTGGAGGTCTGTCATCATCACCACAGAACAGCACTGCAGAGGTTCCTCATGGTAGTGTCCTTGGCCCCATCATTTTTGGTTGTTTCATCAATAACCTCTCCACCATCATAAGATCAGATGTGGAAATATCTTCTGATGAATGTACAACATTCAGCATCATTTGCGATTCCTCTAATTATTGAATTAGCCTCTATCTTTAAGCAGCAAGGTATAAACAACATTCACATCACACAGATGCCATGCAGTGACTACCTCCAACAAGAGCAAATCTAATCAAGTACAAATTTACTTTTGTACAAAGCCATTACCGTTGCTGAATCCCCAGTATCAGCATCCTCAAAGTTATCGTTCACCAGACATTGGGTGAGCCAACAAATAAGATGTTGGGAATACTGTGCTGAGTAACTGACTACTTATCTGTGGTGTAAGGCACAAATTAGAAGTGATATGGAAAATTCCCCACTTGTTTGGGTGATTGCAGCTCTAACAGTATTTGAAGCTTGATACTATCCTAAGCAATGAGGGCACTTGATTGGCACCTCATTCACTATCCGCTTTCACATGCTCTACCACTGATGTTGTGGTTTAGGTTTAGGTGTAGTAGTAGTACTACTACTACTACCTGCTTGGAACTATAGTGTCATTCTTTTACTTGTTGGATCACAATCCTGGGAGTCCCTTCCTCAAAGCACTGGGTATCCTCACAGCCCAAGGGCTGGAATGGTTCAAAATTGTAACTCCTCACAGTCTTCTCTGGGATAAAAAATGCTGGCCTTTCCAGTAATGCCCACATCTCTTGAATGGGGAAAAAAAATGATTCAGTTTGGCTTATCACTTGTAAACTGTTGTGCTGATGTTTTAATGCGCTATATTGCGAAGCATGCATTTCCAAACCAATACAAAATTTATGGAGACTGCGAACTGCCCACTCCAGGATTCCCCTCATGACTTCCTCAGTTGAATTCAATGTACTGTGAAAAATTACTTTTGCCACAAACATCATTGGAGTTGCCAGAAGGATTGCAGATATTTTCTAATCGACCTTTTCAGAGATGTTATGACACACTAGAGTAGGTGGGACACTATTCTGGGCATCCTAGCCCAGAGGTACAGACACTACCAAGGCACCAAGCTAAAGATTGCATATTTAGACATCAGTGAACCTTTTTTAAGTTGCAGTCGGGGCTCATTCCCACAGTCTTCTCAAGTGGCATTCCGGTGTAACTGCTGCCCTTGTCCTTCTAGATGGGCGTGAGATTGAAAGGTGATATCTAAGGAGCTTTGTTAAACTTTCGGTAGTGCATCTTTATAGATGGTACATACTGCTGCTACTGTGAGTCTGTGCTGGAGGCAGTGGATATTTGTAAATGTGGTGCCAGTTAGGTGTACTGTTTGAACCTGGATGATGTCGTGCTGCGTGTGGTGTTGGAGCTGCATGATCCAGCCAAGTGGGGGTTACTCCATCACAGGCCTTTTAACTGGTGGAGAGGCTTTGGGAAGTCAAAAGTGAGTTATTTGCTGCAGGATAAGAATTTAGGAACAAGGAGCAGGAGTAGGCAATTCAACTCTTCGAGCCCACTCTGCTATGTAACATGATCACGGTTGATCTTATCCTGTTGTTTTTGGTTCTTGTTCCTAATCAACTTATTCCCCAGCTACCCAGTTCATTCCTCTCCTTGGTAACTGTTTGAAGCTAACCCAGAATGTTTACCATCAAATACTGGAGCAGGTTTAAGAGGTTATACATGCATAAACACCTGCATCACAAAGAAGGGCCTTCCAGCCCATTTTGAGTTGGCACCAGTCAAAAGCAACCATCTAATTATTCTAATCCCACTTGCAATGCCAATGCAAGCATTTAAATACTCTTTAAACAGTATAAGGATTTCATGTCTTTACCACCCTTTTGAAGATCATGAATTCTAGATTTCCACCACCTCAGGTGAAAGCATCTTTCCTCTTGTCCCATCTAAACCCATCTCAACCCCTGCCACTTCCCTGAATTCTATGCTGCGCAGTTATTGATTGCATAAAGGAGAGGAGTTCCATCTATACCCCTCATCACAATCACATTCCCTTCAATCTCCACTGCTCCAAGGAAAGCAGTCCAGTCTATCCAATCTCTCCTCTTCATTAAAATTATCCAGCAGAGGCAAAATCCTGGTAAATTTGTCTCCTCTCCAGTACTATCATATCTTTCCTAGAATATTGGTTCCCGACCTGCGCACAGTACTGTAGCTGTGGCCTAACTAAGGGTTGCCTTCCAAATGTGGTGTAACCAAGATTCATTTCTTGTTCAAACTGATTAGCAGCTGTAATGGTTCAGCCCTTGTTGTTTTTATGACCTGCAAAATGCATGGAGATGTTTTGTTCCTAGTTAATGTTTAATAACACATGAGTCCATCTTGAGAACATCGGACTTGAAATGTTTCATTTCAAAGTGCTTGACTGTGCCTAGTCCTATACTACTTTAGAATTCTTGCATGGGCATGTAACATTCAACCTCTGGGAAAGACAGCTATTAAAGTTGACCAAGAGGAGTTTTTTTTAAAAAACCCTGTTGCCAATTTATAAACATATCATCATCTTGCTTTCAAACCTGCAGACTGCTTTTTAGAACTCAAAATTTCTATTGGGAATATGCTCACACCTTTTTGAATGTCTGCAGAGAGTCTATGCTGTCTGCAAACGTTTGGCAATATGATTGAAAAGGCAAAACTGAAAATAAATTGCTGGCATCTAACCTGACTCTGCCTACATATTTTACATTTTTTAGAGTTTCTCATCACGATTCCATCTCAAATTCAAAAAAATAATTTGGACAGAATGAATCAACTTCTGGAATTCGAACGTTTCAATATTTTTTTGTTTTGTATTCTTTCCTTCAGATATAGGGTCAGGACACAAGTCAGGACTTCCTTGACAGTTGAGAATCTGTAAACCAGATGTACATTCTTAGAGTCATAGAGATGTACACCACAGAAACCGACCCTTCGGTCCAACCTGTCCATGCCAACCAGATATCCCAACCCAATCTAGTACCACCTGCCAGCACCTGGCCCATCCCTCCAAACCCTTCCTATTCATATACCCATCCAAATGCCTTTTTTCATGTTGCAATTGTACCAGCCTCTGCCCCTTCCTCTGGCAGCTCATTCCATGCACGTACCACCCTCTCACCCTAAACCCTATGCCCTCTAGTTCTGGATTCCACCACCCCATGGAAAATACCTTGTCCTTTTATCCTATCCATGCCCCTCTTGATTTTATAAACCTCTGTGAGGTCACCCCTCATCTTCTGATGCTTCAGGGAAAACAGCCTAAGCCTGTTCAGCCTCAAATCCTCCAACCCTGGCAACATCCATGTAAATCTTTTCTGAACCTTTTCAAATTTCTCAACATCTTTCCAATAGGAAGGAGACCCAGAATTTCATACAATATTCCAAAAGTGGCCTAACCAATGTCCTGTATACAGCTGCAACATGACCTCCCAATTCCTGTACTCTTTATTCTGACCAATAAAGGAAAGCATACCAAACACACCCCCTTCACAATTCCTATCAACCTGTGACTCCACTTTCAAGGAGCTATGAGCCTGCACTCCAAGGTCTCTTTGTTCAGCAACACTCCCAGGGCCTTACCATCAAATCTTAGCAGGACTTAAATATTTAATTTCCCAAAAATGCAGCACCTCCCATTTATCTAAATTAAGCTCCACCTGCCACTTCTCAGCACATTGGCCTACCTGATCAAGACCCTGTTTATAATCTGCGGTGACCTTCTTCTCTGTCCACTACACCTCCAATTTTGGTGTCATCTGCAAACTTACCAACTGTACCTCTTATGCTCACATCCAAATCACTTGTATAAATGATGAAAAGTAGAAGATCCAACACCGATCTTTGTGACACTCCACTGGTCACAGGCCTTCAGTCTAAAAAACAACCTTCCACCACCACCCTTCTACCTTTTTGAGCCAGTTCTGTATCCAAATGGCTAGTTCTCCCTGTATTCCATGAGATCTAACCTTGCTAACCAGTCTCCCATAGGGAACCTTGTCGAATGCCTTATTGAAGTCCATATATATCATGTCTATCGCTCTTTTTCCTCCCCCCCCCCCCCCCCCAATGCTTTGTTACGACTTCAAAAATATGATTTCCCATGCACAAAGCCATGTTGACTCTCCCTAATTAATCCTTGCCTTTCCAAATACATGTACATCCTGTCCCTTCAACAACTTGACAACCATTGACATCAGGCTCACTAGTCTGTAGTTCCCTGGCTTGTCCTTACCACCTCTCTTAAATAGTGGCACCACGTTAGCCAACCTCCAGTCTTCCGGCACCTCACCTGTGACTATCAATGAACAAATATTTCAGTAAGAAGCCCAGCAATCACTTTCCTAGCTTCCCACAGAGTTCTATGATACACCTGATCAGGAACTGGGGATTTATCCACTTTTATGCATTTCAAGACATCCAGCACTTCCTCCTCTGTAATTCCTGCTGTGTTAGCAACAAAACTGAGCACATTAGTTTTAGATGTGGCTTGCATAACCAAACAATAATATTCATGATTTTTTTAATATTACAGCTGAAAAAGTATTTTCTGAAGCCCTATTTGTTTCACGTGGACTTGGGATTTTCGGTGATTTATTTACTTTGACTTCTATTTCCCTCCATAATCATCATCTTTTGTGCATTACATGCTGAAGGATATTTCCATAAACAGATTTACTTCTCTAGTTTACCTATGAGAAAAAGAGATGCTAAGTATCAATTTTACAACTATTGATATTCTTTCCTTAAATCTAACTTGCCTGTAAAATTCTAAGGATCTATATGCTACTTGGTCAGTCACAGTTTCTTAAATGTTTTAGGATTTGAATATGTTGGCATGATTGCATTTCTTCTTGTTCATTGCTAATTGCCAAGAAGGTCTTGATGGTCCACTAATCCTTTTTTATTTTATGGTTCTACATTGAAGACTCCAGGATATTGACCTAGCAAAGGTGAAACCATGCTGATTATATGGTCAAGTCAGGATAGTGTGTGGCATGGGTATATTTAATTTTCCATGACATTATGGTTCTCTTTCTTTATGATGTGAGGAGATGTTGTTGAAGTAATCTTGTTGAATTACTGACATACATCCTGTAGATGAAATTTACTGCAGCCACTGTGTAGTGTTGAATGGAATGCAAGTGACTTAGTTTTGGTATCATTGTCATTTTCTACATTGCTTAAAAAAAATTGTCTTCAACTTAATTTTATGCAAAATAAACATAATTGTCTGTTAGTGAAGAGGTTAGCATTCCTATTTGCTTCTTTTCTGTACTTTGTTATGCACCTGTCTCGTCCTCAGGCAGGTCATTTGGGATCAATACTGACTTGCTTCCATTCAGATTCAGTTGGGTCTGAGATGGTTGCTAAGTCCAAAACATGATTTGCAAAATGTATGTGGTAATTGAAGAATCAAACAAATGAGATGTTTGGAGATTATATGCTCCAGGTAAAGTCTCTTCCTGAATGAGTCTTTTCCATTTTGAGTGTTCATAGTTCCAAGATTTCCCAGAGTTGGAAGGTATGTTTGAATTATTTTGCCGTGTTCTCCAAAGTGTTCCTGCTGTCCTCTTGGGAATATCCAGCTGCAAATGAGCTCTGATTGGAGTGGTTGCTTTGAGAGCTTGCTGTATGGCATATTGATGACATGCAGAGTTGGTCTTGAGTAATGTTGCTGGGTCAGGCACCACAGTGGCTCAGTGGTTAGCACTGCTGCCTCAACAGTGCCAGAGACCCAAGTTTGATTCCTGCCTCGGGCAACTGTCTGTGCGGAGTTTGCACATTCTCCCTGTGTCTGTGTGGGTTTCCTCCGGGTGCTCAGCTTTCCTCCCACAATCCAAAGATATGTAGGTCAGGTGAATTGGGCAATTTAGCATGATCATAGTGTTAGGTGCATTAGTCAGGGGTAAATATAAGGTAGGGAATTGGGTCTTGTAGGGTTACTCTTTGGAGGGTTGTGTGGACTTGTTGGACCAAAGGGCCTGTTTCCATACTGTGGGGAACATAATCTACAATTAGCATCTTGGTACTAAACATGTTGACTTGGCTACGAGACTCTGTTATTGGGCCATCTTTCTAGTGACAGGATTTGGAGGATCTCTTGAAGACACTTGTTATGGAGTGCTTGCTGAAGGTGTCCAAGTCTCCGAAATATAACAGCAAAGGGATTATTGCTGCCTGGTAAACTTTGACTTTTGTCCTGGGTTTGAGAACTTGGTCCTCAAATTTTTCCTCAGTTGGTCAAAGGCTGAGCTGGCAATATCATCAAAGTGGGGCGTCCATCTAGCATTCTCCAGAGGTCCCAGCATCACAGGTACCTGTCCTCACCAAATCCAATCTCTCTCTATGCATGATATCAAGAAACTACCAAAGGCACTGCATGCTGGAAAGGCTTTGGACCCTGACAAAATTCCAACAATAGTATTGAAGGCCTGTGCTCCCTTCTCAAGCTTTTGAATAGATCTGGCATCTATCTGACAGTATGGGAAACTGCCTGAATGGGGAAAAAAAACAAGACCAACCCAACCTTGCCAATTACCATCCCAAAGTGATGGAAGGTGCCATTGGGCAGCACTTGTTTAGCAATAATCTGCTCACTGGACATTTCAGTTGGATTCTGACATACATGCAGTCCTTATTACTCCCTCCTCACTGTCTTGTGAGGAGAGGTTGAGTAGGTTGGAGTTTACAAGAATGAGAGGTGACCTTATTGATGCATACATGATTCTTGGACTTGACACTTAGATGTGGAAAGGCTGTTTGCCTTTGAAGAATCTCTGACCACTGGGCATAATCTCAGAATAAGAGGAATTTTGTCTCAAATGGTGGTAAATCTTTGGAATTCTTTTGCTATTGGCTGGATTGTTATGTATATTCCTGATGAAGGGCTTTTGCCCGAAATGTCTATTTTCCTGCTCCTCAGATGCTGCCTGACCTGCTGTGCTTTTCCAGCACCACTCTAATCAAAACTCTGGTTTCTAGCATCAGCAGTCCTCACTTTTTGCCCTGTTATGTATAAGGGCTGATGCCCGAAACGTCGATTCTCCTGTTCCTTGGATGCTGCCTGACCTGCTGCACTTTTCCAGCAACCCATTTTCAGCCCTTTTATGTATAGTCAAGGCTGAGGTCGATAGATCTTTAATCAGTAAGGGATTGTGGGCTGTGGAGAAAAGACATGAATGTAGAGTTGAAGATTATCCGATCAGCCGCTATCTCATTATATTGTATAGCAGATGTGATGGTGTGAGTGGCCTATTGCTGCTCCTATACCTTATGACCTTAAACCACCCACCATCCAGACCTGAATGTGTGTACTGCTGTGCTGTGTCACTGGGTTAAAATCCTGGAATACATTCCCAAGTAGCATTATGGGTGTATCTACAGCAAATTAACTGTAATAGTTCAAGAAGGCAGCTCATCTTCTCTAATGCAACTAGGACAATGTGCAATGAATGCTAGCATAGTCAGTGGTACCCACATCCCCCCCCCCAATCACTTCTTTACCACACTAGCAGTGTTCCACTATTGTCTTCTATTCTACATTTTACTTAAGGACCCCCCCGTGGAGAAAGTTATAGCACTTGGGATATTGTCAACAATAACTTTTATACCCAATTGAAATCTAATGGTTGAGTGAATGTTGCTGCAGTAGCACAAATAGTCATGGTAATGTTAATAATCACTCCATTTGCTATCTGTTCAATTTCCTCAGTCTCTGGTACTCTCCAGCTCACACTCTCACTCTCTTTTCATCTTGTTTTATAATGCAGCATTATAATATCAGGATGATTCTATATTTTGCTTTAAAGATCTGGCATGTGAACATTGCTCATACTTGTGGCTGTATTATATTATGTTATGTCAGTCGACCCAAAACGTTAACTCTGATTTCTCCCTACTGATGCTGCCAGACCTACTGAACTTTTCCAGCAATTTGTTTTTTTTTGTTCTGTTTATATTGTGTTCTGACTTGATTATGTTTGTAAGTCAGTTTATACAACAAGGAATCTATTTGTAACCCAGAGAGTGATTATATAATCGCATGACAGATTCTTTTTTAACTGGCATAATTTCTGCTAAACATTTAACAACAACTGGCAAGTGTTTCTTTCGGTATTTTAGACTAAAGCCTGGAATACAATACTGGGTTTAGGAAAAAAACTTGGCTGAGTTTCTGAATAGCACAAAACTAATGACAAATTGCAATGCAACAGTGGAAAAACACTAAATCTAATTTTATTTTTCCTCTGGCTATAGCTATAATTAGTTCAATGACACCAAATATTATACAAGCATTGGCTGCGTGAAGTCTAGTAGACTGAGGGATACTGAAGTGACTTGAATCTTATTGTAATCTTGATCAGTTTCACTTGGAGCAGTCTGCCTGATTTTATTTATTTTCCTGACCATTGAACTCTGGTTTGGCTGACTTATACTCTTAGATTGAATTGACTTTTTGTGCAAATCTTCAATTGTACAGTTGCGTTTTTCTCACAGCTGTTTTTTCAGTCAGCTTCTACTTACATTGGACAGAATCATTTATAATTTTAAATGATGCTATCTTCTTGGGTATCTTTGGTAATAATTTGAGCAATAATTCTGTAATTTGTGACTTGTAAGCAGAATGAGAGATTAGGTCCTGTCTTCAAAACACTAATTTTATGCTGTCTGTAAAAAGATGAAAAAAGGTTTGTTCCAATGTTGTACCACTATTGGGAAGGTTTATGGTTCTTTTTGGAATATCCTAATATTAAATGAGCACAGCAGCCATAACAGCTTATTCTTATCAAAAAAAGCAAAATACAAATGCTCGAAATCTGAAACAAGAATGGAAATTGCTGGAAATATTGAGAGCTGGCTGCATCTTTGGAGTGAAAAACACCCAGCAGGCCTGTCAGCTTGTGTCTTTTGAAGATTAGATTTAAAATTTTGAGGCGTTGTATTCAACATGAAACTTTATTTTTCTCTCTCTACATGTTGCCAATTTGGTGAGTGTTTCTGATCCTTTTTGTTTTTATTTCAGCTATTTCTTATGTCAGTTTCCAATATTTGTTCAGCAATTTACAATGAAGTTCTATGCATTGGACCACTGAGCTTTTGTTTTATTCAGCAGTTTCAATGTAATGGATTTATTGTATCAAAAATTTCATAGTGCTATCTGCTTATATTTGCCTACATATAGCAACTTATCTTTAATTGAGTTTATATAAAAAGAGTCATCCTAACTCTAAGAATTTAAAATGTGGGTTGGTAAATTGGGGATTTGTCTAGTAAATCAGCAAGGTTGAAATAATGTAGCTTGTGGAATTGCTGATGTGTTTTTTTTTTACTTTTTACAGGTGGCACTTGCAATTATGGAGGCTTAAGCAAGAAAGGAGTTGTGGGGAGCTTCCCTTCCCGCCCCCCCGCCTCTGGTGGCTGACTTTGGATGAATGATATTCAGGAGAGTGTGGATGTTTTGACTGGAAACTTACAAAAATGTTTATTTTCCATAGTAATATTACAATTAAATTTCTATTTTTGTCTATTTAATTGCAAGAAAGTGCCATATTATAGATAGTATTTTATATCATAGAGGAACAATCCTCTTACAAAACCAGCGCTGCTGTTATGTACTGAACTAATGTAACGAAGGATACAAGATTGCTAGAGTGCAGTGTTTTTATAACACCAGCACAAATCTAGCGCTTTAATGGTACAGCTTCCAGACAATTAAGTTCCATAGTCGTCCTCTGAGTTTACGACATTTTGAAGACCTGGAAGTAGGCAGAAGATGAATTCTGTGATGGCAGACTGCACTCCAAAGTGCCGCTCTCTGCAGCATGCCCTTGACATGATTTCAGTGTTGACTAAGGGAACTGAAAGTCAGAGTAAAGCCTTCCTTTCACTGTATTGCTACAATGCAACTTCCCTGAAAGATGGCTTTGGCAGAACAGTTCTACACATGGCTGCATCTTGTGGCAAAAAATCTGTTTTGGATTGGCTCCTCGAAAAGAAAGGGGCTGACCCTTCAGTGAAAGATAAAGAATCTGGATGGACAGCTCTGCACAGAAGCATCTTCTATGGACACGTTGATTGTTCTGTGTTTCTTCTCAAGGTACTATTTTGTTATGTTTGCACTTGTATTGATAGCCCAGTTAGTCTTGTTGCATCAGGTCTATATTGGTGCCAATGTTTCTGGATCTTAAAGGAAGAAAAGTTCCTCTACCACTTTTTTGTAATTTCTTTTGAAGGAAAGAAATCTCACTGCAGATCCAGGGAATGTAAATTCTCATCTCTGTCTAATGACATTAGTTTGAAAAGATTACTTAACAAAAAATCTAATTTTCGGACAATGGCAAGTTATCCTTTTAACGTGATAAAGCATCGCAAGGTACTCACAAAAGCTTTGTTAAACAAAATTTGACACTGCCATACAAAGTATTAATCAGCTGACTAAAAACTTGAGAGAAAGTGGTAGAATTTTAATGAATATTTTGAGGGAAGGGTGTTGGAGAGGTTTAGGGAGAAAATTCCAGAATTTAGGGCTTTGGCATCTGCAAACTCAGGCTACCAATGATATAGTAAAATATTCAATTGCCAGAAATTTCTGTTAATCCAGTGCCTTATATCAGAAAGAAATTTAATAGCTTGGAGATAATAGAGATGTTGTTGAGGTGTCAATGTAGACCAAAATGTTATCACCGCACATGGAAGCAAATTGAATGTTATGTATTTTTGGGCGTTATCGCTGAGGGGTGGCATTGTGCAGTCTTTTGAGAGCCTGCAGTGTCTCAAATTGGAAGAGAGTCACAAGCTTTCAGCAGTGTCTATCGTTGTCAAACCATTATCTATTTTCAGAAAGCACAAAAAGTTTGATTTTTGTAATGGGTCTACATGGACAGACAGATCCTACAGGGAATAAAAGCATAGAGTAGGTGTAAAAGGATCATTTTTATTTTTAGGGGTGTAATTGATCAGTGCAGTACTTCTTGATTGCACACAGGATATTGATGTAGGGGCAATGTTTGAAATTTGCTGACATCACCAATTTGGGCAATTTTTAGTTAATATTTCAAGTCTGCTGGAATACTCCCCACTTGCCTGGATGAATGCAGCCCCAACAACACTCTAAGCTTGACACCATCCAGGACAAAGTAGCTTGCTTGGTTGGCACTGCATCTACTCCCTCCACCACCAATGCTCAGTAGCAGCAGTGTGTACAATTTACAAGATGTACTGCAAGCATTCACCAAAGATCCTCAGACAGCACCTTCCAAACTCATGACCACTTACATCTACTGCCCTTGTCCTTCCAGATGGATGGGAACGCCACCACCTTTTAAAGTTCTCCTCAAGCCACTCACTATCCTGACTTGGAAATATATCATTTTTCCTTCACTGCCACTGGGTCAAAATCCTAGAATTTCCTACCTAATGGTATTATGAGTCACCCACAGCAGGTGGATTGCAGTGGTTCAAGAAGGCAGCTCACTACCACCTTCTCGAGGACAACTAGGGATGGGCAATAAATGCTGGCCAGTCAGTGATACCCACTCCCCACAAAATGATTGATTTTTAAAAAGAAATCACAGAAGTAATATATTGGTATAAGTCAATATCTAAGTTGGCACATTTATGTACCAAGTTGGACTTCCTATTTGTGTATCTTTTTAAAAAGACCAGAATGAATTGAGAACCATAACACAAATGTGGGATTATGACTGAAGAAATGTGTTAAAATTAGGGATTTCTGTAGGACTTTGTGGATGTTTTTCGAGTGAACGCAAAGTTTTGTGGCAAAGTATTGCTTTCACTAGCAATCCGAGGTATACCCTTAGATTTGTCATTGCAAAATCAATAAGAGGCTAGACTAATTGTTTGCAGATGCATATCAATTGCAACATTGTTTTATGGCAAATGGCTGTAGGAGCATAGACTGAAAGTCATTAAAAATATCGAATTGGCATTTACAAAGGACGAATGCAAAAAGATATGAGGAAAGAGCAGGATGATGTGATTAACCCAATTGAAACAAATTCTGGTTGTAAGACCCCTTTCCATGATCTAGTTGCTATAGTTATAACAAGGTTTAAAGTTACATTTTAGTGCTCTTAAAAATGGTTGTAATTTCTAGAAGTTTACTGACTTTTTTTCTGATTTTAGTTTCATTGTATGCTAAAATTAACTCTATTGTCTCTTGCTTTTTAAATATGCAACATTAATGGGCTCTGCTTCTACTTTTGTTTGCAGCATGGAAGTAGTCTTCATATACAAGATAAAGAAGGGTTATCTACACTTGACTTGGCCATGAAAGATAGACCATCACATGTGGTTTATAGAAAGACTGGTATAATTCTCTCTCCTTTCTCAATCTGTGGGTGTCGTAACTTAAAGTAAACATTTGAATTATTGTTTTAACTGTTGTAAAATCCTTTCAAAATCTCTTCAGTATCAGTTAAGTAATATGACTGAGTTCTAAAAGTTCATTTAACTATATATATCTGAGTAATGTGAATTAGAAGTCATCAGTCTATATTTTCTAATCCACTTGTTCAGAGATGCCATTATGCACTTCTAGAGCATGTGGGATTTGAACCTGGGGCTTCTGGTCCAGTGGTAGGGATACTACCACTGTCACAAGAGCCTTTGAAATCTTCAGTGCATACAATACCAGCTATCTGCACCTGCCAATGGAATAAGCAGTTAATTACCTTTTGGAAATAAGCTTGTACTTTTTATGCCATCAATATAGCAAACTCCAGGCTAGTGTAAAAATGCAACTTGATGTTCTCCGCCAACAATTTACAGTCTAAAGGTCATGATTTGCTGTGTGATGAGTTTCGTTGAAAGCTGAGCAAAGACTGGGGCGAAGCTGATGCGTGAGATGGTTTCTTGGAGGGAGGAAATAGAGGATCAGGTGACCTGCAGTTGGCATCAGTCACTGCTGTTAACAGACCATCTGCTTTTCCTCTTTGCTAGTTATGACATTTTAGCAAGATTGACTAAACATTCTAAAAGCACCATAAAGAAATTTATTAAAGACGTGTATAATTCGCTAACTCTGTTTGGAGTTCTAGCGTTGCAAAAACTAATTTGCAATGTCAGATATTTTTGGGTTATTTTTAATAAAGTTTGCTGTAATTGGCATTTTCTGTGATTAAATACTTTAACTGTGTGGCTCAGCAACATTACACTTAAGTGGTTTAATTGCTTTTGAATGTTTGACATGTATATTCAAATTTATTTTCCAGATCCCACTGAAGTCTATACCTGGGGTAACAACACTAATTTTACCCTTGGTCATGGAAGTCAACAAAGTAAGCATCATCCTGAGCTTGTGGACTACTTCTCTAGGTCAGGGATCTACATCAAGGAGGTATAAAAACTTTACTATGATCAAAAATCTTGTTTCAAAATCTCTCTATGCCGAATAACAGAGTCCTCGGCAGATATTTAACAGCTTTCTTAGACACAACCACAATTTAATTTTCAATCTGACTGTGCTTGGTAGCACTTTTGCCTCAATCAGGCAGTTATGGGTTAAGCTTCAACTTCAGGACTGTTTTTCTTATTCATTCACGGAATGAGTGCATCATTGGTTGGGTGAGCATTTATTGCCCGGGGCAGTTGAGAGTTAACCACGATGCTGTGGGTCTGGAGTCACATGTAGGCCAGACCAGATAAGGACAGCAGTTTCCTTCCCAGAGGACATTAGTGAACCAGATGGGTTTATCCAAAAATTGACAACCGATTCTCTGGTTATCATAGATTCTTAATTCCAGATACTTATTGAATTCAAATTCCACCATTTGCTTTGACTGGATTCGAGCCTGGGTCCCCAGAATGTTATCTGGGTCTCTGGATCAAGAGTCCAGCAATAATACCAATAGGCCATCACTTCTACTTGAGCAAATAACATAGGCTATTTACCCAAATATAATCTTTTGGATAAAATGTTCAGAGAGCCCGACCTGACTCTTGACTAGTACCTTAACCTGACTAGTTAAGGTACCCAAAGCACTACTTGAAGAATAAGGAGATCTCCTGCTGGTCATGCTAAATTTCTTTGTTAACAGCAAAATCATTGATCAAATTTTGCTGTTTGCAGGCTATTTTGCACCGAGTGGCTGCTGTATTTGTTCAGGAAGCAGCAGTAATTAAATTCAAAGTAACTCGGAGCAATCTGAGAATGAGGTGCTGCGTAGAAGCAATTGTTTCTTTCAAACAGCTTTCATGTTCGACTCAATCTGCAGAATCTCTCTTTCTGGTGCTGTATTTTAGGAATGAGCTATTTTAACTAGTGAAGAAATTGCACAACCATTGTTTCACTATTCTGGTTATAGTACAAATCAGAACAAATGTCCTGTGAGCTGCAAGATTAAAACCTCTTAAAATTTCTCTCTTTCAGTGAATACAAGTATTTATAACTTTTCTTGCATCAGTGGTCAATACATTGTGTTGACTTTGCATGAAGTGATACATAAGCTGCGGTATTTTTATTATAATTGATGGTTAGAAATAGTTTGGCAAAGAAGCAATTCAGACTAGTTAATCTTAATTGATGTGGAATGTAGTTTACTATTTATGGAATGTATGCAATCTAAATTAATGCTGCTGACTGGGATAAAAGTTAGCATGCACCATAATGTCTGAGTCTTGTTATCAGTCAGACCAGAGCATTATGGTGAGGTGGGTGGGGAAGGAGTTGATGCAATTTAAAATCAATAAAGCAGCATGTGTTTTGAACAGCATAAGCTGCTGTCAATTTACTTCAGCATTATTCTTGTTTAGTTCAGTTATAGGTTGAGATGTTGCCCATCCCCATTTGGCCTTGAAGACGATGATGTGTTACCTTGAACTGCCATTGTCTGTGTTGTGTAGGTATTTCCACACACTATTAAGGACTAAGTCCCATGATTTTTGATCCAGTGGTAATGAAGGAATGGTGATAAATTCCCCTTCAATTCTCACCATCAGGTATATAACTATAACGCCATTCCTTCAGTGTTGATAAGGGGAGATTCTGAATGGATGAATTCAGTGACATGGAAACACTACGACTTAGGTTCACCTCCAACTCTCACACGAGTCGTAGTGTTTCCATGTCACTGAATTGATGCAAATCCACTCTGAGTCTCTGTCTAGCAACATCCATAAATCCCAGAACCCTTGTTCCTAACAGCGCAGGAAGTGTGATTACCCTTCCCCTCTGTAGGTTACAGCAGTTTAAGAAAGTGGCTCACCACCATTTTTTGCAAGGACAATTAGGGATGTTCAGTAAATTCTGGTCTAATCGGTGGCATCCATATCTGTTGATTGAATCTGGGAAAAGAAACTTCATTTTGCTGGCCATGTAAATACACTCAAAGTTCAGGACCAAGCAGCACATTTGGAACCCTATTTACTACCGTAAGCACTCAATTCTTCCAACATTGCTGCATAATGCAGTGTGTACCATATATACAATGCACTGGTGCAACTTACCAAGGCTCTTTAAATGGAACCTTCGAAATTTATGCCAAAAACTACTAGGGAGGTCCAGGGCAGCAGGTGCATAGGAACATCACTACATGCGCATTCTCCTTTAAAGATGCACACCATTCTGACTTGGAACGATGTTGCTGTTCCTTCACTACCCATGGGTGAAGATCCTGGCAGTCCCTTCCTAACAGTACTGAGTATCTACATTACATGGACTACAGTGGTTCAAAAAAGGCAGCTAACTGCCACCACCTTCTGGTCAATTTGATATAAGCAATAAATTTGGCCAAGATTGATGTGCTTGCAGCCTGTGAACAAAAAAAAATCATGTTGAGGGTATTTATATTTGGAAAAGCAATAATTAAATCTGATCAAGCCAGTCAACAACATCCTCACAATTCTCTATTCTACCCAGCTTAATATCATCAGTATATTTTAGATATTTTTCCCTCCATACCATCTTTTATATTTTAAAATATAAAGGGCTGACAATTCACCAGAGCCTGATTTAATGTGCATCCCAGAGTATTAAAGGAAGTGGTCCTGGAAAGATTAGGTGTATTAGTGGTCATCTTCCAAACTTGAACAGAGTCTGGACACATGGGTTAGAAAGATAGAGAAAAGTGATTTGCATACCAGTTCGCCTACATCAGCAGTAGTGGTAAGTGTAAGAATATATTAGAGGGTGGTAGGTGCCTGGAATGAGCTGCCAGGGAGATGGTAGAAGCAGATATGATAGCAACCTTTTAGAGTCATTTAAACAAACTTGAACCGGTAGAGAACTGAGGGATACAGACTATCTAAAACAGATGGAATTCGTTTAGAATGGCATTGTGACGCAGACATGGTGGGCTGATGGCCTGTTCTATATTCTATTGTATTGTTTTTATGTTTGGAAACGGAAATTGCTTTTTAATATTACTTTAAGAGACTGAAATCTTTACAGCTCACAGCTTAAGGTTACCGGGTAGACCACTTGGGACTCCGATGAGGAAGCCATTCCTTTACCCAGAGAGGGTGAGCCTGTGGAATTCTGTCACAGAAAGCAGTGAAGCCAAAATATTGAATGTTTTCAAGGAGGAGTTAGATCTAGTTCTTGGTTCTAAAAGGATCCAAAGTCAAGGGGAGAAAGCAGGAAGAGGGTACTGAGTTGACTGATCAACCATGATCCTATTGAATAGTGGAGCAAACTCCGAGTCAAATGGTCTTTTCCTGTCTTCTATGTTTACAAATGTAAGGTAACTATTACTTAAGTATATAATTGGGAGCAATGAATAAAGTAGTTAGCCTGTATTTAAATAAAGTGCTTGACTTTTTTTATTTTTTAGGTTCTGCTTTGCAAATTTCATTCAGTTTTCCTTTCACAAAAAGGTCATGTGTATACCTGTGGCCACGGCCAAGGAGGTCGACTTGGGCATGGAGATGAGCAAACGTACCTTGTAGGTAGAAATTCTGTTAATTTTTTTTCTTTATGCATGCTTGCTTGCCTTTTTTTTAAAGAAAGTAAATAAGAGATTTTGAAAAATCATGGAACAATATTATCGCATGGCTCACTGAGGTTTTCCTTTGCACTCTGGTCCCTGGTGACTGCCCAGGAAACAAACTCCTATTGTCTGTGGGCCGCAGTGAACATTTCCTTTTGCTGCAGCAAGGCTTGACCTTCTCAAGTAGAGTGTCAAGCTTGGGATGTTGCTGACAAAGTCATGGTTTTTTTTAAGCCTTTGTGAGCTGAAGAAAATTCAATTCCTCTCTGATCAAGGAAGAAGTGACTGGTAGAATGCATTATTACCTACTTTCTAACTTTCTGGCCTTTCTATTCTGGCAAGCCAAGATACCATAAAGATTTCAAAGTCTGCAAACCCAACCGCAGGATGCAAATGCAGCACTGACTTCCCTTCCATCAACCTGGACTTAAATTCCTGCCCCGAAAGAGAGTGAAATGCTGGGAGGTGTGATGAGACAGCATGTTTACTCACCTGCAAGTAGCCCTACTCTTTAGCATAGGAAAAATCTATTTCTTTTTTTTTAAAAAAAGAGGCAAAGCAGGCAGTGTTTTTAACTTGAAGAATGGCAGAACCATCAATGTGTTCTCTGGAACAGTGAATGGCAGATTCTGACTTTTGCATAGGTGAACCTGCTGGAAGTTGTGCTTTTGCACCATCAATTACATTTTTCAAAAAGAACTTTTTCTATCATGAGCCAAAAACTTGGTCAGTACACCCAGGAGACAGCATTTGCATGTCACAAGTTTGTCACCTATGGTTTTTACTGGCATTGGGAGCTCCTGACAGTATTGCCCACAGGATCAACAGAACACTTGAGCCTGTCCACCACTGAAAGGATTCCTGGAAATCCTGGTAGGATCATTGGTCATGGTAGATTGCAGGAGGTGAGTAAGGGGACGTTTGCTTAAAAAACTGAGATGTGAAGGAATTCCATCTGAGAATAGTAAAATTCTGGAAATCTTTAACCTGGAGAATTACAGAGGCTATAATCAAAGTACTTAAAGAGGAGGTATATAATTTTTTTGAAATGTTGATGAGTTGAGAGTAATGCTAGCACAAAAGAGCAGTTTATGCCTATGATATCGCAACCATGGTCTTATAGAATGGTGGGGGTAGCTCAAAAACTAATGTCCTACTCCTAACCATATTTCTTATGTTCTTGTGTACTCTGTCCATTTACCCTGTCAAGGCCCTTCAGGATCTCATATATTCCAATCAAAGCATCTGTTGCTCTTATCTTCAATGTTTACAAGCTGACCCTGCCCAGTCTTCCCTCATAAGACAATCTGCTAATTCCAAGTATTAGTTTAGTAAACTGTCTTTGAACTGTTTCCAACACACTTATGTCATTCTTAAAAAGGATTTAAGCAATCAGATCTCTTGTCTGTTCATTCAAATCATTCATACAAATTGTGAAGAGTTGTGATCACAGCACTGATCCTGAGACAACTATATCATCTTGCCAACCAGAAAATGACCAATTTAGGTCTAACATATTTTATTGATTAGCTAGAAAAAAAAATCTAGGAGGAAGATGAGGACTACAGATGCTAGAGAGTCCGTTGAAAAGTATGGTGTTGGGAAAGTACAGCAGGTCAGCCAGCATCAAGGGAGCGGGAGAGTCAACATCCCTGAATAAGGGCTTATACCTGAAACATCGACTGTCCTGCTTCTCTGATGCTACCTGACCTGCTGTGCTTTTCCAGCACCACAATTTTTGACTCAATGTTTAGGGAGATATAACAATGATCTTTTATTTTCTGCCATAACCTTTCATGGGGCACCTTATTAACTGGAATGAAACACCACCACCTGTTCCAAAGCTGTGTTGTAAAGGCAGTTATTTTTACTCCTCCCTTGACTAATCAGATACACTGATGCTCAGGAAATCTAGCCAGCAGTTGTTTAAAATAAAAAATGTCAATGGAAGAACATAACCTTACAATATTTTGAGAAGGTTGACTTAAATCCTCAGAATGGGTTGGTCATTTAATTGATTGCCCTGCGCACCCCCCCCCGCCAACAAAAACCTGTTCACATCACAACTTCTAAATCCCACAGTGGGAATTCCAGGATTGAGTTACTCATTATTTTTTACTGCCTCCTGACCTGAAGGCTTGATTTTGCCTGAAGACTTTGAATAATATTTTATAAAACTTTTCTGGGATGAGTTAAAAGCAATGATTTTCATATTTGCCCACAAATGTTCACAAGCTTATAATGAACAATTCTTTTGAGTCTTTGGAATAGACATCCAACGAGTTTGAGCTATTGATAGAAAGTGTGTGTGCGTCTTGCCAATTTTCTCTCCTGAGGGCACTACTTTCTCTTTGAATGGAATGTAGGGGTGACAAGAGTTCCCGCTCTTGTTCTGATTACTGATCTCTGCTTGTCAGTATGTGACATCGTGGTCAGATGTTAGCATCCCAACAATCTCTCTGGATCTCGATTAGGGGAGGAAATTCTGGCATTAATTTCTTTTTGAAACTTTGAACCAACAGATTGTGTTTGGTTAAATCCTTTTGTGGTGTCTGAAAGAAAATACAACATAGGAGCCGCCTTCAGCTCTCCAAGCCTGTACCAACACATTTGTCCTTCCATACTAAGACTGTCTTCACTTACAGGATTCATATCCCTCTATTCTCTTTCTATTCATATATTCATCCTGGTGACTCTTGAATGCTGTTATTGTGTCTGCTTCCACCACCAGCTCTGGCAGTGTGTTCCAGACTCTCGTGTAAAAAATGTCCCTTGCACATTTGTTTAAAATTCCTGTTTACTGCATAATTTCCACCTGTATGTGACCTTCGAAAATGCATCACCTCGAATTTGTCTAGATTAAACTCAATCCATCATTCTTCTGCGCGTGCCTCCCACTGATCTATACTCTGTGGTATCCTCTGACAGTCGTCCTCCACTCCCAATCTTTGCCTTGTTCGCAAACTTACTAATTAGACCAGACACGATTTATGTAGATTACAAACAGCAGAAGTTCCAGCACTGATCACCACTAGTCGCAACTCTCCATTCTGAAAGCATCCTTCTACTGTTACCCTGAGTCCTATGACTGAGTCAGTTCTTTATCCATCCTGCCAGCTCACACCTGATATCATGTGACTCCACCTTTTTGTACCAGTCTGCCATGAGGGCCCTTGTCAATGGCTTTACTGAAGTCCATGTAACATCAACTACTTTTCCCTCCTTAATCATCTTTGTCACCTCCTCAAAAACTCTATCAAGTTAGTGAGGCTTGACCTCTCCTGCAACACAATCATGTTAATTTCAAAGCAAATCCAAACCATGCATGGCTTTTTCTTTCATTTAAAATTTCCAAAATTGAAATTTGCAAAATGCTTAAACAGGATAGGTAGGGTATGATGTTCCCCTTGTTGAGAAGTCTAGAACTAAGGAGCACAATTTAAAACTGATGGAGAATGCCACTTAGGCTTGAAATATGGAGAAATATCTTTACTTAGAGGGTTGTAAACATTTGGAACTCTTGATTTAGATAAATTTTGAGATGCCATGAAAAAGACAATGTGGCCCACCATTACCTCCTGGCAAGATATTGCTGGGCAAGTTGTGTAAAGATTTCAAATGAGACATTTTGATTGTACGGCACATTTACTGTATAATGTTTTTACTGTCTTATTTAGGTTCCTCGACTGGTGGAAAGTTTAGCAAGCCATCGTTGTTCTCAGGTGGCAGCTGCAAAGGACCATACAGTTGTTTTGACAGAAGATGGATCTGTTTATGCTTTTGGACTGAACACTTATTATCAGTTGGGCATTGTACCTCCACCAGTCAACAGTAGTATACCAAGGCAGGTACGTATGGGCAATTGTTTTTGTTTTTTGGGATGCCTGCCTAACAATGGGCCATTGATGTTCTTTAAAGAGTCAGTTTATTTAAACCATTTAATGCAAACTTGAAATTTTTAGGGTCATTATCCGCAATGTTTTCAAAATAAAATGAATATAAAATAACAATTTTTTACTATGAGCATCTTTCTTAAGAGTTGAGGCTGAACAAAATTATGGAAAATTTCAAATTCTTAGAGTCAAAGAGATGTACAGCATGGAAACGGACCTTCGGTCCAACCCGTCCATGCCGACCAGATATCCCAACCCAATCTAGACCCAACTGCCAGCACCCGGCTCATATCCCTCTAAACCCTTCCTATTCATATACCCATCCAAATGCCTCTTAAATGTTGCAATTGTACCAGCCTCCACCACTTCCTCTGGCAGCTCATTCCATGTATGTACCATCCTCTACGTGAAAATGTTGCTCCTTAGGTCGCTTTTATATCTTTCCCCATCACCCTAAACCTATGCCCTCTAGTTCTGGACTTCCTGACCCCAGGGAAAAGATTTTGCCTATTTACCCTATCCATGCCCCTCATAATTTGTAAACCTCTAGAAGGTCACCCCTCAGCCTCTGACGCTCCAGGGAAAACAGCCCCAGCCTGTTCAGCCTCTCCCTACAGCTCAAATCCTTCAACCCTGGCAACATCCTTGTAAATCTTTTCTGAACCCTTTCAAGTTTCACAACATCTTTCCGCTAGGAAGGAGACCAGAATTGCACGCAGTATTCCAACAGTGGCCTAACCAATGTCCTGTACAGCTGCAACATGACCTCCCAACTCCTGTACTCGATATTCTGACCAATAAGAGAAAGCATACCAAACATTTTCTTCACTATCCTATCAACCTGCAACTCCACTTTCAAGGAGCGATGAACCTGCACTCCAAGGTCTCTTTGTTCAGCAACACTCCCTAAGACCTTGCCATGCAGTGTACAAGTCCTGCTAAGATTTGCTTTCCCACAATGCAGCACTTTGTATTTATCTGAATTAAACTCCATCTGCCACTTCTCAGCCCATTGGCCCATCTGGTCCAGATCCTGTTGTAATCTGAGGTAACCCTCTTCGCTGTCCACTACACCTCCAATTTTGGTGTCATCTGCAAACTTACTAACTGTACCTCTTGTACTCTCATCCAAATCATTTCTGTAAATGACAAAAAATAGAGGACCCAGCACCGATCCTTGTGGCACTCCACTGGTCTGAAAAACAACCCTCGTCCACCACCACCCTCTGTCTTCTACCTTTGAGCCAGTTCTGTACCCAAATGGCTAGTTCTCCCTGTATTCCATGAGATCTAACCTTGCTAATCTGTCACCTTATCAAATGCCTTGCTGAAGTCCATATAGATCACATCTACTGCTCTGCCCTCATCGATCCTCTTTATGGAGTATGAACTTCTGACTGTTTTGTTTGTTTAGGTTCTACTGTTTGTCATGGGGTGGGTCTTGAATTTTGTGATTTTATATTTTTAGAAGTTTCAAAAGCCTTTTAGCCTGGTCCTTTTTTAAGAGGTAAAAATGACCGTAAGATGTCAGAGTCGAAGTTTGGCATTCAACCCATTGTGATTGTGGCTGATCTGATAATCCTCACTCCGTTTTCTCGCCTTTTCATCAATTACTGTAGATTAAAAATCTGACTATCTCATCCTTGAATGTACATTTTTTTAAAAACTGTATCCTTTTGAGAGAAGAAATTCCTCCCCTCTCTTTAAATGTGTGATCCCTCTTATTCTGAGATTATGTCCTCTGGTCCTAGAATCTCTCATATAAGAGGAGCCTTTATTGAAAGGTTTAGGAGGAAAAGCAGGCAAGTAGGAATAATTGGGCAGCTCTTTTTGAGTAAAAGCAAAATAATGCAGATGATGGTAATCTCTCCAATCCTTTATTTGAATGGAATTGGCATGGAATGGCCTTATTCAGTACTCCAAGGTTCTAAGATTGTATTTTGATTCTTGGAGGAGTCAAAGAGGAAATTTTATAGCTGTTAAAGTTGAACAATTTTCTGTCACTTCATTAAATGCTGAAGGTTCAACTGGAAATACCTAGTGTCTTACTGAGCATCGTATTTTAATTGTAAGATTAAATAATCTTAAATTGCAATTCTAATTTGTAGATCCAAAGAAGTTTGATTAAATTTTGTTACGGGATTAAGTGCTTTAATTTAAAATCTTGCTTTTGAAAGCTATTCCTGAAAATGTTTTCAGATCCACTCAACTCAATATTTTATGAAACTTGTAACTTTTTCAAAACTTACAGATAGAGCAAAATTTTGTGTGCTTTTATAGAGGGCTTAGAACTATAGAAATTGCGATCTTGATTTTGTATTCCGCTTAATTGCATATGCTTTTAGTAACATTGCACCACTGGTATTTGAGTACCAGTACAATTTCCATTACAGTAAGGATTTTTGTAAAACTATATATGGAAACTGCTGGTTTGAAATAATACATAAGGGAATGTTGTGTGTTTTTACTTTCATGTTTGTGAATCTCTACATCTCTTAACCATTTGTGAAGGTACAGTCCAAAACCCTTAAAGGAAGAACTGTGATTGGAGTTGCTGTGGGTAGGTTTCACACTGTTCTGTGGACAAGGGAAGCAGTATATACCATGGGTCTGAATGGTGGCCAGCTTGGTAAGATGTATAAGTTGTTTACATAATGCTTGCAACGGTGAATTAGCTATGTTAGCTCTGCATGTGTATAATGCTGTGACCGTATACATTAATTACTGTATTTAAAGTTTTTTCACTTTGAATTTTCCTTCACTTTCTTTTAAAATAAAGTACTGCCAGCATCTTTTATAACTTGAGTTAAATACAGGATAAACCCATAATGTTTGGGTCAGTTTTAAAAGTGAACAATGTGACATTTTAGCTTTGAATACTGTTTGTCTTTGCATCTATATGATACCGCAATTGTTTAGTGTATGATTAAATGAGTTTACTTGAGACTCTTGCAGCTGTTGGAGGAAGGAGAATGTTATTCTCCTAGTACGAGTAGGATTTAGACCTTTGTCATTGTGCTGCACTACTATCTTTTATGTTTCTAATCTGTGTCCTTTTTAGCACTTTATGAATATTATGTATGTGGGCAACTTTAAAGTCAATTTATGTACATGTATAATTTTCGACTTCTCAGTGACAACTTTTTTAGCATTATTTAGTAACTTGTGTTGTGATTAAAAAGTATTTTAAGGTGATTGTACTATATTTGTAAATTCTCTTTAAATGAATAATACTTGTAGCTGCTTGCAATGCATGGCTATTTGGTTTGCCCTTCACAATTTTTTGGGATGTCAACATTTAATTATTATTCTGCTACATAAGTTAAATCCTGTTCTTTGAGAATTCTGTGGTCCAGCATGCCAATATTTTCCATTTATCTGAATAATTTATTAAGGTTACTTAATGGATCCTAATGGGGAACGATGTGTGCTTGCACCTCGGCAAGTATCGGCTTTGCATCATAAGGACATAGTGATCTCTCTCGTAGCTGCAAGTGATGGGGCCACAGTGTGTGTTACGGAAAAGGGAGATGTTTATCTGTTAACAGGCTATCAATGCAAGAAAATTGCTTCCAGGTATTTATTTTCCTTCATTTAAAGTTTCGGGCTCTTTCCAAGAATTGCAGTTGAGATCTATACACCTGAATTTGTAAGACACGGTTTCTGATAGCATCTCTGTTGCCAATGCACAGAGTGAAAAATTAAGCTTGGACATTTAATATATTCAATTCTTGGTAGTGCCTGGTGATATTCTGAACTTAAATGTTTTATTCAAAGCTCCCCACAAGGGCTGGCACATTTGTTCAGGGGCTTGCATTTTATGAATGGCTGCTTTGATTTTGTTGATTCCTGAGATGAGTGATTTGTCTTAAGAGGAAAGAAGATTTGAGTATATTGGGCCTAAAAGAGTGAGAATAAATCTTAGTGAAACTTGGAGGATTCAGTGGTGGCATGACAGGGTTGATGAGAAGATAATCAAGAATTTGACTTTTTCTGCCTTTAAACTATTCAAGGACTTTGCTTCCACCATTTTTGTTGTTTGAAGAAGAGCTTCAAAGAGAAGCAACTATTTGAGAAAAAAATTCTCATCTCCTGTCTTAAATGACTAACCCCATATTTTTAATTTGGCGGCACGGTGGCTCAGTGGTTAGCACTGCTGCCTCACTGCACCAAGGACCTGGGTTCAATTCTGGCCTCTGGTGACTGTCTGTGTGGAGTTTGCAAAATCTCCCTGTGTCTGCGTGGGTTTCCTCCCACAATCCAAAGGTGTGCAGGTTAGGTGAATTGGCTAAGCTAAATTGCCCAGAGTGTCAGGTGCATTAGTCAGGGGTAAATGTAGGGGAATGGGTCTGGATGAGTTGCTCTTCAGAGGGTCGGTGTAGATTTGTTGGGCCGAAGGACTGGTTTCCACATTGCAGGGAATCTAATCTAACCAGTTACCCCTAGTTCAACATTCTCTTATCAGGAGAGACATTCTTACCATATACATCCTGTCAGACCCAGAGGGTTCTTAACATGTTTTAATCAAGGTACCTATTGCACTTTTTTCAACTTCAGTCGATATAAGCATAGCTTGTCTGACCTTTCCTCATAAGACAACTTACACATTCTAGGTATTTGTCTACTAAATCTGCTCTGAACTATTTCCAGTGCATTTCCATTCGTTCTTAAATAAGTCAACCAATAGTACTAATAGTACAGTACTAATGTTAGTAGTACAATACTCCAGATATGGTCTCACCAGTGCTCATAATTGGACTATAATCGTCTTACTTACAATTTCCCTTGCAGTAAATAAAATTTTATTAGCTTCCTAATTATATGCTATATTTGCATGCTAACCTTTTGCAAGAATCTGGGGGCACCTAGATTCTGTGCATCTTATTTATGTTGTGACTCATGAGAAAAAGTTTAAATTTTAGTTTATATTGTTTAGAGAGAAAGAGTCCCTTAAGTATGCAAAATCTCAGGTGGGCTGGAGAATAAATCCAGAATATGATTAAAATAAACAAGTTAGCCGAGAAGTTTAACTAAGTTACTGAGAAAAAGAAATTAAAGCTGACATTAAAATTTATATAAAAGGCTGTTCCAGACATTTCTCTCTCATTCAGGAGTGCAGGTGCAATCTCGAAGCACGTTTAGATTATATCCAGTTGAAAGTTTGGTAGAGTTTTGGAATCTAATGCCTTCTAATGTTCTTTGCCATATCCTGGATGTTCTTTGTTATTGCTAACTTTTTTTTTGTATGTATGATAATTTATCTTTCCAGGAGGTGCTGAATTTAATTATTTTCTTGGGTGTGCAGGCAGTTAAACTTGAAGAAAATTCTTGTTACTGGTGGACACCTGGATCATAAAGTTGATCCTCAAGTACTTAACGAGGGAGGTGGTGAAAAAGTTTGCATACTTGGCCTTGATGAATCTGGCACAGTAAGTGAAGGCGTGCATTTTCCTTCTCCCTCTGTCTCTTAATGTTATGCATCCCACGTGCACTCGGGATCAGCAGTGCAGAGATTTAATGTAGTATTTGAAGCTGCATGGTATGTTGCTAAGTGGAGTTAGTTGCACCATTAGGTACAGTATTGGGAAAATGTGTTTTTCACTCCCGGTAGCTGCATCTAAAGATGACATAAGCTGTTACCGTGAAGTAACGTGATTCTGTTCGTTCTTTTCAGCTCCAGGAAGTGTCTTCTGGTGGGCTAGAAGACAAGCAGGGGTGGGGAGGAATGTCCTTCAGAGAACAAAAAAACCTTTGCTTTGTTATTCAGCTTTATATCCTTTCTTCATTTAAAAATAAGTTGATAGCAACCTCACAGCTGAAAGAATTTATTTATTGCCACATGTTTATAATATCAATAATAAACAAGATAAATGTTTTTCCTTGTGCAGGTATAGCTGATCTTTTGTAAAAGCCAACTGCAATACTAATTCATTTCAGGGAAGGAAGTCTTACCTATTTGGATCCATATGTAATGTTTGACGTTCCCAACGGTTTCAGCTCAGAGCCTGAGCTGGAGGGTGAACTACAGGTGCTGCAACTTCAGGGATGGTGTTGGTTGCCTGGATTCTTTTTTATCTGGAAACCGTTACACCTCTGAAGATGGTGACATCTGATTTGGTCAGCGTTCAGGGACAGGAGAGTGTAATTGCGAGTGTGGGAGCTAGGATAACTCAGAAGGCAGGTGTCTTTCTTTTGCAATTGTTCAACAATTTTGAAATGTTTTCATCTTGTTTGGATGAGATTGTGTGCACTGTGCACGATTCTATTTCTACCCATATTCCTATATGGCTCAGAAACCCGCCAACATGCAACAAGCTGCAGAAGAAACAAGAATGCTTAAAATTCCACAGACAGACTCAGACAAATGAGGGATATTTGAAATGGTGAGAGAAAGAGAGAATGCTGAGATGAGCTAATTGACTGTGGCACTGCATACAGGCAGCTGTTCAGGCGTGGTGACGAAGGAGTAATGCGTGGTACGTGGGACAGTATGGAGAGGGCACTTGACAAAGACTGTGTCCAGATGGCTATGTTGCCAGCTGGTGTCAAGATTCAGTACACCATCAGAGTTGGAGAGAACTTGCAATGCGATGGGGAGGATCTGGCCTTTGTGGTCTGTATCGGTACCAACTGTGTAGGCAACTCCGGAGGAGGTTCTATATCATTGGGATGAGGAGCTCGGTGTCAGGTAAACAACCCGAACCTCAAAAGGTGGTAACCTCCAGGATATAACCTAAGGCATATACATTAGGCTTGGGGCAAATCAGATTGGAGAGACGAATCTGAGGCTCAAAGATTGGTGTGGGATAGTGAATTCTGGTTTGTGGCACTCTGAGAAAAGTGGGAATTGCACTGACTGGATGGCCTCAGCCTGAATGTGCTGGGACCGTTCTTGTTGACTGCATAAATAGGGATGTACAGACAATTTTAAATTAATTAGTAGGGGTGAGGGATCAAATTTGTAAGGGGTCGTAAATTAGTAGAATCAGAACCAAAGAGAATTATATTAATATAGGGAATAGCAAACAGTCTGTGACCTGTCACTACGATTGCCGTGGATGAATATAGGGCATGAATCTAAGAGCAAATCAACCGAGAAGACTAGAATTTACCAAGAGTAAAATTAAAAGCACTGTATGTCAGCATATGATCTCAAACCATGTCAACTGAGAGTGCAAATAGAAATTCATAAGTATGATCTGGTAGCCATTATAGAGACATGGCTGCAGGATGAAATGGATTGTTGCTTGAATCCTGAAGGATATAAGGTATTTAGTAATAAGAGGAAGTTCTGCAAATGTACAGGGTTGGATCTGTTTGCTAATTTTGATATTCGTACAATAGAAAGGGATGATGCAGGTTGAGTAAATCAAGATGTGCGAGCCATTTGGTTAGAAATGAAAAATAATAAAGGCAGGTAGTTACATACCCCCTTTGTTCTCATGTTCATGTGCAGATACAGCAAATGCGGATGAATAAATGTGAGGGTATCCACTTTAATATCGTAAATAAGCAAGCAGATTATAATCTGGCAATAGGTTGGGAAAGTGCAATGAGACATAGGTGTCTTTGTGCGCCAGCTGCTGAAAGTAAGAATGCAGGGGCAGCAGACAGTAAAAGCAGCAAATGGTATTTTGGCCTTCGTAGTGAGATGACTGGAGTGCAGGAGCAGGTATGTTTTTGTGGGTTTTTTGTTCTTTTGCAATTGTACAGGACATTTAAGATCACACCTGGAGTAATGTGCGCAGTTTTGATATCCTTTTGCGGGAAGAAGTTCTTAATATGGAGGGAATATAAAGAAGGTTGAGCAGACTATCTCATACCATCCCAGGAGTCCGTCTCCAGACGGATGTCTACTACAAACCCACAGACACTCATAACTGCCTGGACTACACCTCCCACTTAGTATCCAGCAAGAACTTTCATCCCATTCTCCCAATGCCTCTGCCTCCGCTGCATCTGCTCGAATGAGGAGACATTCCACTCGTGAGCATCCCAGATGTCTACCTATTTCGAACAATGTGCTCTTTCTTCCTCTGTCATCCAGACCACCTTCCACTGCACCACCTTCGTTCTCTTTTCCACAGCTTAAAACTCCCCTCCAAATGTAATAAAGGCAGAGTTCCTCTTGTCCTCACCTACCACTCCACCAGTCGCCACATCCAACGCATCATTCTCAAACACTTCCACCAACTCCAACTAGACCCCATCCATCTTCCCCTCTCCACTCCTGACTACCTTCCACAAGGACTGTTCCCTTTGACAGTCCTTAGTTTGCACCATTCCCCCTCCCCCAGACCTCCAGGTACATTCCTCTGAAACTAAAAAGATGTAAAACCTGCTGATACACCGCTCCTCTCCATCCACGGCCCCCAAACAGTCCTTCCAGGTAAGACAGAAGTTCACCTCCTTCTCTTCCAACCTAGTTTACTGCATCAGGTGCTTCTCATGTGGTCTTTACATTGGGGTGACCAAACTTAAACTTAGGGATTGGTTAGCCAAGCATCACAACCAGGCCCGAAGGGGCCGTTTGGACCTCCCAGTCACTGCCCATTTTAATTTCCTTTCCCACTCCCTTTCCGACATGACCATCCTTGGCCTCCTCCATTGTCACAACGAACCACTCTGCGAATTGGAGGAATAGCACTTTATCTTCCGTCTGGGCATCCAACAGCTTGAAGGGCTCCACATTTGAGTACTCCAATTTCAAATAATCTCCCTTCCCATCACCCTACTCCCCCAATGATTGGCTCACTGTAGGCATCAATCTCTTTTTTTTTTAAACTATGACTAGAACTCTTGCCATCTCTTCTGTTCTTCCATCTCCCACTTTGTCAACATGCATGTACCATCAATTTCCAGGACTTGTCTGTTCTGAAGAAGAATCATGGGACTTCAAACATTAACTCTGTTTCTCTCTCCAAATGTGCTGCCAGACCTGCTGAGTTTCTTCAGCTCTTTGATAAGTAACTTTGAAATAAAAACAAAGTGGCATACATATCTCTAATAGTAATTACATGATTAGGTGAAACATGAAGGAAAAAATAATGAGCTTGTCAGAAAGGCATGCCGATAAAGATGGGGAGATCTTAATCTACATATAAACTGGAAATGTCAGCAAGGCAAAGGTCGCCTAGGTGAAGAGTTTCTGGAACAAAGCAGGAATTGTTGGGAGAACTCTGATGTGAAGAGAAAGCAGAGTTAATGTTTCTGGTCCAGTGACTAGTAACCCTTCTGAAGAATGTTAACTCTGCTTTCTCTCAACAGATGCCACTGGCCTGCTGAGTTTTCTTTTCAGCAATTTCTGTTTATTGTTTCTGATTTTCAGTATCTGCAATTCTTCAGTTTTATTTTGGAGAGTTCCTGGCTAGTTTCTCACAACAGTACTTCTGAGTACATCAGACCAGACTGTAATTCCATCTCATTACAACAATATCAGATTAATGATCCTTTGTAACAGCTAATTTGGAATGAATGACTGACTGACTGAATTTTGCTCTTCATTATTTGATTAAATCAGTATATTTTTCATCTTGAACATCAGTTGGAAAGCTAATCTTGAGAGAAGCAGAAGTATAGAATATATTCTGGTTTGGATTAGTTTGAGGGAGGGAGAAGTTGGTCTGAAACTATATTTGTCAATTTTTAAATTGAGGGCCTGAACACACAGCTATCATAAGTAAATTGGCTGAATTTCAGAGCGGAGGGGAGAGTGACAGTACTTGATGTCAAGGCTATATTAGATCATGTGCGATATCAATAAACCCACCAAAACTAACCAGTGGGAATTGGGGAAAACTCTGGAGTCAGAACTGCCATAGAGGAAAATGGTTACTTTTGAGGTCAGTCATCCCAGCTCCCTGACCTCTCTGCAGGAGTTCCTCTGGGTACTGTCCTTACCTGTCTCAAAACCATTTTAGCTGCTTTATCAATGACCTTTCCTCCATCATAAGATCAGAAGTTGAGATATTTCCCTAATGATGGCACAACGTTCAGCACTACTCACAATTCCTTAGGTACTGAAACAGTCTGTCTAAATGCAGCAATATCTAGGCAATATGCAGATTTATGCTGAAAAGTGGCAAGTGGGTCAGGCTACAACTGTCCAAGAGAGAATCTGACTATTGCCCCTTGACATTCAGTGGCATTACCATTACTCTGTCATGATCAACATCTTAGGTTTCTGGTAAATAGTAATCCTTTAGGGATACACTACTTAAATACTATGGCTGCAAGAGTAAGTCAGAGGCTCAGCATCCTACTGTGATTAAATTATCTTCTGACTTCCAAAACCAGTACACAATTTACAAGACGCAAGTCAAGAATCTGATGGAATACCCCCTTCTTGCCAACAACATTTGAAAATCTTGGACAAAGCAGCCTGCTTGGCATTACATCCAGAACCATTCATGTTCTTCTGTACCGATTGTGTGTAATGGCAGCAGTTTGTATCATTTAGAAGATGCACTGCAGAAATTCATGAAGCCTTCTTAGATGGCACCTTTAACCCATGCCCACTGACATCTAGAAGCAGCAGATACAAGGGAACACTGGCACCTGTTGCCTCCTTGATATGGCATACACTGTTCCTTCACTGTTGCTGTGTCAAAGTACTGGAACCCCCTCCCTAGCATTATTTTGGGCTGCAGTGGTTAGAGAAGGTAGTTGGTTACCAACTAGGAATGGGCAATAAATGTTGGCCCAGCCAGCGATGCCCTCATTTCAAAGAATTTTTCTAACTAATAGGTTAGAGGCTAGATCAAGAGAAGTTTAGTGACACAAATTCTGCACATATTTGAGAGCAAGTATATTCCAAAAAGAAATGCTAAGGGCTAGACCCACCATCTGTGGTTAACAAGAAATATTAAATGTAGATGCAAGCTAACAAAAACAGGCATATAATTTGTGCAAAGAATTGCATGCCAGAAGATTGGATGCATCTCGGGAGGAAATATTTGAGGGGGAGAAAGAAACAAATGAAAAATTTTGTATGTACAGGGAGGCTACAAAATGCTTATAGATAGGTTAAGTCAGTGGGCAAACCTGTGGCCAAATAGTATTATGTGAGAAAATGTGAAATGGCCCATTTTGGCAGGATGAATAAAAACAAAATTTTTTTTATGATGGTGTGGGATTGTACAGCTGTCAGGTACAGATGGATCTGGGTATCCTCGTGGGTGAATTGCAACAGATTGTATGCAGGTACAGTGATTAATTGGGAAGGTTAAGAGACTGTTATTTGTTGTGAGGGGAATTAAGTACAAAACTAAGGAAGTTGTGCTTTGGTTATATATGGCACTGGTGTGAGATGGCATTTGCAGTAACATAATATCAGTCACCTTTTTTGAAGGATATAGATATATTGGGGGCAATTCAAGGTAGGTTTGCTAGGATAATATGGGTGGTTGATAAGCCAAACATGTCCAACCTCTTGTATTCACTGGAGTTTACAGGAGCAAGAAGTGATTTGATTGTAACATAAAAGATCTGGAGAGGTTTTGATCAGTTATATGAGCAGAACGTTTCCTCTTATGGGAGAATCTAGAATTAGATATCACTGTTTAAAAGTAAATAGTCACCCATTTAAAACTGACGAGGGGAAACTTTTTTTTTCTGAGGCTCCTGAGGTTTTGCATTTAGATTAAATTCCCTACAGTATGAAAACAGGCCCTTCGGCCCAACAAGTCCACACTGACCATCCGAAAAGTAACCCATCCAGACCCATTCCCCTCCCCTATATTTACCCCTGACAAACACGCCTAACAATATGGGCAATTTAGCATGGCCAATTCACCTGACCAGCACATCTTTGGATTGTGGGAGGAAACTGGAGTACCCGGAGGCAACCCACACAGATGTGACAGCATGCAAACTCCGCACAGTCACCCAATGCAGGAATTGAACCTGGGTCCCTGGTGCTGTGAGGCAGCAGTGCTAACCAGTGAGCTACTGTGCCGCGCCTTGTGTGGAAGAAGAGTCGTTGAATATTTTTAAGGCAAAGGTAGATTGCTTAAACTTGCACCCCTTAGTTTTTTTTTTATCAGGTGTGGGCAGCAATGCAGATCTAAGATTATGATCAAATCAACCATTATCTTATTGAATGGCAGATAAGACATGAGGGGCTGAATGGCCTGCTCCTGTCCTAATGTGTGTGACCATAATATAGTCCACCGAGTTAGTTCTAATGTCCTTTTTTCAGCAGGCCATTCAGTCATGTATACAATTGCTGCAGAGGCTTCAGCAGCATCTTAATGCAGATAATGGTGGGAAATAAATGTAGCCATGCTTGGGTCACCCATGGAACAACTAAAGTAATTCAGTAAAAACAGCAAATGCTGGAGAAACTCTGCAAGTCTAGCAGCAGGTGTGGGGAAAGAGATAACCTTTCAGTCCACTGGTGACTCCTTTTATCTATAGGTCTGAAGAGATGATATTGAAACAAAGATATAAATTTGGTTTGGTGTACTGATTATCGTAAGTGGGCAAATATTTGAGAAATAGTCAAAATACTTTGACAATTTGAAGTACCAATACACAATCATGCCTGAATATAAGGAGTTAAGTGTGACATTTTTAATGAAAATACTTAGCTTAATCTGCAAAGTTATTCCTGTGTTCTGATTGGTTTTTTTTCCCCACAAATCACATGAATACCTTTTTTTTTAAAGGGAATAATTCCTTTATACATAGTTTTGTGACCAAGGATTAAAAGAGACTGAGCATTTGTCACATCTTTAAGATTACAAATGCTCAAATTATTTAATTGGCTGATTTGGAGACAATAGCACTTGTTAGTACAGAACGAGAAAGTTTTTAAATGTTGCATGTTATTTGCTGCTGACATGCATGTAATATCTTTGAAAAATAGTGTGAGACTATTAGGTGGTAGTGGTGGCTAACAAGTGGTTTATGTTAAAGAGATGTGAGAAATTTAATGATCATGTCAATCAAAGCATTGAAAGAAAACATTTGAAAGTTTGAATTTCAAGTCAATCATCAGGTGTAACATTAATTGGAAGGAACGGTTTATTTCAAGTTTCAGGATTTGTTTTATCCAGTCCTGAACATCTGGGATTGAAGAGCATAGAGTTGTGGGGACCATTTAATGGTCTTAGTACAGATGAACACTTCAGCCACTAAAATGGTAGTTCAATCTTTTTACAAACGAAAGCAGAAGTTCACTAAGGACTCTTAACAGCACCTTCCCAACTCATGACTGCTCCCATTTAGAAAGGCAAGGACAGCACAAAGATGGGAACATGGCCACCTGCAGGTTCCTCTCAAAGCCATTCACCATTCTGACATGGAAGTATGTCCATGTTCCTTCAGTGTTGCTGGATCAAAAGCCTGGAACTCCATTCCTAACAGCACTATGGGTATATCTACACCAAATGGACTGGAGTGCCTCAAGAAAGCAACTCCCTATCACTTCTCAGAAGCAATTAGGAATGGGCAATAATTGCCAGTCCAGTTAGCGACACCCACCTCCCATAAATGAATAAAACAAAAGCTATTATGAATGGAATTTTCTTTTTCTTCTGTGCTGTTTGATGTCCAATATTTACTCCCTCTTCTGAATTTTGTAATCTGTTGGCTGTTGTGTTGCTATGAGGAGCAGTGGGTGGAATATAGGCAGAGGTTCTTTCAGAAATTGGAATATTGCTGCCGTGTTCACCCTCTTGTGGCCATCGAGATTGTCATCATACCACAAACGGGAACACATTTGCTTATTGTACATTTTTGGGAACTAAATTGCATTTACTTGAATTAAGTCTTTTGCATTGATGGGAACATTTTTCTCAGGAGAAATGCAAAGAACTTTGTGTATTGCCTGCATTTCTTGGGACAGCAGTTTGGCTTAGCCAGTTCTATGTAAATATATTTTCAAGCTTTGTTCATTGAAATTTTAGTTTGCATTGATTATACTGGATGCCATCTGGTGGCTTCAGCATTGTTTAGCATCTTACCATTAAAACAGAAATTTCTTGATTTTTGTTTAAGATACAGAGGAACCTTGATTATCCGTCATTCAATTATCCGAATATCAGATTATCCGGCAAGATCGCAAGATCTTGTTGCTTGGCTAAACAATGTTATCAGGCATTCAATTAACTGAACAAAATACTCCCTGCCCATGTCCTTCAGATAATTGAGGTTCCTTTGTATTAAATGAATATTAAGGATTTATAAGGATGAACAGTATGGAAATGGACCCTTCAGCCAACTGGGCTGTGACAAGAGATTCTTGACTAAATTGAGGTGAATAGATGGCCAAAGGTGAGAGATCTCAGAACTTGGAAGTTCCTTTGCAATTGACTTGTGGGAGGAGGTGTAACTGCTGATAGATACAAGAAAGTAACATGATAGCTCTGCCTTTGATTGAGACTCCAGGAATAGAGAGTTTATGTATAAAGGTGGAAGGGGTAAATGTGACAGGAAGGAATTTGACAAGGTTGCCCTGAGCAGGCTTGGAAAGATCAACAGGAGTGTAGAATAAGGCAATTGGATGTGCTGTGCCTCAGTGGCTCTTTGGCACAAACAGTGATACTGAGGGAAGCTGTGGCTTATCAAAGTGAAATCAAGACCATGAACACAGGTCAGTAGGAATATCTAGGAATAATGAAGACTTGAGGAGGTATTTGTAATTACTGAGTCCCAGGCATGGAGAAATTTTAAAAGGAGAAGGACTGAGTTACAAAGGCAAAATTACAAGAGGAGAGCATAATTGAGGTTAAAAAGACCCAAAAGAATGGGGAAATAGTTGTAGTAAACTCTGGTCTGGAGCACCTGCCAAATGTGTATGCAAATGGATGAAGGAAAATTCTGATTACATAAACATATCAAAGATTAGCATTGATGTTCTCTTGTAATAAATTGGCAAGTTATCGTCATCACCTTTTGGCCCCACTGACTTCTACACCTTTTAGGTTGAACAAGGCAAAGGATACTTCATGCTGCTCATGACCTATTGCTCTCCATTATTTGATTAAATCGGTATATTTTTCATCTTGAACATCAGTTGGAATGCTAATCTTGAGAGAAGCAGAAGTATAGAATATATTCTGGTTTGGATTATTTTGCCCCTACCATCACTTGCTAAGTGATGTCACCGAGATATTTTGAAACAACCTGTTCAGATGGGGCTTGAACCCAGGCCACAGGACCAGAGGTAGAAACACTACCATTGCAGTGCAAGACCCTTTTTAGAATGATGTCTTTCCCATCATTTCCCACTTACTAAGTCCTAAAGTACCTAATTGCCAGATTTGGCTCCCATCAAATGGTAATCAACATCAAGATTACCATTCACAACTACTTTCTCAACAACTAACTGTTGAAGATACCTGTTCACGGTAGATTGCTGCAAATCAAATCTTGGTTTTTCTGAAGACAAATTTTCATCTGTATTGAAAGCACCATTCTTTTCCCTAATGTGAGACAAACTGAGGACAGATGTAGAAGACTCTGCCATTCGCAACAGAATTATATACCACCACAAGCTTTATGCGCATGATCCAAGAGGTTTTTCGCTCCATGATCCCTATTAATGCAGAAGAGTAACTCTGCTTCAATAGGTATTATAGGAGATCATGTTGAACCATCACTTTAGAAATTGTGTGTTAGCTTCAAGTTGGGATTGCTTGCACACTAAGTATCAAATTAAGTTTGCTAGTTACATTGCCTGTCTGCATTGGCTTCCAGCGTTCCAGGTTCACTTTAATTTAAAATGTTCACACTCCTCCTGTTTTAGATCTGAGTTTGTCCTTTCTGGTCTCTAACCTTTTTTTATTCACCACTTCCTCCTTCCATCCCATCACCCCAATCCAATCTCAAACACTGATCTCCTGACTCCATACTCTTGCACAGGCCTCCCACAAGGGTGGCCATGCACCCAGTTATTTATGCATGGAATAATTTGTTTTTCAGTCCCTTTTTCTCAATCAGCTATGTTGGTCTCCTTCATCGTACTTGTACATTTAGTTTTAGCTTTTTTTTAATGAAATTCCTTTGGGGAGGCATTAGGTCGATGTTGGAGCTTGGAGATGGCAAGAACAACACTGACCAAAATGAATTACGTAAAGGGACCTACCTGATTTTTCTATGCATAGAAGATGAATAGAAATTGGGATTGACTTGAGTGCAGTATATATTGTGGGATTCTCTCCAGCTGGCTGGTTTACAAGCATGCATACCTGTGTGGGAGAATGATGTGGCTATAATGAAAATGTGGCTTAAAAATGTTGAGGGTAGGGCACTCTAATGTTTCAGGATACAAAATGTTTCCAACAATGAGAAGTAATAAGGGGTGGTGAATCCTTTTTGGGACAAGGACAGAATTTATTTGGTTAGGGTGTAGAAACAAGATAGATATTTTGAAATGCTACTGGGAGCAGTTTAGAAGTTTCCAGGTATTGCGAGGGGTGAGTCTGTTTCTATGCTGTTAACCATTGTGATTCTGTTAAATGATCTGGAACTTCCTGCCTATGTGGATGATAGAATGATAGACAGATACAACCAGCGATTTCGAAAGAAAGTCAAATGGGCTACAGAGGGAATTAAGCTTGCAGTGCTGTGGGGATAGAGTGGGGGAATAGGACTGGTTTGCTTTGCAGAGTTGAATTGAATACAACAGAACAAACTACTTCCATGTGTGTTTTGACACCATGATTGAATTTTCCTGCTTGCATCCTGGCCAGGAGATGTTCTATGTATAAAAGGTGAAATAGTCCTGATGACTGTTAATGGTTTCTGGCCACAATTTAACTGGGCTTATGTTCGTTCTCACCCATAATTAATTCATTCTGATATCTGTGACCTATAATAATTTATGTACCTTCTGTTAACACTGTAGTGTTAGAATTAGTCAGAGGGAAATGGGTCTGGGTGGGTTACTCTTTGGAGGGTTGGTGTGGACTTGTTGGGCCGAAGGGCGTGTTTCCACATTGTAGGGAATCTAATCTAATCTTAAATAATATTTAATATTCAAAGTAAATCTAAATAGCAAACAACTGCTATAAATAACTGAAGGCTATATTTTGTGATACTAAACTGGAGAATGGAAGAGGGTCATGTGATCTACTCTGATATCTGTTCAACAACAAGCATAGGAGACTGGGTTGCTATAGTTACAAGAGGGAAACCAGTTAGGACACTGGATAAAATAATCATAATGAGAGAAATTAGTTTATCCACTTTCAGGGATTCTATCCCTCCACCCTGGAGGCTCCCTCCTTCCATCCCTGATGAAGGGCTTTTGCCCGAAACTTTGATTTTCCTGCTCCACGGATGCTGCCTGACCTGCTGTGCTTTTTCAGCACCACTCTAATCTAGAAGCAAAGAGGTTCTTCTGCAGCTGTACAGGGCCCTAGTGAAACCGCACCTGGAATATTGTGTGCAGTTCTGGTCTCAATTTGAGGAAAGACATTCTGGCTATTGAGGGAGTGCAGTGTAGGTTCACAAGGTCAATTCCTGGAATGGCAGGACAATCTTATGTTGAAAGATTAGATTAGATTAGATTACTTACAGTGTGGAAACAGGCCCTTCGGCCCAACAAGTCCACACCGCCCCGCCGAAGCGCAACCCACCCATACCCCTACATCTACCCCTTACCTAACACTACGGGCAATTTAGCATGGCCTGGAGAGACTGGGCTTGTATACCCTTGAGTTTAGAAGACAGAGGGGATCTGATTGAGACGTATAAGATTATTAAATAATTGGACACTCTGGAGGCAGGAAACCTGTTTCTGCTGATGGGTGAGTCCAGAACCAGAGGACACAGCTTAAAAATAAGGGGTACGCCATTTAGGACAGAGATGAGGAGAAACTTCTTCACCCAGAGAGTGGTGGGTGTGTGGAATGCTCTGCCCCAGAAGGCAGTGGAGGCCCAGTCTCTGGATTTGTTTAAGAAAGAGTTGGATAGAGCTCTCAAGGATAGTGGAATCAAGGGTTATGGGGATAAGGCAGGAACAGGATACTGATTAAGGATGATCAGCCATGATCATAATGAATGGAGGTGCAGGCTCGAAGGGTAGAATGACCTACTCCTGCACCTATTGTCTAGAGTTTCCAGCATCTGCAGTCCTCCCTTTTGCCCATAAGATTAGAGAAGTCTTACAGCAAATGTACAAGGTGCTGGTGAGATCACAACTGAAGTATTTTAATCAGCTTTGGTCCCTTTTACATAAGGGAAGATGTGATTGAAGCCTGGTACAGGGGGCTAGTTTTGAGAACACGTTTAAACTGATTGGCCTGAATTGGAGGTGTCAGTGTTGGACTAGGGTGGACAAAGTTTTAAAAATTACACCACTCCAGGTGATCGAGCTGTGGGAGCAGAGGTTTTTGTTTGTATTGAAGGCTGAGACCGGTTCTTGACCAGTAGAGAACTCATGGGGAAAAGGGCAGAAAAGTGGACCTAAGGAGTGTCTGATCAGAATATGTTGGCAAAGTACCCTCAAGCGGCTAAACAGCCTATTCCTGTTCCTACTACTTATGCTCTTAATTGCCTACAGAAATGGTGTTTAGTCAATGCTACTTTTCACATATCTTTTAAGAAGTTATCGATATTGGAGGGGATCGTGACCCTACTCTCGTTCCATACTTATGCCAAAGGAACTGCATAGCTCAATGGATTATGAAAGGGTGGAGAATGTGGAAATAACTGCACGTTCAACATACAGTACTATCAATAGATGAAAATAGGAAATGAACAGTGATCCAATAAGCTGAGCTCTACAGCTGAAGAGCAGTTCGTTGTCAGTCAGAAGTTAGTAGATAAAAGTTGCAAATGGAGCTGAACACAGTATCTGCAAACAATGGTATTGATTTGAGGTAGAGGCAATTGTCTTTTTTTTTAATCGAGCATTGGCTACTTACTTCAAATGGGTACAGATACCAAGGAGGATTCTGGCATTAGGATTATTAAATAGAATGATGTAGTAAAACACCAGTGCTGAAGTGGGCCATATAGCTTGCTTCTAGTTTCAGTCAGTTATGCAATTACTCAGAATATGGATTGGAGAGCTTTAGTTTCAGCCATAAGCAATCCTAACCTCTTTCTGACTTACGAAGGTGGAATTTTGGAGGTGGTAGCTCTTCCAATCTTTTTTTTTCCCCTGAAACTACTTTGGGAACATGTGCTTCTTTCAGCTTCTATAACATCTATCCACTTCGTGGACCCAGTTAAAGAATATGTTTCTCTTCACTGATCCCTTTCCATATTACAACGTTGAACAGGACAGGCCCTTCAGCCCTGATTGTTGTGCCAACCTTTTATCCGACTCTAAGATCAAACTAACCTACGTACCCTTCATTTTGCTATTATCCATGTGCCTATCCAGGACTCACTTAAATGTCCCTAATGTATCTGACTCTACTACCACTGGTGGTATATTCCAGGCACCCAACACTGTCTAAAGAACCTACCTTTGACATCTCCCCTAAAACTATCCTCTAATCACCTTAAAATTAAGCGCCCTCATGATAGCCATTTCTGCCCTCAGAAAATGTCTCAGGCTGTCCACTCTATTTATGCCTCTATCATCTTGTACACCGTTTATCAAATCATCTCTCATCTTTCTGTCGAAGCAAAAAAAAGTGGAAGTTTGAAGCTTAAAGATTAGGCAGTTTGAATGTTGCAAAGAACCCTGCTCCAAGCTACAGAGTGCCATTTTCTTATTGTGCTGTTTGTCTTTGTTTATTGGATGGGGATAATCATGTTTGTTCGTTCGTTCGTTCACTCATTCACTCACTTGTTTCAATTTCCTCCTTTTTGTTTTCCCCATCAGGTGTTTTGTTGGCGATCTTCAAGCTGCATAATTAAACAGTGTCGGTGGGCTTATGGCCGTCAAGTCTTCGTGTCAGACATTGCTTTGAGCAAACATGAAATGATGTTTGTAACACAAGATGGTGAAGGGTTTACAGGACACTGGGCAGGAGGAGAAAAAACAAATTTGGAAAGGAAAGGTAAAAACTTCAATCTTGTTGCTCTGATTAATTTCTTTAAATGAATTTAAATTTCAGTGAAAATTTATTGGGGGTTATGCTTCTCTAGTTTGGCAGCATGGTAGCTCAGAGGTTAGCACTGCTGCTTCACAATGCCTAGAACATAGAACATAGAACAATACAGCACAGAACAGGCCCTTCGGCCCATGCTGTTGTGCCGACCATTTGTTCGAGGTTAAGCACCCATCCATGTACCTATCCAATTGCCGCTTAAAGGTCGCCAATGATTCTGACTCTGCCAGTCCCACAGGCAGTGCATTCCATGCCCCCACCACTCTCTGGGTAAAGAACCTACCCCTGACATTTCCACCCCCCCCCCCCCCCCCCCCATACCTTCCACCCTTCACCTTAAATTTATGTCCCCTTGTAACACTCTGTTGTACCCAGGGAAAAAGTTTCTGACTGTCTACTCTATTTATTCCCCTGATCATCATATAAACCTCTATCAAGTCACCCCTCATCCTTCGCCGTTCCAATGAAAAAAGGCCTAGCTCTCTCAACCTATCCTCGTATGACCTATTCTCCATTCCAGGCAACATCCTGGTAAATCTTCTCTGCACCCTCTCCAAAGCTTCCACATCTTTCCTAAAGTGAGGCGACCAGAACTGCACACAGTACTCCAAATGTGGCCTTACCAAGGTCCTGTACAGCTGCAACATCACCTCACGACTCTTGAATTCAATCCCTCTGCTAATGAACGCTAGTACACCATAGGCCTTCTTACAAGCTCTATCCACCTGAGTGGCAACTTTCAAAGATCTATGAACATAGACCCCAAGATCCCTCTGCTCCTCCACCTTACTAAGAACCCGACTGTTAACCCTGTATTCCGCATTCTTATTTGTCCTTCCAAAATGGACACACTACACCGGGTTGAACTCCATCTGCCACTCCTCAGCCCAGCTCTGCATCATATCGAAGTCCCTTTGCAGCTGACAATAGTCCTCCTCACTATCCACAACTCCACCAATCTTCGTATCGTCTGCAAATTTACTGACCCACCCTTTGACTCCCTCTGCCAAGTCATTAATAAAAATTACAAATAGCAGAGGACCCAGAACTGATCCCTGCGGAACTCCATTTGTAACTGGGCTCCAGGCTGAATATCTGCCATCTACCACCACTCTCTGACTTCGACCGGTTAGCCAGTTTTCTATCCAACTGGCCAAATTTCCCTCTATCCCATGCCTCCTGACTTTCCGCATAAGGCTACCATAGGGAACCTTATCAAATGCCTTACTAATATCCATGTACACTACATCCACTGCTCTACCCTCATCCACATGCTTGGTCACCTCCTCAAAGAATTCAATAAGACTTGTAAGGCAAGACCTACCCTTCACAAATCCATGCTGGCTGTCCCTAATAAAGCCATGTCTTTCCAGATACTCATAAATCCTATCCCTCAGTACCCTTTCCATTGCTTTGCCTACCACCGAAGTAAGACTAACTGGCCTGTAATTCCCGGGGTTTATCTCCATTCCCTTTTTTGAATAGGGGCACAACATTCGCCACTCTCCAGTCCCCTGGTACCACCCCCATTGACAATGAAGATGAAAAGATCATTGCCAACGGCTCTGCAATTTCCTCTCTTGCTTCCCACATAATCCTAGGGTATATCCTGTCAGGCCCAAGTTGTTCAAAATGCCCAACACATCTTCCTTCCTAACAAGTATCTCCTCTAGTTTACCAGTCCGTTTCACACTCTCCTCTTCAACAATACGGTCCCTCTCATTTGTAAATACTGAAGAAAAGTACTCATTCAAGACCTCTCCTATCTCTTCCGACTCAATACACAGTCTCCCACTGCTGTCCTTGATCAGACCGACCCTCGTTCTCGTCATTCTCATGTTTCTCACATACACATAAAATGCCTTGGGGTTATCCTTGATCCTATCCGCCAAAGATTTTTCATGCCCTCTCTTAGCTCTCCTAATCCCTTTTCTTCAGCTTCCTTCTGGCTATCCTGTATCCCTCCAACACTCTGTCTGAACCTTGTTTCCTCAACCTTATATAAGCCTCCTTCTTCCTCTTTACAAGATATTCAACCTCCCTCGTCAACCAAGGTTCCCTCACACGACCATCTCTTTCCTGCCTGACAGGTACATACATATCAAGGACATGTCGTATCTGTTCCTTTGAAAAAGTTCCACATTTCCACGACATCCTTCCCTGACAGCCTATGCTCCTCAGATCCTTTCTTACAGCATCGTATTTACCTTTCCCCAATTGTAAAATCTACCCTATTGCACGCACCTATCTCTCTCCATAACCAAGGTGAAAGTCACAGAATTATGGTCACCATCACCAAAATGTTCACCCGCTAACAAGCTCGTCACTTATCCCGGTTCGTTACCAAGTACCAAATCCAATATGGCCTCCTCTCTGGTCGGACAATCTACATACTAAGTTAGTAAAGCTTCCTGGACACACTGCACAAACACCTCCCCATCCAATCTACTTGACCTAAATATCTAAGAACTTGGGTTTGATTCTAGCATTGGCTGTCTGTTTCCCCCTGGATGCTCTGCTTCCCTCTCACTCCAGAGATGTGCAGGTTAATGGATTGGTTGTGTGAAATTTCTACAATGTGCAGGTTAGGGGGATTAGATATGGTAAATTTAGGGTTACATGGATTGGGTGATAGGCTGGGTCTGGATAAGATGCTGTTCAGAGAACCACTGTAGACTCAATGGGCTGAATGGCCTCTTTCTGCACTGTAAGGATTCTGTGACATTGATTTATGAATTTATTTGAGTGGATTTTTTTAACATAAACTAGTTTGTATAATTGTTTCTCATTTAAGCATGCGTGTCATAAATGCAGATGTAACATCTCTTAATATGGATGATAGTCTGTGCGAGCATTCTGTCCCGATATTAAATCCTATTCAATAACAACCTGTCCTGGGCTGAGATAAAACTGCTATCTTAAACATATCTTAAACTGATGTGGCTGGTGATTACAGGGACTCTGACATTAATTTTCAAATCTTCTCTGGCCATAGTGTCAGAGCAGGAGAGGACAACTATTGTGGTTCCATTATTCAAGAAGGATGTTAAGAATAAGTCGAGAAAATACGGTCCAGTGAGTCTAACATCTGTGGTAGGGAAACTAGTGAATAAAATCTGAAGGACAGTATTAATCAAGGATAATTAATATGGTTTTGTAAAGGGGAGATCATGCCAGCAAATGTCATTGAACTTTGAGATGATAACTGGGTATGCAGATGAGAGTCATACATTTCATGTCTGCATGGACCTCAGTAAGGCTTTTGACAAGGTCTTGCATAACTTTAAGAGCTGTAAGATCAGCAGTTTGACAAATTGGATCCAAAATTGGCTTAGAGGCTGGAAGCAAAGAGCGATTATCAGTGTTTATGTGACTGGAAGCCTGTGTCCATAGGCATACCACCAGGTTCAGTGCTGGGTGCATTGCTGTTTGTTGTGTGTATCAATGATCTAGAAATGAATGTAGGAGGTATGATCAGTAAATTTGCAGATGACGTGAAAATTGGTGTGGTAAGCCACGAGGAGGAAAGTCTTCGATCACAGGATCATATAGTTTAGACAGTGGCAAGTGGAGTTTAATCCTGAAAAGTGTGAGGCGATGTATTTTAGAAGGATGAAGAAAGCAAGGGAGTACATAGAGACATAGTCTCACAACCTGGAAACAGACCCTTCGGTCCAACTCGTCCGCACTGACCAGACATCCTGATGGGTCTGGTTTGATTTGCCAGCATTTGGTCCATATCACTCTAAACCCTTCCTATTCATATACCCAACCAGATGGGTTTTGAATGTTGTAATTGTACCAGCCTGTACTTCATGGCTCGTTCCATATACGCAGCACCCCATATGTTGCAATCTCTATGCCTGTTTTGATCCTTTTTAATCTCCCTACCTCCTACCCCTCCCTGAACCAGCCAGGCTGAAGCAAAATCCAGGAGCAGGGTCTGTCCTTCATGGAGTGTGAGAAACCATGAGAATGGTAGATATCCCCTCCTAAGTCTGTGTCTTTCCTTCAACTCCTGTTTTTCCTTTAACTCCTGTTCCTCTATCCCTGACTTTTTTTTTGTTCCTTTTTTTCCTGCTTAGTCTCCCTGCCTGGCTGTCTCATACCTCATCTTTCTGCCTTTTGTCTTCATTCTTTTTTTTTCTCTCATTTGTTTCCCCGTCTCTCTGCATACCTTTAGCAGGTTTTACAGCCCCTCAGGTGCTTATGTTATGAAATGGATTTCCTGGAAGTATGGTGGAGGCTCCATTGAGACATTCAGGAGGGCATTAATTGTTTTTTAAATAGAAACATTGTGCACAGTTATGGAGAAAAGGCAGAAGCATGGCGCTGTGTGAAATGCTGCAAGCCAGTGCTAATGTGATGGTTGGAATAGCCCTCTCTGCCCTGCAACGATTACTACATGACACAAAGAACCAAAGGGAACAAGTTTCACTTTGCTACAAAAAACATCTCTAAGAAAAAGTCAGCATACTTCTGTGGGTCAAACGTAAGCCAGTTGCTCTGGAGAAGAAAAAGTTGATTCACTGATTTGGTCACAATGCAGACAGATCCAAAATAATGTCTGTATGGGTTCCTAAGTATTTTCTAGCAGAGTAGATATGATGTAAAATGAATAACTATTATGTAGCTTAAAAGATTACAATCCAAAGAAATTTCACCATTTAGGCTTAATTAAAATGGGATGTAGCTGTATCAATCACTGCATGTGAATAAGATAATAAAACTAGGAGATACTACATACTTGTGATTATTTCTTGCCAGTGCAATTTTTGTCAGAGGTAACTGTTGGTGGTTTGGATGGTTACAGTTTGAGAGATTTTTCTTTGCAGATTAGTGGTTGAAAGAAAGGGATTATCGAAAAGGGATTTTGTTACCCTGTTTTAAGTTTCCACTTTAGAAGTTGATGTCGATCTGTCACAGTGAGTTGTTTCAGTACCCAGATTACGATGTATTGTCATTGTCATGATTTAAAATATTCCTAGGTATTTGAACTATTAACACCTTAAACCATTGTTGTGGCAGTGACTTTGTAAAGTATTCAGAATGCACCACTCAACTTTGTTCACACTATTGGAATTTGTATAATACCCAGGGCAAAAAAAAAAGGTAAGTTTGACTTTAGTTTGGAATTCAGCCTTTTAATTTGGCATGGAAGTATGTTATCACTTGAACTGGGTTTCCTGTTTTTATTAGAGGAATTGTCCAATGCTCTGCAAAACCCTTTGGATCATTTTGTTAACACAATTGGAATGAACAACATCTTGTATGAACGGATTAGACTTGAAAAGCTTCCTTGTGTTCATCGTGCCGTTTCTGTCACCATGGATATGAATGGGCGCAACTTTGCTATTCTACAATCTGACCCTAAAACTAGGTACGTCTTTAGTTTGTCACAGGTAACCTTGCATGAATAACATTCACCGGAGAGATAAAAAGAATAGAAGGAAATCCACTTGCTGGTCTTTTTACTGCCTTTATGCCTATTTTAGATTGTGAATATTCTAATAATCAGCTCTTGTGATAGCTGCTAATCATGAAGTGTAATAATTTGGACTGACTTTGAAATTTTTTTTTCTCCCCTCCATGTACTAAAACACCAGCTAGGAATAATCTGTAATAAGGGAGTATTGCAAATAGAAACAAGAGTTGGATATTCATCTTCAAGCCACTATTTCCCTATTAAATCATGCAGTTGGACCTCTATTATCTTTTCACTGTATGTCCCTTTTTGGAATCAGGTGTTCCAGACTTGAGGCAACCTCTGCATTAGAAAAAGTGCTTTTTAGTTTATTTCTAACTGATCTAACGTTACTGTAACGATTATATTCACTTGTATTGAATTGTTTCTATACTAGAGGGAATAGACTTTTTTATCTCCCCTAACACGCTTTTCTTTAGTTTCCTGGTGTGTAAACAGTTGCTTCCTTTAGAATTTGACACTTTTGAATCTGTCCTGATGAATGCAAGATGAAATGTTTTGACAACATATTTGAGTATATCTGAAAAATAAAGATATGAGTAGAAATATGAAGTAGTTTCACTAAATGCTCAAGATAAATAGTTCTCAGTGTTGAAATATGATTGCATAATCTGGTTTGTTACCAGTGCATTTGTTCAAATTTTAATTGTTCATTTTATACTCTTTTTATTCAAGTTTATGTTTATCTTATTTTTGGTGAGGTGCTTGGAGTGGTATTAGGCAAGCTGATACGATACTGCTTTGCCTGTTTAAAAGGGTATTGACTGAATTTCACAATGATGGCAATATTTAGGTTAACTGGGTGGATGGTGAAATGGGAAGTGACAGACTGGAATTTGAGACGAGCAGAAGTCCCTGTTGTGGTCTTATGGCTCGTTTACTTTATGAAGAATGAAAAAACAGCAGATTCTTTGCTGCAAGCTTATCGGGTCAAAGTTGTATTTGAGGGGTATGCTAACTAAGACCTAAAAGTTCTAACTGTCCAGTTTACTGAAACATTTCTTGGAATAAAATAATATATTGCAATGTCCTTGTGTTAAACTAGAGGTATTTTTATTATACCACATGATCCCATGCTGATCCAAAGATTCACAGAAATTTCAATCATGGCTCAGTTAGTAGCCTTGTCATTTTGTTTCAAAGGATGCAATCATATTGCTGTTTATGGAAATGTACACAGTGCAAATTCACTGGTATGTTTGCCACATTTCAACAATGTCTGTCTGCTTTACAAGAAAACCAGTGCTTTATTAGCTAATAAAGCATTTTGGAATGTTCAGATCACAATAAACATTGCATAATTACAAGCCTTTCTTCACGTTAATTTCTACATTTATAGTATCACTGGAGATAATAGTACAGGTGGTCGTTCAGCCAATAATTCATGTCAGAACTGTGGCGATGCTATGGCTTTGAGAGCTGTAATTTGCCCTGGTTTCCTTTTATGACTGGAGGTTGAGACAGAAGTACCAAGTAGTCTGTTCCAATATTGGAGCAGTTGCAATTTAATAGTTAAATATTCTATTTTTCTCAAGTTTTCCAATTCTTTTCTTTGTATTTTAACTATAGTGTTTTATTTTAAGCCTGGTAGTTTGACCAATCTGATTGCATCTGGAACACCTGCTTTAAGTTTGCCTTTAAAAATAGGAAGAAGTTGGAGTCTAGGCATCTTTAATATATTTTGAGGATATTTGGTCTGGTCCATAAGTGCTCAATGTTCAGTTAGCACCATCTACTAAACTCTCCTATTTCAATTCCTGTTTGACTGTCTTTTTGCCTTTTCAGATATTTAACAATTTCCCTTTTATATAATACATCTATCTTAATAGTCATACTTGTGCACTTTAATGTGAATACAATTATTATATATTGGACCATGTCTGTCAACTTTGACATGCATGTCCTCTTGTCACCTGTGTTTGTTACCATTTTCTACGCTGTCTAATTTGGTCTTATTTTTATATTTGTACTCTTTCATGGAATGTTCATCTTTTTTTTTTCTTTTTCTTTTTAGCTTGTATGAAATTCCAAACGTGTCTTCCTCCAGCTTTAATGAAGACTTTGGCGAACTACTCAGGGAAGCCACTGAAACTGACAGTATCCACAATGTCACATGTCAAGTTGGCAATCAGGTTTTTCCCAGCCACAGGTATATTCTGGCCATGCGATCAGACTACTTTCGGAAGCTATTCTTTCCTGATGAAGAACATGTTGACATGCCTGATATCCGCCGACAGGAAGGTGATACAATGGGATGTGACTTGTACATTCTGGATAAGATTCAAGCTGACATGTTTGCCTATATTTTACAATTTATATATACAGATACTTGTGACATGCTAACTGAAGGCTACAAACCAAAAATCCATTGCACAGATAAAATAGTAACTTATCAAGATCCTTTAATATCCAACATGGAAGAATCTATGCAGAATTTCAGCTTTTGTGAAGAAGTGAAAGGGAAATCTGCGTTTGAAGTTTATGAAAATTTGCCATGTAAAAAATCAAAAACCAAAAGTAAAAGCAACAAAAAAAGCAGAGGGCTTAATGAGGAGGCTAATCCAATTAAAATGCTGCAGGTTATGGCAAAAAAGCTTGGTCTTGCCAGTCTCTCTGCAAGGTAAGATTAAGGGATAAACCAAATTTAAGAGGGTGAGATTTCTGTATTTGTCAAAGGCAGACGTTTCTTCTCTTTTTATAAGAAGAACAAGTTGTCAGTTTCCATTATTTTAAAATATTGTTCTGCACAGTATTTTCATTTTTATTTTTATTTAGTTCCCCTCCAGACCTTCAAAGGTATTTATCTGGGTGTATGTTTCCATTGAACTTCTAATGAGGCAATAATCGGGAAGTTTTTTTCTCCCACCACGTACTCTGTCATCAATATCGATGATGTTTAGCAGGACTGATACTGAATATTTTCCAGAGAATTTGATTAGAATGAAGTAATTTGCCCCAGTTGTCCCTCAATTCTAAATATTTTAAATCTCTTTATTTCTAAATGACTGTTGCCTTACCATGTGGATCTCAAAATGGTTATGTTTGGGTAATTTAAATGCTTCATAAAAATTTAAATATTGCATTTGCAGATTAGAAGGGGTCAGATTGGAAAATTGGAAGATAAAGGTTGTGCATAAGAAAGGTGGAAACAAACTGAAGTTTACCCGAAAGAAATGGTAAGGTGTGGTATTTATCTCTTCAAATAGTGTAAGGATAAAGCATTAAAATATGTTTGAGTATTGTGCAATATGATACCTTTTTTCTGGTGTTAGCCTTAAAGCATGTTATTTTGAAAAGTTAGTTAACTTTTTTATTTTGGACTTAACCTTTAAATACTTAGGTACATTAAATAGTCAAAAATCTTTTGACAACTCCGACTCACATATGTTTGGATAACGGTTGAATTTTTCTTCACAAGGTAGTACAAAAATGATTTGCAATTTATTTCCTCATGAATTTTTTTTATCACAAACTCCGTGTGAGATGTTTGCGCCACTGGTCAGGCCAGCATCTGTTACCTACCCCTCCATTGCTGCTACATTCCATATGGTGTAGGTATATCTGTATTGTTCTTGGCAAAACAGTTCCAGGTTTTTAACCAAGCAGCAATGAAGGATTGGCAATACAGTTCAAGGTTGTGAATTTTCTAAATAATTTGTACATGTAGTTTTGGTGAATATAGTTATTGATAATAACTAGAAAAAAATTGCATGACCGGTAGAAATTTTTATGTATTGGGGTGAATTTTCATTCTCAAGTGGTTTTCTGGTTTCTTTGTAATTAGCTTCTGTGTCAAAATTGAATACAACTTTGAAGTGCAAGTGTTTAAAAGTATTATTTATTTAAAATGCTTGTTATAAATCGAACATTAAGCACATCATGAATAAATGTGCTAATGTACACCAGTATAAAGCTAACGCTTTAATTTTCTAGTCTCTTTCTAGTTGTTGATCTTCACATCTCTCCCAACAGTCAAAGAAGGAGAAAGCTATCTAGTTTTGCAGATCTTAATGACCTTTCCTTGTTATTTCCTTCTGTATGTGATGACTTGGGATGATCGTGATAAAGTGGCATGATACAGTGCTTTATATTGTCAGATAAGCAGCAGACAGTTACAGTCTAGGTTAATATTTGAAGAGTAATTGCTTGAGCATGATGCCAAAGCCTGTGGAATGAAACCCAAGCAGCATTGGCATCTGGGAGATGAGGAAAGTAAGTTTTAATGAAAAAAACCTGGTATGGGAATGATCTTGCTTATCACCCTCCTGTTCTATCACAATGCAGTGGCATGCCTCTACTTCACTAAAGTAAGTATCATTGATCTGTTTGCATGCTGTATGACTCTTTCAGTCCAACTATTCCACGCTGACCACATTCCTAAACTAAGCTAATCCCACCTCCCCTGTGCTTGGCCCATATCCCTCCAAATCTTTCCTAATAAAGTTCTTGTTCAGATGTCTTTTCATTGTTGCAACTATACCTGCATCCACCATTTCCTCTGGCAGTTCATTCCACACACGTACCACTTTCTATTTTTTAATAAAATTTGCCCTTCGTCCTGTTTTTTTTTTCTTTAAAATCTTTCTCCTCACTAGTTTTGAACCCCCACCTTGGGGGAAAATACCTTTTTTATTACTCATGTTATCTACATCTTTTCCATAAGGTCACCCCTCAATCTTGTATACTCCAGGGGAAAAAATCCCAGTCTATCCAGCCCATATTTTTATAATTCAAACCCTTCATTCCAAGCAACATCTCAGTAAATCTTTTCTGAACCCTTTTCAGTTTAATATCCTTCCCAAAATAGGGTACCCCAGAAGAGGCAGCACCACTGTCCTGTTCAACTTCAATATGGCATCCCAACTCCTATACTCAATGGACTGAGCAACGAGGGCAAGTGTGCTCAATGCCTTCTTAACCACCTTGTTTAACTGTATGTTGCAAATGTCAAAGTATTATATACTTGAACCCCAGGTGTCTCTATTCTACAATTTAATTTTGTTGTGATTGATTGTTCATCTCTCCATTTTCCAGAAGCAAATTTTTATTCTTACCTTTTCTTTGTTTCCTATTAGTTCATATTTGTGTGATGTAACTTTGAGATCTAAAGATGGAAAAGAATTTGACTGCCACAAATGTGTGCTCTGTGCAAGACTAGGTAAAGATGTTCTTTTTGTTTATTTATGTGCATGAATGTTGCTTGAATTTGAATTCCTGTCCAGAATAATTTATAAATTATATTTACTTTCTTTTAGAATACTTCCACAAAATGCTGAGTAATCCCTGGATTGAGGTATTTAAATATTTTTTTGTGTAATAAAACCTAGTTGGACTGAAAACTGTCGAAAGTGAGCATTTATTGCTGTGAATTATGTAAGCCATAAGATGCAAGAGCAGAAGTAGGCCATTCAGCCCATGACTACTTCTGCTCCACCATTCAGTACGAAGATGGCCAATCTGATCATCCTCAACTCTACATTGGTGCCTTTTGCCTATAGCTCTCGATCTGTTACTGATTTAACAGATCTTAACCTTTTGCCCGTACAGCCCTTTTGCAGTAAAATTCGACAGATTTACTGCCTTCTGAGTGAAGAAATTCCTCCTTATCTGTCTTAAATGGGCAATCTGTTGTTCTGAAATTTTGCTATTTGTTCCCAGCCTTTCCACAAGGGAAAACAAAATTTTCACACCTACCTTGACAAGTTCTCTAAGAATCTTTTATATGTTTCAATAAGGTCACCCCTCATTCTTCAAAACTCCAATGAGTACAGTCCTAATCTGCGCAATGTCCCTATGCTAGGGGCCAGTTTAGTGACAGTCTAATGCCAGTCTGTCTGTCTTCAGATAAGTGTCCTGTAACTGTTCACTCTCTTCCTTCTGTGGTTTGACTAGTGCCTTATGTAGTTTTAACAAGAGCTCCTTGATTTTATCGTTCGTTCCCTTTTGAAGTAAAGGTCAACATTCCATTTTCCTTACCTATTAAATCCTGAACATGTATGCTGCTAAGTTGTTATGATTTTTATTTGTGGACTTCCAAATCTCTCTGTTATGTTTTTTGCTGTTGTCTTCCATTTGAAATAATATTCAGCTCCTCTATTCTTCCTGCCAAATTGCATAACCTCACCATTTTACTTGAATTTATTGTGGGGAAAATGTCTGATCTTTGGTGTCAATTAGCACTAATTGAAAATGGTTAAACGTAGAGGTTTCTGCATAACAAAATAGATAAGTGATTGATCAATAAGAATGGTGTGTATCTCCGATGTTTTAAGCTGATGACTTTCTTAATCATCTCAATTCAAAAGAAAAAATTCATGTGATGTATTCTGAATAATTGAAATGATCTGTACTCTTTCTGCATTGTTTTTCTTAACAAATGTTTGTTATGTTATGTTGGTAATTTTGGAAGTTGTAAAGCCAAACAGATAAAGGAATCTTGCTGTTTCAGATTCTCTCTCATTTGTGCTGCATTACTGTTTTTAGTAGCTTTAGTCCCAAGTAAACATCTGAAGACACTTGTCAACTGGACAGCCAGTTGACAAATATGCCTCTTGCTCCAGCCAAATTCTTTTGAGATGAAATAGAAAGCAATCAATATTGAAGTGTAATTCTATGCTTTTAATTGATCTGATCTCTTTTCTATTTTTCTCTCCCTTCCCAATCTTTTCCTTCCTTCCACCACCAACCTGTCCCTGACACATCCCATTCACCTTTCCACCCCTGCATTTTTGTGTTTAGGCGTCCTGTTGCACAGCTTTGGAAATGCCCATTCATTCTGACATTTTGGAGGTTATTTTGGATTATATTTACACTGATGAAGCACCAATTGTTAAAGGTTAGGATGATATTTTCCATGACTTGTATTCAATCGTGTAAATGCAGAGTGCTTATTTCAAATGCCTGCCTTTCCTTTGCCCTCTACCAGCAGTTTAGTACATAATGTTGCAAAGTATGAGGATGTAGTTACATATAAGAATTGATCTATGCCAGTGTCTGTGCTTCATATGAACCTCCTCACACTCCTCTTCTAAATCCATCAATCTATCCTTTTTAGTCCGTCCTTGTTCATGCTTATCTTAAAATGCATTTATCTATGTGCCTCAACTGTGTTCTCCCATTCTAACTATACTCATCGGCAACAACTTGTATTGGCTAAAACATCCCAGGGTAGATCCCAGGAGTGCTGTCAAATAAAATTTCACAATAAACTGCATAAAGAGGTATTGGGACAGATGATTTAAGTAGTTTTTAAAGATTTGTCTTAAAATTTTAAAGATGTTAGGGGGTTTGGGAAGGTAGTTTGAGCTTTAAGATGTCGGCAGTTGAAGGCATGGCTACTAATGGTAACGCACTTATTCTTGTGCATCTATGAATCTTTCAGTTGGAGTGGGAGTTGATATTTCAGAGTTATAATGCTGGAGGGAGTTAGAGCGGAGGATCTAAACTGTGAAGGATTTTGAAAATAAGGTGAAAATTTTAAAATCAAATTGTTTCTTGAACTGGATTGAATTTTGCTCAACAGGCCTTTTGCTGTGTCTTGGTACATGTGACAATCAATTCAGTTCAACAGGCACATGCAAAATGGGGGAAACTAGACTTGGTATGGCTTAGGACGGAAGTAGATAGTTTTGGATGACCTCAAGTTTCTATAGTGTGGAAGACAGGAGGCTGTCAGGATGCATGTGTTGGAAGAGCAAAGTTTTAGAAGTGACAAAGACATTGAGACTGGGTAGAACAGATTTTTTGAATTTCCAATTTATTAGTCATTGTCTTTTTTATTTATGAATCCCAGCTATTGATTTTATTTGCAAGCGAAAAACATCTCTGTGGCTACTTCATGAAACCCTTTCGTAATCTTGCAAGACCTTTTTTATTAGGTGGCGACTCTGTTTTCTACTGGAGGGAAAAGAATGGTTGTATGATTTTTATATATATATATACACACACACAAGTGTATATCCCCTCAGTTCTGATATCAAGTAATTTTATTTTGCATTTTCTCCAGTTTAGAAGAATGAGAGGTGACTTCATCCAAGATTCTGAAGGTTTTTTTAAAAAATAATTCATACGTGGGATGTAGGAGTCACTAGTTGGGCCAGTGTGTAATGGCCATAATTATTTGCCCTTGACAAGGTGGTGCAACATCTTTTTTTCCACTGCAATCATGACCTTAAATCTAAGGTTCCAATCTTGCTCCACAGTTAACTTAATTTCGTATTGAGTTTATAGGCAAATCAAACCGGGTTAAGAAATAAAAATATTTTCAAGCATGGTTGTTACAGCTGGCAGGAACGATCAGCTGGGCCTGATTCAAAAAGTTCATACCATCCAGTTTAGGGAAAAAAGATTGCTCAAAATTTTGAGGAGCTCTCAACTTACTTTTTATTGCGTCGTATGAGTGAAAAGCTTAAGTATTTCAGTTTGAGACATTACAACAAAATATTGGTTGATTTCATCAACAGTTAACCTCTGTAATGTTTAACTGCTTGAAATGTCATTGTGCCATGAACAGCGCTGAACAATCAGGAATACATGTTATTGATGGGAATTACTGTCTCAGTTATGCTTAAGTTTGTACGATGTTTAATGCTGATAAAGAATACTACTTGTAAATTATTTTTCCAACAGAATCATCAGATGTGGAATTCATCTGTAACGTACTCGTGGTTGCTGATCAGCTTCTTATCAATCGTCTGAAGGAGATTTGTGAAGTGGCTATTACAGAAAAATGTGAGATTTTTTAACTTAATTTTGCAGGAACAGTTTTTACTGTTGCCAGTTCATTCAGCATCTGCCACGGACTCTGTGTCATCAACTTGGTGCTTTAGCATTCAACAACTCAGCCAGTGGGGGCAAGGGGTTAATTTTATTCAACATAAGGAAAGGTTATTGATTAGTTAGATCATGATTGACATGGCAATGCAGCAAAAACAATGAACTGGCAACCTTAATTTGCAGGCTCGGCCTGTAAGTTACAACCTTGACTGTTGCAAGTTACACTGGAAGCCAACCCAAGATTACTATGGCCTTATGTGATGTATTTGCAGATGTCAGAAGCTCAGTGTATGCAGGGCCCTCGATTTACCTGGGGAAAAGGAATTTCTATATACACTTTTTTTAAAAAAAAACACAAAAATGAACATGAGATGACTTATGGCCGAATGTGAATAGTGGTGAATGGTGCCATCCAAAGATCGATGTGGCCTCAAATATTTACTGTATTAACAAATTGGGTTATGGAATAGGAAGCCCCATATATAAGATGGGAGGCATTATAAGGGGGGAGCCTAATGTTGCAAAGAAATATCAATAGGTTAAGTGATTGGGCCTAGTTTTGATAGCTGCCAAGACACACACAGCTACTTCTTGTCTGCTTTTAACAGTATTTAAGTTCTATGTTGCCAAGCAATATAAAATTGACTTGCAAAAATAATTGCAAATAATTATCAGTTATTTTTAGTTCAAATAAATTTTAAAGCCAACTATTTCATCAAAATATTATAATTGATAAAGTAAAAAGTCAGTGAGATCATAAAACCTCAATTATTTAACTTTCTTAACTTGTTTTGAGCACCATGTCACTAATTCTAAATTGTTAAAATAAGAAAGATTTCAAATGAGTTTTCTGACTCCTTCTATATGATTGAGAAGGTTGAAACAGTCTTTTTGCTTCCTATTTCTCTATAGTTGCATGTGAGACCTTCTGTAAACTATCCTAGTCTGAAGTTAGGAGTTTGAAGAGTGCTTTAGTTCAGGAACTTAAAATGAAGAGATTCACAAGTGTGGATACAATGAAGCTATTTCTCCTTGTGGAGGAGCCCACAAAAGAGGGCATTATCTTAAAAATAGAGTTTGGCCATTTTTTATTTAAATTGGAAAACATTTTTTCATGCAAAGAATCCTGGAAATATTGAACTTTTACTCAAAAGTACAAATAGTAGATCAGTTGAAATTTTCAAGACAGATCAATTGTGGAATGTGGAACAAAGATAGGAAGATAGAGGTAAAATGTAATTTCATTGATTTTGATTGGTAGAAAAGGCTTGCAGGCTTAGATGATTTCTTGTTCATCATTGCTAAGTTTTCCTGAATATTAACAGGCTTAACTTTGTTTTGTTTCAGTAACTTTAAAAAATGCTTCAGAACTTTTGGAGTTTGCTACGATGTACAACGCTGAACAGTTAAAACTGTCCTGTCTACAATTCATAGGTATAAATATGGCAGCTCTGCTTGAAGCAAGGTAAGAGCCATTTCTCTTGATTTGCCATTCCTATTCCTTGAATGTGTATCCTATAATAGTTTGTCTTTATCTTTTTATTTTTGAGGCTACATATTCAACATGATATGATTCATGAGTCAGTCAGTTTGACAGTTTTCCTAGTCTTCTGTTTTACCACTGGAACCCAATCTTTCAGATATTCTTCCTAGAACTATCTTCCAAAACACTATTACCTGCTACTACCATGGAGTGCACGTTCATAGTACCTTGAAAGTGGCGTTGTAGGTAGGATGGTCAAGAAGACATTTCGTATGCCTGCCTTTATTGGTCAGTGTATAGGAGTTGGGAGGTCATGTTGTGGCTGTACAGTACATTTGTTCGGCCACTTTTGATATATTGCATGCAATCTGGTCTCCTTCCTATCGGAAGGATGTTGTGAAACGTGAAAGGATTCAGAAAAGATTAACAAGAAGGTTGCCAGGGTTGGAGGATTTGTGCTATAAAGAGGCAGAATAGACTAGGAGTATTTTCCCAGGAGAGTCTGAGGCTAAGGTGTGACCTTAGGTTTATAAAATCAAGGGGCATGGATAGGGTAAAGGGACAGGTCTTTTCCCGGTGGAGGTGGGGGGGGGGGGGGGGGGGGGGGGGGGCGTGGAGTCCAAAATTAGAAAGCATAGGTTTAAGTTTACAGGAGAAAGATTTGAGAGACCTAAGGGGCAACCTTTTCACGCATAGGGTGATAAGTGCATCGAGTGAGCTGCCAGAGGAAGTGGCGGAGGCTGGTACAATTACAGCATTAAAAAGGCATCTAGATGGGTACATGAATAGGGAGTGTTTCGAGGGATATGGGCCAAATGCTGGCAGATGGAACTAGACTAGGACATCTGGTTGGTATGGATGAGTTGGACCGAAGGGTCTGTTTCCATGCTGTATATCTCTATGACTCTAACTTTTATTATTATTATTCTCCTAAAAGTCATACATCAAAATAACTGTACTCCTCCCCTTGTAAAGAACTGACAATGGGAACTGAACTTCCAGATGCCAGAAAGCAATTATGCCACAGTTATTGTAGGTAATGACCTTCTTACAAAAGACAAGGTCACTTCCTTTTGACATTCGGTCAGGCCACAGTTACTGAGATTCCACTGTAATCCTTTTTGGGATTAATGTTGACCAGAAACTGAACTATTAAACCATGTAGGCCCCTCAAACCAGCACTCATCCTGTCCTTCCTCCATAACCCTTGATTCCTCTATTGATCAAGAGTCTGTCTCAGCCTTAAGTTTACACTTGAACTGTGCCTGCACAATCTCTGTGGCAAGGAGTTTCAAGAAATCTCCACCTTCTGAGAGAAGAAATCCCTCCTCCTCTCAGTCTTAAATTGGCATCCCTTATGTCTTGGAAGAGTCTAGGACCAGAATCTATGAGAGGAAGCATCCTTTGAGTGTCCACCATATTAACATCTCTATGCTCGTGCCAAAATTGGGAGAGTTATCTTTCGGATGATTCTACAATGTCCATTGCTAAGAGTGGCTAGGTAGTTCTCCTACAGGCTGAGTTGTTAAACCCGAAAGCACCTAGTTTATGACCGAGTCTGTGGCAGTTGCTGAATGACCTGGCAACAGTAAAATACGTACTTCATAGGTGTGACACTGTTCTTGTGGCGATCAAGTCTTGTTACTCCATTGAGGATGTCTTTTAATTGTGTGGCACTATCATTGTGGATTTTGAAAGGTTCTAGCAACACAAGATTGGACATTTGTGAAGTGTTTTGGCCATCAGCAACAGCAGAATTACACTCCAATGCAATCTGTATACACCCACTCTATCATTGCCATCAAGCCAGGGGAATCAATCCTCATTCAATGAAAAGGTTTTATAAGAACCAACACCAGGTATACCAAAAAATGAGATGTCCACCTGTTGAAACAGTAACACAGGATCACTTGCATGTTGAATGGTATATGCAGCAAGTGATAGAGCTGAGTGATTCACAACCAATTGACCAAATCCACACTGGACACTGCCTCATCCAGTTGTGAATGAGGATGGGCAATGAAAGAACCCAATGAAGGAGGCTCCACAAATATTTTCAATCCTCGAGAGCATTCAGTATGTGATTTGGGATGTCATGTTGCGGTTGTACAGGATGTTGGTGAGGCCACCTTTGGAGTACTGTGTATAGTTCTTGTTGCCTTGCTTTTGAAGAATATTATTAAATTGGAGATGGTTTAGAAAAGATTTATAGGATGCTGGTAGCATTGAAGGGTTTGATTTACAAGGAGAGGCTGTTTACGCTGGGACTTTTTCTTTTGCTGGAGTGTAGGGGATTGAGGGGTGACCTTCATAGAAACTTAAAATCATGGTAGGCCTAGATAAGGTGAATAGTGAACGTCCTTTTCTGAGGGTAGGGGAGTTCAAAACTAGAGGGCATGTTTTTAAAGTGAGAGGGGAAAGATTTAAAAGGGCGCAGAGGGTCCGTTTTCACAAAGGGTAGTTTGTACATGGAATGAACTGCCAGAGGAAGTGATAGATGCAGGTACGGTTACAATCTTTGAAAGACATTTGGACATGTACATGAATGGGAAAGGTTAGAGGGATATCAGGAGAAAGTGAGGAATGCAGATGCTGGAGATCAGAGCTGAAAAATGTGTTGCTGGAAAAGCGCAGCAGGTCAGGCAGCATCAAAGGAGCAGGAGAATAAGCCTGAAGAAGGGCTTATGCCCGAAACGTCGATTCTCTTGCTCCTTTGATGCTGCCTGACCTGCTGCACTTTTCCAGCAACAAATTTTTCAGCTTAGATGGATATCAGCCAAACATAGGCAAGAGTGGCTAGTTTAGTTTGGGAAACTTTGTCGATATGGATGAGTTTGACCAAAGAGTCTGTTTCTGTGGTTAATGACTCTGTACTAATCTACTGGGTTATAGAGTCAAAGGACAAGGCCAAAGCATTTTATAAGAAACTTTAGCCATCACCTTGGCCTGCACTGAAAGCCTCCAGGATCGCAGATGCCAGTCTTTAGCCATTTCAATTCACTTAGTGTTTGTCGAGGAACAATTGGAGAATGCCAGGACCCTGTCAGTAGTGCTGCAGATCTATGCTTGTTGCCATGCTTCTAATCAAGCTGTTCCACTTCATCTACAATACTTGTACCTACCTGACAATATAAATTGTCCAGGTATGCCTTGTATATAAAGGAGCAAATCCAACCCAGCAGTTTCCCACTACATTTGTCTATTGTTGATCATTAGTAAAGTGATGGAAGGGATCATCAACAGTATTATCAAGCTGCACTTGCTCAGCAATAACCTGATCACTAATGCTCAGTTTGGTTTCCACCAGTGCCACTGAGCTCCTGATCTCCTTACAGCCCTTGTTCAGATATACTCTGGAGAGCTGAACTCTAGAGGAGATGAGAGCCAGTCAGACGTGGTGTTGATGGCAAGGGCAGTCTGTCTTCAAGGAGCTCCAGGAAAGTTAAAGTTAATGGGAATCCGTTTGGGAAACCCTCTGCTGGTTGGAGTCATAACGATCACAGGAAGATGGTTGTGCTTCTTAGTGGTTGGTCAGTCAGCTCAGCTTACTGGAAAAGTTCCTCAGGGTAGTATCCTAGGCCAACAATTCAGCATTTCACCAATGACTTTCCCTCCACTGTAAGATCAGAATATTTGTGCAGTGATCAATGTTCAGCACCATTCATGACTCCTGAGATGAAAAGCAATCCATGCCCAAATGCAGCAAGACCCAGACAGCATTTAGTCTTGACTGAAGAGAGGCAAGTAATAGTTATGCTGCGCAAATGTGAGGCCATGACTACCTTCAAGACATAGTCCAAACAATGGCTCTTGACATTCAGCTTAACCTGTCACTCCCCAATCCAATTATATACCATCTCAAACTCTCCAAAGGTGTTTCCACCCATTGTTTAGAAAGTGTAGTTATTTGTTTTAACACACATTCCTAAAGAGCCACAGACAAGATCTATATAGAATGATAGATTTTGATACTGATTTTTAATTTTAGATCTCTGGACATTCTCAGTGATGAAGTACTGAAGGAGCTCTCAGTTGCTTATAGGAATATGGTAAGAAATCTCTGACCTATGCATAGCATTGACCACTACAGACTAAGCTTCCTTTTGGATTGACTTCTACCCTAGCCTTATGTACTGTCTTGAAATCCTATTATTTTGAAACTTAATGTTGGTAAAGTGTCCCTCATTGGAGCTATTTGCAAAGGTTTGGATGACACATATCTGTATATATGGCCTGTGCTCATCTTATTGATTCTAATTCTACAATGAATATAAACAAGAACTCAACACTTTCTTTTATTTAGTGCCATTCAAAATGTCCCCAAGCCTTTCCTAGCCTACACTCATTCTTGTAAACCAAGAAAATGTGACATGAGTTTGCACATAGCAAGATCACACAACTGCAGTTGGACAGATGACCAAGTAATGTGTTGTAGTGGTGTTGGTTAAGGGACACTGATTAACCATGACACATACAGAAATCCCTTCAATTGAAATACTGTGGTAGACTCTTATACTCACCTCATAACCTCAAAATTAAGGGGAGCACAGTTAGTACTGAATTGAGAAGGAACTTCTTCACCCAGAGGGTTGTGAATCAGTGGAATTCCCTGCCCAGTTAACACTACTTCAGTAAATGTTTTTAAAGCTGAGATTTCTTTCTGAACAGTGAAAAAATTAAGGGTCATGGTGAATGGTGGGTATGTCGAGCTGAGGCCATGAAAAGATCAGCCATAATCTTATTGAATTTCGGAGCAGGCTCGATGAGCCAGATGGCCTACTCCTGCTCCTAATTCTTTTATGTTCTTAGATGGTTTTCAGCCTAATGGCTTATCCAAAAGACACTATATTTCTGTCAGTATAGTCCTTTCTAAGTGCTGTGCTGAAATATCAACTTGGATTATGTCATTGTGTCTCTGTTGGAGTGGGTTTTGAACAATTAAACTTCTGGCCCAAAGGAAAGCACCCTTTGGCTCTATCTTTCCAAAAACAAGGGAAGCAAATAAATGGAAGCAAAAGGAGAAGTCACTTTTGGGAGTTTTCTACAGATGCCCCAACAGCAACAGAGACACAGGAGCAGATTGGGAAGCTGATTTTGGCAAGATGCAGAAGCCACAGGGTAGTTGTCATGGATGACTTTAACTTCCTGATTATTGATTGGAACCACCTCTGTTCAAATACGTTGGATCGAGCAGTTTTTTGTCAGGTGTGTTCAGGAAGGATTCCTGATTCAATTTGTAGATAGGTCAGTGAGAGGGGAGGCCTTATTAGATTTGGTGCACCAGGCCAGGTGTCAGATCTCTTGGTGGGAGAGCATTTCAGTGCTAGTGATCTCAACTCCCGACCTTTACCATAGTTGTGGAGAGGAATAGGAGCAGATGGTATGGGAAAGTATTTAATTTGGAGAAAGGGAATTACAATGCTATTAGGCAGAAACTGGGGTGCCTAAATTGGGAGCAGATGTTCTCTGGCCAATACATGACAAATGTGGAGGTTGTTTAGGGAGCGTTTGCTGTTGTTGGAACAAACCTATCCAGCACTAAGGGATGGTAGGGTGAAGGAACCTTTGGTGATGAGGGATGTGGAACGTCTCTTTCAAAAAGAAGAAGCTAGCTTACTTGAGGTTGAGGAGGCAAGGATTAGACCAGGCTCTAGAGTTACAAGGTAGCCAGGAAGGAACTAAAGAATGGACTTGGACTTGGAGCTAGAAGTTGTAATGAAAACGCTTTAGTGGGTAGGATTAAGGAAAACCCGAAGGCGTTCTACACTTGTGATGAACGAGATGATGGCCAAAATGAGGGGAGGGCTGATCCCAGATAGTGGAGGGAACTTGCGCCTGGAGTCGGAGGAGGGAGGGGAGATCCTTTAATGAATACTTCACTGCAGTATTCACTACTGAAAGGGGCCTTTCATGTTTGTGACAACAATGTGAAACAGCCTGATTGATTATGCTCGAATGGGTTGATGTTAAGAGGGAGGATGAGCTGAAAATTCTGAAAAATGTAAGGATCGATAAGTCCCCTGCGCCAGACAGGATATACCAAAGGTTTCGTCAGGAAGTGAGGGAAGAGATTGCTGTGCCTTTGGCGATGATCTTTGATCTTTGTGTCCTTGCTGTCCACTGGAGTAGTGCCGGATAATGGGAGGGTAGCAAATGTTATTCCCTTGTTCAAGAAAGGGAATAGGGATAATTCTGGGAATTGCAGACCAGTCAGTATTTGTCAGTGTCTGTGTTGGGCAAAGTACTGGAGAGGATTCTGAGACAGGATTTATGATGACTTGGAAAATCATTTGATTTATTGAATTCTTTGAGAATGTGGCAAAACACATTGAAGGTAAAGCAGTGGATGTGATGTACATGGATTTTAGCAAGGCATTTTGATAAGGTTCCCCATGGTCGGCTTATTCAGAAAGTAAGAAGGCATGTAATGCAGGGAACTCTGGCTGTTTGGATACAGAATTGGCTGGCCTATAGAAGACAGAAGGTGGTGGTAAATGGGAAGTATTCCATCTGGAGCTTGCTGACCAGTGGTGTTCCTCCAGGATCTGTTCAGTTTGTGATTTTTATAAATGAATTGGAAGGGTGGATTAGTAAGTTTGCCGATGACATGAAAGTTAGTGGAGTTGTGGATTATGTGGAGGGCTGCTAGAGTTTGCAACAGGACATTAACAGGATGCAGAACTGGGCTGAAAACTGGCAGATGGCATTCAACCTGGAAAAGAGTGAAATCATTTACTTTGGAAGGTCAAATTTGAATGTAGAATCCAGGATTAAAAGCAGGATTCTTGACCGTGTGGAAGAACAGAGATCTTGGGGTCCATGTCCACTGATCCCTCAAGTTGCCACCCAAGTTGATAGGGTTGTTAAGAAGGTGTACGGTGTTGGCTTTCATCAGTGGAGGGATTGAGTTTAAGAGCCGTGAGGTTATGCTGCAGCTCTGTAGAGCCTTGGTTAGACCACAATTGGAATATTGTGTTTGGTTCTGGTCGCCTCATTATAGGAAGGATGTGGAAGCTTTAGAGAGGGTGCAGAGAAGATCTACTAGCTTGCTGCCTGGACTGGAGGGCATGTCTTAAGAAAGATTGAGGAGCTAGGGCTTTTCTTATTGGAGTGAAGAAGGATGAGAGGTGACATACTCGAGGTGTACAAGATGATGAGAGGCATAGATTAGAGTGAATAGTCAGACTTTTTCCCAGGACAGAAATGGCTATCACAAGGGGACATAATTTTAAGGTGATTGGAGGAAGGTTTAGGGGAGATATCAGAGGGAGGTTCTTTAGAGTGGTGGGTACGTGGAATGCCTGCCAGCGGTGTTGGTCGTGGTCAGATACATTTAGGGACATTTAAGTGACTCTTGGATAAGCACATGGTTGATTGTAAAATGAAGGGTGTATAGGTTCGTTTCATCTTAGATAGAATAAAAGGTTGGCACAACATAGAGAGTTAAAGGGCCTTTTACAGTGTTGTACTGTTCTCTGTACTGCAGCTTGCAAACTCTCCAAGTCAAGCACCATATTGACTTGGAATAACATTATTGTATATTGTTATAATTGCATCAAATTCTGCAGCTTTCTCCTTAACATCACTGTAGGTGTATCTGCACAACATAAACTGCAACACCATCGCAAAGGAAGTTCAATCCCACTTTGATTAGATTTCCTACAGTGTGAAACAGGCTCTTTGGCCCAACAAGTCCATACCGACCCTCCAAAGAGTAACCCACCCAGACCCACTTCCCTCTGACTAATGCACCTAACATAATGGGCAACTTTAGCATGGCCAATTCACCTGACCTGCGCATCTTTTTGGATTGTGTGAGGAAACTAGAGCACCTGGAGGAAATCCACGCAGACACTGGGAAAATGTGCAAACTCCACACAGACAATCGCCCAAGGCTGGAATCGAACCTGGGACCCTAGCACTGAGAGGCAGCAGTGCTAACCACCTGAGCCACCACACTGCTTTCTAGAGAGCAGTTTGAAATAGCCATAAAATACTAACCAATGCTAACCCTGCCAATGATGCTCACATCTCTTGAATGCATTTGACTCCACGCTGAAATTTATCATTAATATTGCCTTCTTAATTAATAGTAACCTGTTCTGAACTACAAATTTCTCTATGGTTACATGTTATCAAGAATAAATTTCTAAATAAAGCATAAAGTGCTGCAGAAACTAAACCGGGTTGGCAGCATCTGTGGTGAGAAAGCAGAGTTAAGTCCACTAACCCTCCTTCAAAATTCAAGGCCTCTGCCTCCATGCTTATTTCTTTTGGCAAGAGTCCTGTTCCTGTTCCTGTCCTCCAAACCCCTTCACCTGCCACCAATCCATTCCCTCCACCTAGGCACTTGACAATGTGATATAGTCACCTTAATTTCTATGCCATTCCCTCCCAACCTACCCATTCAAACCTACATCCCTCTGAATTGACTGCATTGTGTGCTTTCAGATCCAACCCTTACTTTGTAATTCAGCCAGCAACAAGGATAATGCTGTTGTTGTTTGGTGCACTGACCTCTGCATTATGAAGGCTAAACTCCAGCTCTCCAACATCACTTTTTTGTCACTCTTTATATAAGTGGTTTGGATGGGAGCATAAGAGGTACAATTAGTAAGTTTGCAGATGACACCAAAATTGGAGGTGTAGTGGACAGCGAATAAGATCCCTCCGATTACAATGGGATCTTGATCAGATGGGCCAATGGGCTGAGGAGTGGCAGATGGAGTTTAATTTGGATAAATGTGAGGTGCTGAATTTTAAAAAAGCAAATCTTAGCTGGACTTGTACACTTAATGGTAAGGTTCTAGGGAGTGTTGCTGAACAGAGACCTTGCAGTGCACGTTCATAGCTCCTTGAAAGTGGAGTTGCAGGTAGATAGGATAGTGAAGGAGGTGTTTGGTATGCTTTCCTTTATTAGTCTGAGAAAAGATTTGCAAGGATGTTGGAGGGTTTCAGCTATAGGAAGAGGCTGAATAGGCTGGGTTTGTTTTCCCATGGAGCGTCGGAGGCTGAGGGAGAGTGCACATGCGAAAGACTGAGCAGTTGGGCAGACAAAGGGATAGATAGTGGTCAGCCTGGGATATTCAATAGCTTCTATTAGGGACCATGAGTAACTGACAATGGGATGGTTGTGGTAACAGCCCATGTGATGACTAGGTCTGGTGTGCTGTAGTTAGGAGAAGGGAACTGAAGGAGGTACTCTGGTGTTATAGACACCTTTATAGAGATTTATAAAATTGAGGGGCATGGGGTGCGGGAGTCTGGGGTGAGGGAGTCCAGAACTAGAGGGCATAGGTTTAGGGTGAGAGGAGAAAGATATAAAAAAGACCTACGGGGCAACGTTTTCCCGCAATGAGCTGCTAGAGGAAGTGCCAGAGGCTGGTACAATTATAGAATTTAAAAGGTATCTGAATTGCTTTATGACAGGAAGGGTTTACAGGGATATGGGTCAAGAGCTGGCAAATGGGACTAGATTAGGTTAGGATATCTGGTTGGCATGGGCAAGTTGGACTGAAGGGTCTGTTTCCGTGCTGTACATCTCCATGACCTCTCTTCATCCTGGACCATGGCTCAACCATTGCACACCAGACTATTGTGTCCACAGTTGTCACTAATCTCACTTGATCTGGTCCACCCCGATATTCCCAATACTTCCCCATACCCCTTGGCAATGCAATTGAAGAAGTTGTATCAGCTGCTCATTTACTTCCACCCTCCTTACTATCCAAGGTCCATTTGCACCTTCCAGCTGAAGCACCAACTTACTTGCATTCACTTAATCTATATAGTATTCACTGTTTACAGTGTTGTATCCCTGACAAATAGGAGACGAAATGTAGCCTCTGCCTGATTTGCAGAACACCTACTTGCTGTCCCCAGCGTGATCTTGAGCTTCCTGCTATTTCAACGCACAGTCATGTACCCTGACCAGCATTTCTGTCTCTGACTTGCTGCGGTGCTCCAACAAAGTTTAACGTAAGTTGGAAGAACAGCATCTCGTTTTTCCTCTTGGGACCTTGCAGCCTTCAGGACTCCATGTCGATTTCAATAATTTTAACACCTGAGTACCTCCTCCTTCTGTGTCCTTCTAACTACAGCACACCAGACCATGTCAACACATGGGCTGTTACCGCAACCAACCCATTGTCATCTACTGATGGTCCCTAATAACAGCTATTGAATATCCCAGGCTGACCACTATCTATCCCTTTGTCTGCCCAACTGCTCAGTCTCTTGCGCACGCACTCTCCCTCCAACTTTTCCCCCTTCACCTCCTGCCACCCCATATGCCAATCTTTTTCTATCCACAATCAGTTCTGAAGAAGGGTCACTTGATCCAAACCAATAACTTTCTTTCTCTCCACAGATTTTGCAGGTTTAGATTAGATTAGATTAGATTAGATTACTTACAGTGTGGAAACAGGCCCTTCGGCCCAACAAGTCCACACCGCCCCGCCGAAGCGTAACCCACCCATACCCCTACATATACATCTACCCCTTACCTAACACTACGGGCAATTTAGCATGGCCAATTCACCTGACCTGCACATCTTTGGACTGTGGGAGGAAACCGGAGCACCCGGAGGAAACCCACGCAGACACGGGGAGAACGTGCAAACTCCACACAGTCAGTCGCCTGAGGCGGGAATTGAACCCGGGTCTCTGGCGCTGTGAGGCAGCAGTGCTAACCACTGTGCCACCGTGCCGCCCACCGTCTCCTGAGTTTCTCCAGCAATTTCTATTTTTGTTTTGGATTTCCAGCATCATCAGATTTTTGGTTTCTTTGAAAAATTCTAAATGTCACTGAGATCACCTCTATAACGTTGAATGAACTATTGATCGTGTTATCTTCACATTTATTTTTCAATGGATTGGATTTAATGGCTGCTATTGTATTTTTTTTTATTTGACATTTATACAGTATATTTTGGTTTAAACAATACCTCCAGAAAATTAAGAATACACTTATTGACATCTTTTATAAATGACTATATTTACATTTTTTACTGGTTATTTTTGCCGTATACTGAAAGATATCCTTAATGTTAGTACTTCTCTGTTTTTGGAGAAGAATAAATGATTAATTTTGCTAATACTCTTATAGATGAGAAAAGTCCAATGCTATTGATTATTTCTACCAGCAATACTAAATTTCGGGATTTTTTTTATGAATGTTTGATATGTTTAAAATGCTTATTTCTGAAGCTTCAGTGTTTTTAAATAATAGATTCCAGCCATGCAGAAAAGGATTATCACTCCTTATCCAGGTGGCCCAGACATCAGGTTCCTGAGCGAGGAGATTGATGATCACTCCTTAGCCAGTATAATCGAATTAGACTTTGAGTCATCTTCCAAGTGAGTGACTTTACCATGTTGTGAGAATATCTCTGGTTTCCTTCTTCTGTGCTGCCTGAAAAGGGGCAATGTTACTTTATTTATAATCGGGTTGATTAGATATAAACAGATTTACCAGAAGTCATAATGTTTTCATCAATAGCTTTGATTAAATATTAGTGGACGGTACTTAATGGCTTGGAATTCTCTGCAAAACTCTCACTTGGATTTTTTTTGGGGTTTAAATTGTGAAGACAAACATGATGCACAATACATTAAATACAGTAAACATTAGCATCAGTCATCTGTTATCATCCACACCAGTGCACTCAACTGTGCCTTACATGTCAGATAGTAATCTTTATTGACTAGTTTTATAAAAAAAAACAAGCTGACTACTTGAATGTTCTGCAGTTTGTTGTTGATCTGTAAGATGGTGATGTAGTCTTGTACTTCATCATATATTTTAAAATGTATTCATAAAGGAGCAAATCTGGTTCTAATATTATATTGATGCAAGAGCTGTATTGGTAATTATTGATTTTGTATATTTACAAGCTGTGTTTTATGCTCGGCTCTTTATAAGGAACTATTGAGTTTAGAAATGTCACTTCTGATTTACACCAGCTGAGGGAGCAATAGAATTGAGTTTAAATTTTACTGATCGCCATGGAATTCATAGCTACTTTGTACTGAATCTTCTAGATTCCTGGATGAATTGTTACCAATAAGGGTAAATGTATCAGTAGATTAGTGTACATTCAACAGCAATTATTTCTGAGATTATAATTGAAGTATTCAGTGATAAAGGGGATGTAGCCTTTAGTACCTTTTTTAGGTTTTCCGGTCCAAGTATTGGAAAACTGGTTGTTTGGCTCTTTCAACTATAATTAAAACTGGTACTTGGCCTCTAATGAGGGACAGGGACTGGCACTGTTATGCTGTATTCCTGAAGTAACATTGTTGGATATCCTAATGTATTTTGTGTAGGTGCTGGTGTCCAGTGACATGGAACATTAAAAGTCGATACTGTATTGCCCAGTTGATGTATGTTAGTGGAGAGGAAGGAGATACTTTTGGTTAGTGGGCAGCATGGTGGCTCAGTGGTTAGCGCTGCTGCCTCTCAGCACCATGGACCCAGGTTCGATTCCAGCCTCTGGTGACTGTGTGTCTGTTTGCACATTCTCCCCTGTCTGCGTGGATTTCCTCTGGGTGCTCTGGTTTCCTCCCACAGTCCAAAGATGTGCAGGTCAGGTGAATTGGCCATGCAAAATTGCCCATAGTGTTAGGTGCATTAGTCAGATCCATTTCCACCCATCCGGAGGGAAATGGATCTGGGCAGGTTACTCTTCGGTAGGTTGGTGTGGACTAGTTGGGTCAAATGACCTGTTTCCACATTGTAGGGAATCTAATCTAATGAATTATAAAGACAATACTGAAATATTTAACTAAATAAATAAAAGGGCTTTTTCATCAGCAAGGGTGGATGAGGATAGATTTGTAAATAATATCTCTTTTGCAGCGTGTACTTTAATATCTTTTTTAGAATATGCTTTTTCTGTTTCAATGTAATGGTATGGCTCCTTCTTAATGGAGCTTCCATTCAGTTTTGAAGGCCCCATTTCAGTTGAATCTTTTCTAATTCTGTCATTGTTCTGACTCCCATGATGTCCATGAAAATATCAAGGTGATCATTCCTTTCATTAAACTTTTTTTTCATTCAATCAGAAGCATCAACTCTCACCTGTCTATCCATACTGATGAGCTCATGTACAGTCCCCACCAAATAACCTTTTAATGTTTCCACATACTGAGCCACCACATTGTAAAGCTCAGCTTGTGTAATCCATTATACACCACAGACAAAAGTGAAGTAATGGTGTAAAGGAGGGTGATGAATATGCAAGCAACACTGATTTAGTAATACGGGAACTGTCCTTGACAAATCCTGAATATCAAACAATTGGTTCCCAAGGCATAGCTTAAATGACAGCACTAAATAATTTCAGATGTATCTGGAAAGTATCAGATTGGTGATTGTTGAAGTCCAAGAAAGAGACTACCTCAGGGATGTATGGGAGAAACAAGGGACTTAGAAAAAAAAAACAAATTCTTCTTTTGTCTAGAAATATCTGAATTGTCATACAATTGAGTTTTGATTATTATCCAGTTAAGTGTGTATGATAGACAGTCACTGGTGGAAGATTTACCTACTTAGTGATGGCAAAGGCATTGATGTTACTTTGAAATATTGAGGATAGAAAATGTGGTGTGGGAATTAAAAAGAAATTATTCTACAGGAATAAGTGCGCTGTGAAGTTTTATCTTTGATAGTGTAGAATTTAAGTATTGTTGAACAAAGATGCTGTCAAAACCTTTCATCTTACATTTGTAAAGGTGATGGTAATGGCAGCCATTATTCATGGTAACCTCAGCCAGTGCAAGAATTAATTCCAAATTGTTGACATCAGTTTGCATCTCAAACCATCTGTCCAGCTAAATGAACTAACCAACCCACATATTGGATATTTATGATATGGTAGAATAGATTAAGCAAGTATGCATCAATGTGGATTTCTAAGGGTTGTTTTAATGGTACCATTTCAATGATTTTTACTGTATAATTAATCGATTGACATCTCAATCAGATTACTGAAGTCTGGGTTTGAAAAATATTAACTGCTTTAAAATTTTGATCTTTGTAAGGTAGCAAATAAAACAATTCTAAATGTGGTAATGTCTTTATTGTAAAGTATTTGTAAGCACAAGGTAGCCTTGTTTTACTGGAGAATTCAACAATTTTCCATAGTTCAGGTCTTAATTTAATAATGTTTCATTTTACGTTTTTCAATTACATTAACTGGGTCCAGATACACATATCTTAAATTTAGCATTGTTACAAATGGTTTGTGTTCTGTGATTCCATAGATCAAATATTATTGTAAGTCTGCCTTTATATATTTAGGTGAGCAAATGTGGAGGAACATTTGGTGTCACGTTTGTGGTTGAAAGCAAGAGCTAATTTTTTTTCTCTCTTCAGAGAAACACTTTTCAAAAAGGCAAAAGTAAAGGCTAAAAAGAAGCAGAGACGGCGTTCTGACAGTTCAGGTGGATACCATTTATCGGATCTCATTCAGAGCACAACTTCAACAGGTGAGCAAATCACAGTTGAGCTATATAGTGAGGGAGAAAGTATCTGGCAGTTACTGAGGTTATACTGCAGCTTCTGGTCTGGAAGGCATTCTATTAGCACAGGTTAAGCTTTAGATCTACAAAAGCTGGCTGTTTATGCAAATACAAATTCTTCAAGCAGCTGGGAAAGGAACCTGGTAGTTCTGTCAGTTAGAAAACTGCCCTTTGAATCTCAATCTTGGCTACATTTCAGTACAGGCAGATGGCGCTGTGATTTGGAAAACCTCTGAGAACAGTCTGAATTTTTTTAAACTTAAGTATCTGTAAGCACTTACTGAGACTGGCATGTGAACAACTAATGAGATCCATAGGCAAACTACCTTTTTTGTGAACCGTGCCCAGTGATAGGTCCATCAGACAGGAGAAGAGGAGAGACCGATGACATTGGAAATAATGTTGTGTTTTCAGCATACTTTAAATATGAACAGCTCTCACATCCACAATTCTTCCCTAATAGTTCAAAAGCCATAATGGTGGTGATGGTTTATTTTGTTCTTGAATTTTGCATATTGTGTTCTACAGAAGATTAGCTTGATGACGCTTAACTGAACAATGTTTTTTGAGACATTATATGAATGGACTTTTATGACTACAGCATAAGTTTAAAAGAAAAATGAGAAATGCTAGAAATGCCTTAAATTTCTGAATTTGTTGAAAATGCAACTTTCATCAAAACTGTGCATTTATTTGTAATTTTGAGTTCAAATTTTCTCTTTCAAAGTTTGAAGGTACTGAATCTTTCTGGGATGTATTGTCACTGGCCAGAATAATGTGGCCACTGGAGCTACATGTGATCCAAGACATTCAATTTGGGCTGGCTGTTCATTGTGCAGGGGACAACCAATTACCTTACATGCTCATGCATTGTTTAAACTCGTGCACTATTCAAACTCCATTTTCCAAACAGAATTACTGAAACTAAGTAGATGTCTTGGTGGGTTTTCCCAGTATGTCCCATAACCCCAGTAGAAGAAATCCCTTTCCACAGCCTTACGGTTTAATGCAAGACATATCTACTGTGCCTAGTTCTTGTATTATGCAGTGTCTTTTCCTACTGGCCTCTTAGGAGGTTTGATAACTTTTTTTTTAAAGATTGTAATAAATTATGAAGGTTTAGGATTTTTACTATAATTGTTTTATAGGATTACTTATGCTGGAAGAACCCTCTTCTTTCTGCTAATTACATAAAACCGTAGAGCACAGGAACATTCTCAGGGTTTTTGGATGTTTCCTGTACAATGGTATTTAAGAATTGTTCTGCATGGAATATGTGGGGAATAGGATGCAATTTATTTTGTTTTGGATGAGGGAAAAACTGTTGCAATATTGGTCCAACGTGGTAACTGGAATGAGGATTTTAGATCTAGTTTTGGGAGTTGACTGCGGGGAGAATATGAAACTAGTGGAACAACAAAAAAATTCTGTTGGGAGGAAACTTCAACAGAATCTAGGTAGTTTGGAACAAAAATCAATTCAAGAATGGTTTCTGGAAGTACTTGGCTCTGGAAACATCAACATTGCAATGTGATATGGGCCTTGCCAGTGTGTGGTTGTGTAGTACATTTAAGTGTGCGGTCCCCTTGCACTTGGGAAAGGACAGAGTCAGCTAGTGTTTGAGTCTGTTTGGCATCTTGGACATTTTAAAGAATTGTGAAAACTGATATGCTTCTGTGGTACAAAGAACTGAAGAAGAATGATGGGGGAGCTAGAGAAGGAAGCTGCAGAGATATTTGAAGTTCGTAATTTGTGGGTAAAACAAGAAGCTGAGGTTGTGAAGTATTGAAGTGGATAGGGCTAATATGATGAAGAATAACATATTTGAGGTACTGGCCCTCTGGGAATGCAGTTGAAGCTGTTTGAACTGGTGTGGAACAGATTCTGGTAAGCAAGACCAGCAATGCTCAACAGACAAAACATTGGGCTAGAGGACACCATTAATTTAGATTGAAAGAAATAAAGACATTTGCAGAATATTTTGGTAACAAAGTCCATTCTGAGAATTCAAGCTGCAGTTAAATACTCCACATTTGGTCCCCAGGTTCTCAGTAAAGGACTAGATTTCCCAGAGAATTCTAATACTGCCAAGTTGCTCTGAGTAAGAATAAATATTTTAATTAGATTTAAATTTTGAGTTAAAATACTTATTTGACTCTTAATTTTTAGAAGATTAGACTTTTAGAGTATTAATCATAGACATGTACAGCATGGACATCGACCCTTCGGTCTAACTCGTCCATACCAACCAGAGATCCTAACCTTGTCTAGCCCCATTTGCCAAAATTTGGTCCATATCCCTCTTTAAACCCTTCCTATTCATACACCCATCCAGATGCCTCCTTAGATGTTGTAATTGTACCAGCCTTTTCTCCACTACTACTACTGGCTGCACATTTGTAGAATTATTTTGACAATTTTATTGCTTAGTTCCTGTTACACGCCTTTTGGCACTAGTACCTTTTTCAAAACCAGCTGTGTAATTTGCTCAGTCAATTTTTGTTGTTTGCTTAGTCCTAATTGCTTTTCTTTTGTACAATTGATCAGTTGAATACATGGTGACTGAAGCAATGCGATTTCATTCTATTATCTGACTTTGTTTTTATCCTAACAATGGTTAATACCCTGAAGTTGTACTTTAGAGATGATTTTTGAAGGGTGTGTAGTAATGGATGGGTACTACTTGTTGTGTTAAGCTTTGTAAAGATAGTTACAACTACATTTTGTAAGATTTACACAATGGCTTGTCAAGTCTGTATGCCACAATGCAAATCCTGGATGGTTAGCAATAGCTTGCACAAATGTTTGATTTGCGTAAGTTTGCAAAGGAGTAATCCTTAACATCCAATTCATTTCTGACTAATTTAGAGAACTTACTTCCTACTATTGGATGCACAACCATAACTTGACTCTAAAATTGTAGATGTGCAAGAGTACAGTGTGTGAGAGTAATTTTTGTTTGTTTTTATTCTCTTGCATTCTTTTTTCACTTTTGTCACAGGTGTTTTCATAATTCTAGGAGTAGTGTTTGTTCCCTAACTACTTTCATTAAGAACAGGAGGAAGACATTTTGGTCACTGATCTGGAATTTGAACTTCACTCACTTTTTCTATAAATGAGATATAGAATGAAGGATTTTCTTTTTCTATTTATAGAATCATGTTGTAAGGGAATTTGAAGAAAAAGACGTTTTCTTTTGTATTTTGAAGACCTTGACACCTCTACTGGACTTATGATTTAGAGATTTTGCTAAGGTCCTGATGTCAAAGATGTAAGGTTCTTGAAAAGCAGCCCAAAAAGTTAGGTTAAGAGGAATGTAGTGAGACATAGTGCTGTTGTTACCAAACCTCTCTTAACTGGAGCATTTCATGCTGATAATGTGGATTTTTATTTTTGAGATAGGACAAAATTAAAACAAAACCCTGTAAAAAATAGAATATGGCCCACAAATGAACTTGCACTTCTACAGATCTGAGATAACTGAAACAGACACTGAAACCAAATAAATATTGGAAAGGCTGAGCAGAAGAAAAAAGCCCCCAACTTTGAATCCCAGTCTCTGAAAGAAGGTGGGATTTCTTGGTGAAACTAATTGGATAGATTTGCAGCAGGTTGCCAGCAATTGAGTGAATAAGTTTTAATATTTATTTATAGATTGAGTATATAAATCAGGAGCCATATGGCTCTTCAAGTCCCCACCACCAATTAGTAGATCGTGGCTGATCTGATTTAGTCTGCATTCCTGTTTCAACCGGAGGACCTTTAACCCTTTGCTAATCAAGAAGCTGTTTACTTTCAAAAGTATTGGAGGGTTCTGCTTTGACTTTTATTTTGACAGTTGCAAAGACATCTGTCGGAACCTTTTTTCCTACTTTCATCTGTTTAAGGCAGTAACTTATTGTTTTTGAATATTGACCCTTAGATTTAGATTCTTCCACAGAAAAATATACATTTATTTATTTTGGTAATTTTTTCCAAATGCACCCTGTCAAGACCCCTTGGGGTTTTATACATAAATTTTTTCTTTGTTCATAAGCTTTGGCTAGGCCAGCTTTTATTGCCCAATCTTCATTGCCTTTGACAATGTGGTGGTGAGCTGACTGCTTGAATGGCTGAAGCCCTTCGGGTGTAGGACTAGGTGCAGCGTGGTTAAGCGATTTCCAGGATTTTGACCCAGCAATAGTGAAAGTGCAGTGATATATTTCCAAGTGGGTTTAATGAGTGATGTGGATGGGAACTTGCAGATATTGATATTCCCTTGTATCTGCATCCCTTGACCTTCAAGATGGTAGTGGTTATGGGTTTGGAAATTGCTGTCTAAGGAGCCTTGCTAAATTTCAGCAGTGCTTCTTATATCCATAGTGCACACTGCTGCGACTGTGCATCAGTTGTGTAAGAAGTAAATGTTTACAGATGTGGCGATCGTCCATGGGCTGCTTTGTTCCGGATAGTATCCGGTTGCTTGAGCTACACACATCTGGGCAAGCAGTAGGTATCCCATTGTATTTTTGATTTGTCCTTTGCAGATGGTGGACAGGCTTTGAGCAGTCAGGTGGTCTGCTTTTGTAGCTGTAGAATTTGTATAACTTATCCATTTCAGTTTCCGGTTAATGGTAATCCCCAGAATGTTGATAGTGGGGGTTTTGTTGACAGTAATGCCATTGAAAGTGAATGGATAATGTTCAGATTTTTTTATTGTTGGAGATGACTATTTCCTGCACTTAAATAGTATTTTGCATCAGTATTTAGTGCGGAAAAGGATGTGGAAGATATAGAAAATTGCAAAATAGATGGTGACACCTTGCAAAATGTCCATATTACAGAGGAGGAAGTGATGGATATCTTGAAAGGCATAAAGGTGGATAAATCCCCAGGACTTGGTCAGGTGTACTCTAGAACTCTGTGGGAAGCTAGGGGAAGTGATTGCTGGGTCTCTTGCTGAGATATTTGTGTCAACGATAGTCACCGGTGAGGTGCTGGAAGACTGGAGGTTGGCTAACGTGGTGCCCCTATTTAAGAGAGGTGGTAAGGACAAGCCAGGGAACTATAGACCAGTGAGCCTGATGTCGATGGTGGGCAAGTTGTTGAAGGGAATCCTGAGGGACAGGATGTACATGTATTTGGAAAGGCAAGGACTGATTGGGGGATAGTCAACATGGCTTTGTGCGTGGGACATCATGTCTCACAAACTTGATTGAGTTTTTTTTAAAGAAGTAACAAAGAAGATTGAGGGCAGAGTGGTAGATCTGATCTATATGGACTTCAGTAGGGCATTTGACAAGGTTCCCCATGGGACACTGGTTATCAAGGTTAGAACTCTTGAAATATAGGGAGAACTAGCCATTGGATACAGAGGGTGGTGGTGGAGGGTAGTTTTTCAGACTGGAGGCCTGTGACCAATGGAGTGCCATAAGGATCGGTGCTGGATCCTCTACTTTTTGTCATTTATATAAATGATTTGGATGCAAGCATAAGAGGTACAGTTAGTAGGGTTTGCAGATGACACCAAAATTGGAGGTGTATAGACAGTGAAGAAGGTTACCTCAGATTACAAATGGGATCTTGATCAGATGGGCCAATGGGCTGAGAAGTGGCAGATGGAGTTTAATTCAGATAAATGTGAGGTGCTGCATTGTGGGAAATCAAATCTTAGCAGGACTTGTACACTTAATGGTAAAGTCCTAGGGAGAGTTGTTGAACAAAGAGACCTTGGAGTGCAGGTTCATAGCTCCCTTAAAATGGAGTCGCAGGTTGGTACGATAGTGACGACAACGTTTGGTATGCTTTCCTTTATTGGTCAGAGTATAGAGTACAGGAGTTGGGAGGTCATGTTGTGGCTGTACAGGACATTGGTTAGGCCACTGTTGGAATATTGTGTACAATTCTGGTCTCCTTCCTATCGGAAAGATGTTGTGAAACTTGAAAGGTTTCAGAAAAGATTTACAAGGATGTTGCCAGGGTTGGAGGATTTGAGCTATAGGGAGAGGCTGAACAGGCTGAGGCTGTTTTCCCTGGAGGGTCAGAGGCTGAGGGGTAATCTTATAGAGGTTTACAAAATTATGAAGGGCATGGATAAGATAAATAGACAAAGTCTTTTCCCTGGGGTCGGAGAGTCCAGAACTAGAGGGCATCGGTTTAGGGTGTGAGGGGAAAGGTATAAAAGGGTCCTACAGGGCAACTTTTTCACTCTGGGGATGGTGCATGTATGGAATGAGCTGCCAGAGGAAGTGGTGGAGACTGGTACAATTGCAACATTTAAAAGGCATTTGGATGGGTATATGAATAGGAAGGATTTGGAGGGATCTATGCCAGGTGTTGACAGTTGGGACTAGATTGGGTTGTGATCTCTGGTCAGTATGGACAAGTTGGACCGAAGGGTCTGTTTCCGTGCTGTACATCTCTATGACTATGACTATAAATGTTTATTTGCCTCTTATTGTTCCAAGCCTGGATCTTGTTTGGGTCTTGTTGCATTTGAACATGGACTGCTACATTTATATATGAATTGTTGGGAATTGTTTTGCACGTTATGCAATCATTGAACATCTACCTCCTGACCATTTATGATAGAGGACATCGTTGATGAAGCAGTTGAAGGCTGACTGACAGGCTTAGGATTTTACTCTAAGGAACTCCTGCTGAGATGTCCAATGATTAAGATGACTGACCACCATCAAGCATAACCATCTTCCTTTGTGCTCAATATGACTCCAACTGAAAGGCTTCCTTGATTCCCTTTTAACCCTAAATAGGTCAATTTGATGTCGTTTCTGAAAGAAATCAAAAATAGACTGAGAAATGTGCGTCATTTTTTGATAGGTAAATTTAGTGTTGTAGTTTTGCTGGTTTTGTCTGTATGCCACATAATGCAGCTTGAAGGTCTAGTATCCTGGATGGCCAGCAATCGATTACACAAATGTTTGACTTGTGTAAGTTTGCAAAGGAGTAATTCTTAACATCCGATATCCTTTCTGACTAATCCTTGCCCTTGATTGCTTACTCGAGCCAATTTGGGGAAAAATGTTGCATTCGATATGCTACAAATCTATTTTAAGTTGTGTCTACATGTTGAAGATTTGGTTTGTGCAGGATTGCTCGTTACAAAGAACATTTTGTGATGGTCACTTTAAGGTTGATGTTCTTTATTCTTGCAGATTTACAAAGACCAGCAAAAACTAATTCAGTAGAATCCCTGCATGAGATGTTGATGTCTGATTCTGAAGGCAGCTATGCTGGCGGAGTAGCCAGCCCCAGAGAATTAGCTTCACCTGATTTATCAGCTGGACTCTCTCAAGAGAAATCTGAGGTCTGTGCCCTACAAATACAGCTACTCACTGATAGCAGACTACAAAACGGGATAAAACATTCAAGTTTTGAACCATTCTACAACTTTGGAGTGTTTTGGCAATCCTTCACTACTTCAGTAATTTCTTGTTGTCCTACCTTTGTAGATTGCTGCAGATTTTCACCATCTTACTGACTAGCTGCCATGGTGTATTTTGTCCTATATGAATAGCACTTTTATTTGAAATATATTGTAAGTTATGTTACATCAACAAGGAAAATGTTAGTCTATTTGAAGAGAGTCCCTTTTAAACTTTATATGTTCTAATAGATTAAATAGATGATGAAATAGATATTGCAAAATGTGTAGGACTTCAGTCAGAATCAAAAGAATGAAATAGCTGTCGATTGGCTATTTGAGTAAATGTACTAGTTTCACAAAACTTAATTTCCAGGCAAAATATCACTTAAAATAATATTTCTATCCAACATTAAACAGTTTTCCTTAGATGTAAACTACCTATTTTTGGCTATGAAAGTAAACCAACTCGCTAAAATGTATTGAAACAAATATTGAGCGATTTTTGCTTTTACGCTGTATTTAATATATTTTCTGGATGTAATCAAAGTCTAGACAGTATAGCTTTCTAATACTTGGAACTAATCTGTATGATAGTTACATGTTATGTTTTTTGGCAAGTGTTTTCATAAAATGTTTGTTTGTTTGTTGTGCTAGAGTTGAAATAGAAGTACCAAAATAATGGTGCAAATTAAATTTCTAGATATGTGACTAATGAATTACCTATATGTAGCATATAATGTTGCTAGCTTTTTTGAGGTGTGATGTTCGGGCTCTTGTTTGCAGTGATAGTATCCCTACCTCTGAGTCAAGAGGGCTGGGTTCATGTCCCACCTGCTCTAGAAGGGTGTCAATGGTTAGCACCGTTGTCTCTCAGTGCCAGAGGCTGGGGGTCGATTTCCACCCTCTGGTGACTATGCAGCTCCACACAGACAGACATTCTCCCCCTGTCTGCGTGGGTTCCCTCAGTGTGCTCCAGTTTCCCCTCTCAGTCCAAAGACGTGCAGGTTAGGTGAATTGGCCATGTTAAATTGCCCGTAGTGTTCTGGGGCATATAGATTAGGTACATTAAGGGAAATTTAGAGTGATAGGGTAGGGGAAAGGGTCTGGATGGGAAACTCTTCGGAGAGTCATTGTGGACTTGTTGGGCCAAATGGCCTGTTTCCACACAGTAGGGATTCTATGAACATCTGAACAGTTCAGATTTTTTTTAAAAACTTGTTAGTGGGCTGATATGTTGCAGCCAATAGGCCTACATTCAAGTACCCTTGCTCCAGAGGTGTGTAGTAATATTCTGAACAGGCTGATTTGAAAATATCCTACGCTGTTAGGTTAGAGAGCTCATGTGGCGCACAGGTAGCATTGCTACCTTTTTGAGCCAGGAGGTCCTGGTTCAAGTCCCACTGCTCCAGAGGGTTGTTATAACATTCCTGGGCAGGTTAATGTAACAAAAAAAATCTGTACTGTTTTGTTAGTAAGTGGCAGACTTGTTTCTGCTTTAGCTTCTGTGGATACTCGTACTTGAACATTTCTCCACTGTCAGGTAGATGCCTCACTGTTGTAGTTATATTTGAACAGCTTTCCATAGATGCAGTAATTTCAAAGCACAGGGCCTTAGCACCTTAACCAAATGTTTTGGAGCCGGTGGCCTTGCTTTTTCCAGTGCACTAACACTGAAGCAGAGACTAATAATATTATAATTAAAATTGTAAATTTCTTGGCATAAAAATGGAAAATGCTAGAAATTCGCAGTTAGTCACACGGCATCTGTGGAGTTAAACAAAGTTAACATTTTATGGTCAAGATAGAAATGTAATATATTTCAGTAAGTGAAAGTTGATAGAACAAAAGAGAAGGTCTGTGAAGGACAGGAGAGATTTGGTGACATAAAACTCCATGGTACAAAGGGAAATGGTAATGGCTAAAGTAAAGAACATTTAAAAGATGCTCTGAGATATGTGTGACTGGATAACAACTGCCCAAATGTAAACAAAAGGTAAAAGAAATGCAAATCTGCAAAATAGATGTTTGCAACAAAGTGGAGGTTACAAATTGACTATTTATCATTTATATGTACTATCAAATATTATTGAACTCATTGAGTCCAAAGGTTTGTGGAGTGCTAAGTCAAAAGATGCCATTCCTTGGAGTTGTATTGAGCTTCATTGAAACATTAATATGCCACAGGCAGAAAAATCAGAGGTGAGAGCAAGGTGGATAATTAAAATGACAAGTGGCAGAAAGTGTGCAAAACCGTTATAGTCTGCATTTAGTCTCCCCAGTGTGGACACCAAATTTGGGTGTCTTACAGGAAGTAAAGTGTGAGAGAGTTTTTAGTTAAGGCTTACTTTAGTTAAGGAGTCACTGGACATCTGGCGTGTATTAGTTAGTAAAGGTAACATTGCCATAGTTTTAGAGGACCACTGTGCTGAGAGTGAGAGATGGTCTCCTGAATCACTGTTTGTTGAAAGCCTACCCCTAAAATTGTACATGCTCCCAGATGAGTTATGATTATTAGGATGGTGAAATTCTAGAGCATGTTAAGATTAATAAGGAGGTGGTAGTAGATATTTTAGTGGGCATAAAGGCATATGAATCTCTAGAGCCTAATGAGGTGTATCCCATGTTGCTATGGGAGGCAAGGGAAGAGATTGTTGGTGCCCTGGTAGAGAAATGAGATGTTAGTGCCCATATGTGAAGTGCCAGATGACTGGAGGATAATTTAATGTGGTTCCTTTGTTTGGGGGTAGGGGGTAGCAGGGATAGACCAGCTACTTTGACATCAGTGGTAGGGAAATGATTGGGGGGGGGGGGGATCTTGAACAGGATTAATCAACACTTGAAAAGGCAGGGATTGATCAGGGAGATTCTGACTAATGGAGTTATTTGAAATATTGACTGAATATGTTGATGAGGGTATTGCAGTTGATGTGGTTTACATGGACTTCAAGGCCACATGAAAGACTGCTCCAAATGATAAGACCCCATGGGAGTCAGGTTGATAAACTGGATCCAAAATTTGCAAATAAATAGGAGGCAAGGATTGATGGTGGAGGGTTGTATTTATGATTAGAAGCTTTTGACAGATGGCATACTACAGAGGTCAGTGCTGGGACCCTTGCTGTTTGTAACATACATTCACATCCAAGTGATTAATCTTGAAGATATAATGAGTACGTTTGCAGATGACTGAAAGTTGGTAGTGTTGTTAGTGGTGAGGATGGTCTCAGGCTACAGTCTGATATTGATCAGCTGTTAAATTGAGCAGAGCAACGCCAGATGGAATTAAATCCTGTTAAGTGCCAGTTGGTGTATTTTGGGAGGTGCAGGAAGTGGAGGACATACATAATGAATGGTAGGTCCCCAGGGAGTACTGAGGAACAAGGAACCTTTGGTGTGTAAGTTCATAAATCACTGAAGATGTCAGCACAGGTAGATAGGGTAGTGAATATGGGATATTTGCCCTTATTATCTGGGACAGAGAATTTAGGAGCAATGAAATATTGTTAACACTTTAAAACTTTGGTTAGGCTACAGATGGAATGTGCAGTTCTGGTTGTCACACTATTGGAAGGAAGTGATTGCATCGGAGGGAGTGCAGAGGAGAACTACCAGGGTGATGGGGTGGAAAGTCTGAGTAATGAGGAGAGACTGGATAGGCTGGGTTTTTATTTCCCTGGAACAGAGAAAGCTGAGGGGAGAATCTGGTTGAGGTATACAAAATTGAGGCATAGACGATGGAGATTGAGAGAATCTTTTTTTAACTTATGGCAGATCCGTCTAAGACCAGATGGCATAAGTGTAAGGTGAGGATTAAATAATAGTTTAGAGGGGGTATGAGGGAATTTGGTGATAGAAATATGCACCATGCTGTTTGAGAGGGTGGTGAAGGCAAGAACTCTCAACATTTAGAAAGCATCTGGATAAGCACTTTAAAATGCCAGGGCATAGTGGGCTATGGATGAAAGTGCAGGTAAATGGGATTAGTATAGTTTGGTGTTTGTTGGTCAGCTTAGATGTAATGGGCTGAAGGGAGTGTTTCTTTGCTGTATGACTGAGAAGTCTAGAGAGGGAAGAATCAAAGAAGATGTGAGAAATGTGGAATTCTGACAAAGCCAATTAAATTTTCAATTCACGGTGAGAACAGGAAACAGCACAGAGGCAGTAATTAGCATCTTACAAAAAGAGACGAGGGCGGTCAGCCTGAGTAGGGCAGTAATAAACAATGTTTTGCATAATTCCATAAAAGGGAAGCATTGATGAATCTCTGTTAATACCCAGAGAAATAGTTTTTCTTTGGCAGAACTGAGTGAAGGAGTAGTTGCTTAATCTGAGAACTCAGGCAGGCAGAGGACAGTCTTGATGGATGGTGGCTGATTTGGCCTCTGCTCAGGGAAGACATGGAGACCCCTCAAACAATTGTGGTTGGAAATGGGTGTGAAGGAATTGGCTATCCAGTGAGCTGCCAAGAACCCATTCTGAAGAAGTCATATTGGACTCAATGTTAACTTTGTATCTGTCTCCAGATCTGATTTATCCTGCACTTCATTTTTCTTTCAAAACTTTGTTCTTGTAGTTTGACGTTGCCTGAAACTCATTTAATTGGATTTACAGCCTTTATAATATCCTAAAAGTTATCTATTATCCTGTGTAATTGCCTGTGGCCCTTTAATGACGACAGTTTAATTACCAGGTTGATCAGTAATTTCAGTAGTGTGTAAAATTTTTACAGTGGTATTTTATGGATGATTATTTGACATTTTAGATTGATGAAAAGAGCCATGTTTTTGAGATAAAAAATCCAACTGAAGAGGTAAAAATGCATGAGAAAATATGGACCCCTAAGGGACAGTCAAATCCAAAACCCATTCCTCGATCCAATTCTGGAAGTGTTACAGGCTGGGTAACCAATTCTGTCAGGTATAAATCTTTTGCATTCTGATTTATAATGTATCACTGAATGTGTAAATGCATGTCTGTATAAGTAAGCATATGGTACAATTCGGTCTATGTTTAAAAATTCAGAATTTAATTTTTGTCCTGTCCAGAATGTTTCTAAGTTGTATGTATTTTGAATGGATAATTTAAAGAAGGCATTCATTAACGATAACAGCAATCCGAATTCTGTAGCATCTTTTAATGTATCAAAACATGTCAAAGCACATTTGAGGGATGATTGAAGATATTGAGCCAAAGAGTATTTGGCTAAAGCATTGTTAAAGTGGCTGTTTGCAAAGGTGTCTTAAGGGAGGAGAGAATAAGCTTCCAGTTTTTTGGGAGCAAGAAATAATTAATCTCAAATTAATTTAGCATATTTTCATAAAGTTGAAATGTTCTGGATAGTGTAATTTTGGCATTTAGAATATAGTATATTGATTTACAGCACTCTGGGCTATTCAGTCTTTCATGTCTGAGCATTATCATTCCTGATCCAGCTTTTATTCAGTACCCTTGTAGGTTCGAGCATTTCAAGTGCTCATTAAAGTTCTTGTTAGTGACTTTGAGTTTCTGCCTCTGCTACCTTTTCAGGTACTGAGATCCAGATCTCCTCATTCAAAGGGTGGAAAGATTCCCCTTGAATCTGTTGTAAACCTGCATTTTGTTACCCTGAATTTATGCCACCCTTCAAGTAAGAGAAATAGATATAGCGGACATGAAATTTCTATCTACCTCTCTCATAATTTTTATAGTCTTCATGTAGGCCTCCCACCATTTTCCTGTGTTCTGAAGAAAACGGCCTTCGTCTATCCAATTTTGCCTCAACAAAAGTTCTTCAGTCTGAGCAATATCCTCTTGGATGTTCCCTGAATCCTCCTCTGTGCATTCATATCTTTCCTGTAGTGCTGTGACCAAAGCTGAGTGCAGTACTCTATATATGGCCTAACCAGTGTTTTATACATTTGAAGCATAATCCTTTTATTTGCGTCTTGACTAATAAAGGCAAGTATCCTGTATACCTAAAAACAACAAATACTGGAGATCACAATGGGTCTGCCAACATTCATGGAGAGATAGCAAGCTAACATTTCGAGCTCTGAAGAGTCATCTAGACTTGAAATGTTAGCTTGCTCTCTCTTCATGGATGCTAACTGACTTATTGTGATCTCCAACATTTGTTGTTTTCAGTACAGATTCCAGCATCTGCAGTAATTTGTTCCTATATCCTGTGTTCCTTCCCGGTCACCTTATTTACCTGTCCATCCATACTCCGAAATCTGTACACATGCTCTGCAAAGTCCCTCTGTTCCTCTATACTTGCCAGTATCCTGTGTTTTTTGTCCCTGGTCCTGCCTTCGTTGAATATTTTTGAGTGGGTAATAAGGAGGGTAGTCAGTTACAACATCCCTTAAGCAATCGATGCTGTCTGACTAATCCACACCTAAATTTGATTTCATCTTGCCCCTAATTTTTTTTCCAATAATTTTCACAGCACTAATATCAATCTGACTGGCCTGTAATTACTCCATCTGCCTCTTTTTCTCCTTTTTTAAACAATGCTACAACAATGGTTGTCCTCCATTCTTCTGGCACCTATAATTTTGGAAGCATTGAGAAATGAAAAATGTCTTTTCTCCCCTTTAATTTCTCCTTTTGAGCTCTTGATACCCAGGGAATTGTTTGTCACAAGCATTTTCTTACTATATTTTCCTTGAAAGCTTGCCATGGGTTTGCACATCTGTTTGAGGCCATTCCAAAAGCATGTCTTAAGACAGTTCTAGGAATAATCTAATTGTGGAATGATTAAAAACTTTCAAGGGTTAACACTTGTTTTGCACTGAATTACAGAAATGGATGGGATTCCTTTGTCTAACTGTTCTGTGATATTTGTTTCAATTGATAAGTGGAAATGAGTATCAGGCAGGCTATGTATCAGATCGCTGATGCAGTACTGCTGACTAGAGCTCCTGCTTGAGGAGAATTTTGTCAGAGTCCCCCTTTCCAGTGCTCTTCGTGGTTAGCACTGTTGCCTCACAGCACCAGGGTCCCAGGTTTGATTCCACCCTGGGCGATTGTCTGTGTGGAGTTTGCACATTTTCCCAATGTCTGCATTGGTTTCCTCCAGGTGCTGTAGTTTCCCCCCACAGTCCAAAGATGTGCAGGTCAGGTGAATTGGCCATGTTAAATTGCCCATAGTGTTAGGTGTATTGGTCAGAAGGAAGTGGGTCTGGGTGGATTAATCTTCGGAGGGTCGGTGTGGACTTGTTGGGCCAAAGGACCTGTTTCCACACTGTGGGGAATCTAATCTAATCCAATCCATCATGCTTTCTGCTGCCTCTTCCTACTGAAGTCTTAGTGCAGTTTTCTCATCAATAAAGTTTTGTTGCTTCTGTTGGTATGGCACTCTTTCTGGTTGACTGTCAGTCTTGCCCTCTGGCTGGTTGCCAGTTACCCATTGTCCATCTCCTCCATGAGGCTGCCTAGCTCCCCCTCCATGTCAGTCTATTTCCGTGTGCTGTTTTTCTGACTCTTTCTCTTCAAATTTAAAACTTATCCTATGTAAACTTAAAACATGAATCATTGTCTCAGTCCTTTTGTTTGTGACCCATGGGATCCTGCGACACATCCTAAAATTAATCATTTTGTTTAGTCCTACGAGTCCTCCCACTGTAGGCCTACGAGCTATCATGGAAATGGAAGAAAATATGCAAAAATGTGAAACTGCACCAAAGACTAATGCAAGGTCAGTGTAAAACTTTATTGTTGTCAACTTAAATACTTAACCAGTATACTAATTTGTATTTTTATTTTCTCTATTCCTGCATCTTTACACACTAGAACTTTGTCCCAACCAGCTTTGACTTTACACAAAATAGTTGTGTAAGCACATCTGTGAACTTTGCCATACCACTCAAACAACTACAAATGGCTCCTGTCTCAGCACTGATTAAAGCCAAGGCCTTTACAAAGTTATCCTTCACTAGTTTTCGAAGATTAAAGTCCTATTAGCTCATAACATGTATCCTGCCACTGGTTACGAAAACCGTAGAAGCAGGTAGGCAATGGGTACATTGCTTTACCACCCAATTTTACACTCCTGATCTACTAATCCTCTTCCCAGGAGGCAGGCATAACATTTTAACCAACAACTAGAAAACTCTAGCATGGTGGTTCAGCTGAGCAAAGATTAGGCTGAGGCTGTAGGCTAAAGCAACTGCATGGCCTCATAAACTAATTTAAATAGCAGGATTGGTTCAGCATAAAATGCAGCACATTTGGTCTATTGTATGTTACAATCCAGCTTAGAAAACCATTTACTGAATATATTAATAGACAGGAGGTGGTTAACCTTCATCCTATACCCGGAGACAATTCTACTCCCTGTCCTTCCCCTTTCCACATTTATTGTATATGTATTTTCTACAGAATGCTAATAATCTATACTGAACATAAAGGTTACAATAAGCAGGGAAAAAAATTGAGTGAGTGCACTTTCTTTTGAATTGAGAATTTTTTTTCTTCGGTTCAGCTGTCTACACATCCTATAAATAGGTTCTTGTCCGTTGATATATTTCTGTATTTGAACACAGGATACAGAAAATTGAAGCTTGTTTTAATACTGGTTACGAGCTTGAAACAACTGAGTGGTGAAATTAATACCTAAAAAGCTATAGGAATATTTTCTTTGTTACCACCTGAATAGTGAGTTATCACCTGAATAAGGGGACAAATAAAGGTGGCTACTGTTTATCAAATGCTGTATATCTCTTTTATCAGCATTGATTGACGACTATGTAACGTACTTCTGTGTCTACCAAACATAGGTATTTAGATCTGATTATTGCACAAAATTAATTTGGTAACAAGGATTAGAAATTCCCATCTAGTGCTTCCCTTCTAAATTGACAGTTTTGGCTCCTAAAGTCTCTGAAGGTTACCGCTGTAAGAGAGAGAACTTAGCTATCAAGTAATATTCTTTGCATGGTACCTTCAGGCATCACCATTTAAGAGCTATATCCTGAGTCTTTTGAGTATATTTTGGCGAAGGTGGAATTAATATAGACTTTTTCAGGAAAAAGAAATTGTATTGCCGTATTAACCAGGGCTTTATGTAACATGAAATCAGAGGGCCAGAAATAGTAGGGTCTTCATTATACAAAATACGAAAATTTTATTGTTATGCTTTACTATATGATTTCCTTTATCAATTGGACAGAATCTCTTGGAATATGAACAATTTAAGAGATTAAATAAAAATCTTAATAGGTTTTCAGTACTTAAATATTGGAATTCTTAAATAATCACAAATGTTTTTACACCTGATGAATTAGTTTAAGTTCTAGATTGATTTGAAACGCAGGACTAGGAGGGTGCTCAGTGCGAAGAGTACTTTTTCTGTCAGCACTTTATATCATCAGTTGGGGAGTGCCCCCTCAGATGAGTTAGGTCGACTCTCTAGGGTGTGGGAGAAAGAGCGAGGTGTTGAAGTCTCCTCCAGGAGCATGGAAAGATATTTGGAAAAACGCAAGAAAGATATCAATTTGCAATAGGACCCATGCTTTACAGGTAAGATTCTCCACAGGGTCCACTTGGCCCCGGACCGTTTGTCAAAATTTAAACCAGGGGCATCTTCAATGTGTCCCAAGTGCAAGATCTGTACGGGCACTCTTAGCAATTGTCTCTGATCTTGTGGTAGTCTTCAAACATACTGGAATGCTGTTGTGGATGCAATGGTGAGGATTTTGGGTGCAAGGGTGGAGAAAGACCCAATCTCTCTCTCATTCTGGGCTTTCCCAGTGTGTTCCCTGCCGAAGCGCAGTATCCTCACTGTTGCACAAGAAGGAATTAGATTAGATTCCCTACAGTGTGGAAACACAGGCCCTTTGGCCCAACAAGTCCACACCGACCCTCCGAAGAGGAACCCACCCAGACCCATTCCCGTACATTCACCCCTGACTAATGCATCTAACACCACGGGCAATTTAGCATGGCCAATTCACTTAACCTGCACATCTTTGGACTGTGGAAGGAAACCGAAGCACCCGGTGGAAACCCACGTAGACACTGGGAGAATGTGCAAACTCCACACAGAGTTGCCCGAGGCGGGAATTGAACCCAGGCCCCTGGCACTGTGAGGCAGTAGTGCTAGCCACTGTGCCGCCCTAAATATCTTGCTAGGTTGGGTATCCAAAAACCCCCCGAGCCTGTCAGGTTGGCGAAAGACTGTTAGAGAGCATTTTCCCTTGGATTTTCTCACAAGTATGGTACATCACAAAACTGAGAATTTTTATAAGACATGGCAGCCCCTTTTGGAATACCTGGACACAGATTTATCTGCCACACTAACAAAGGCTTTTATAGCCGTAACGATTGTGTTTTACGAGCCCACTATCCATTGAGGTGGAACTATGAACGTATGAGTGTCTTGTTTGGCTGAGTTGAGTTATTACTATTTATTAGTTTTGTTATTATTTATTTAGTTTAATAATTAGTTGGGTTTTTATTCTCTAATACCTGTTTATACATTTGTACATGAGGGTGGGTTGGGTTTTTTTACTTTGTCTTTTTTGTATTGTTTTGTATTTGTTGTAACATTAAAAAATATAGATTTTTATTTTAAAAATCTATTAAGAAACGCAAGACTTTTTTTTTTCCTCCCTTGGTGATATGACCGATCGAATATCAGCAGGAATTGGCAGTCAATATAAAATTTGCATGACATACTCTGTGTAACATTGCAAGAGTAGTTTATTTGATTGTTTAATTGTGCAATATTTTCCCAGTGGGAATAAATCGTTATGCCATGGAGTGAAGCTTTCTCAGAAACAAAGGAAGATGATTGCAATGGCAGCTAAGGAACCAAGCACAAACTGCAGACTGGACACCACACCTATGAAATTAAATTTGCCTCCACCATTAACCCCATCAAAGACAGGAAGTGCTTGGTAAGTTCATGTATCAACAATTAAAAGAATGCAATTTTTAAAATATATATCACATTTACTGTTGAATCCATTTCCTAATACATTAACCATAGAAACTTGGTAAATGCCCTTACTTGTGATGATCTTTTCCTCTATTGTCAACTGGGTTTGTACGTCAGTTGCAGCAAATACACACCTTCCAACAGTCCCAATATTTCGAACCCCATCTCTTCTAGCCCAGCCCTAGCCGTGTGTTCACCATACCCTCTGACCTTCCCCTCTCCCCTTCATGCTCACTTCTTTGGGCAAGAGGTCCCCCCCACCCTCCGCTCCACAGATCCTTTCACATCCCTAATTGGACACCCCCGCCAGGACAATTTCCTGCCCTCGATCTTTTCGTTGACAATTGTCGACGGGACATTGGCCACCTTAATTTCTCTGTCCCTCTTACCCATTCCAACCTCTCTCCATCTGAACTTTCTGCCCTTCGTTCCCTTTGGTCCAATCCCAACCTTGTCATCAAACCTGCTGACAAAGGAGGTGCTGTTGTCATCTGGTGTGCTGACGTCTACCTCGCAGAGGCTGAGCGTCAACGCTCAGATTCCTCCTCCTACCTCCCCCTGGAGCATGGCCACACCAGTGAGCATCAAGCCGTTGTCTCCAACAGTGACTGACCTCATTTCCTCCAGATGCCTCCCCCTCCCCCTCCCCCTCACCACAGTTTCCAACCTCAGTCTCTCAACCCTGGATAGCCCGTTTCTACTTACTTCCCAAAATCCACAAGAAGGACTGTCCCGGTAGACCCGTTGTGTCAGCATGCTCCTGCCCCACTGAACTTACTTCCTCCTACCTTGACTCCATCCTTACTACTCTGGTTCACTCCCTCCCGACCTACATCTGGGATTCCTCTGATGCCCTGCAACACACTGACAACTTTCAATTCGTAGGCCCTAACCACCTTCTATTCACCATGGATGTGTAATCTCTTTACACCTCCATCCCACACCAAGACGGCTTGAAAGCTCTTCACCTCTTTCTCGAAAAGAGGCCCGAACAATCTCTATCCACCACCACTCTCCCCTGCCTGGCTAAACTTGTTCTCTCTCTCAGCAACTTCTCCTTCAACTCATCCCATTTTCTCCAAATCAAAGGTGTAGCAATGGGTACTCGCATGGGTCCTAGCTATGCCTGCCTTTTCATGGCGTATGTGGAACATTTCTTGTTCCAGGCCTACCTGGGTCCCCTCCCACAACTGCCTTATCGATACATCGATGACTATTTCAGTGTGGCTTCATGCTCTCATCCTGACTTGGAAAAATTCATATACTTTGCTTCGCTTCCAGTTTCCATCCCTCCATCACCTTCACCTGGTCTATCTCCGACACTTGTCTTCCTTTCCTTGACCTTTCTGTCTCCATTTCCGGCAATAGTCTATCCACTAATATCCATTACAAGCCCACTGACTCCCACAGCTATCTGGACTACGGCTCTTCTCACCCTACGTCCTGTAAGGACTCTATCCCTTTCTCTCAGCTCCTTCGCCTCCGCCGCATTTGTTCTGATGAGGCCACTTTCCAAAGTGGTGCTCTTAATATGTTCTCCTCCTTCTCCAACCGTGGCTTCCCACCTACAGTTGTTGACAGGGCGCTTAATAGCGTGTGCTCCATCTCCCGCGCAACGACCTCACCCCCTCCCTCCCCTCCTAGAACAAGGATAGGGTCCCTCGTTCTCACCTTTCACCCCACCAGCCTTCACATGCAAAGAATAATTCTCCGCCATTTTCACCAACTCCAACAAGACACCACCACTAAACACCTCTTCCCTTTCCTCCCCCGTCTGCATTCTGCAGAGATTGTTCCCTCCGGGACAACCTAGTCCAGTCCTCCATCACACCTAACACCTCTCCCATCACACACGGCACCTTCCCATCACACCTAACACCTCTCCCATCACACATGGCACCTTCCCATGCAATCGCAGAAGGTGCAACACCTGCCCCTTTACCTCTTCCATGCTCACCATCCAAGGCCCCAGACACTCATTTCAGATTAAGCAGCGTTTCACTTGTACCTCTTTCAATTTGGTCTATTGCATTCGTTGCTCCCAATGTGGTCTCCTCTATATCAGAGAGACAAAATGCCAACTGGGGTGATCGCTTTGTTGAGCACCTTCGGTCTGTACACAATCAGGTCCCGGACCTTCCTGTGCCTTGCCACTTCAACACAATCCTGCTCCCATGCCCACATGTCTCTCCTTGGCCTGCTGCAATGTTCCAGTGAAGCTCAACGCAAACTGGAGGAACAGCATCTCATCTTCTGACTAGGCACCTTACAGCCTATCGGTCTCAACATTGAATTCAATAACTTCACATAATTATCCCATCTCAATCCCTCTGTTTTCATTCTGCTCTGTTATTTTATTTTTTATTTTATTTATCTTTTTTATATATTTTTTCACTGTTCTGTACCTCTTATTTCTTGATTCTTCTTTATCTTGCTCCCCACTCTCTTATCACCCTTTTCCCTTCCTCTTCCCTTTTTGCTACCCTTCTCCCCTGTTTTCCATTTTGCCTCTGCTTCACCCATCCCCCACATATTTTGTCACCTAGCACCGGCTTCAGCCTTGGTCATTCACAGCTCCTAATCTCCCTATAGTCTCTGTATGCACTGTCATTATCACGTCTTTATTGCTACCTTTGCTTCTGGAGCCATGACTCACCTTCTCTCAGCCTAGTATAAATACCTCCCTGTCTTCCCCTTTTTTTTTAGCTTTGACAAAGGGTCAGTTAGACTCGAAACGTCAGCTCTTTTCTCTCCTTACAGATGCTGCCAGACCTGCTGAGATTTTCCAGCATTTCTCTTTTGGCAGCAAATACACATGCCACTTTGAGTCGGAGAGGATGTCTAGTTCCAACTTGGAAAGTGGAGTTTGAAAACTGAATGGAAAATGCTGCCTTTAATATAGACTTTTTATTTTCTTGTAAGATGCGAGGAATTTTTTTTTTTGTTCTGGTGTTTGTAGTGATAAATTTGTCAATTGATACTGAACGCTTTCACTCAGGGCAACTCCTTTCAATGACGTTGCTTCCCCTAAATCATTCCGTGAACTACTAATGCAAGAAAAGTCAACAGAAAGAGCAAGCGACTCCCTGTCTTCCGGCTCACTGGATAATAAATCTAAACAACAAGAACAACCGAGCAATAAACATGAACAACCTACCAGGTAAAGAATTATAAAACCTGTGTTTTTTTATTTTTAAAGCCAGTGTAACGATAAAGTAAATACTTTGGTCAGCATGTAAATCAGCTAATAACCATAGTACATTTTCTTCTGCAGAGCTTCTAGTTTCATAAAAATAGGTTTCAACTGTAACTGTACTACTGATCTCTTTGGCATTCTGCTCCTATGTTCCTGACTATGCCTACCGTAGCATTTAAAAGTATTCACTTGATACAAAATTTAGCCATCTGCTATTTTAATATTTCAAACAGTGCCTTGATTTTGTTTGGAACCATATTTTGAGTATTGTTGGTTTATGCAAAAAAGGCAACATTTTTAAAATATTGTTTTATCCCTCTGCTCACCCACAGTTAACGTAAGCAGAATTTGTTTTCTGTACCCATTCAAAACATACGGGGGCTGGGTTATTTGATGGTAAAACAATCTCATTATTATTGGGAGTTGCGTTGAAGTGACAGAGATGCTTTCCTCTTTTTGATCATTAGTTATAATGATGGGATGTTCATTCGGCTTTAAAGGAAAATTCATGTGACTTGCTTTCCAGTGAGAACGAATTTTAAGCCTTGTCTCAAACTTGCATGAAGTTGCTCATGTGCCATCATCCATATGACATTCTATAGTTTAGCTTTGAAACCCATCAGTTAACTCTTTACTCTTCATAGGATACTATTTTGAGTATTTAAGTTCAGCTAGTTGATATCAACTCAAATTATTTAATTAATATTTTGCACATTTTTTTCCTGCTGTCAGTTACAAATGTTGACTGACAAAACTTTAATTTTTTGATAGATTTACCTTGAGAGAAGAGACTTAGAATATTACTGAGAAGAGAAACCAGTTACTGAGGCTTCTGGTCTTGCATTAGTCAGGATAAATACAAGAATGCCAAATTTTGAGGAATCGCAATAATTTATATTACAGGAGAAAATGATGCAAGTTGTCAAAGATGTTTGAAGAAAATGTTAGGGAATTAATAGGATTCTCAAGCACCTGGCTAATGCTAACAAAGGCACAAGGCTTGAATATATTGCTTTTGTTTGCAGGGAATGTTTCCTGCATGTGAATGTGTTGCTCCGAACAGATTTAAATGAGGAGCATTGAATTGGGCTAACAATCTTGGATTGGTGGTTTATGGGAGAGGGGGGGGAGTGACATCTTTTTGCTTTGCCTGCACATCTCTAACTTCCTGTCACTTCTTGTTTACTTGTACAAGCTGTAACAGTTTCTCACTATCCAGCCTGCTCAGGCTTTTGAAAGTTTCTAAAAAATCTCCTTTCAGCCACCTTGTCTCAGGAAAACAGTCACTACGTCTTCAATATGTCTTCATAACTGAGGTTTCTTATTCCTGGATCAGTTTTTGTAAATCACTTCTGCACTTTCCAATGTAATCACGCCTTTCCTATAAAGATTGTGCACTATACTCCAGCTGAGGTCTAACAAATGTCTTATACAAATTCAGCATCACCTTCTTACTTTTGGACTCTGCCCCAATTAAATCTGAGGACACTGCTCGCTTTATTAATTGTTCTCTGTACTTGTCCTGTTATCTTCAATAATCTGTGCACACGATGCAGCCAGATCATTTTGCTCCCGTACCGTTTTTTAGAATTGTACCCCATTATTTTATATTGCCTTTCAATGTTGTTCCTACCAATGTGCATTACCTCACACTTTTCTGCATTGAACCTCATTTTCCACCGATTTATCCATTCCACCAACTTGTCAATGTCCTTTTTTAAGTTCAAACTGAAAAAACTGCGGATACTGTGAATCAAACAACAAAAGAAATTACTAGAAAAGTTCAGTGTGTCTGGCAGCATCTGTAGAGAGAAATCGGAGTTAACATTTTGGGTCAAGTGACCTTTCCTCAGAGCTGGAACTTCCTTTTTTTTTGAAATTCCACTTCACGGTTTACAATTCTTCAGAGGTTTATGTTATCTACAAACTTGGGAGTTGTTGCCTGCACACCGAGATCCAGATCGTTTAATATGTGTCAGGAAACACAAGGGTCCCGATTTCTTCATTACAAACCTACCTCCAGCCCAAAAATATCTGTTGACCATTACTCTGTTCCTTATCAGTTAGCAAAGCAGATGCAAAATTGACTACTTTCTGTTGGATACAATGACCTACAGCTTTCCTCAAGTCTGTTGTTTGGAACTGGCCTCTGGAAATCCATGTATACCACATCCAACAGAGTTGCCCCTCATTGAGCTTTTCTGTTAAAAATCTTCAAGCTAATTAAACACAATTTTCCCATTTTGAAATCAAGACTGACTCTCTCCAGTCAAGTCCATGCTTTTCCATGTGACCATTATTCTAAATAAATGTTTGTTTGTTTTCTGGAACCTTCCCCACCACCAAAGTGAAACTGACTGACTGGGCTATATCTGTTGGAATTATCCTTTTGAAGCCTTTCTTGAACAAAGCTGTAATGTTGTAATTCACTAGTCTTCTTGCATCTCCCTGGATTCCAAAAAAGGTGAACAATTATGGCCTATGACTTTGTGATTTCTGCCCTCATTTCCTCAAGTCCTTGGATGCACCTCATTCAGACCTGATGTTTTATCAAGTTTAAGTACCAACAGTCTATCCAAGACTACACCTGATTAACTTTGAACACTTTGAGTGGCAATGATACCTTCTCTGTCACCATGGCCTGGGTAGAATTATCCTCTTCTGAAAACAGATGCAAAATAACACCACAACAGTGCCCTCCTACACCCCCACATATAAATCCCTCTTTTGGTTTCTAATTGACCCCACTCCTCCTTGTAAGTTGGTTATCATGTACCTTGTCAGAGTGAAGATACATTACAGAAAGGTTAGTTTAATTTATTTCCCTTTTCCTTCTTTATCAAATATTTCAGCACTTTGTGTTTTTAAATAAGCTAATTCATGGTTTTAATTCAAAATTCATAACCAATTGAGAATAATGTTATAGTTCTACCTAACGTGGATTATATATTTTTCGTTGCTTTGTGCAAGCAAATGTAAAATGGTTGCTGTAGCCATTCAAATTGTATTGCAGATTATTAAACTACTGCACAATTTAGTGGTTGTTTAAAATTTCATTAGCTGCAAATGATATAGTTTAATATGGTTGAATATAAATAGTAATTTGCTGACTTGGCAGAAGTCTCATCACTGCGTGATTTAAGGTACTAAAGTTCCACTGAAACTGAAGACAGTGATTTTTTTTCCAAATTGGGGCACGTTTTGATTGTGAATAGGGAAAAGATTATTCCTTTTGGGAAAGAGGACACATCAATTCAAAATTACTGCAGAGAATGACTGGATAAATGGGGTAATTGAAACAGTGTATTCCTGCCATGATCTTATTTTAAAGTGTTGTACTTGGTGTAATTCCAAAATGGAAAATGGGATATAAAAGGGATGTATTGTTAAGCAAAGTGGGATTTCAACCAGCAGGGATAGAAGCACAGAAACAACTGAACATTTACCATTTAGCAAGCTTAGTTGACGGCAATGATTTATTGAAGGCATATTGAATTAGAAAATCGCACAAAAAGTCTCTTAGCAAATCCTGTGGCTGTCAAATCTGAGTCTTTGTTTCACAGCCCCATCCGTTATTGCCTTAAGTAATGCTCATCTATCACTACCCACAGTTTTGAATCGCATATTTTGGAGCATAGAATTACTGCATGGTATGGTCAGAATTGAGGCCATTGTTTATTTTTTAAAAATCAAACAATTATTTGTCTTCCTTTTCAATGTGGCAGATTGGGCACAACAGTTTATCTTGCATTTTGTAGCAAAGGCCATGTGATCCCTATGTTGTAGGTCTTTGTGCTCTAACATTTGAACTTGCCTTTGTCAGCAGTATTGTTGCCAGCAGAAACAGCAGTTGGAATTAGTATAACCAATATCAGTTCAATATAGTTCACTTTTAGTCTTGATGTGGCGTAACCACATCAGTGGCAAGAAATATTTCTACAAGATGTTATTTTTGTCTTGGTCATGACCAATGTACACTAGATATTCTGTAATACAGGCCAAGCTGTTTGTTTAGGCCTTTAATTTTTTCTTGTGCAACCCGTGTTCTGAACTTAGGCAGAAAAGTTTGGATTGTGTAACTTTTAAATTTGATTTTGGTAATGCACCCCTGTTTTCTGAAGAGTTTTTGCATTATTGCAGAACTGACCGCTTTGGGTGATTTTGTGTTTGTGGTTTTAATGTTTTATAGAAAATATAATATGAAAGATGAATGTATTTACTGGATAGGTTTCTCGTAGTTTTGAATTTTCTCAGACTATTAAAGTTTTTTTGCTTTTTGTGTGGTTTGCTTACTTAATATGGCTTTGCAACATGTCATTACAGAATCACAGAATTGTTAGAGTGCAGAAGGAGGCCATTAGGTCCATTGTAACTATGCCAGCTCTTCAAATAAGCAGCACTCTTTTTGGTGCCATTCTTTTGCTTTCTGTCCATAATTCTGTACATTCTTCCAGTTCAAGTAGCTATCTCACTGTCACGGAAAAGAAATTAAAGAATGTATGATTATGACATTCCATGCCTTGTTTTGAGACAAGTCATTTTGATCGGATGTACTGAGTGCAAATAATCCTTGTGCAAGCCAAAGAAAATATTTTTTAGGATTAAGTATCACTTTGTGTTTTGGGCATGTTAAATATGAATATATGCATTTTGTTTCCTCTTACCAGATCCATTTTTGTGACTTCCCTCAAATTTTAGAATTTTATTCTTCTGCAGGTTACTAGTCGGTCTATTGTCCAAACGTCAGGCTAATCATAATTCAATCTTTAAAAATCCTAGAACAGGCATCTCGAATTGCAAGCCGCATGGTCATCAAAACATGGAGAGTAGGAACAGGATTAGGCCACTTGACCCTTTTTGAGCTAGCTTCGAACCTTCGATGCATTCGTGATTCATCATTCTACGGAATACCCTGTTCCCACTTTCGCCCATTCCCTTTGTTCTCTTTAGAACTAAGAACTAGATCTAGCTCCTCCTTAAACATTTCTTTTGCCTCAGTTGCTTTGTGGCAGGAAATTCCGCAGACTCGCCACTCTCTGGGTGAAGAAATTTCTTCTTAGTCCTAGAATTAGCTTACCCCATGTCCTTTGACTGTGACTGCTAGTTCTTTGGAACAGCCGTTTCACATTTTAGTTTAGTTCTGTTAGAACTTCATAGGTTTCTATGATATGCCACTTCCTACCTCTAAACTCCAGTGAATATAGCACTAACTGATCCAGTCTGTTGTTATGTTAGTCCTGCCATCTCAGGAATCAGTTTGGTGAACCTTCATTGCATTGAATCCTTAGCCGGAGCATCATCTCGCAGATATGGAGAGCAAAGCTACACACACACACAACTCCAGCTACACACACACCACACACAACTCCCCAGGTGTGGTCTCATCCAGGCACCTTACAATTGCAGCAAGAAATCCGGCTCCTGCTTTCAAATCCTCTCTGTATGAAGGCCAACGTACCATCTACTGCTTTCATTGCCTGCTTTTCAGTGACTGGTGTACAAGAGGACCAGGTGTCATTGCATTACCTCCTTTTTTCAATCGGTGGCCATTTAGATAATTTGCCATTCTGTGGAGAAACCTCACATTTATTCACATAATATTTAATTTACCATGCATTCGCCCAGTCACAACTTGTCCAAATGACACGGAAGCATCTTTGCATCCTTTTCACAGTTCTCTTTTTCCACCCCCACCCCCCCACATCCAGCTTTGTATTGTCTTCAGTCTTAGAGATATGACATTTAGATTAATGAGTCAGGTGAGGAAACTATGTTGTGAATAGCTGGGATCTGCAAACTATATGACTAGGAAGGGTTTGGAGGGATATGGGCCGGATGCTGGCAGGTGGGACTAGATTGGGTTGGGATATCTGGTCGGCATGGACGGGTTGGACTGAAGGGTCTGTTTCCATGCTGTACATCTCTAATGACTCTCTGACTAATCCATTCAGTTTCCCTCTTGTCATTGGCTGCCTCTCCAAAGATTATTTGTTTATTTCTATTCTGTGGTTGTTCTGTCTAAATCCAATCCCATGCATAATAATTTTACATGCTAATCTTATGAAATGACTTCTGAAAGGCCAATAGACCACATCAACTGGACCCCCCCCCTTAAACTCTACTAGTTACATCCTCAAAATTTGAATAGATTTGTCAAGCATGATTTTCCTATCTGAAATCCATGCAGTCTCTGTCTAATCCAGTTGCTGCTTTCTAAGTGCTGTGCTGTTAAATCTTTTATAATGAATTGCATTTTCTCAACTACCAATGTCAGATTAACAGGTCTAGAATTCTAAAGGAAGGGTCACCTGAAGCCAGATGCTGCCAGATCTGCTGAACTTTTCCAGCAATTTCTGTTCTTGTTTTTGAATTACAGCATCCACAGTTCTTTTGGGTTTCTGATGGATCTATCATTCTGTTTTTTCACTCAACATTACCCCACGATTTAAAAAAAGAAAGTTAACTGCCCACCAATCCATAGAACTGTCTCAGAGCCTATAGATTCTTGAAAGATGACCACCAATGCAGCTACTGTTTCTCTGATCATGTCCTTAAGTACTCTGAGCTCAGGCTGTCTAGTCCTGGTAGATGTCAGACTTTAATCTCAGCAATTTCACCAACATCATTTTCTTACTAATACTGACTTCAATTTCTTCAGTTCTTACCTCTCTGATCCTGCATTACCCAAGACTTTTGGAGATGTTATTTGAGTTCTCCTTTCTGAAGGTAAATCCAAAATATGTGTAATTCGTCTGCCATCTTTGCTCCCCAGTATAATTTCCCCTGTTTCTGATAGTAAGGAACCTGTATTTGTCTTCACTTTTTTTTTCTCTTCATTATACCTATAGAAGCTTTTACCAGTCAGTTTCTCTATTCCCCGCAAGTCATCTCTCTGTCTATTTTCACTGTCTTAATCAATTCCTTTTGTCCTTCTTTACTAAAAATCGAAACTGCTCCCAATCCTCAGGTCTGCTGTTCTTTTAGGCCAGTTTGTGTGCTGCCTCTTTGAAACTAATACTACCCCTAATTTCCCTTGCTAGTCATGGCTGGGCCACCATTCCTGTGTTAGTTATGTGTCAGGCAGGAATGAATACATGGGCTACAGTCCCTCCAAGACTCGTCAAATATATGCCATTACCTATCCACTGACATCCCTTTAAAGTAATGTTCCCCAATGTATCATAGCAAGTTTGTACCTCATACCATACTGGTTTTCTCTTTTTTTTAGTTTCAAGCCTTATCACTCTTCATTTTAGTGAAGAATTTTGTCATATTATGATCTCACTTCCTCCAAGGGGCCTCGCTCAGCTAGATTGTCAACTTCTTTGAGTCAATTAATTACTTGTAGCTCTTCTGCAGTAAATCAATTTTTAATGTATAGCCATTTTTATAATACTAGCAACATTAAAAACTGGGCAGCAGAAAATTAATTAATTCCAAGGTTTGCAGCTACTAATGAAGTCAACACAAAGTAGCTGATTCCCAGAGGTTATATTAATTGCTTTCACTATTAACTATAAATCTTTCATTCATTCCCAACAGTCCTTGGTTAATGACAGTTGCTAGAAGCCCACCGACAATACCTCCAATCACATTTGCGGCAATAGTGGAGGAGGAGCGTAAGCAAGAAGCTGCACTTCTGAAGAGCAGAGAGAAACCATTAGCTTTGATTCAGGTAACACTAGTTGTAAGCTATTCTGTGCACTACTTGAGTTTTTTTTCCCTGGAGAATTGACTACATTTAGGGACTTACGAAGTCATGATGCTTCGGATTCAGGAAAATCAATTTCATAGGTAACCACCACATTAACTTGATTTTAGTTAGTGTTCCTCATTAACGTGCACCATTGTCTAACTTGGTGCAAGGATTACATTTGTCTGAATTTACATTGAGGCAAAGGCTATGTTGAAACTTCGATTAGTACAGCACAAAAAGAGACTTTTCAACCTACTGATCCTATGCAATCAGAGTTATCCAGATTTATGCAATAGTTGAGGGTAAAACAATACTACTTATCCCTTGTGTCTGTCAGGTTTAAACCGTGATAGTTCACCAGTCCTGCTATACTGCTCTCTCCCTATAGCCTGGCTTTCTTTGTATTCCCAGATGCATATATACCCTCTTTGGAAGCCAGAATTGAATGTGCCTGTGCCATTGTCAAATTTATTCCAAATCTAACCATTTTCTACATTACAAAGGTCTTCCTTATGCCACCTTTTGTGAATCACGATAATTTGGTTCTTCACCCTTCTGTCAGTGAGAAATGCTTATACTTTTTTTTTGCCCTGTATGTCTCTGGTCCATTCCTCATCCTTCCATATTCTCAGCAGGAACATACTGTGCCTTTTAAATTGTCATAGATCAGAAGTACTTTTAATGCTTGTGTTTTCAAGTTAAATGTAGCCAAAAAGAAACAAGATTGACCACTAATAAAATATCACATGCTGAACATTTGGATTTTGATATTCATACAGCAGCCTATTGAGGGAATTCTATGCCGTCACGCCAGTGCAGTCACTGAAATATGGAAGTTGAGATGTATCTTTGGGAGCTCCACATTACAAGTGCTCATAATTATCTAGCAACTGCATGATAATAGTAAAATAAAATTGCAGATGCTGGAGATCTGAAACAAAAACAAATTGCCAGAGAAACTCAGCAGGTCTGGCACAACTGGGAAGAAAGCAAAGTTTCTCCAGCAATTTGTTTTTGCATGTAAATAATCATTGCCTAAATTTTCTGATGTTTCTATATTGATTTTAACCAGGTAAATTCATCCAGGGAATGAATTGCATTGTTGGCGTCACCAGTGTTTGTTACCCATCTCCAATTTACCTTGAAGGTTTTTCATTGATTCTCTAGTTGTGGTCATCGCTGGCTGGGATACATTTATTGGCCATACCCTTACTGCCCATACCCTAATTGCCCAGAGGACGGTTTCAAGTTAACCACATCATTGTGGGTCTAGAGTCAGATGTAGACTAGATCGGGTGATAGCAGTTTCCTTGTCTAAAGGACATTAGTAAACCAGATGGTTTTCTCCAAAAATCAAGTCTTGTGGTTATCTTAATTTCAGAATTATTATCTAATTCAAATTCCACCCTTTGTTGTTTCCTGGGTCTCTAGTTTAGTAGTCTCATGGTAATACCATTACACTGTCGCTTTACACCTAATTCCATGCACCATTGGAGTAACACACATTTTAGTGAAGAATGTAGAAAAGATAGTTGTACCCATTGTTTTTTCTATCTGAGTTTAAAAACAAAAATTGTAATATAATTTCTTCAAAATAAAATAATTTTTTTCTTTTATTTTCAGATTGAGGAATGTGCTATCCAGGAATTACTAATCCACTATCAAGCCAGTAACAATCCTGAGGAGTTTATTATAGTCGATAGATCACCACAAGGGCCCATAGCAACCCCAATATGGAGTAAACATTGATTCTTTTAGCTCAACAGTCAACAATAACAATGTTTTGAAATTAAGTTGGTCAGGGTTTACTCTGAAAAGGCTGAATTTTCAAGATCAGAGGAACAAATAATTTGTCCTTTTTCTAGATCTACTATTGTGTTTGAGAGTGCTGTTAACAACATAGATTTATCTAGAATACATATCATTTTCACTGGCACACTAAATTTGGATTTTTATATATATATATATATATATATATATATATATATAAAATTCCCTATCAGATATTGACTTTGTTTTCTCTCCACTCCCCCACTCCATACATGTACTTTCAAAGTATTGTATACTGCAGTTGCAACAATGCTAAATTGGTAGTAGAGAATTCTTCCAAGTAAAATGAACAGATGTTTGGGGAGCAGAAGCTGAAGTCCTGATTGGGGTCAGTTAGAAAATATAGGTATTATTAAAATCACAATTAATTCAACTAGCAACTACATTTTTTTAAGTACCAGGGAGAGGAGTATTTATCTGTTGTGCTTTAGATTTTGTCATTGTGGTTTTTTTTTCGTTTTGTGCAAGTTGCAACACATTGCATGGATTAAATAGATAGAGAACAAGCCAGTTTAATTCACAATTTTGCGGGGTTGTCACAAGATGATGTGATGATCAGAACCTTGTTCACAAAGAGGAAAAGAAATCAACCATCTTGATATTTAAAATGCAAGCAGCGGTGGTGGCTTAGAAGCAAGTTGACGATTGTTTTAAGTGGAGTCTCATTAAAAGCACGCTGGAAGAAATGTTATTTAATGGTCCTACAATGACACTATTGTTGACTCATTTTTAAACTCTCCATCTACTTGGGGTTAGCAGTGTTTGTTGATTTGAGTACTGCAGTTCATGACCCAGATGAAATATTAACTTAAACTGTCATTCATAGACTTGTAGTAATGTCAAAAATAATGAGGAAGATTCAATTTATTATCCAGAAGCATATAGTCTCCAGAAAATCAGTACTTTCTTTATACAACTAAACCAAGGCTAATGGCTACACCAGATTGTTCTTTCCCTCTGTTATTTCTAAAATACATTTAGTTTCAACTCCAGTCAATGGTCACTAGCACCAAAGTTGTCACCTTCATTTTTGGTCTGGCTCCAGGTAAGTTGGGAGTCTCGCCTGTGGACAAATCTTGGGTGGTAGGCCTTAACATGACCAGCATGGTTGCTGTTTATACTTTGCAGTGGTGAAAATAGTGAGTAAATTCGAAATGAAAGTCCCCTCTTGAACAATTGTGATACTGCAAGCAGTGGTCGCTTTGCTTTTTTTTAAAAAAAAATTAACCGGCTTGGATTGCAATTGGATCCATCCCTGCTAACTATCATAAGTTGAGATATTGTTTCAGTGCAGCTCAAATATTTGTTGGTTTTGTTGTGCTAAAATAAACTTCTGATGAGAAAACTATTATAAAATAGTTCTGTGCATGAATCAGAGAAACCTCTTAAGCATTCTTTTATTGCTAGTGCACAGTTAAAGGTTTGAACTTGTACTGTGTCACTAGTCGATTTAAACATAACGCAAACTGCTAGACTTTTTTTTTAGGTGTAGTGCCTAGCTTGCTATGTACATTATTTGAAACTGCATGATATTTGTGCATTTGCTTGAAAGGCCTTATTGTAGCTATGTGATTGGGCAGTGTTGGTCCTGCATGATTTGTATGCATTTGCACAACTGAGAATGGAACTGTTGACTTTTTTGTACCCTTGCAAAGCTGGTGACTGATTTTGGGCCGAGCAAGTAAAAGGTCTGTTACTTCTAATGGATAACTTGGCACGTTAAACATAATCATTTGAAAGCAGTGTCACCATGTAAAAGATAAATTGGGGAAATGGGCAAACAAAAGTAATACTTAAGATGCAGTGTACATGATCCTTCGTTGTTTAAAAGAAAACATTTTCATGTTCATGGAGTTTAGCCATGACTGGTAGCAAGCTGGAAAAAATGAAAGCAATAAATGTGTATTTGACATGAATGTGTGATATTTTATTTCACTACAAACCCTCCTTCATCTGCTTTATTAACAGATGTAATTGAACAAGAAAAGTCATTCAGTTTCAATATTTCAATGAAGTCTATCATCAACAGGAAATAAGCATTTAAAAGCTATTACTTTACAAGATTTCCACCATATTGATCAGATTATGTTTTTGCTAATACTGACACTCCTGCGGAATGAACTTTTTAAATCAAAAAAAACTTAGAACTACATTTAATCTTTTTGCAGAAGTGCAGTGGAATTTCTACAAATATTTACATTAAAAATTTATTTTAAGTTCTTGATTTTAGTATGTCTTAATATTTTGTCTTGTACAACACTCTTGATTTCTACCTTTTAAATATTCAGCCAGACTTTGCCAGGATCGTCCCTGTGCATTCTAAGTATTTTTGGTAGCTTACAACAGTTCTACAGATGACCTATGGATTAAGTTACAGTAGTTATTTTTACACCATTTACAAAGCAACAGCAAATCAAAAAACTCACATTGCCTGTAAAGTGAAGTTATTCACAGGCGTGTGGAAGTCACTTATTCATCTTTACTGCAAACAGAAAGTTGCTCTTCCTCCATCCTTAACAAGCCGTTGATGCAACTAAGGCTTAATAAAAGAAGTGATTCCTCAAAGAAAGTTTTAGGAGAGGAAAGATAAAGCACTGAAAATAAATGCAGATGAATTTAATTTGTTACTGGATATGGGGCTGCTGGCGAAGTTTTTTTTTGACTTTGTCCAACATAGTCCTGACAACTTGCTAAACTATTTACTATCATTTAGTGCTTTCAGTTATGGTGCTAAAATGGTATTGTCGCTTGATGAATAATCCAGAACCCAGGTTAATGTTCTGGGGACATGAAATAATTCAAGAACATAGAATAACGGCCTAATGCTGACCAAGTAACCACTATCAATTGTCATGAAGAAACCTTTCATTCACAAATGCACTTTTAAGGTAGGAAATCTGCTAGCCTTACTCTGCTGTGGGTCTGGAGTCACATTCAGGCCAGACAATGTGATAGAACATAGAACAATACAGGCCCTTAGGCCCTTGATGCTGTGCCAGCCTTCAATCCTACTCCTAATATCAGACTCACCTACATACCCTTCATTATACTATCTGCCATGTGCCAATCCAAGAATTGATTAAATGTCATCTCTAATGTATCTGACTCTTTTACCACTGCTGGCAATGAATTCCATGCACCCACCACTCTAAAGAACCTACCTCCGATGTCTCCCCTAAACCTTCCACCAATTATCTTATAATTATGTCCCCATGTCATAGACTTTTCTGCCATTGGAAAAATGGTTATTCACTCTAATCTTTGCCTCTCAACATCATGTACACCTCTATAAAGTCACCTCTCCTCCTCCTTCGCTCTAGTGAGAAACACTAGCTTCCCCCAACCTTTTTTTAATAAGGCATGCCCTCCAGTCCAGACAGCATCCTGGTAAATCTCTTCTGCACACTCTCCTAAAGTTTCCACATTACCCCTTCCATTAATAAGGTGACCAGAACTGAACACAGTATTCCACGTGTGGTCTAATCTGGGGTCTATACAACAAAGAAAATTTGCAGTCCAGGAACAGGCACCAATTCCTAAGCATCTGTATCCCTCTGCTTCCCACCTACTCAGGCAATTGTCCAGACACTTCTTAAATGAATCTACCAAGCCTGCCTCTACCACCTCTGCTGGCAACGCATTCCAGACACCCCACCACCCTCTGTGTAAAGTACTTTCCAAATGTATCTCCCTTAAACTTTTCACCCCTCACCTTGAAAGCATGACCTCTCGTTATTGAATGCTTATCACTATCTACCCTGTCTATACCCTTCATGATTTTGTAAACCTCAATCAGGTCCTCCTTCCCCCCCCCCCATCTCCTTTTTTCTAATGAAAGCAATCCTAACCTACTCAAGATCTCGTCATAGCTAGAACCTTCCAAACCAGGCAACATCTTGTAAACCTCTGCATCCTCTCCAAAGCATCTGCGTCCTTTTGGTAAACTGTACACCACATTCCAAATGTGGCTGAACCAATGTCTTGTACAATTTTAAGATGACCTGCCAGCTCTTAGACTCAATATCCTGTCTGATGAAGGTAAGCATACCATATGTCGCCTTGACCACTGTATCCACCTGTGCAGCAACCTTCCGAGTACAATAGACCTGCACTCCCAGATCTCTCTGTTCATCAACTTTTCCCAAGGCTCTACTGTTCATTGTATAATTCGCTCTAGAATTAGACTTTCCTAAATGCGTCACCTCACATTTGTCTGGATTGAATTTCATCTGCCACTTGTCTGCCCAACTCTCCAGTCTATCTATGTTCTCCTGTATTCTTTGACAGTCCATTATGCTTTCTGCTACTCCACCAATCTTTTGTCATATACAAACTTGATCATATCAACAGTGCCGCCTTCCAGATTATTTCTGTATATTAAAAACAACAGTGGCCCCAACACTGACCCCTGTGGAACACCACTGATCACCTTTCTCCATTTCTAGATACTCCCTTCAACAACTACTGTCTCCTGTTGCTCAACCAGTTCTTTATCCACCTGGCTAGAATGCCCTGCATACCATGTGACTGTACTTTCTCCATTAGTTTATCATGGGGGACCTTCTAAAACACCTTACTAAAGTCCATGTATGTGACATCAACAGCCCTTCCTTCATCTATCAACTTGGTCACTTCCTCAAAGAACTCCATTAAAGTTGTTAAGGCATGATCTCCCCCTCACAAAACCATGTTGCCTATCACTGAAAAGCCCATTCTTTTCTAATTATAAATAGATCCTATCCCTCAGTACCTTCTTCAGCAACTTTCCCACCACTGATGTCAGGCTCACTGGTCTGTAGTTACCTGGAATATCCCTACTATCCTTCCTGTACAGGGGAGCACCATGAGCAACCTTCCAGTCCTCCGGCATCTCACCTGTGTTTAAGGATGCCACAAAGATATCCGTGAGGGCCCCAGCTATTTCCTCTGTCTCCTCCCTCAGCAAACTGGGATAGATCCCATCCAGTCCTGGGGATTTGTCCACTTTAACCTCTAGCCTACCCAACACATCTCTCCTTATGTCGATGTGATCCAGGCTAATCAAATTCACAACTCAATAGTCTCTAAACTCAACATTCATCATGTTCCTCTCCTCCGTGAACACTGTTGCAAAGTAATCATTCAGAATCTCAGCCATTCTCTCAAATTCAACACAGCCTTCCTTCATTATCCTTTAGTGGACCAATCCTTTCTCTAGTTATCTGCTTGCTTCTTATATAACAATAAAATGCTTTGGGATTCTGCTTGCTAAATCTATTTCATGACTCCTTTTAGCCCACTTGATTCCTACTCTTTTGATAATCCTCCAGGGCCCATTCTGTTCTTAGCTGCCTGGACCTTATGTATGCTTTCCTTTTCCTCTTGGCTAGTTGTACGATTTCTCCTGTCATCCACAGTTTACCAACCTTGCCTTTCCTATCCCTTGCCTTCAACAGGACATACCTATCTTACACTATTTTTAACCTACCTTTAAAAGCCTCCTATGATATAATTGACTGTGGCCCAGTTTAGTACTCTTCCCTTAGGACCACTCTCATCTTTGTCTGCGAGTATTCTAAAACTTACAGAATTGTGGTCACTGTTCCCAAAGAAATCCCCCACCACAACCTCTACCACCTGTCCTGGCTCATTCCCCAGTACCAGGTCCAATATGGCCCCTTCCCTCATCGGACTATTGACATACTGCTCTAGAAAACTCTCCTGGACCCTTCTTATAAGTTCTACCCCATCCAGACCTCTAATGGTAAGTATATCCCAGTCAATGTTGGGGGAAATTAAAATCTCCCTATTGCTTCTACATCTTTCCATAATCTCTTTACCTATTTGTTTTTCTACCTCGTGCTCACTGATGGGAGGCCTGTCGTACAGACCCAACAATGTAACTATACCCTTCTTGTTTCTCAGCTCCAGCCATAATGCCCTACTACCCAAGCCCTCTGTCGTGTCCTCCTTTAGCACAGCTGTGATACCATCCCTAACCAGCATTGCAACTGCACCCCACCCCCTGCCCCACTTTTTAAAAAACCCCTCCCTGTCCTGTCTGAAGCATCTATATCGTGGAATATTTAGTTGCCAATCATATCCTCCTTTCAAACAAGTCTCTGATTGCAATAACATCATACTCCCAGGCAATAATCCAAGCTCTTAAGTTCAGCTGCCTTACACCACATACTCCTTGCATTAAAGTAGGTGCACTTCAGGCCACCAGTTCTTTTGCATTCATCTGCTCTCTGCCTACTCTTCCCCTTATTTATGTTATCTTCATGATTCTTACAGTCTCCAGTTTCCACCTCGCTGTCTACTTGTCTTCTCTTCTGGTTCCCAGCCCCCCCATTAGTTTAAAACCTCCTCAACAGCAGTCGCAAACACTTCCCCCAAGGACATTGGTTCCAGTCTGGTTCAGATGTAGACTGTCCGTTTTGTAATAGTCCCACCTTCACCAGAACTGGTTCCAATGTCCAACAAATCTGAACCCCTCCCTTCTACCTTCTGAACCGTCCCTCAAGCCACATATTCACCCTGCCTTTTTTTTTATTTCTATGCTGGCTAACACATGATCACTACCTTTGAGGACCTCCTCTTTAACTTCTCTCCCAACTCCCTGAATTCTTCTTTCATTTTTTTTTACTTATCATTGGTGCCTATATGCACCAAGACAACTGGCTGTTGACCCTCCCCTTTCAGAATGCTCTGCAGTCAATTGGTGACACCTGGGAGGCAACACACCATTCAGGAGTCCTGTTTTCGGCCACAAAACCACCTATCTACTCCCCTTATAATAGAATCTCCAATGACTATGGCCCTATGAATCTTTTTCCCGCCCTTCTGAACAGCAATGCCCGCCATGCTCTTGGCAACTGCTGCCCTCCCCTGGTGAGCCATCTCCCCCAACTGTATCCAAAATGGTATACCTGTTTTGGAGGGAGATGACCACAGGGGACACCAGCACTGCCTTCCTACTCTTTTTTTTCCCCTGCCTTTTGGTCACCCATTCACTGTCTCCCTCAGCAATCCTAATCTCCTGTGTAACCAGCTCACTAAATGTGTTATCCATGACCTCCTCAGCATTGCAGATGCTCCACAGTGAGTCCATCTGCAGCTCCAGAGCCGTCATACGGTCAAACAAGCTGCAGCTAGACACACTTCTTGCAAGTGTAAGAGTCAGGAATGTTAGTCACATTCCTGAGCTCCCACATCAAGCAAGAGGTAGATGCCACTGTAAGCTTTATATCAACTAACTAAAACCAAACAATGCCTTAAATAGATGAAAAAGAAAGAAAAAGAAAAAGAAAATAAATAAAAAGGAGGGGGGGGGGATGCGGGAGGGAGATACTACGCGTGTAGTATCTTGGGAAGTCCTTACTGTCCCACCACTCTCCTGGACTCCACCTCCGCTGTGTCTTCCACTGATCCCAGACAGGAAAAAAATGGCAAAACCTACCCTTCCCGGCAGCCCTTGCTTCACTTCACCTTCTCTCCTCGCCGCTATGTAAAAATAGAGCTGCAGGATAACCTTGTGGCTCTTAAACTCAATCCCCCTGATAATGAAAGCCAATACATCGTACGCCGCCTTAGCAACCATCTCAACCTGGTTGGTAACTTCGAGGGATCTGTGCACATGGACCCCATGATCCCTCTGTTCCTTCACACTGCCAAGAAACCTGCTTTTAACACTGTATTCTACATTCAAATTTGACTTTCTAAAGTGAATGACTTCACACTTTTCCAGGTTGAGCTCCATCTGCCACTTACCAGCCCAATTCTGCATCCCGTTAATGTCCTTTTGCAACCTCCAGCAGCCCTCCATAAAATCCACAACTCCATCAATCTTCGTGTCATTGGCAAACTTACTAACCCATCCTTCCACTTCCTCATCCAAGTCATTTATAAATATTACAAAGAGCAGAGGTCCCAAAACTGATACCTGTGGAATACCACTGGTCAATGAGCTCCAGGCTAAATACTTTCCATCTACCACCACTCTCTGTCTTCTATGGGCCAGCCAATTCTGTATCCAGATAGCTAGATTTCTCTGTATATCCCATGCCACCTTACTTTCGGAATGAGCCTACCATGGGGAACTATCAAACACCTTGCTAAAATTCATGTACATCACATCCACTGGCATACCTTCATCAACATGTTTTATCACATCCCAAAGAATTCAATAAAGTTTGTGAGGCATAACCCTCCTCTCTCAAAACCATGCAGACTGTCTCTAATGAAACTATGGATTTCCAAGTAAGCATAAATCCTGTCTAGCAGAATCCTCACCAATATTTTGCCCACCACGGGCATATGACTGGTCTGTGATTTTCAGGATTATTCCTGTTCTGTTTCTTGAACAAGGGAATAACATTTTCCACCCTTCAATCATCTGGCACCATGCTAGTGGACAGTGAACACGAAAAGATCATTGCCAAAGGCACAGCAATCTCTTCCCTTGCTTTCGGAAGAAACCTTGGGTATATCCCATCTGGCCCAGGGGACTTATCTGTCCTTATGTTTTTCAAAGTTTTCAGCACATTCTTCTTCCCAACATCAACCTGTTCTGGCATATCAGTCTGATTACATTGTCCTCAGAAACATCAAGATCCCTCTCAGTAGTGAATACTGAAGCAAAGTATTCATTAAGGACCTCTCTTACTTTCTCTGACTCCAGATGCAAGTTCCCTTCACTATCGCTGATCAGCCCTACCCTCACTTTGGCCATCCTCGTGCTCATCACACAAGTCTAGAATGCCTTAGGGTTTTCCTTAATCCTACCCACTAAAACCTTTTCATACCCCTTTCTAGCTCTCCAAAGTCCATTCTTCAGTTCCGTCCTGGCTACTTTGTAACCCTTGAAAGCCCTGTCTGATCCTTGCCTCCTCAATCTTAAGTAAACTTCCTTCTTCCTCATGACTAGATGTTCCACATCCCTTGTCACCTAACATTCTTTCACCCAACCATCCCTTCCTTGCCTCAGTGGGACAAACCTGTCCAGCACTATCAGCAAGTGCTCCCTAAACAACCTCCACATTTCTGTCATAAATTGCTCAGAGAACACCTGTTCCCAATTTAGGTGCCCCAGTTCCTGCCTAATAGCATTGTAATTCCCTCTCCCCCAATTAAATCCTTTCCCATACCGACTGCTCCTATCTCTCTTCATGAGTATCGTAAAGGTAAAGGAGTTGTGATCACAGTCGCTGAAATGCTCTCCCACCGAGAGATCTGACTCCTGGTCTGTTTCGTTGCCAAGCACCAAATCCAGTATGACCACCCCTCTAGTCGGTCTATTTACATATTGTGTCAGGAACCCTTCCTGGAGAAACCTGACAAAAACTGCTCCATCCAAATTGTTTGAACTAAGGAGGTACCAATCAATATTAGGGAAGTTAAAGTCCCCCATGACAAATACCCTGTTACTTATGCACCTTCCTACAATCTGCCTTCCAACCTGCTCCTCCTTGTCTCTATTGCTATTTGAGGGCCCTGTAGAAAACTCCCAAAAAAGTGACTGCTTTCCTGTCCTTGACTTTCAGCCATACTGACTCAGTACACAAACCCTCCTTGCTGACCTCCCTTTCTGCGACTGTGATACTATCCCTAATTAGCAAGGCCACTCCTCCACCTCTTTACACACCCTCCCCCATTCCTTTTGAAACATCTAAACCCTGGAACATCCAACAATCATTCCTGCCTCTGTGATTCTGTGATATCAGAATCTCTGTAATCTAAGTAGTTCTAAGTACTGATCCATGCTCTGAGTTTGTCACCCGTATGCATCTTGCATTAAAATAGACACACTTCAACTCATCACGCTGACTGCACCGTTGCCTTACAGACTCTCTGCATGTTATAGCTGCCTGTTCACTACCTATTCAATCATCTCATCTGGAGCTCAGGATCCCTTCCAGTCTAAACTCTCCCCAAGAGCTCTAGCAAACCTCCCACCCAGGATATCGGTGCCGCTCCAGTTCAGGTGCAACCTGCCCTTCTTGTACAGGTCTCAACTTCAGCAGAAGGTTTCCCAATGATCCACGTATCTGAAGTTGTCCCTCCTACACCAGTCCTTCAGTTCACCTACATTTGCTCTCTATCCCTAGCCTCACTAGCCCACGGCATCAGTAGCAATCCTGAGATTACTACACTGTTCGTCCTGCCTTCTAACTTCCAACCTAACTCACAATATTCTTTTTTGAAATGAAAGAAAAGCCTTACCCTACCAACCCTCCACACACGGTTTTTCTTTGGTCAGAGGAAGATGATGAGTGGGAGACACTCCATGTGCAGTGCCTCGGGTTTAGCCATAGCCTGAATATATCAGCTCACGTACTCAGCAACCCCCATGTCCACACCCACTCCTGTTGAGCCATCGCTCCGCCTATTCACAAGGTAAAACTTTAAGAGGTAACTTTACCTTCCCGGACAGCCCCCGGTCTGTGCTCTCACCGTTCCCGCTGCATGAACTCTTGACTGTGGTTGTGGAAGGACAATAAATGCTAGCCAGGCCAGTGACACCCACATTCCACAAACAGAAACAGAAAAATCCCAATTCTTTTAACAAATAGGTTGTCAGATGAAATTTGTTGTTGACCTCGGTGGAGGTATCAAAACCGATATCCAAATGCTTTAACTAAGAGACATGTTTTAAGGAATGTCTTAGAAGAAGAGAAGTGTGATAGACCAACTTCCAAAGCTTCAGGAGGAGGTTTCTGAAGGCATGCTACCCATTATTAATGCACAAGATAGCAAAATGAAAAGTACAATTAACAAGAGTAGAATATGTTCCGGACCAGGTAGCAGGATGAATCATTTCCGGAAGGGTGTTCAAACATTAACAATAAACATATGGCCCCTTGAGTCTGCTCTACTGTCCAATAAGATCAGGGCTAAGCTGATTGTGGTCTTCATTTCAATCTCCCATCAGTGCCCCATCAATTTTCACTCCCCTATAATTACCTGACATTTCAGTCAATTAGCCAAAAGAATTCTGAAGATTCACAACCTTTAGAAGAAATTCTTCTAATCTCTTGCCATAAATATTGTGGTGTTTATTATCTCTGTCTTCAATGTAGTGGTGCACACTAATAATGTAAATAAGCTGGTGAGATCAATAATCTCGATGGGCCGTATGGCCTTACTTCCACTCCTATGTCTTAAACAAAGTTTGCCACCTTTAAATACTGGCACCAGATGGGTCTATCTGAACATTCCACATTTTGCTTATATCACAACTTCTGTAGGTGGCCATCCATGAATTTCTTTAATAATTGAAAAGACGTTTTTAATGTGATCAGTGTTTGACTTTCAAGTGGATGAGCTGCAGTGGGATCTTCTCATACTAGCCATAGTAATACTATGTTAACAGAGGCACTCCATACCAGCTTCCTTACTCAGAAGGCTATGCTTTTGTTCCTGGGGAATGAGAGCTTGCCTTTGAAGGTGTTTAGTAATTTCGAGTTTGGAAATATATCGAGAATGATCTTGAATGACAGCAGTAGATTTTGCCTTCAATGTAAATGGTGAATTTATGATGTACATTGATTTGACACTGCACTTTTCCAGAGAAACGAGTTTTGGGTTCACAAGGGGACAAACTGAACAACCACATGGAGAAGAAGAGGAATTGTAATCAGGACACTAGAGGATGGTCCTTGTTATTGGACTGGAGAGATTGGTTCACAGTTTGTGTGGTAACGCACAAACAAAAAATCAACACTTCATGTAACCTTAATTTTACAATTGCTGTTGTGATTGCTAATATTAATAGGGTTTACATTTCTGTAGCAATCTATTTGTTTTCAAGCAGTTTGGGATGTCCTGCAAATGTGATAAATTAGAGTTGCATTCATTTTCTTTATGCACCTAATCACAGTCCAGTGAATGAATTTTGCAAAATAAGGTACGCTCTTAGTGTGAAAAGACATTTAATTAGCAGACTTTCAACTCCCTTAACTATTCTTTTGTCAGATTATCACAGTTTTTTGCAACTGCAGAATGGAATTGCTCGTTGTTTTCCCTACTAACTCTTAGTTTTTGTTAGCACTTGTTATCACACACATATCGTTTAGTCAGGTTCGAAGGTAAATATTCCTCAATTCTCCTGAAAATTGGGATGTTATCTTGCCTGCAAGAGATTGGAAGGAAGATTTCTCTGCATTGATTGCCAAGTGGAGAAGGGGTTCCTCCATATATGTGAAGCAAAGTGGAAAGAGGATTGCAATGCACAAGTCAGAATGGAGAATAAAAAACAGGGAGTGCTGAAAATAAGCAATAGGAGAATCTTATTTGACTCAATGCTGCTTCAAGATCTGAGTATTTTAGAGTAGTTTTTGTTTTTATTTCAGATTTCAAGCATCCACAGCATTTAGATGTTATTATTATTATACAGAAAGAATTTCTCTGCTTACTTCAGTAAGATGTGCACTAAAATTCAGCACCCAACAAGGAAAAACACATCTGAAGCTTCGGAGGGAACTAGGTTCATGCAGAATGGAAAAAGGTCCAGCAAAATATAAAACAATTCCAATTTGTTGATAATTTATTTAGATTTTAAGTATCTAGGAATTCGAGGACTTAATCGGAGAATTCTAGAATTTAATCAGAAAATGTAATACAAAAACATCTCGCAAAAATGACAAACCAAAACATCTTTTATTATCGAGGTACCTAGGAAAAGGATTAATGCACCACCAAGATCTGAAAAGCATATGAATTCATTACAGAAGGAACTTTGGCAGTAAGCTTGGTGTTTACAAGTCTGGTAATTTGTTTTATTCATGGGATGTGGGTGTCACTGGCTGGGCCCAGCATCTATTGCCGATCCCTCATTGCCCTTGAGAAGATGGCGGGGAGCTGCCTTCTTGAACTGCTGCAGTTCACTTGCTCTGGGTTGACCCACAATGCCCTCAGAGAGGAAATTCCAGGATTTTGACCCAGTGACACTGAAGGAATGGTGATATATTTCCAAGTCAGGATGGTGAGTGGCTTGGAAGGTGCTATCTGAGGATCTTTGGTGAATTTCTACAGTGCCACTTGTAGATAGTACATGCTACTGCTACTGAATGTCGGTGGTGGAGGGTGTAGATGCTTGTGGGTGTGATGCCCATCAAGCAGGTTGCTCTGTCCTTGATGGTGTCAAGGTTCTTGAGTGTTACAAGAAGAAGGAAAGAACTGAGAAATACATTCTGTAGGATCAATGATGAAAGGGATGAGTTAAAACAAAAAAAAGGCTGAATTTTAAGGAAGGCTGATTGAAATGAAATATCGGACTTTGAAAGCTTAAGATAAACAACAGGGAAGTGGAACAAAAGAGTAACTTATGTTGATGAAACCGAGGCCAAAATTAAAAATGGATGGAGGGTTGAAACTCATTTGAACCTAGTTGACCAGATGTTAGAAATAAAATAGTTGAATCAATCAGAGAGATCTGTAGTCAACTGGCAACTGACAAAACATGACAAATGGTCTTTAATGTTTGTTTTTCTGTTTTTGAACCGTCTTCATTGATTTGCATAATAAATTTTTTAACTTTCATTTTCCTTGTTCAATGTTTCTTGAAATCAATTAAAAACTGCCATGAATCATTTGCGCATAACAATTTGGATATTTTATGAATTTGAAAGAGGGAACTGCTTTCAAACACTCAGTGGTTGTTGGGCAGTAACAGGCTATATTAGATGTTGACAAAGATAATTCTCTTTTAGGAAAATTCCAGTGACACTGAGTTGCCATTGATCAAGTTGTTGGGTGAGTTTGTGGCCCTTTGCTCAAACAATAATTTCCTCACAGATTTTGTCATCACATGGTTGTATAATTGTGAACTGCCAAACTTGGAACTCTGTTGTGTTTTTCAGAAACAATGGGCAATATTTGACATCAGTACATGTACTAAAAAGCAAAGAGACGTTTTGATTTTTTTCATTTATATTCTGTTACAGTGAAGTAACAGTGATAATACTCTGAGACAGGATGGTGTGTGGTTTGGATGGTTAGTTAGTGATGGGTGATCTCCTACATCTACTACCCTCATCCTTCTAGGTAGTAGAAAGCACTGTTGAAGGATCCCAGGGTTTCTTTGTTCAATATATTGCCAAGCTTCTTAAGTGTTGTTGGAGCTGTACTGATCTAAGCAAGTGGAGAGCTGTGTTTTTCCTGCCGCATTCTTGACTCCACACTCTTGACTCTTATCTACAGCATCTGTAGTCCTCACTTTCTCCAAGTGGAGAGTATTCCATCACAAACCTGACTTGTGCCTGTAGAAGGTGGACAGGCTTTGGTGAGTTAGAAAGTGAGTTACTCACTGCAGTATTCTTAGCCCCTGACCTGCTCTGGTAAGTTTTCATATAGATGGTTCAGTTCAGATTTGGTCAATGGTAAGCTGATGGGGATTCAGTGACAGTAATGCCATTTTATGTCAAGGGACAATGGTTTTGTTTGAGACAGCCAATACCTGACATTGATGTGGCACGAGTGTTACTTGCCACTTATTGGTAAAGCCTGGATATTGTCCATGTCTTGATGCTTCTGGATATTGGAGTCACAAATGCTGTTGAACTTGTTCAATCTTTGGCAAACATTCCCACGTCTAACTTTTTGAAGGAAAAGTCACTGGTGAAAATGGTTGGGCCTCATATACTAGTCTGAGGGACCTTTGCAGAGATGACTTGGTACTAAGATATTTGACCTCCAACAACCATGACCATCATCCATTGTGCCAGCTGGGACTTCAGCCAGTGGATTTTTCTCCCTGATTCCCATTGACCTATGTTTAGCTTTAGCTCCTTCATGCCATATTTGGCTAAATGCTGCCTTAATATCAAAGGCAGTCACTGTCACCTCACCCCTGGAATTGCGTTATTTTAATCAATGCTTGGACTAAGGCTGTAATAACACTGGGAACTGACTGGCCTTGGCAGAACCCAAACTGTGTGTCAGTGAACGAGTTATTGTCAAGAAAATGCCACTTGATTACACCATCAACAACTCATACCATCATTTTTCTGATGATCGGGAGTGACTGATAACGCTACTTTGTCCTGCATTTTGTTTTTGTGTACTGGAAATGCCAAGGCAATTTTCCATGTTGTTTCCTAAATATCAGTGTTGTAGCTGTTCTGGAACAGTTTGGCTATGGATACAGTTCATTCTGGAACACAAGTCTTTAGTACTAATGCAAAAGTTTTGCCGGAGCCCATAGTTTTTGTAATATCCAGTGCCTTCAGCCATTTCTTGGTTTCATACGGAATGAGTTGAACTTGTCGAAGAATGATATCTGTGATGCTGGGATCTCAGGAAGATGCCTAATTGAATGATACACTCGGCATTTCGGGCTAACCATGCTTGCAGATGTTTCAACTTTGTCTTTTGCACTAACGTGCTGAGCTCTCCCATTGTTGAGCTTTGTGGTATTTGTGGAGCCTCCTCCTCCTGTTAACTCATTGTCCACCACCAATCCCGAAGGAATTATAGAGTCATAGTGATCTGCAGCACAGAATAAGGCCCTTTGACCCATCATGTCAATGCCTGTCAAGAACAACCACGTATCTATTCAAATCCCATTTTTCAGCCCTTGGCACATAGCGTTGTATACCTTGACACCAGGATTGTATGGCAACTTTAACATTCACCTCAGGGAGCAGGCAGAGCTTCAGATTTTAGATTTAGATTACTTACAGGCCCTTCGGCCCAACAAGTCCACACCGCCCCGCCGAAGCGCAACCCACCTGTACCCCTACCTCTTACCTAACACTACGGGCAATTTAGGATGGCCAATTCACCTGACCTGCACATCTTTGGACTGTGGGAGGAAACCGGAGCACCTGGAGGAAACCCACGCAGACACGGGGAGAATGTGCAAACTCCACACAGTCAGTCGCCTGAGGTGGGAATTGAACCCAGGGTCTCTGGCGCTGTGAGGCAGCAGTGCTAACCACTGTGCCACCGTGCCGCCCACATTTAGGCTTCACCCAAAAGAGAACACCACCTCTGACAATGCAGCAATCAACAACATTCTGTCCCAAAGTCTGTTACAAGGCGTGAGAGAGTATTAACCATGGATCCAAGGCTGCCAACATAACGTGGGTCTGCTGAGTTTGGGAGTATTGTTCTCTTTTCTTCTCATGCTTTTCACACAGTGAACATTCTTTTTGGCAGTGAGGGAAGGGGGTGGGGGGGGGGGCGCGTGGAATGGTGCAGGTGTGGTAAGGAGGTGGAGGAGCAGGAGAGAACGTATCAGCTGAAGTCATGACATCCTTGTAAAAGAAAAACATCGCTTGTGCAAAAAAATCATCTCTTGGGTTCGTATTTTACGAGACCTAACTTCTGGGTAAGCATTTGCAGAAAAGCTGACGGCATTATGCATCTGAGTCACATTTGGTCATTAAGTGGTGTATTCAAACATGAGGATCAAATTATAGAATTGTTATGTGTGGAGTACAATGTTTCATACATAGCTCAGTGAAACATATTCATAATAGTTTACAAATGGGTGCTTTTGTGTTTCAATTCTTTTAACCACAGCAGACTATGAAGAGCAATAGCGGAAATATTAAAATCCTGTGCTTCTTCTCCTGTTATATGAATTGAAACATTGGTATGTAACAGCAACTGTATATCATCTATTGTATACTATTTGCAGGGAGGGGGTGGGCTGGTTACAAAAAGATTTAATCATACAATTAAGACAGATGGGACCTCTGGCTCCTGATGGGAATTTTGGGTTGAAAGTGAATGGACTAGTAATGCAAACATGTATCACTGGGGACGTATTTGACAGTGGCCTTCCCCATTGGCTCCTGTGGACTCTGATGGGTGGATACTTTAAATATTCGCAAAAGAAGCCTTGGGGCCTGGGACAGGAGAAGGGAGAGGGACCTCACAGTGCCTTATTGTCCCAAGAGGTGTATAATACAGCAGTTAGAAGTTGAGCACTGGAAATCTGCCCATTGTCCTTGTGTCCTCCTTACCAAACATTTGTGTTTAAATTGAAATTCCTCCTCTTTAGAAGACCCATGTGCCAACCCACAAATATTAATCATAAAACATGATAATTGGATGAGAGTCTGAGAGCACGAAATGATGCCAAGTGCTCATCGTGGGAGTGAAGCACATATCCATTGCATGAATCCTGAGTGTAATTATGACCTTGAAGTCACAAACGTTATTAGTTACAATATATGCATGCTCCTTTGTATGTTATTAATTATGATATAAGCTGTTTAAATTTTACATGTTCATGCCAGAAGTGGATGCCAACTGTTAGTGTTGTCCATCTCTGCTTGTTTGAAGCTCACACCAGGGAATTAGTGAATATTATGTCATGGCAGTGAGTAAATCACAAAGCAATCTGGAGTTGATTACCAGTGAATTGTGTGCTTAGAGTATTTTTAAAATCTGTTCCACAAACATGGGCGTTGCAGACAATGAATTGCCCATCCCTAACTGTCCATGAGTAGGTGGAGGAAGGCCGCCATCTTTGAATGATTGCAGGTCATATACTATCAGAAAGGGAGTTCCAAGTCTTTGATCCGCCGACCATGAAGAAAAGACAACTTGCTCCCAGGTCAGAATAGTGTTTAACTTGGATATGGCTGTGTACTCATTAACTTGTCTCTCTTGTCCTTCCAGGTAGCAGAGGCCATGGATTGCTGATGTTCACTTTGCAGATGGTGTACAGTGTTGAATATTTAATGTCATGGACAGTATTGAAATCAAATAGCCACCTTTGTTCTAGAGACTGTTGAACCTCTGTAGTATTAGTAAAATTGTTACCATTCAGATAACTGGGGAGTAATTCATTACACTCCTGACTTATGCCTTTAGATGGTAGACAAGTTTTGGGGAGTGAGGAATTGAGTTACTACAGAATTCCCTGGTTCTGATATCCTCTCTTAGCCACGTCAATTCAGATTCTGACCAATGGATGATTGATGGTATGGGATTCAGCAATGGTAAATATAAACATACAATGTGGCAAAGATTAGTGGTAAGCCAAAGGATCGGGAAAATTTTGAAAACCAACAAAACACAACCAAACATTATAAATTAGGAGAAAATAAACTTTGAGGGTAAAGTTGTAAGTAATATCAAGTCAGACAGCAAGGTATCTTTAATTATCTAAAAAGAAAGAGACAAGCCAAAGTGAGAATAGGCAACTTAGAGAATGAGGTTAAGGAAATAATATTGGGGAACCAGGAAATACAGAGGAGTCAAATAAATACTTTGTATCAGTCTTCACAGAAAACACAAATGGCATTCCACAGTTACTAATAATCAAGGGACAAATGGAGGTCAGGACATAAAAAAGTAACAATCAATAGAGGAAAAGTGCTCAGGAAACTAATGGGGCTAAAGACCAATAAGTCCCTGGACCTGATTGGATATGTCCTAGATATTAAAGGATGGAGCTACAGAGCTAATGGATGCACTTGTAGTAATCTTCCAGGAATTCTTAGATTCTGGAAAAGTCCAAGATGATTGGAAAAGTGTCAATGTAATACCTTCATTTAAAAAGGGAAGCAGACATTGTATCTACAGAGCCAGTTAGCTTAATGCCTGTTATTGGATTAACGTTAGACTCTATATTAAAGGATGTGATTAATAGAGCATGTAGAAATACATAATATGACCGAGTATGCCTAAAAGACTTACTAGAATTCTTTGAGGAGGTAATGAGCAGGGCAGATAAAGGGGAAGCACAGAATGTAGTGTATTTGAATTTTCAGAAGATGTTTGATAAACAGCCAATGGAGAGCTTTCCCCCTCATTCCCATTGACACCTTCTAGCCATACCATGACAAATTCTGAATTCACATCAAGGATAATCACTGTCATCTCATCTCTTGAATTCACCTCTTTCGTAAATGTTTGGGCTAATGATGTATGGTCCTGGTTGAAGCCAAGCTGAGCAACAAATGAACAGTTTGTTGCTGTGTACATGTCACTGGCAGTGATGCCTTCCATTACTTTGATGATGAAGAGTAAATTGAGTAATTTGTCAGATTGGACTCGTCTTGCTTTTTATGGTCAGGACATACAGGAGAAATTTTGCACATTGTTGGGTTGATGCTAGTTTGGAGCTGTGCTGGAGCAGCTTAACACAGGGCATGGCTTATTCTGGTGCATGGGTCTTCAGTGCTATACCTGCAAAGTTGTGGGGGCCCGTACTCCTTTTCAGTCTTGGATGTCGTTCAGAGGACTGACATCACTGAAGTTGCAGATATTTCTGCAGATGTCAGCAGAAGTGACATAACTGAAGGATTCTTTAGCGGAATTGGGATTTATTTTTAAAAAAATAATTTTGGTAAAAGAATTAAAAGATTTTAGCAGATCATTTCAGGTCTAAGGAATTTGTGTTATTGAGTTTAATCAGCTGGTGATTTAATGCCACATTCAGCTGCTGCCCACGCAAAGTGGCATGACCCTCAGTTTTGTCCCTGGTCAGGGAGGAATTAGTGCCACTAATGTCAGGTATAATGGATCCCACTTTCTCCCCACTCCTCAGCAAACTAAGTTAGTCAGTGCTGCCAGGGCAGGTGCCAGGACTGTGGACTGGCACCAACATGGTGCTGATGGGTGGATTTTCCCAGGCTTGTCTGGAGCTGTCAGGATGACAGGTGATGGAACTAAAGTGGGCAGGAGGCAGAAACATTACTTTCCTAACATCAAGCTAAACCTTTGATCTAGGTTTTCAGAACTTGCTGGGTAGTTGGTTCGCTCAGTTCGCTGGATATGTGGTTCAGAGTAATACCAACAGCGCAGGATTGAATTCCAATCAGGAGGACGTAGACTCAGGACCAGCCTCCATGCACAGCTCCTAATGGTAGAAGACAAAAAAAATCTGCAGGTGCTGGAATCCAAAATAGATAAGCAGGAGGTTGGAAGAACACTGGAAGCCAGGCAACATCAGGAGATGGAGAAGTCAACATTTCAGGCATAACCCTTCTTTCATAAAAATAGAAGAGGCCATTGGAGAACTGCCTTGGACCAAAATGTCAAGGGAAAACAATTCAGGATGAAGCATCAGCAGACAATGTACCAAGGACCTCCCTTTAGTCAGCACACAGGTAGCCTTCCAGAATGAGCAATAATTATTTGATCTTAGATAGAAATGGAAAGCAAGTTTAGAATTGGCCTTTTTAGGGAGGAAAGATAGAAAATAAGATCAGGAGTAGACCTGTTTTTGCCCTTTGAGTCTGCTCCACCATTCAATGTGATCATGGATGATCATTCAACTCAGTACGCTCTTCCTGCTTTCTCTCCATATCCTTTCATCCCTTTAGCCCTAAGAACAACAACAAAGGCAGTCTTAAAAGGGAGTAGAACAGACAAAGCAGGTACACGGTGTGGTTAGTGTAGGAGAGAGAAAGAGAAAGAAACTGACACAGAGTGAACCTGCACAGTACTGCCTTTGCTGTTTGAATTCGTGTATCGCTGGACATCGGAGTACGTCTGGGAAAATTAACAAACGGTAAAATTCACAACTGATCTTGGAGGTACTGTTTGGGCGAAGTTCACAGCACAGAATCAGATAAGTTAATTGTTTTAAGTGGCCTACAGAAAGTCTACAGCAGTGAGTAGAGTGGGTTCTTTCTTGATTATGTGTTTTTTGAGATATGTCTCTTGATTAAACTTAAAATATAAGCCATAACTATTCATCTAACCTGGGGCAGTATTTTATAGAGGAATAAGACAGTGTTATTTTCAGGGTCTGTAGATTGTGAAGGAGCAAAAGTGACCTTTAGTAGAGTGATATGTACTTCTTGTCAGATGTGGGAGTTTAAAGAGAGTTTAAGGGTTATTGAGGATTATATCTGCAATAAATGCAGTTGGTTGCAAATCTTATCAGATCGAATGGATCAGTTGGAGAGACAGATAGAAGCGATGAGGAATTTGTAACAGCAACAGTATGTGATGGATGGCAATTATAGGAAGGGGGGAATGTCTCAGATACAGTTACATAGATGGGTTAACTCCAGGAAAGGTAAGAGAGGTAGGCAGCTAGTGCTGGTGTGTTCTGTGGCTATTACCATTTCGAATTAGTATGGCGCTTTGGAAAATGTAGGGGGTGATGGATTCTCGGGGGAATGAAGCACAAACAGCCACATTTCTGGTATGGAGACTGGCTCTAATGCAACAAGGGCTACGTCGGCTTCCAAGAGATCAATTGTGTTAGGGGATTCTGTAGTCAGAGTGACAGACAGACGTTTCGGTGGCCAGCAGAGAAAAAGCAGAATGGTGTGTTGCTTCCCTGGTGCCAGGATCAAGGATGTCTCAGAGAGGGTGCAGAATATTCTCACGGGGGAGAGGGGCCAGCAGGAGGTCATTGTACACATTGGAACCAACAACATAGGAAGGGAAAAGGTTGAGATTCTGAAGGGAGATTACAGAGAGTTAGGCAGGAATTTAAAAATGAGGACCTTGAGAGTAGTAATATCTGCATTACTCCCAGTGCTATGAGCTCATGAGAGCAGGAATAGGAGGATAGAGCAGATGAATGCATGGCTGAGGAGCTGGTGTATGGGAGAAGGATTCACATTTTTCGATCATTGGAATCTCTTTTGGGGTAGAAGTGACCTGTACAAGAAGGACGGATTGCACCTAAATTGGAAGGGGACTAATATACTGGCAGGGAGATTTGTGAGAGCTGCTAGGGAGGATTTAAACTAGTAAGGTGGGGGGGGAACCTGAGAACGGTACAGTTGAGAACAGAAGTGAGTCAAACAGTCAGGGCAGGCAGGGACAAGGTAGGACTAATAAATGAAACTGCATTTATTTCAATGCAAGGGGCCAAAGAGGGAAGGCAGGTGAACTCAGGGCATGGTTAGGAACATGGGACTGGGATATCATAGCAATTACAGAAACATGGCTCAGGGATGGGCAGGACTGGCAGCTTAATGTTCCAGGATACAAGTGCTACAGGAAGGATAGAAAGGGAGGCAAGAGAGGAGGGGGAGTGGCGTTTTTGATAAGGGATAGCATTACAGCTGTGCTGAGGGAGGATATTCCCGGAAATACATTCAGAGAAGTTATTTGGTTGGAACTGAGAAAAAAGAAAGGGATGATCACCTTATTGGGATTGTATTATAGACCCCCTAATAGTCAGAGGGAAATTGAGAAACAAACTTGTAAGGAGATCTCAGCTATCTGTAAGAATAATAGGATGGTTATGGTAGGGGATTTTAACTTTCCAAACATAGACTGGGACTGCCATAGTGTTAAGGGTTTAGATGGAGAAGAATTTGTTAAGTGTGTACAAGGCAATTTTCTGATTCAGTATGTGGATGTACCTACAAGAGAAGGTGCAAAACTTGACCTACTCTTGGGAAATAAGGCAGGGCAGGTGACTGAGGTGTCAGTGGGGGACCACTTTGGGGCTAGCGACCATGATTCCATTAGATTTTAAATAGTGATGGAAAAGGATAGAGCAGATCTAAAAGTTGAAGTTCTAAGTTGGGGAAAGGCTAATTTTGACGGTATTAGGCAAGAATTTTCAAAAGCTGATTGGGGGCAGATGTTCGCAGGGAAAGGGACGGCTGGAAAAGGGGAAGCCTTCAGAAATGAGATAAAGAGAATCATGTTAAGGTGAAAGGGAAGACTGGTACGTATAGAGAATGCTGAATGACTAAAGAGATTCAGGGTTTGGTTAAGAAAAAGAAGGAAGCATATGTCAGGTATAGACAGGATAGATTGAGTGAATCCTTCGAAGAGTATAAAGGCAGTAGGAGTATCCTTAAGAGGGAAATCAGGAGGGCAAAAACAGGACATGAGATAGCTTTGGCAAGTAGAATTAAGGAGAATCCAAAGGATTATTACAAATACGTTAAGGACAAAAGGGTAACTAGGGAGAGATTAGGGCCCTCAAAGATCAGCAAGGCAGCCTTTGTGTGGAGCCGCAGAAAATGGGGGAGATACTAAACGAGAATTTTGCATCAGTGTTTACTGTGGAAACGGATATGGAAGATATAGACTGTAGGGAAATAGATGGTGACACCTTGCAAAATGTCCATATTACAGAGGAGGAAGTGCTGGATGTCTTGAAACGCATAAAGGTATAAATCCCCAGGACCTGATCAGGTGTACCCGAGAACTCTGTGGGAAGCTAGAGAAGTGATTGCTGGGCCTCTTGCTGAGATATTTGTATCATTGATAGTCACAGGTGAGGTGCCGGAAGACTGAAGATTGGCTAATGTGGTACCACTCTTTAAGAAGGGTAGTAAGGACAAGCCAGGGAACTATAGACCTGATGTCGGTGGTGGGCAAGTTGTTGGAGGGAATCCTGAGGGACAGGATGTACATGTATTTGGAAAGGCAAGGACTGATGAGGGATAGTCAACATGGCTTTGTGCGTGGGAAATCATGTCTCACAAACTTGATTGAGTTTTTTTGAAGAAGTAACAAAGAGGATTGATGAGGGCAGAGTGGTAGAAGTGATCTATATGGACTTCAGTAAGGCGTTCGACAAGGTTCCCCATGGGAGACTGGTTAGCAAGGTTAGATCTCATGGAATACAGGGAGAACTAGCCATTTGGATGCAGAACTGGCTCAAAGATAGAAGACAGAGGATGGTGGTGGAGGGTTGTTTTTCAGACTGGTGACCAGTGGAGTGCCACAAGGATCGGTGTTAGGTCCACTACTTTTTGTCATTTACGTAAATGATTTGGATGCGAGCATAAGAGGTACAGTTAGCAAGTTTGCAGATGACACCAAAATTGGAGGTGTAGTGGACAGCGAAGAAGATTACCTCAGATTACAACAGGATCTTGACCAGATGGGCCAATGGGCTGAGAAGTGGCAGATGGAGTTTAATTCAGATAAATGCGAGGTGCTGCATCTTGGGAAATCCAATCTTAGCAGGATGTATACACTTAATGGTAAGGTCCTAGGAAGTGCTGCTGAACAAAGAGACCTTGGAGTGCAGATTCATAGCTCCTTGAAAGTGGAGTCACAAGTAAATAAGTTAATGAAGAAGGCGTTTGGTATGCTTCCCTTCATTGGTCAGAATATTAAGTATAGGAGTTGGGAGGTCATGTTGCAGCTGTACAGGACATTGGTTAGGCCACTGTTGGAATATTGCATGCAATTCTGGTCTCCTTCCTATTGGAAAAATATTGTGAAACTTGAAAGAGTTCAGAAAAGATTTACAAGGATGTTGCCATGGTTGGAGCTATAGGGAGAGGCTGAACAGGCTGGGGCTATTTTCCCTGGAGCATCAGAGGTTGAGGGGTGACCTTATAGAGCTTTACAAAATCTTGAGGAGCATGGATAGGATAAATAGACAAAGTCTTTTCCCTGGGGTCAGAGAGTCCAGAACTGGGGTGAGGGGTGAGGGGGAAACATAAAAGAGATTTAAGGGCAACTTTTTCACACAGAGTGTGGTATGTGTATGGAATGAGCTGCCAGAGGAAGTGGTGGAGGCTGGTACAATTGCAACATTTAAAAGGCATTTGGATGGGTATATGAATAGGAAGGATTTGGAGGGATATGGGTTAGGTGCTGGCAAGTGGGACTAGATTGGGTTGGGATGTCTGGTCGGCACGGACAGGTTGGACCGAAGGGTCTGTTTCCATGCTGTACATCTCTATGACTCTGTAACTAGATCTAACTAGAAGTCACTGTTGTTTCATGAAGCTGAATTGCATTATCAATAAAATTGGATGTGGACTCATGCCGACATGAGGACTATGTAACGGATGAACAGTTTTATTAGTAGAAGCAAATCATTGCTATTAGAGAGAAAGGAGAGAAACCATTATCAAAACTAGAGGGGAAAGATTTAAAAAGGACTTGAGGGCTAACTTTTTCATGTGGAAGGTGTTCCATGTGCAAAACAAGCTGACAGAGGAAATAGTGAGGGTGGTACAGTTACAACATTTGGATGTAAGGCATCTGGATGGGTGTACGAATAGGAAAGGTTTAGATGGATACGGACCAAATACCCCAAATAGGACTAGGTCACATTTAGTTCCTGAAATGGCAAAACTGACAAATGAAGAAAGACTGAATCAATTGGGCTTGTACTCACTGGAACTTAGAAGAATGGGGTTGGGGGGATCTCATGGAAACATATGAAATCCTGATGGGACAGGACAGGCTAGATGAAGGAAGAATGTTCCCGATGTTGGGAAAGCCCAGAACTAGGGGTCACTGTTTAACAATAAGGGATGAGCGATTTGGGACTGAGATAAAGTCTTTGAGTCATAGAAATGAACAGCACAGAAACAGTCCCTTTGGTCCAACCCGTCCATGCCGACCAGATATCCAAACCTTATCTAGTCCCACTTGCCAGCCCCAAACCCTTCAAACTTCCTATTCATATACCCATCCAGGTGCTTTTTACATGTTGCAATTGTACTGTCCTCCACCACTTCCTTTGGCACATGCACCACCCTCTTCATGAAAGAGTTGCTCCTTGGGTCTCTCTTATATCTTTCCCCTCTCACCCTAAACCTATGCTTCTAGCTCTGGATTCCCCCATCCCAGGGAAAAGACCTTGTCTATTTGCCCTATTCATTCTCTTCATGATTTTATAAACCTCTGTAGGGGTGCCTCTCAGCCATCGACGCTCCAGGGAAAACAATCCCAGCCTATTCAACCTCCTCCAACCCTGGCAACAAGATGAGGAAGAATTTCTTCACTCAGAGAGTTGTGAACTTGTGGAATTCTCTCCCACAGGAAGCTGTTTGGGCCAGTTCATTAGATATCTTCAAGCAGAATCTGGATGTGGCTCTTGTGGCTAAAGGGATCAAGAGGAATGGGGAGAAAGCGGGAATGGGATGCTGAGATTGCAAGGTCAATCATGATAGAATCCACAGAATCCAGAGAATCCCTACAGTGTGGAAACAGGCCCTTCAGCCCAGCAAGCCCACACCAACCTTCTGAACAGTATCTCACCCAGACCCATTCCCCTATTGGTCTACATTTCCCCCGACTATTGTACCTAACTTACAAATCCCTGAACATTTAGAATGGCTAATTAACCTAACCTGCACATCTTTGGATTCTGAGAGGAAACTGGAGCACCTGGAGGAAACCCACACAGACACGAGGAGAATGTGCAAATTCCACCCGTACATAATCATATTAAATGGTAGTGCAGGCTGGAAGGGCTGAATGGCCTACTCCTGCATCTATTTGCTTTGTTTCTATGATATCTGGTAGGCATGGACGAGTTGGATTAAAGAGTTTGTTTCTATGCTGAATGGCTGTTGGACTTAATGACTTACAGAATCAGTGGGTAGAATCTTACCAGGTCCTGAATGAGACTTTGGTGAGAAATCTGGGACAGTTCCATGAAAAGTCCAGTGAGACCTTTCTCCATGTCAGGACCAACAAGTCACAATTTCCAGCAGAATTCTGGATATTGAGATAAGATGCTCGCTGATGAACAGTAACAGGCCTATTAACTCAATCAATTAATGGGGATTATCACTCATTATCACCCTCAACACCAGCTCATCAATATGCAATTACCCATTCCAGCACGTGCTAGACTGAAACAATATGCTGAGAGTTCCCAGGATGACAATCACGGCGTGTAACCTAGTAAATCCAGCTCATCACTCTCCCACTGGATTATCATCTTGGACACTTGGCACCAAGTGTCTGAGGAGATGTTCCAGGGCATAACTGAAGGCACTCCATGTCATTGGACACTGTCCATAAGACATAGGAGTGGAATTAAGGCCATTTGGCCCATCGAGTCCACTCCGCCATATAATCATGGCTGATGGGCATTTCAGCTCCATTTACCCGCACTCTCCCCTTAATTCCTTGCGAGATCAAGAATTTAAATGTATTTAAATGTCATCTAACATCTGCCAGTCTCACTGAACCATCATGGCATATTTCCAATCCACTGACATTACACTTGCGCTTTGGGGAGCACCAGCAATTATCATTCAAATGTCAGCTGCAATGACACTTTGCAGCTAGACACGGGAACCCAGCTCATGGACAGGATGAGACTGCCTCTCTGGGCTGCTCATGCACTTAACAGCTTCCTGGTAACAGCATTCCTGCTTTGTTTCTTGTGCCTTGGCCTCACAGCAAGAGCTGTAAGAGCTTGCTTTGCTACATAGTGCAGACATTAAGCCAGGCTGCTTGTTATGCTTATCAATAGTCACCAGTCAAGGGGATGAACATTATTGTTGTATGGCACGGCACTGTCAGTGTCACATCTACAGACTATACCGGCTGCCTGTGCAGCAACCAACCATATGTTCTTCAACCAAATCGCTATGTCACCATGTCTTGGTGTTGCTGGCCTTGGTTGAATCATGGTGGGTGGATTCAGTGCAGTCAGTTAAAGAGCAGCATCTGCTCACAGTCCAGGGGCTTGGCAACAATCACTCACCCATCTGGGGCAGTCAGTGTCAGGTAGTCTCTATCACTGCAGCCCAGGTCGTCAGTGGAATGAGCATTTGGCGGGATGAAATGGCTTCAGGGGACTGTAGGGATAAGGAAATGGTGGAACTGTAGGGGATTGTTGGGAATTGCAGGCAGCAACCTAGGATGTGGAGTGGACAAGGACAGTGAAAAATCAACCTATAAGGTGGGGAGCTGGTAATGGGAGAGCACTGGATACTGAAGGAGTGTGTGTGATAGATTGTGGCCTTAAAGGGGGACATCACCAAATTGTAGTGAAGTGGCTCGGGGATAAGGTTAGAAGGTTAGAGTTTCAACTTGAGATGGCAGGTGGGAATATGTGGGTGTTTGGTCAAGACAAACTATCCACAGATGTGCTGGGTAGGAAAGGCCATTGAGTCTTGGGTGGGGGATGGTATTCGATGACTAGGAGGAAACTGGTATCCACGGTGACTGCTGTGGCCTTCACTGTCCACTGTGATCTGTTGAAAGCCACCTGCGAATAGACATTGGTTGGGACAACATTCAGAGCGGGTGGAGACAATGTTCATTTCATTGCCAAAATTAAAGGATCCGCTTCTGTGAGACAGGAGGTCCTTCAAGGGGCAAATGTAGTAATCACATACCTGCAAAATGCAGGTCCACACCAATCACAATCTTATCATCATGTTTGTGAAATGACCAAAGTGTCCAAGTATGTAATGTACAAATGCTGGTTGTAGGCAATGTCGACCAAATCATTGGTCCTTACACATTACAATTGAACATCTCTGAAGCAGAAGTGACCACAGTTGACCTTAGATGAAGAATCTGTAGGCCACAAAGTACACAGCTAATGTAAGTCACCCCAGGGTACAAAGGAGCTTGGAATTGATTTTCTCTCCATCCACACAGTATGTATAATGCAAGACTCTCGTACATAAATTGATGCCTTGTGTGGCTGATGTAGGTTTGGGAGGAGAAGGGATCTATACACATACAGCACTTAGACTGTGCTGCGAACTATGTGCTAAACATAGTTACAGACCATTAGAGGGAGACAATTGACACACAACAGGTGAAGGGAAAGGTTGGGAAGGAAAGTCGTTTATGATAACCTCAGCCAGTATGGGAGTTTAACCTATGCTGTTGACATCACTGTTCATTGCAAACCAGCCACCCAGCCAACCTTCCTGCATTACTGTGGAGCACTTGTTGACACAGAGCCCTATGTCAGTGTCAGGTTGAGTCAGTACATGGCTCTGCTTGTCAGAATGCTCCATCTTTCACTTTATGTAAGGGAATGGTAATGTGTCATGGTGCCTGTTGGCTGCTTTTATTGCGAAGAACCCATGGTATTTCTTATTTTCTAAACCAGATTCATTGCAAGTATGATTGGTGCACTCAGCCACCCAGCATGGGCTCACATCCAGAGTAGTTGGAGCCAGTTTCTATTTGAGAGCCACATTCATAGACTCTGGTTCCCGGTAGGTGGGGTCATTGAGGTTGTTGCCAATTAATGAAGGTGCAGGGAGATCAAGGAGGATTAGATTTACCAGCAAACTGCTAAGGAAAAACAAACAGCCACCATGACATTGGAGTCAAAGATCATCTCTGGATGTGTTGGAGATGCAGGGAGTTCAGAGTCTTTTGTCCGCAGTGCCTTTTCCTCTGGATGAGCGAGCTGCAGTATCAGGCAGTTTAAGGAAATCCTGGGATATTGTCACAGGATTGTGCTGGAGTGGGGCTTGTGACCTGAAGGAGTGGTTGAGCATCCTACCCTAGTAGCTGTTAAAGTGATAGCTGTAGTAAACATTAATGTAATTGGTTGCTTCTATGAATCCATGGGAGCCAGTGTGGGATCGCTCAATCAAACGAAGGTAGAAGACAGAGGGTGGTGGTGGAGAGTTGCTTTTCAGACAGGAGACCTGTGACCAGTGGAGTGCCACAAGGATCGGTGCTGGGTGCATTGCTTTTCATCATTTATATAAATGATTTAGATGTGAACATTGGAGATATGGTTAGTAAGTTTGCAGATGACACTAAAATTGTGTGGTTGTCCGTGAAGAAGGTTACCTCAGAGTACAATGGGATGGGCCAGTGGGCTGAGGAGTGCAGATGGAGTTTAATTTAGATAAATGTGAGGTGCTGCACTTTGGAAAGGCAAATCAGAACAGGACTTATATACTTGATGGTAAGGTGCTGGAGAGTGTTGCTGAACAAAGAGACCTTGGAGTGCAGGTTCATAGTTTCTTGACAGTGGAGTCACAAGTAGAAAGGGTAGTGAAGAAGGCATTTGGTACGCCTTCCTTTATGGTCAGTGCATTGTGTATAGGAGTTGGAATGTCATATTACAGCTGTACAGGACATTGGCTGGGCCATTTTTGGAATACTGCATTCAATTCTGGTCTCCCTGCTTTCAGAAGGATGTTGTGAAACTTGAAAGGGTTCAGAGAAGACTAAAAAGGATGTTGCCATTGTTTGACATTTTGAGCTAGAGGGAGAAGCTGAATAGGCTGAGGCTGTTTTCCCTGGAGCATCAGAGGCTGAGGGGTGACGTTATGGAGGTTTGTAAAATCATGAGGGGCACGGACAGGGTGGATAGCCAAGGTCTTTTCCTTGGGGGTAGGGGAATCCAAAACTAGAGGGCATAGGTTTAAGGTGAGAAGGGAAAAATTTAAAGGAGACCTATATGACAATGTTTTCACACAGAGGGTGTTATGTGTGTAGAATGAGCTGCCAGAGGAAGTGGTGGAGGCTGGTACAGTTACAACATTTAAAGGCATCTGGATGGGTACATGAGTAGGATGGATTTGCAGGGTATGGGTCAAATGCTGGCAAACGGTATTAGATTAATTTCGGATAACTGGTCAGCATGTACAAGTTGGACTGAAGGGTCTATTTCCATGCTATACATCTCTATGACTCTATAACTCTAACCATCCAGCCACAAACACATCAAGACTGTGACTGATGCCATCTGTGCCTGAACGCAATGAATCATTTTGTTTCCCAGTGATGAGCTCAGTGCTGCTGTATATAGCTGGCTTCTGTCAGGTTCAAGCACCATCAACTGCATAAACGTTATGTTCCTGGGACCATATTATAACGCGTTATAACAGAAAATGCCTCCATTCCATCAATGTACGAATGATCTTTGATCACTGGTATCTCTTTGCACTGGGATCTACCATGACTCTTACATTGTTAAGAACTCCTGTGCTCCCCTGCATTGAGGGTCCAGGTGTGATACAAGGTTGGTTACTGGGGCACAAGGGCTAGCCACTGCGACCATGGTGGATGATTCAATTATGCAAGCCCTTGACTAAGGTGGAGTGCACATACAGTGTAGCCTGTCCTACTTCCATCTCTAGGATGGAACATGCAATAGGGTTGCTGAAGGTACGGATCCATTACTTAGACCAGTCTGAAGTGGGGCTCTGCAGTATGGTCTGGACAAAATGCATTGCATGATCTAGTAAATCCCAGCAATGATGAGTTCTTCTGGCTATGATAAGTGACAGAATCGGGATGGCAATATAGAAGAGGGACATGAAACGGTATTGGTAAGTAGTTAATGAGGCAAATTTGAGATATTAGAGTGTGAAAACTTACTAGCTATCGTAGAGAGAGAAAAAGAACCTCTGTTAAACTCCACAAAAATGACACTTTGCCAAAATATAGTAAGATTCAGCCCAGGGAGTGCAAGTGTTATTTATTAACTAACCATCTTAGGTGACATGAAGGAATATTGACTGAAGGGCTGGATTCAATGTTTTCCTTAATAAATCTGATGTATGAAGTCTGTTTTCTCCAAAAATATTCTAGTATGAGAATAATCTTCTTGATGTGTTTTATATTCCAAGCATGCAATTAATTTTATGGTTTTCTATGCATTTATAAGATTGGTATTTTTCTGCTTCTGTGTAATTATTTCAATTGTTAAAAGAAATCTATGATTTTTAGATAGAATAAATGGTCTAACATTGTGGCATTTATTACATCTTTATGCAGTCCAGAACATGGAGAGTGCGCCATACTGTGATGGTATTACTGGACATTAGAAATTACCCAGTCAGTCATCAGGGAGTATGTTTCTCCTTATAACCACAATAGATTAATTTGCTAAATGTGTACGCTCTTACTATTCTTAAATCAATGTAAGATGTAAGGTGATGATCTAATGATAATAAAACTAGACTATTAATCTAGAGACCCAGACAATGTTCTGGGACATAACTCAAATCCCGCCATAGCAGAATTTAAATTGAATTTTTAAAAACATTTTGGAATTAAGAATTTAATGATGACCAAGCCATTATTGATTGTTAGAAAAATCCATCTGGTTCACCAATGTCCACCCATTTGAGGAAGAAAATCTGCCATCCTTACCTGGTCTGGCCTACATGTGACTCCAAGCTCTCAGCAATGTGGTTGAACGTTAACTCAAGAATTTAGGGATAGGCAATAAATGCTAGCCAATCCAACGATGCCTAAATCACATGAAAAACTAAAAAAGAAGGGCTCATCTCTTTCTGAAGCTACTTTTCGATTTTTAATATATCGTTAAATTCTTTCCTTGAGGGCTCTGAATTATGAATTACTACTACCGTAGCTTATCCAATTTCCTCAAAGATTAAACATGCAATTTAAGATTAGCTTGCTTACAGGGTGGAAACAGGCCCTTTGGTCCAACAAGTCCACACTGACCCTCCGAAGAACAATCCACCCAGACCCATTCCCCTACACCTAACACTATGGGCAACTTAACATGACCAATTCAACTAACCTGCATATCTTTGTGACTGTGGGAGGAAATCCACACAGACACAGGGAGAATGAGCAAACTCCACACAGACAGCTGCCTGAGGTGGGACTTGAACCCAGGTCTCTGGTGCTGTGAGGCAGCAGTGCTAACCACTGTGTCACCCTAGGTAGTGCAAGGACAAACCTTTGGTGCCCTTGCAAAATCATCATTCCGCCACGAGCTCACCAACTTGTGCTGTATCTGTGTAGCATCTCTTTAATATGCTCATGGTTACTTTCCTCATGAATTGAAACATCAGCCAGATGAACGGTTTTGCCTCTGACTTCTATGTTATGTAAGGTCTTATACTGTACATCTGTGTTGCAGATCTAGAGGGAGGGGTTTCCCCAGAGGACTTGGAGAGCCAGAAAGAAAGGACTTCCGAAGTAATATGTCAGCACATGATTCACAAAAAGAAAATGTTTTAAGATAACTTAAATAAAAATGCTTAATAGCATATTTTATGAAGTAACGATGAATTTCTTCAAAACCAATACACAACGTGTACTGTTGTGGAAACCACACATATTTTTGTACAAGTAAAATTGCACCCATATATCAGATCAGCCTCCCTTCTTTAAGATTAAGGTTATTTACTCTGCAAGCAACAAAGATAACAAAAGTATTCAATTACTTTCACGTTTTTAAAATAAAGCAGTAACGTGGAACTGAATAAAATATAAGCCAGCTTGCTGAGCATATCTGTGAGTTTGACTCCTGAATAAGAGAGTTCTGAAAGCTTTAGTAGCAAAATGCTGTGAATACTAATGATCTGAAATAAAAACAGAGTGTGCTGTAGTAGCCCAGCCAGTGTGGAAGCAGCTATAGGGAAGAAACTAGGGTTGATGTTTTCATTCTAATAATACACTTCTTCGTAATTGAAAAAAAAATGGAAAGGCAGTGGGGTTTATCACTCTCACCCATCACCTTTCCACCTCTGTTCAGCTCGGAACAAGAGTCACGTTGGATTTGCAACATTAACTTCTTCTCTCTTTGACGATGTTGCTGGACCTGATGAATTTCTCTAGGGCTCTCTGTTTTTATTGTAGCTGAAATCTGCATTTATTTCAGGGCTGACCAAGAGGAGGAGCTATGACAGTTGTGTTTGTGCAGTTCAGTAGACACTGTTTTAGCATAAAGCCTTTCTCACTATACCCTTATCATACAATCATAAAGTTTGAATTCTCATTCTGTGCTATTGCACATATAGAATAATTATGGTTCTAGGATTAAATCCCAGTTTATTTGGAGTTGTGATGGTGCAAATGTTGTCAAGGTGATCCTGATATATGATCTATAGCACAAAGAAATACGGGATCTCACCCAGAATCCAAGCACCAGAGTCAACACTAGTCATCAGTCCACAGACACTTTGGTGAGGAACTCCTGTATGCATTCCTTGGTCACCACTGTAAGGTCAGCATAAACCCAAGAAATGTAAGAAATGTTTCTTTGTACTATTTTTCCCGCATAGCTGCTGATCTTCTTCCCATGATGTTCCTGAGGGAGGTCAAGACACATCCCTTGGGAATTCTTTCTGTTAATTTTGGGCAGATTGCCCCCTGGCCTGTCTCCCTCAGCACTGCCAATGGAATCAAATACCAACATAACCATATTCTATACTAAATCCCTGCCTTTCCACACCCCTGCCACCAACTACAACAGGAATATTGTCTATCGATCCATTTGGTCTCAGGGATTTCACAGTTTGAGTGTCAATGCTGGCAGCAAAGTCAATTAAAATGTTTGAGAATGATTTGAGATGATACAGACTTGTCCATCCAGGACTTGGGGCCCAAACCTTTGAAGACCCATTTCTTAAAAGATTGAGATTGAGAGGAACAGGGATTAGATTCTAAAGAATCAACAAGAAGATTCAAATCAAGTGCTGACCTTGTTAACTAGCAGACTCACTCTGGGTATTCTTTCCTGAAAAGTCTCTGGTGCAACTCTTAATCCTTTCCTCAAATGTGGTGTGACAGCCTCTACCTCAAGGTAGGCCTGACGGAGAAGCATTTTGACTGACTTTGCTCCAACCATTAAAAGTTTCAGGGCCTTTGCTTGCCGCAGCCTTTTCCCTCAAGATTGAGGAATGGGGGTGATGCTGGAGGGTTGTATAGAAGGAACCACATCCTGTTTTCTCAGAATGGCAAAGTGGTTGATTATAGATCCTTCTGCAACTCACCATCAATGCCCAGACAGATAATATGGCTGAAAAATGTGTTGCTGGAAAAGCGCAAGCCCTTCTTCAGGAATGAGGAAGGTGTGCCAAGCAGGCTAAGAAAAAAGGTAGGGAGGAGGGACTTGGGGGAGGGGCGTTGGGAATGCGATAGGTGGAAGGAACCTTTCCTGAAGAAGGGCTTATGCCCGAAACGTCGATTCTCCTGCTCCTTGGATGCTGCCTGACCTGCTGCACTTTTCCAGCAACACATTTTTCAGCTCTGATCTCCAGCATCTGCAGTCCTCACTTTCTCCTAGACAGATAATATACAATACCTAATTTTAAAAATCATCTTGATAATGTGATGATTGACAGGCTTGAAATCTTGGAGGAAGCAGAGCTCTGGGTCCAGCTGAATAGATCAAAATGGAAGCAAGTGAGTTTGTAGGTCCAGATATAAACCAGCTGCCAACTTGCATAACTGATCCCTCAAAGTCCCACTCACAGTCATAATGGACCTGAACCTATTGCTCATACACAACAGTGCATCCACCTGAGAAAGACCAGAAACCCTTAGCAATGCAATGAGAAATAAAATCTGGGATAACCAGTCTTCACCTCCTCACAGCAACTAGGACCCAAGCATTCCTGAGTCTTGTATTGAGGAAAATTGGGGTCAGTGAGGACTGTAGATACTGGGAAGTCAGAGTCGATAAAACATGGAGCTGGAAAAAGCACAGCAGGTCAAGCAGCATCAGAGGAGCAGGAGAGTCAACATTTCAGGCAGGACTCTTCACCAGGACTGATTGAGGAAGATTGCCTCTGCTATTTCTAGACACTGGGATTGGACAGATGAATCACGATGGTATCTTGCCTATAAAAATATTGCAGAATTACTTGCCTTAATTGCTCTGTGATGAGTTATTGGTCAAACATTTTGTGCAGTATTTTTCTCAAAAACAAAAAAAAAAGCTGTCTTTATTTTCTGATCTGTTTGAATCACGTGCAGAGGAGCCAGACTTCTGGAAATTTTCTCCAAATGAGGCTAGGCCAGAAGTGGGAGGCTGGAAGGGTACAGGATGCAAATAATTCTCAAATGATGTCAGGCTCCCCAGTTTCTGAAGAGTTATGGAAAGATATCCAAAAGATACTTAAAAAGGGTTTCAGAATTGCATGCCTTAGTTAACCCATCTTTAATCACCATGACCCATGCCCTGAAGGAACAGATTTTGGAAAAGCTTCAAGATATTTGATTTTCCAATGGATTCTGTAGGGAAAAGATATAGCAGTTAGATAATAGTAATCATCCACCAGTGAATAGATTGATCAATGAGTCACACCAGGAAACAGTTGCTTGGTTGTACAGATGTGTGTGGAAAATTTATGATGGGATGTGAGTTGCAGAATTCTAAGCAGGAAAGAGAATAACAGAATTATAGTACAAAATAGAGCTCAGGAACATACAGGCTCAGAAATATTGAGACTCGCCTGGGAGTTAATCACATCTTTCCATCATAACCTCATTAGAAATACAGAGATATCCTTATTACCTCAAATAAAGCTGCCTCCAAATGTCTGGTGAAGTTACAAAGACAGTGTGGGAACAGATGCAAGAAAAATTCTGGTAATCTTCATAAAACTTGTTTTATTTTATGTTTTATTGCTTGATGGTCAAAAAGGAATTGTTGCCTTATTTCAATGCACTTTTTATATTAAACTATTTTAATTTTATGTTATTGTACTGAAAGGTAGGAACAAAATACGTTCAGTATGATGTTATAAAGCTTGTTTTAAAAAAAAACAGATGATTTTATTAGATTGAATTATGGGGGAAAATGCGAGAAAAGGAAAGAAAAGAGTTTCTTTAAAAATCACTTGAAGAATAGCTGTGATGCAACCTGATGGCAAAGGTAGAGAGAGACTGGAAATAATTGGCTTGGAGTTTGCAATGGGAATGATAGTGAGGGTGTTAGAGATCACTGGTATAATGGAGTTAATCAGACAGCAACCTCTGGGATGCACATGCACCAGGCTTTTCCAATCTATTGAATGAAGGTAATGCTGTTGTGACACAGAATGGGCTTCCAAAACGTGCGTAAGAAACTTGTGAGCAAAGTTGAAGCTCGTGGGTTAAAGGCATAACAGCAACATGGATATAAAATTGGCTAAGTAGCTGAAAACAGAGAGTAATAGTTAATAGATGTCTTGCCTCATGACAATGAATGCCTTTGAAACATTGAAATTTCTCAATGAGGTGCTGGCATAATGTGCAATAGGAAGAGCAGCTCCATGAGGGAGAAAGATGTGGAAAGTCCGGTCTCTTCCAACAATACCAGTTGTTCTTTTAAATAAGAAACTATTTGTCTTGGTGCTGCCAGGTCTTCAATGCTACCTGCATGTTGCTGAGTGATTTACCTCGAGGTCCACTACCTGTGCCTGTTATTGGACTCAGGTTGCCAGAAGAAAGAACGTCATTAAACCTCTTGTGGTACTGCTCCCGATCCTTCAGCCTCTGACAAGTTCTGGCATCACGTTCCCACACCCCAAGGCTAAGATTCCACAGTCATCAATGGAATGGTGACCAGCAGGCAGATCAAGAGAACAAGGTGGGAGTGCAGGAGTCTCCTAGAGCTATTCCTCTGCAGTGGATATTGTTGGGAGGAATGATTTCTCAGGAAAGCAGTCTCCAGCTAAATTTGTTGCACCACAGTTGGCTCTGTTATATGAGGGAGAAATTAAACATGTGGGAATGTGGGTACTCTGTTTAGAAAAGATAAACAAAATGGTGGTGGGTTTGCATTGTTAGTTAAAGAGGAAATTAACACAACTGTGAAGAAGGTCCACAGCTCCAAAGATGTGGAATCTACATGGGTCGAGCTGAGGAGCAAAAAATGTTGCTAGTGTTTGTATGTAGATCTCAAACTGTAGGAGTGACATTAAGAATTTCTCTAGGTGGGTGTCATGAAACAGGGATAGCAAATCAAATGAGATCAACCTCACTATCACTGGATTCACAACACAATGAAATTAAAACATCCAACCTGCCCAACTGTTCCTAACAAAACTTTGTGGATAACTTATATTGGACACTAAGTTTATATGTTTAAAAAAAAATCATTTGTTAGTAATAATGTAAATTTAACAAATAAACAATAAGGTAATCTAGTTAATATCCATAATGCAAAGTCCAATTTTATTTGATCATAGCCCCCACTCTCTCTCACACAGATAGACAGGGATAAACTAAAAAAGAAAATAAAAGAATTGTAATTTTCCAGTTCAATGGGTTGGAAAATTTGAGTTATAGAGAGAGGCCGAATAGGATGGGGCTGTTTTCCCTGGTGCATCGGAGGCTGAGGGGTGACCTTATAGAGGTTTATAAAATCATGAAGGACAAGGATAGGAGAAATAGACAAAGTCTCTTCCCTGCAATGGGGAGTCTAGAACTAGAGGCCGTAGGTTTAGGGTGAGAGGGGAAAGATATAAAAGCGACCTAAGGGGTAACATTTTCACACAGAGGGTGGTGCATGTATGGAATGAGCTGCCAGAAGAAGTGGTGAACGCTGGTATAATTACAATATTTAAAAGACATCTGGATGGTTATATGAATAGGAAGGGTTTAGAGGGTCGTGGACCTCTAAAGTGCTGGCAACTGGGACTAGATTAGGTTAAGATATCTGGTCATCATGGACAAGTTCATGGGTCATGGTTCATGGTTCATCAAAGGGTCTGTTTCCATCCTGTTCATCTCTATAACTCTATGCTTCTAATAAACAGTTCCACTGATAGATACCAGGTCTTTGTGAAATCCTTCGACAATGGTTTGTTCACAGTCAAATAGAACAGTTTGTCTTGCTTGAATTCCAAAACCCCAGTTAATACATATAGTTTCAGCAGAATTCCAGAAATATTTACTTATTTCTTACAGACAGGGATTCTTTTCTCAGAATATTCAACAACTCAATTACTGGAGAGAATGCAATGCAATATCATCTCCAAAAGTTTCTAAAAATTATACTGCCTCCTGATAACCCAGTCAGCCTCATTTCTCTCTTGATATTTCCTCTTTCAATCAATGTTCTCTGTGGTTGGCTGATTCACAGTGTTCCCTCTTGGATTGACCAATTCAACACCCAGCCAAGCTGCCAGAGCTAAGCTTAGCAACAGCTCTGTGCCAATTTATCTATAGTGTTCTTAGATCAGTAATTAAGTTGCATTATCTTTTCAAACCAGTTTCCAATCAAAAACATTGGTCTTTTAAAATAAACCTTTGTTTGAAGTTCAAATTGCAATTCTTAACTTCACCGTTCCAAAGATAAAAAGTGAGAAAAATAAAAGAAAAGCAGGTTTCTACACAGAAAATGAGTAATGCATTTGATAAAAGTGCAGCTGGAATTAGTGGCGACTTTAATCTGTATATAGATTGAGTAAATCAAATTAATAACAATACATAACAATAACAATAACAATACTTTTTTTTCATTGGAGAAAAGGAGGAGGAGAGGGGACCTAATTGAGGTATACAAGATAATGAGAGGCATAGATAGAGTCGATAGCCAGAGACTATTTCCCAGGGCAGAATGACTAACACGAGGGGTCATAGTTTTAAGCTGGTTGGAGGAAAGTATAGAGGGGATGTCAGAGGCGGGTTCTTTATGCAGAGACTTTTGAGAGCATGGAATGCATTGCCAGCAGCAGTTGTGGAAGCAAGGTTTTTGGGGACATTTAAGAGACTACTGGACATGCATATGGTCACAGAAATTTGAGGGTGCATACATTAGGTTTACCTTACGTGAGGATCAGTGGTTGGCACAACATTGTGGGCTGAAGGGCCTGTTCTGTGCTGTACTGTTCTATGTTCTATAGAGTTGGAATCCCTGGAGTGTATATGAGATAGTTTTCTGGACCCAATATTTTGAGGAGCTAATGAGAGAACAGTCCCTCCTACACTAGGTATTGTGTATTGAGGCAGGGATAATTGACAATCTAATTGTGCAAGTAGGGTCCTGAATGAGATAGAAGAAACGATGAGGTGTGAGTTGGTTATGATAGATTGGGGAATGTTACTTGAAGGGATGATAACGGAAGGGCCATGGCAAACATTCAAAGAGGTCATGGGTGAACAGCAACAATTGTGCATTCCTATATGGTGCAAAAGTAAAATGGTAAAGGTGATCAAATCATGACTTTCAAGGGAAATTAGAGTCAATATTAGATCCAGAGTTGAGGCATGCAAATTGGTCAGAAGAAAGAAACAAGCCTGTCAACACCAACAACTGCCAATCTCCAAACACGGTCCTACAACTCATCTACTTTATCCTCGATCACAACGTCTTCACCTTTGACAACCAGTTCTTCATCCAGACACATGGAACAGCTATGGGGACCAAATTTGCATCCCAATATGCCAACATGTTCATGCACAGGTTCGAACAAGACTTCTTCTTTATGCAGGACCTCCAACCAACATTATATACAAAGTACATTGATGACATTTTCTTCCTCTGGACCTATGCGAGGGGTCACTCATAAAACTACACAGTGATATCAACAAGTTTCATCCCACCATCAAACTCACCATGGACTATTCTCGACTATCTGTCTCATTCTTGGACACATGCATCTCCATCAAGGATGGACACCTCAGCAAACCCACAGACAACCTCACAATGCTACACTTCTCCAGCTTCCACCCAAAACATATTAAAACAGCCATCCCCTATGGACAAGCCCTACACGTACACCGGATCTGCTCAGATGAGGAGGAACGTGACGGGCACCTGGAAGTACTCAGGGATGCCCTCATAAAAATGGGGTACGATGCTCAACTCATCGACCACCCAGTTCCGACGTGCCACAGCAAGGAGCCATAATGACCTCCTCAGGAGACAGACGCGTGCTGCAACTGACAGGGTAACCTTCGTTGTTCAGTACTTCCCAGGAGCTGAAAAACTACGCCATGTTCTTTGTGACCTGGTACCCATTATCAATGAGGATGAGCCCCTTGCCAAGACCTTCCCTGCACCTCCACTGCTTGCCTTTAAACAATCGCCAAATCTCAAACAGATCATTGTTCGTAGCAAGCTGCCCGGCTCTCAGGACAACTCCAAACAACCCTGTCATGGTAGGTGCTGCAAGACGTGTCAGAGTGTGGACATGGATACCACCATTACGCATGGTGACACCTCCCACCATGTACATGGCAGATACTCATGTGACTCAGCCAACGTTGTCTATCTTATACGTTGCAGGCAAGGATGCCCTGAGGAGAAAGTGAGGACTGCAAATGCTGGAGATCAGAGCTGAAAATAGAACATAGAACATAGAAGAATACAGCGCAGTACAGGCCCTTCAGCCCTCGATGTTGCGCCGATCAAAGCCCACCTAACCTACACTAACCCACTATCCTCCATATACCTATCCAATGCCCGCTTAAATGCCCATAAAGAGGGAGAGTCCACTACTGCTACTGGCAGGGCATTCCATGAACTTACGACTCGCTGAGTGAAGAACCTACCCCTAACATCAGTCCTATATCTACCCCCCCTTAATTTAAAGCTATGCCCCCTTGTAATAGCTGACTCCATACGTGGAAAAAGGTTCTCACTGTCAACCCTATCTAACCCCCTAATCATCTTGTACACCTCTATCAAATCACCCCTAAACCTTCTTTTCTCCAATGAAAACAACCCCAAGTGCCTCAGCCTTTCCTCATAGGATTTTCCTACCATACCAGGCAACATCCTGGTAAACTTCCTCTGCACCCGTTCCAGTGCCTCCACATCCTTCCTATAGTATGGCGACCAAAACTGCACACAATATTCCAGATGCGGCCGCACCAGAGTCTTATACAACTGCAGCATGACCTCAGGACTCCGGAACTCAATTCCTCTACCAATAAAAGCCAGTACGCCATATGCCTTCTTCACTGCACTATTTACCTGGGTGGCAACTTTCAGAGATCTGTGTACATGGACACCAAGATCCCTCTGCTCTTCCACACTACCAAGTAGTCTATCATTAGCCCAGTACCCCATCTTTTTGTTACTCTTACCAAAGTGAATCACCTCACACTTAGCTACATTGAACTCCATTTGCCACCTTTCTGCCCAGCTCTGCAGCTTCTCTATATCCCGCTGTAACCTGCCATATCCTTCCTCACTGTCTACAACTCCTCCGACTTTCGTATCATCCGCAAACTTGCTCACCCAACCTTCTAACCCTTCCTCCAGGTCATTTATAAAAATGACAAACAGCAATGGTCCCAAAACAGATCCTTGCGGAACACCGCTAGTGACGGCACTCCAAGATGAACCTTTGCCATCAACTACTACCCTCTGTCTTCTTCCAGAGAGCCAATTCCTAATCCAAACCTCCAACTCACCCTCTATGCCATATCTCTGTATTTTCTGCAGTAGCCTACCATGGGGGACCTTATCAAACGCTTTACTAAAATCCATATATACCACATCTACCGCTTTCCCCTCATCTACCTCCTTAGTCACCTTCTCAAAGAATTCAATAAGGTTTGTGAGGCACGACCTGCCCTTCACAAAACCATGCTGACTATCCTTGATCACATCATTCTTATCCAGATGTGCATAAATCCTATCCCTTACAATTCTCTCTAAGACTTTGCCCACAACAGAAGTGAGACTCACTGGCCTATAGTTACTAGGATTATCCCTACTCCCCTTCTTGAACAAGGGAACCACGTTTGCTAGCCTTCAGTCCTCTGGCACTACTCCTGTCGACAAAGAGGACACAAAAATCAAGGCCAATGGCTCTGCAATCTCCTCCCTTGCTTCCCAGAGAATCCTAGGATAAATGCCATCAGGCCCAGGGGACTTATCTATTTTCACCCTTGCCAGAATTTCCAACACCTCTTCTCTACATATCTCAAAGCCATCCATTCTACTTATTCGTGCCTCAGTATTCATATCGACAACAATGTCCTGTTCCTGAGTGAATACTGACGAAAAGTATTCATTCAGCGCCTCCCCAATCTCTTCAGCCTCCACACGCAACTTCCCATTACTATCCTTGATTGGACCTATTCCTTCCCTAGTCATTCTTTTATTCCTAACATACCTATAGAAAGCCTTAGGGTTTTCCCTAATCCTACCAACTAAGGACCTTTCATGTCCCCTCCTTGCTGCTCTTAGCTCTCTCTTCAGGTCCTTCCGGGCTACCTTATAACTCTCAATTGCCCCTATTGAACCTTCACGCCTCATCTTTACAAAGGCCGCCCTCTTCCATTTAACAAGGGATTCCAACTCCTTATTAAACCACGGCTCCCTCACACGACCCTTTCCTCCCTGCCTGATAGGTACGTACTTATCAAGGACACTCAATAGTTGCTCCTTGAACAAGTTCCACATATCAATTACGCTCTTGCCTTGGAATCTACTTTTCCAATCCACACATCCTAAGTCATGCCTCAACGCATCATAATTTCCCTGCCCCCAGCTATAACTCTTGCCCTGTAGTACACACTTATCCCTCTCCATCACTAGAGTAAAAATCACCGAATTGTGGTCACTGTCCCCAAAGTGCTCACCTACCTCTAGTTCTAATACCTGGCCTGGTTCGTTACCCAGAACCAAATCCAGTATGGCCTCACCTCTTGTTGGCTTATCTACATATTGTGTCAGGAAACTCTCCTGCACGCATTGCACAAACACTGACCCATCTAACGAACTTGAGCTATAGCTTTCCCAATCAATATCAGGAAAGTTAAAGTCTCCCATAACAATCACCCTATTACTGTCACTCTTCTCCTGAATCATCTTCGCAATCCTTTCTTCAACGATTCTAGGACTATTAGGAGGCCTATAAAAGACTCCTAACAGGGTGACCTCACCTCTCCTATTCCTAACCTCAACCCAAACTACCTCAGATGGCAAATCTTCGTCCATCTTCCTTTCCACCGCTGTAATACTATCTTTGACAAGCAAAGCCACACCCCCCCTCTTTTGCCCCCACCTCTGACCCTACTAAAACATTTAAACCCTGGAACCTGCAACAGCCAATCCTGTCCCTGATCTAGCCACGTCTCCGTAATAGCCACAACATCGAAGTCCCAGGTACCAACCCACGCTGCGAGTTCACCTACCTTATTTCGTATACTTCTGGCATTAAAGTATACACACTTCAAGCCACTCTTCTGTTTACAGGCACCCTCCTTTAAGATTGATGCCATATTCCTAACCTCCCTACACTCCAGGTCCTGCACCCTAAAGCTACAGTCTGGGTTCCCATGCCCCTGCAGAGTTAGTTTAAACCCCCCCCAAGAGCACTAGCAAACCTCCCCCCAAGGATACTGGTGCCCCTCAGGTTCAGGTGCAGACCATCCTGTTTATAGAGGTCCCACCTTCCCCAGAAAGAACCCCAGTTATCCAAGTACCGAAATCCCTCCCTCCTGCACCATCCCTGTAGCCACGCATTTAACTCTTCTCTCTCCCTATTCCTCGACTCTCTATCTCGTGGCACGGGTAACAAACCAGAGACAACAACTCTGTTCTGGAAAAGCGCAGCAGGTCAGGCAGCATGCAAGGAACAGGAGAATCGACGTTTCGGGCATAAGCCCTTCTTCAGGAATCCCTGAAGGATGCCCGGAGGCACAGTACATTGAGGAAACCGAGAAAAGGCTACGACAACGGATGAATGGGCACCGAACAACAATCAACAGACAGGAGGGTTCCCTCCCAGTTGGGGAACACTTCAGTGGTCCAGGACTTCGACCTCGGACCTTCGGGTGACCAGCTTCCAAGGCGGACTTCGGGACAGGCAGCAGCGAAAAGTGGCTGAGCAGAGGCTGATAGCTAAGTTCGGTACCCATAGGGAGGGCCTCAACCGGGACCTTGGGTTCATGTCACATTACAGGTGACCACCATTGCACTATACACACACCCAGACACTCCTACATACACGCACAGGCGCTCCTATACACACACATACACACGGACACTCATGTACACAGACACGCATGCAGACACTCACACACACCCTTACAGACACACACACTTCCACATGCACACATATACACATACATGTACGTTTGTGGGGTGAATTTGGACTTGCAGAGTTACATTGTACTTTGTTCAAAACTGCATAAACTCATGTAAAACTCTGTTAACTCACTTGTTAGTTTACAATCAGTCGAAACATTATGGCAAAGACAGAGAACACAGGGGGCTAACACCTTCAACGTATTGTCTAGCTAACACCCATTGTTATAGTTAACTGGAGAAAGCAACTTTAAAAAAAAGGTTTTGTGATTTACACATGAAAGAAGTGAAACTATCATAGTTTTCTAACAGATGAAAGCCTCAACAAACAATTAAGGTATTATTTAATGTATAATTTCAGTTACATCACACTGTAAACTTTTGCTATAAATTCTGTGTCTGACAATTGTGTCCTACACAACCACCTGATGAAGGAGCATCGCTCCGAAAGCTAGTGCTTCCAATTAAACCTGTTGGACTATAACCTGGTGTTGTGGGATTTTTAACTTTGTACACCCCAATCCAACACCTGAGGAATGGGAGCAGTTTAGAATTCAGTAAAGGAGGTCAAAGGGTTTAATTAAGTAAAAGAAGGTAGAGTACAGGAGTAAAGTTGCGGGAAACATAAAAACTGACTGTTAAAAGTTCTACAGTTTCTGCAGCATTGGTCAGCAGGCTTGTATTTTGCCAGACCAGTCAATACCTTCCGCTGCTCACTGAGCACTACCATGACATCCACCTCTTGGTTTGAACAGATTCTCTATACAGAGTGGTGCTGACACAGATGTCCTAAATGTCGGAAATTATTGCTGCAGAGCCGATGGAAGGTGTGTGGCTGTGATAAGTGTAATGAACATTGAGTGTTTTCATTTATTGCTGACTGTCAAAACAATATGTCATCCTTTTCTCATTTTCATTTGTACAGTCACTATGCAACACAAATGAGGCAGCTTCACCAACAGGCTAAACAAAGCTCTCTGCAAGTCAACGTTCTCAGTCTTAGAACATAGAACAGTACAGCACAGAACAGGTCCTTCAGCCCATGATGTTGTGCTGACCATTGATCCTCATGTAAGATAAACCTAATGTATGCACCCTCAAATTTCTGTGACCATATGCATGTCCAGCAGTCTCTTAAATATCCCCAATGACCTTGCTTCCACAACTGCTGCTGGCAATGCTTTCCACGCTCTCAAAAGTTTCTGCATAAAGAACCCACCTCTGACATCCCCTCTATACTTTCCGCCAAACAACTTAAAACTATGACCCCTCATGTTGACAATTTCTGCCCTGGGAAAAAGTCTCTGGCTCTCAACTCTATCTATGCCTCTCATCATCTTGGATATCTCAATTAGGTCTCCTCTCTTCCTTCTTTTTTCCAATGAAAAACGTCCGAGCTCAGTCAACCTCTCTCATAAGATAAGCCCTCCATTCCAAGCAGCATCCTGGTAAACCTCCTCTGAACCCTCTCCAAAGCATCCACATCTTTCCTATAATAGGGCGACCAGAACTGGACGCAGTATTCCAAGTGCGGTCTAACCAAAGTTTTATCGAACTGCAACAAGATCTCACGGCTCTTAAATTCAATCCCCCTGTTAATGAAAGTCTTGTTGAATCAGAGTCTATGAGATAAACCTGGACTGTGATTGCAGTTCATTCACATCACTGTACAGAATTGCAGAGGTTATATCACAGTAATAAGCTGTTTGGTGCAATAAGTCCATGCTGCTAACATATTCTCCCAACAGTCGACACACATCCCCAGACTCATTCTGTGTGCATATCAGCTTTGCCCTCAGTCTCTGTTTAGCTTATTCTTACATGTTGACATTGGGGGATAATTTCAAACTGCTGACTGGGAGGAAACAGATAGCGGCCCACATTATGTTCCTGTTATGTGGTCGTAAAACTTGCTTGAGTCAGGTGATTGTCCCTGTCAATACTCATACTGCTGTGCTGCAACATCATTAGATTGCCATTTTAGGTCTCAAATGGACAAAACTTTGCTCCATTGGGTATTCCATCCACGTTTCAGCCGAGGAAGATCCCAGAGGAAAGTTTTCCTCTGGGATATTGACAAAACAAGCAACTGTTGCCCTATGAAAATCCTTACGCATGCCTCCTCCCACTCCCAAGCTTTATGCTTCTTATGGGTTCGAAATCAGAGGTTTCCCTAAGTTGCAACAACAGCTTAAGGGGTGCTTGCATTCTGCTTGTAATCCACTGGCCTGATGTCAATGAGATGTGTCACTCAGAATGGGCTAGACGTCTTGGTGAACTCTGTCAGACACTGGCTGAATGCACCAAATGGAGAGGTGCTCCCAGTCCTAGGGCTCTGGTCATTCACTAGCTCATTCTCCTGATCCTTCGTGTGAAAATATTTCTCTGGCCGTCAGTCCTAAGTTCCTTAAGTTTAACTGTATATCTGCTGGGCCTGTTGACTACAGGAAATTATCTGTTTTATCTAACGTATTAATCTGTCTTTTACTTTCGCAACTTTCTCCCTCTTTGCTGTTTTTACACAATGATCTTTCTTTATATTGCACTTCCTCATGCCAGTCAGGGCCTGAGCCAACTTAAAACCCTCTCGATTGCCTCAATGTCTATCCAATTGTGTGGAGAGCCCACGCATGCAGACAATACTCTAACTGTGATCATAATCAGATTCTATGCAGATTCATTATTACCTCCAATAGGATGAAAAATGACAAAAATTCATAACCGACTTTGACCTGCCTGCAATAGGTTGCAATTTTCTTTTGCTCTGTGGAGACAGAGCTTTCTACATCGCTGACCAAACCAGAGCTTGAAAAACTCATGCTGCAGTTCTGACAATGGAAAACCTTTTACTTAAATCATTGAGTGCAGTTCAATGATTGTACTTGACAGTAGGATGCAGTACTGAGTTTGCAAAACCATCCGATGAATGTAATTTTAACTTTAGAGTCCCTATAATTAGCTGAAGTGATGGTGAAATAACGTTGTATCTCGACATTTGGTAAATGCTGCTTATCAACCACCAGAGGGCACAATAGGGTCAGTTGAAATGATTTATGCAGCAATCCTCTATCTCACAATCCACTCCAGCTAGACCGTGTGGAATAAATGAATTAGAACAGCAGGGAGTCCAGGATCTTCAGTACATGAGTCACTTCACCCTGGTTAGGGATCATATTTTCTTAATACTTCATTTGCTGGACTGTGTCCTGTTGGTGAATTCATAGTCTGACATTTGAGGAGTTACTTTATTAAGTCCCAAAGCCTTACCTACTGGGGGTTTATTTTGGGAATATAGTCAGTTGATTCCTGTGATTTCCTATCTGTTACTACTAGAAGTGCATGCCTGAAGTCCCAACTGGCATGGTTCTGTGCTTCAAGCACTTTTTTGTATTGTTGATTTTACAAATTATCTATTTTCTTTGGACTGTTTGATATGAAGTAGATTAGATGAGTAATCTGTGGTTTACGTTGATGATGTTTTGGTATTTGAGCAGTGCTAAGGGTTCCCGTTTTTGGATTGCATTATAGTTTGGTTTTTTTTACTTGTCTAAGTCTCTCAAGTGTAACCTGCAGTAAAAACTGGATCATTGGGAATGGTATTAGCACAGACCTGAAATGGTAACTTTGTTTGCCTTGTCATAGATGCTCCCTGGCTTGCTCAGCATTTGAAACATCTGTTGTTTTTATGTCTGTTTTTTTGACTGTAACATCAGCACAAAGATGCCCATTGTTGAGTGTCAATGCCCGATGGTGCAAGGCCACCTGGTTGCTCTCTGACCTGGAACTGGCTTTGCCCTGAAAATGGACACTCAGTTACATACAGTATTTTTGTAAAGGAGGGGGCAGGCATATGTTTTTTGGCCCCCTTACAGAAGTCAGATTTCACTCTCAGCCTACAAGTTTTCTTCTGCAGTCCTGTAGTCTAACCAATGGTTGCCAACAAAAGGTAATTTTAAAAAAAAATCAGACTAGAATTCATGGGGGTGTGTGGCTAATCTGCCATTCGAAAAGCCAGTTGCAAACTTTAATAATGGCTGCCCAACAATGATATTGTCAAGCGAGCATTCTTAACAAACCCACTGTGGACTTCCACCCCTTGATTCCTCAACAGCCTCTGGCCAACCTGATATGAATCTTGCTTATCTTTATTGCTTTACAACAGTGGCTACTTTTGAAATGCGTTCAGTTAGCAGGAAAACACTTCTGGGCATCCTGCAATAATGAAAGATTGTCAATAAATGCAAATCTGTCTGTTTTTTGTCCTCTTGTTGCAGAATTTGAAAGTAGATTTTTAGCATTGGGTAATTGCTCCTGCAGTAATTTCTGTTTTTCTCCAAGGTAGGTCTGTTTCTTATCACTAAGAGAATGCAATTTAAAGTATCTGGAATGTTAAACAAGTTCTTTTTGCCTTCTGCTTGTGGAGTCTCATGGCCACGTACCATATTTGACTTGATAGGAGTTCAGTGAATGTTTGCTCATAGTATCTTTATATTTGATCTATTTTGCTCCTTCAGCTTATCTATTCCTTCCATTGGATTAGTGTAGCTCGGTGCTTTTCCGTAGTGCACAGTTGAGACAGGGAGCTTACTACGTTAGGATATGGAGTCATCCCCACGATACCAATCCACACATGCCACACTAATAGTGTCAAAGTACCAGACTGCCTTGAATTTTAAACAATTTTCTACTCCACGATTTTATTATTGCATAATTTTCTTCGAAATTGTTAAAGATGGAGCGGAATCCAAATGAATGGAGTTCATTCAGTTTTTAATGGTTCGCTTTTAAGCATCAGTAACTGAAATATGTTCGCAACAGCCCAACAAATTACACAAGACTAAACAGACCAGTAACTTCCTGACTTAGCACTACATGGTATTTCTCCATTACAGTGAAGAAGGATCATGGCGATGTGATCTTGTGTGATCACATTGCATTTTCAAATGAAAAAAAGGATTTTGAAAAACAATTTCATAAATGCAATCGTCGCTTTTAAATATAAATTCCAATTTGCATTCCCCTTTAATGCAGTTAAGTTCAGTTTCAATGACATCACAGCAATGTGTTATTTAAGACTTAGGAGGAATTTAGGATGTTCAGATTTATGGTGGAATTTCTGCCAGGTGGCTAGAATGTAGCTCGAGGGCTTACAAGAAAGTCTTCACCAATAATAAAAAAATGAAAGGAGCTTTCAGGAATTTTCTTTACATACAGCAGTGGGATGTTAAGACACATTGTGCCTAACAAGGATGGAATGGTAGAAACAGAATCCATGAGAGCTTTTCAGAGAGAATATTTGAAACGAGAGAAAAAAAATTTAAAAGATTGGGGTAAACAGCACAGCGATGGGACAAACTAGATAGTTTTTTCTAGACAGCCAGCAGAGAGCACGTGTTGTATTTCTGCTATGGTTTATAAATTCCTGATTCTGTAGTTCTGATATTGTGATGGCTATACAATGTAATACGACAAGTAATTTTTTTTTAAAGCAGTGGAAAGAATCAGCTATACGGGCAAATAGTTTCTATTTTTGATGATTTAATTGACTAGTGGTGACTAGTAGAGTTAAGTGGAAAGCTATTTACCGATTTGCAATGTAATGATTGCACAGTGAAGACTGTTTCACTTAAAACCACAGCAGTCAACACATTTTTCTGTTTTGCTTCCTTCTCTTTTTGAAGTAATTCCGTTATTACATAAATGAAAGCCAGAAGGTAAAACCTTCTTTTGTTTGGATATGTGGAACAGTCCACCTTCCGCAGCTACACTGGCACCACCCCCCACCTTTTCCTCCGCTACATCAATGACTGTATCGGCGCTACCTTATGCTCCCACGAGGAGGTTGAACAATTCATCCACTTTACTAACACCTTCCACCCCGACCTCAAATTTACCTGGGCCATCTCAGACTCCTCCCTCCCCTTCCTAGACCTCTCCATTTCTATCTCGGGCGACCGAATCAACACAGGCATATACTACAAACCGACCGGCTCCCACAGCTACCAGATTACACAGCTCCTCCCACCCTGCCCCCTGTAAAAATGCCATCCCACATTCCCAATTCCTTCGCTTCCGCCACATCTGCTCCCAGGAGGACCAATTCCAATACCGAACAACCCAGATGGCCTCCTTCTTCAAAGACCGCAATTTCCCCCCAGACGTGATCGACAATGCTCTCCACTGCATCTCCTCCACTTCCCGCTCCTCCGCCCTTGAGCCCCGCCCCTCCAATCGCTACCAGGACAGAACCCCACTGGTCGTCACCTACCACCCCACCAACCTCCAGATACATCCTTTCATCCTTTGTCATTCCCGCCACCTCCAAACAGACCCCACCACCAGGGATACATTTCCCTCCCCAACCCTATCAGCATTCCGGAGAGACCACTCCCTCCATGACTCCCTCGTCAGGTCCACACCAACCCAACCTCCACTCTTAGCACCTTCCCCTGCAACTGCAAAAAATGCAAAACTTGCACCCACACCTCCCCCCTCACCTCCCTCCAAGGCCCCAAGGGATCCTTCCATATCCGTCACAAATTCACCTGCACCTCCACACACATCATTTACTGCATCCGCTACACCCGATGTGGCCTCCTCTACTTTGGGGAGACAGGCCGCATTCTTGTGGAACGTTTCAGAGATCACCTCTGGGACACCCGCACCAACCGACCCAACTGTCCCATGGCTGAACACTTTAACTCCCCCTCCCACTCCGCCAAGGTCATGCAGGTCCTTGGCCTTCTCCATCACCAGACCATGGCAACACGACGCCTGGAGGAAGATCACTTCATCTTCCACTTAGGAACCCTCCAACCACAAGGGATGAATGTAGATTTCTCCAGCTTCCTCATTTCCCCTCCCCCCACCTTATCTCAGTCCCAACCCTCGAACTCAGCACCGCCCTCTCCGGCCTATCACCCTCACACTCACCTCCTTCCACCTATCGTATTCCTAGTGCCTGTCCCCCAAATTCCACCCCCCCACCCCCACCTTTTATCTCAGCCCGCTTGGCACACCAGCCTCATTCCTGAAGAACGGCTTATGCCCAAAACGTCGATTCTCCTGCTCCTCGGATGCTGCCTGACCTGCTGTTCTTTTCCAGCAACACATTTTTCAACTCTGGTCTCCGGGATCTGCAGTCCTCACTTTCTCCTTCTTTTGTTTATACAGGATAACTTGCGAGGGCAATGTGGCTTGAGTTCTATACTGGGTGAAGATGTTGTCTCATAAGTTTATCTGAATGGCATCTTTATCAAAGAGGAAATACATAAATTGCACAATAACCACTGATTCACAGTTTTTGAAACGACAATATCTAAATCTATTTTTCCATGGGCTTTGTAAAATAGTGTTATGTCTTATTGTGCTGAAAATCAAGTCCACCATTTCTGGAGTCGTCACTGAAGATTTTATAAAAGTGTGCAGATTTCCCCAAGTTACCTGGTTTTTAGATTCAAGTTATCAGAAAGCATTAATTGTATTTGACAATAATTACCATTTAAAGAGAGACATGACTAGTATAAGTTTAATCTGAGTTTAATCTCCCTCAGGCAAAGGGAGAGTTTGAGAAGGAAAGTCCTTCATGGTTACCACAGCCAGTGCAGGGATTGGTGCTACAGCGACTGGTCTCACTTTACATTGGAAACTCGCCATCCAGCCAAATGAGCTAACCAAGCCTCAGGAATAGATTGTAACTACAGATTGTTATCTGTAATAGGTCCTAACTAGAGTTAAGCAATTATGAATTGCTGACATATAACTATACAGGTTAAAATCCAATCCAATTATAAAAGATCTCCACCATATATGAATAGAATCATAGAATCCCTACAGCAAGCCATTCGGCCTATCAAGTTTTTATTGTCATGTGTATTCAAGTATATGAGGACAGTGAGAAGTGTACAAAGTAGACATTCTGCACCTCCACCTTGGTTACAAAACTAGAATAAAAAAACCCGGCAGAAATAAAAGAAAGTTAAAAGGTAAGAAAAATGAAGTCGTGGATTTGTTCACCGAGCCGATGTGTTTTTCTGCCTCTCTAGGTGACATCATCAGTACGAAAATATCCAGATTTTAAAGTCTGAGTCTTCTCTCCATGAAGGTGTTTGGAACCACTGATGCAGGCACACGGGCCTAGCCACAGCCTGGAGTATCAATCAGCCTTGCATCTCTCACTGGGAGGAGCCAGGCTCTTGCTGCTGCTGACACTGCCGCCACCGCTGCCTCCGATCACTGGAGGAACTTTCCCGCCACTGGCACTGAAACCACTGCCCCCTCCAGGCACTGGGAGGAACTGCAGCTGCCACCGTCACCTCTGACCGCCAGAAGGCAGCTGCCACTCTGCACGTAGCCTGCTCTCGCTGCCATGCTACCGCTGCCTCTGATTGCCAAGAGGGGCCTGGGAGGAACCGCAAAGGGGCATCAGGTTTATGAAATACAATATTTTCATTTTCATTTGAAAACATATTGCAAAATGCCACATTAAAATAAATTACCTCCCCGGCTCTAGTGACTAATAGACAATTGCAAAGCCATGCAGGTCAGGAAGTTACCAAGCTTGAACCCTGGACTATTCAGCCTTGTCTGATTTGTGGTGACCGATGCACAGTCATTGCAGCCACAATTTCATGGAGTGGGAAGGGAGAAATGAGCTGGATCCTTACTCCTGGGACCAATCATATACAATATGATCACATCCGATAAGGCAGGGATCAGGTTTCATTGGTATACCTGCCACAATATCAGTAAAAAAATGGACTATAGATTTTTGAACTCCGTCATTCGTTTTTAATAGCTGGGACCTTCCTGAATTACGATGGTTTTAAAAGGGGCACAACACTGACTGAAAATGGCCACCGTAATCAGCTGACCACACAGGTTGGCCAAGATTCATGAGATCAACACAGAATAAACAAAATGATTTGAACTGAAATTAACATTTTCGTCAAAAAAACATTGAAACTAATCCACTCAGCCACTGATTTACACCTGCACGATAAGTTATGCATATAGGGAATAAAAGATATTGTCCAGAATTATTAACCTTAAAAACAAGGAATTCAGACAATGGAATATGCAAAACAGCTTGATTTCAGGGAGCTGCATTTGGCAAATCTGGTGAATGGATTTCTGACCAGGAACAGTTAAGGAGGAAGACGGCAGAAAACCTGGAGACAGAACTGTTTGAAAAGAACATCAGAGTAATGAAAACTCAAAGGATGACTGACTGCTGAAGATACAAGATATCAATTAAACAAAAGTAGTTTCAATGTTAATACTTTATATTCCAAGGACATCCTAATGACTTGACACTGTGTGTTCCTTTCACCTTCCTTCTGTACCAGACATTATACTTTGTTAGCTTTGTACCCGTGTTTGTATATATGCTTGATGTCAAGAAATCATTCTTTCTTTCATTCAAGAAAACCTTGTACTTGACCCCTTACTTACGAGATCATAAGACCATAAGACATAGGGGCAGAAATTAGGCCATTCAACCTATTGAATCTGCTCCACCATTCACTCATGGCTGATAAGTTTCTCAAACCCATTCTTCCGCTTTCTCCCCATAATCCTTGATGCTCTTGATACTCAAGAACCTACCTATCTCAGTCTTAAATATACTCAATCAGATCTTATATGATAGACATGGAGTCATAGAATCATACAGCACGAAAACAGACCTTTCGGTCCAATCAGCCATGCCAAACATAATCCCAAAGTAGACTAGGCCCACCTGCCTGTTCCTGGCCCATAACCCTCCAAATCTTTCCTATTCATGTACTTACTCAAACGTCCTTTGAATGTTGTAATTGTACCCGCATCCACCACTTCCTCAGGAAGTTCATTCCAGACACGAACTGCCTTCTGTGTTAAACAATTTGTCCCACATGTCTTCTTAAAATCTCTCTCCTCTCACCTTAAAGATGTAGCCCCTAAAGAAGTCCACCATTCTCGGGAAAAGACAACTCCCATTAACTCTATCCATACCCCTCATTACTTCATAAACTTCTATAAGGTTGCCTCTCAACCTCCTACTCTCCAGTGAAACAAATCCCAGTCTATCCAGCTTTCCTTTATAATTTGAACCTTCCATACCCAGCCACATCCTGGTAAATCTCTTCTGAACCCTCTCCAGCTTAATAATATCCTTCCTATAACTGGGTGATGAGAATTGGACACAGGATTCCAGAAGGGGCTTCACCAATGTTTTGTACATGACTTCCCAGCTCCTATACTCAAAGGACTGGGCAATGAAGGCAAGTGTGCCAAAAACCTTTTTAACACCCTGACTAAATGTAATGCAAACTTCAAAGAATTATCTACCTGCACCCCTAAGTCCCTCTGTTCTACACCACTGCCCATATTAATTATATAAGTCCTATTATTGTTTGTTGTAGCAAAATGTAATACCTCGCATTTATCCAGGTTGAACTCCATCTGCCTTTTTTTCAGCTTATTGACCATTTGATCAAGTTCCCTTTATAATCTTAGAAAACTCTCTTCACTGTTTACTATGTCACCAATTTTGGTGTCGTCCTTAAACTTATTAACTATGCCTTCTACGTTCTCATCAAATCATTCATATAAATGACAAACAAATGAGAACCCAGAACTGATTCCTGTGGAACATCATTAGTGACAGGCCTCCAGTCTGAAAAGCAACCCTCCACCATTACATTCCCGCTGTTAAGCTAATTATGTACCCAATCGGCAAGCTCACCCTGAATCCCATTAGATCTAACTTTACTCATTGGACTACCATGTGGAACCTCGTCAAAGGCTTTACTAAAGTCCAAGTAAACAACATGCATTGCTCTGCCCTCATCAACAATTTTGGTAACTTCCTCAAAAACAAAGCTATATTTTTATTAGAGAAATATATCGCTCTTGTGCCAAAAAGAAAAAAAAACTTTGTTGTGGCATCCCCTGCGGAGCTTGAAAAGTGTGGAGTCAAATTGACTTTCCTCATTGTATCATTACACATCCCATATTGCTTAACTTCTCCACATTCACAGGAAAGGCTGACAGGCAAGATAGACACTGAGAAACGAACCAGTGAATGGCTGTTGTATTTTGGTCAGTTGAAACAATGAGTGCACTTGTGCTTTCTGTCTGCATAGAACAGGGCCTTGTGAATTTATGTTTGCAGCTTCTGAAAAAAACGTATTGATTGAGGATATTCTAGGAGGTATGAAGATGTTATCTTGTATAAATTAAACTTATGAAGTGACTTCATAACTGAGTTGTTACTGTGGAACTTATTCCTGATTTACCCACCGAAAGAGTCGATGTTATTTTGGGTAATGATTTAGCAGGTTTGGGGGGATTAGCATCTCAGAGAGTTTTGAGAGACTTGAAGTGAAAGAATCCCAAGTTTTTTTCAGAAGGAAAATCCTGGATTATTCTCAAGTTACTAGGCATATGGTAACAAGGGATGAAGCTCATAAAGCTAGACAGGATAAAGCAGAATCAATTGAGATGGTGGAAAACTCAGGTATTTGGTTAAATATGATTTCCTTCAAGTTAGGGTGAAGAGCTGAAAATAATGAGGCTGGTTTGCTTCGCTAAGCTTTCTTACTTGAGTCTATTGGTGGATCCTGGTTGTGGGGATTGTCTCAGAAGCTGCATACTGAGAAAGAATCACAATTGGTCTCTGAATATTATTACCGAAACAAAAATAACATGTTGATGAGCAAACAGAGACTTCTTCAGGGACCTGCAGGGGGACAATATTCCATCAAATTGCTGTCCCTCCTGTATTCTGCAGGAGCATTTTATGAATTGGCCATGTGATTCTGATTGTGGGGGATTAGCCAAAGGCAAGACTCAAGTTAAATGACGGCTGGTATAGATAGTTTGGTAGATCTGGACCCCTTTCCGTAAGCTCTGACCAAGCCAATAACCTGAGCTGAGCTCCCTCCAGGCTCCATGCTGACTTTTTCATGGGCCTGCCTGCAGCATTGACTATGCCTATGGCTGAACTATGCCTATAGCAATAACATTAGCAAATTTGCTGATGATACAAAGCTGGGTGGCAGGGTGAAATGTGATGAGGATGTTAGGAGATTACAGGGTGACCTGGACAAGTTAGGGGAGTGGGCAGATGCATGGCAGATGCAGTTTAATGTGGATAAATGTATGGTTATCCACTTTGGTGGCAAGAACAGGAAGGCAGATTACTACCTAAATGGAATCAATTTAGGTAAAGGGGCAGTACAGAGAGACCTGGGTGTTCTTGTACACCAGTCAATGAAGGTAAGCATGCAGGTACAGCAGATAGTGAAGAAGGCTAATAGCATGCTGGCCTTCATAACAAGAGGGATTGAGTATAGAAGCAAAGAGGTTCTTCTGTAGCTGTACAGGGCCCTGGTGAGACCACACCTGGAATACTGTGTGCAGTTCTGGTCTCCAAATTTAAGGAAAGACATTCTGGCTATTGAGGGAGTGCAATGTAGGTTCACGAGGTCAATTCCTGGAATGGCGGGATTACCGTACACTGAAAGACTGAAGCGACTGGGCTTGTATACCCTTGAGTTTAGAAGACTGAGAGGAGATCTGATTGAGACATATAAGATATGAAAGGATTGGACACTCTGGCAGCAGGAAGCATGTTTCCACTGATGGGCGAGTGCCGAACCAGAGGACACAGCTTAAAAATGAGAGGTAGACCATTTATGACAGAGATGACTAGAAACTTCTTCACCCAGAGAGTGGTGGCTGTGTGGAATGCTCTGCCCCAGAGGGCAGTGGAGGCCAGTCTCTGGATTCATTTAAGAGAGAGTTGGAAAGAGCTCTCAAAGATAGTGGAATCAAGGGTTATGGAGATAAGGCAGGAAGAGGATACTGATTAGGAATGATCAGCCATGATCATATTGAATGACAGTGCAGGCTCGAAGGGCTGAATGGCCTACTCCTGCACCTATTGTCTATTGTCTGTTGTCTATTGTCTATTGAACTCATGGTCCCGTTGAAGTTGCAGGAGCTGCCAGCCAATTGGATGAACCAGCAGCTCCCCAGGCTGCGACTATCTCTCTCCGGTGAGGGCTGAGTCCCACGAGTTGAAAATGTAATCTACCTGCAGCGTAGCATGACTGCAGGATTAATTTCTTCCTGACCCGTTGACCTTCCTCCAATGGTCAGGTGCCCCTTGCACCCCCGAAACCCCCCTGTAATTTTCATTCTAATGAGTCCAATGTCCTCACTCAACTTCCCAGACCCACCTACTTAGAGACTTACATTGGACGGAGCAAGGAAACTTTATAAATTTCCATGAGAGAACCTCCCCATTAACTTCAAACTAGTAGGAGACACCATGAAGAAGAAAGGCAGCGTTTACTGAAAGGATTTCCATTGGTGGGTGTAGGCCTGATTTTTTTGGGAAATCAATTTCTCTGAGAGTGCTCTTCTTAGGCCCTTTAGTAATCTGTGCAAATGGCCAAAGGCCAATCTTTGGCAGCAGTACTGGACACCTAAACAATGGCCTGACTCAATCTCAGGATGAACATTCTTCAACGAATCTTGGACACAGGATACTGGCCGCTAAAAATTGGTTTCAACTGAGGGCTAATGTCCTCTAATCTGCCAGAGATTATATACTGTGGTTCATGAAGCAACTGCCATTGTATGTTGGCTTATGACGGAAAGAAGTAGTAATCCATTAATTTAGCAAATCTTTGATTTTAGCAGTTTGCTGATCGTTAAGATTGTGGGGTTGGCATATTGAGCATGCATTGTGAACTGGTGAGAAGCTTACACAAGAATCCACTTGCTCAATATCTTGAGCAATGAAATGTTACACATCTGTCTCAGCCTTTAGCTTCCACACAACCCCTACCTGATCCAATTGCACAGTACAATAGCAAAGCTCAATCAAATTAAACTGTGAAAACAAATGAAACCCATTTGCCTCCAAGATATGTAGCCAAATGAAGAAGGAATCTTTCGGTCCATCAGAATGAATTGACTGATGAATAGCCACCTACTTGGAGAAAGGCTTTGGAATGGAAATGTCAACGACATTGTTGTAATTAATATTATTTTCTACAATCCAACTTCACACCATTATTGACAAACCTCAATAGGTAGGTTTCCTGAGATCTTGTTTTTGAGCAGTGCGTCCTCTGTCTGAGCTGTAAAATTTGGGAGTTTACGAGGTGTACTGTCAACTATTAACGGGATTCATTTGGTACGTTTCATTGTAGGTTTATGTGGTGAAAGTTGCAGATTAGTTGGAAACTTTCCTGCAGCAATTGCTGAGTGTTTTTTTATTAACCCACCCCCTCCACCCCCGGGGCTGAAAGCAAAGATTTATGGTATAGCGTTCAGGTGCTATCCATTTGCAAACACTAACTTGTTGACTCAACTAACTTGATTAAATTTTAACTAAAAACATTGTCAGTGAATTTGCACCCACTGGATTCTGGATTCCTGTTCTCAAATCTCTCTGTAGGGAAATATGCATCTGTGTCCTCAAGGATTAATAAAAATTAACCAGCTCAATAATTTCAGGAGACTTCATTAGCTTTCTCTTGTCAGCTGCCAATTTCCTTCAATAAATTGTGATGCTAGGAATCATGTGTTGCAGCTTCAAGTTTTTTTGTTCTGTCTTTGTGTTGAAAGCTTATTAAATTAGTCCTATTCTGTACATCTAGCTTATTTCTGAAGGAAAATTTTAATACAATACCTCCACAACATGTAAGAATGAATATTCATGGACAAAATATGTACTAAGGGCAGGGGTAGCAAATCTGTGGTTTACTAGTTGAGTCATAGAGAAAAAAAGCGTCACTCAGTGGTAACTTTCTTGACCCTGGTCTATGAATTCAAATCCCACACTCAAGTTTTAAGCATGTAACAATTTACAGTAACACTTGAATTCAGCAGTGATGGAGAACTACAACGTCAAAGATGCTCTCTTTCAGATGACAAATTTCACTGAAGTCCTAACTACATTTCAGTCAGATGTAGATTAGATTACTTACAGTGTGGAAACAGGCCCTTCGGCCCAACAAGTCCACACCGCCCCGCCGAAGCGCAACCCACCCATACCCCTACATCTATCCCTTACCTAATGCTACGGACAACTTAGCATGGTCAATTCACCTGACTTGCACATCTTTGGACTGTGGGAGGAAACTGGAGCACCCGGAGGAAACCCACGCAGACACGGGGAGAATGTGCAAACTCCACACAGTCAGTCGCCTGAGGCGGGAATTGAACCCGGTAAAACAACCCTTGGAAACATTTTGAAGAGGAGCAGACAGTGCCTCTCCCTGACTGGGGAGGTTATGGGCTTTTGCCCGAAACGTTGATTTCGCTGCTCGTTGGATGCTGCCTGAACTGCTGTGCTCTTCCAGCACCACTAATCCAGTATTTGATTTTCAGCATCTGCAGTCATTGTTTTTACCTTGGGGAGGTTATGGCCCAGCGGTGTTATCTCTAGACTATTAGCCTAGAAACTCCCCTAATGTTCCAGGGACCTGGATTCAAGTCCCACAATGACAGATGAGTGGAATTTGCATTCATTAAACAATCGAATGATGACCATGAATCCGTTGTTGATAGTCAAGAAAATACCATGTGGTTCACTAATGTCGTTTAGGGAAGGAAATCTGTCTGGCCTATATGTGACTCCACACCCACAGCAATGTGGTTGACTCTTAATTGTCCTCTGGGCAATTGGGGATGGGCAATAAATGCTGGCCTAGCCAGAGGGATCCGTATCCTATGAGTGAATAAAATAATCTTTATTAATTTTACAAATGTATTAACGTCACATCACAAAAAAACTAAAGAACTGTTCTGAAGAAAGTCACCGGACCCGAAATGTTAACTCTGTTTTCTCTCCACAGATGCTGCCAGACCTGCTGAGATTTTTCCAGCAATTTCTGATTTTGTTATTAATGCCACATCTTGATTTTGGAAGCTTTAGCTAGCTGAGGGCTGGATACTGCAATTAATAAAAACTGATGAACATTTATTAACGACTTACACTTATATGCAGGATTTCACTAAAACCTTATTCACTCAGGCCCTTTATCCCTGTGATCGTGATTTGACATCAAGCATGATGCCGTTCAGCTATCACAGTACAAGTATAAATCCCATTTGCTCCAACTAAGCATATTTTCTGATTGTTATCTTATTGTTGCTTAATGGAGGGTTGCTGCTTGTGCATTCACTGCTGTGTTCCTTACAATCATGACACCGTGTTTTGATGGCTGCAATGCTTCCTGGGATGTCCTGATACCTTGAAAGATTTCCTTTTCTAAGGGAGTGTGATAAATGCCAGGACTGTCCACATAAGGGATAGTATTCTGCAGCAGTTAGTGCCATTTGAATTGCAATTATGAGCAGGCAAAGCAATTTCTTTTGTGGACACTGAGTGTACTCTGCCAGAAAATTCTCACATCATTCTGTGCTCAGCACCATTTGGTTGCATGGATTTATGATGATCTGTGTTCCAAAACATTTATTTGGTCACCGAAGACACCTAATAGTGATCTATTGAAATCAATGACCCTGAAATAAAATCACAGAGCGCTCCAACCACATCAGTTGTAAACATTTATTTGCCATTAAAGCAGTCAGCAAAGTTCAACTGAGATTATTGGAAATCAACTGACAAGGAATGAGGCTGATACAAATGCAGCAAAGCAATTCCTCAGTCTAAAGGTGATCAAGGAAGAAATTGGTTAAGTTGGAAATGCAAGTCTCAGACATTTTATCATCAGTGGTACCCAGTGTGTTCATTTTAAAAATTTAGATAAAGCACTACGGTGCTCATTTAAAGTATTATTAGTTTAGTTTATTAAACTTATGGTAATTATAAAAATTGTTACAATGTACTACATTATTTTTATTATGATACATAAACTGTTCTAATCTTCTCTTTCCACTCGTTACCTCTCTTCCCCTGCTATCCTGCCCACTTTCATCCCCACTGCCCCCCACCTCTCCTCCCTTTACCCCCGCTATATCCTACCCACTCTTCTCCCAACCTTCTCCCTCTGTGCTGTCCCTACTTCTCCACCCTTTCCTCCCATTTGCTTCTCTCCCGTGCTGTCTCTCTCTGCTCCCTCTCTTGCTCCATTCTCCCCTCTACACCTCTGTATCTCCACCCTATACACCCTCTCTCCTGACAATGCCCCCTGCCTTCCATCTCCAGCCAGTCTCACAATTCCCCCCTTCTCCCTGCTTTCCCTGCTAATTTGCTTCCCACCAGCTGCTCACACTCCCTCCACTTCCCCTCACTCCCCAATCCTCCCTTTCTTGTACCTTCCCCATAGTGTGCATCCATGCTCTCTGCATCTTCCTCCCACACTGGCTCCTCACATGCTCCTGCCCCTGCATTCTGTGACCCTCTCATTTGTTTTGAAAGAGGCAGTAAATTAATCAGTAAATGGCTTTCTTGCACGGTTCTTAACAAACAGGAAGAACAAGTTCATGTTCTTGTTGTTCCTGTTTGTTAAGAACCGTGCAAGAAAGCCATTTACTGATTAATTTCTCAGGTAAATGCCTTGACCAATCAGGTTAAAGGTTTAAACAAATCTCGGCAGTTGACTGCGAGTCATCATTAACTGGTGCATTCTCCATGTCAATACTAATCAGACCCCACTTCCCAACCAATTTGCACTCTCTTCTCATACAGTATAAATGTTAGCTTTTTCCCTTTTAACTGAAGTGCTTGTGAATTGTTCTGATGAATGCAGGCTGCAAAGCTTTGAAAATGTGTCTTTTTTCAACAATACAGAAGTTCTGTACTATGGAGTGACTAAGAAGTTAATAAGGAAGTGAAAAAATTACAATATGAAAGAAAGATGGTCAGAAATATAAAATTGGATGGTAAAAGTTTCTGTAAATACTTAGAAATTAAAAGAGTTAACAAGGTGAGCGTTGGTCCTTTAGCTGGTGTATCTGGGGAATTAATAATGGAAAATGAGTTGAAGGCAGATGAATTATACAGGAATTCTTCTTTATTCTTCACTAAAGAGGATGCAAGTATCATTCTAGAAGCAGCAACCCATCAGGAAAGGGAAAGAAGGGAAGAGTTCAAGGAAACCTCAATTGACCGGGGAATTGGTACTGAATAAGCTATTGGGGCTGCAGACTGACAAATGCCTGGGCTCTGAGGAACTTCATGCTGGGGTCTCAAAATAAGTGACTAGTAAGATAGTTGATGCACTGGTTTTAATATTCCAGACGTCCCTTGGCTTGGGCTAACTCCCATAAAGATTGGAAGTTAGCAAATCTAATTCCTTTATTCAAAAGGAGAAGGAAACGGGAAGTAGAAGACTATAGGCCAGTTATCTTTGGGAAAATGTTAGAAGGAATTCTTAAAGACATTATAGCAGAACATTCAGAAAAATGCAAGGTAATCAGATAGAGTTGAAATAGTTTATGAAAGAGAAATCATATTTATCCAATTTTTATACTTCTTCGAAGATTTGAAGTGTGTTTTGAAGTGTGTTAAAAAACCCTAGCCAGAGAAACAATAGCCAACCTGCTGGACATACAGAACAGACAACAAGACGGGGAACCTATCAACAAAGACTGCATACTCAAACTACTGGACCTGTGCTTCACAACACACTTCACATTCAACAACCAAATATATGAACAAATCAACGGCATACCCATGGGCTCACCCATCTCTGGACTCATAGCAGAAGCTGTAATGCAAAGATTAAAACAAACAGTCTTACCGCAAATTCAACCCAAACTCTGGGTCAGATATGTAGATGACACCTTTGCAATCATTAAAAACACAGAAATAGAGAACACACACCGGATCATCAACACCACACTCGCAGGAATCAGATTCACTAGAGGGGAAGAAAAAGACAACCAACTCCCATTCCTAGACGTGATGGTACAGAGAACACCGAACGGAGAATTCACCACAAAGGTATACAGGAAAGCCACACACACAGACCAAGTCCTGAACTACGAAAGCAACCACCCCAACACACACAAAAGAAGTTGCATCAAGACACTGTTCAAAAGGGCCACAACACACTGCAGTACACCAGAACTGCAAAAAGAGGAAGAAGAACACCTCTACAACTTATTCGCCAAAAACAGATACCCGCGCAATTTCATCAACAGATGCCTAAGGGAAAGACAACGGAATGAGGACATGCCACAACCCATGTTACCATACATCAAGGACATTTCTGAGCTGACAGCCAGACTACTATGATCACTAGGACTCATAACAGCACACAAACCAACAGCCACTCTCAGACAACAACTCACCAGGACATCTCTCTACAAGAATCTCAGGGAGTCCCTCTCCCACTGCAACTCCCAGGTACTCTCTCCCCACCCCCACCCTCCTCTAGCTTATCTCTCCATGCTGCAGGCTCACTGCCTTTATTCCTGATGAAGGGCTTTTGCCCGAAACGTTGATTTTGCTGCTCGTTGGATGCTGCCTGAACTGCTGTGCTCTTCCAGCACCACTAATCCAGTATTTGATTTTCAGCATCTGCAGTCATTGTTTTTACCTTGTTGATTTTAACCCTACTGCGAATCCTCTTGCAAGGATGCCTGCCTTGAAGAAGTTTTCCTCCTCTCTCTACAAGAATCTCAGGGAGTCCCTCTCCCACTGCAACTCCCAGGTACTCTCTCCCCACCCCCACCCTCCTCTAGCTTATCTCTCCATGCTGCAGGCTCACTGCCTTTATTCCTGATGAAGGGCTTTTGCCCGAAACGTTGATTTCGCTGCTCGTTGGATGCTGCCTGAACTGCTGTGCTCTTCCAGCACCACTAATCCAGTATTTGATTTTCAGCATCTGCAGTCATTGTTTTTACCTTGTTGATTTTAACCCTACTGCGAATCCTCTTGCAAGGATGCCTGCCTTGAAGAAGTTTTCCTCCTCTCTCTACAAGAATCTCAGGGAGTCCCTCTCCCACTGCAACTCCCAGGTACTCTCTCCCCACCCCCACCCTCCTCTAGCTTATCTCTCCATGCTGCAGGCTCACTGCCTTTATTCCTGATGAAGGGCTTTTGCCCGAAACGTTGATTTCGCTGCTCGTTGGATGCTGCCTGAACTGCTGTGCTCTTCCAGCACCACTAATCCAGTATTTGATTTTCAGCATCTGCAGTCATTGTTTTTACCAAAGGACCCGATACCCAGCATGAGCAAAACCAATGTAGTGTACAAAATCCCATGCAAGGACTGCACAAAACACTACATAGGACAAACAGGAAGACAGCTAACGATCCGCATCCATGAACATCAACTAGCCACGAAACGACACGACCAGCTATCCTGAGTAGCCACACACACAGATGACAAGCAACATGAGTTCGACTGGGACAACACTACTATTATAGGACAAGCCAAACAGAGAACAGCCAGGGGATTCCTAGAGGCATGGCACTCATCGACAGATTCTATCAACAAACACAACGACCTGGACCCAATATACCGACCACTGCAGCGGACAGCTGGAACTGACAACCAGAAGCGGCAGAGACAAACCACTGTAAATGCCGGAGGAAACAACACCGAAGCGCTTCACAGGAGGCTCCCAAGCACTGAGGATGTCACCTAGACAGGGGACGAAACGTCTGCAACACAAATTCCCAGCTCGGCGAACAGAACCATAACAACGAGCACCTGAGCTACAAATCTTCTCACAAACTTTGAATAGAAAAAAAGTTATATTGTTTAAAAGGGCAGTCACAGATTGTATTGGGTGCTAATGTTTTGTAGGAAAATCAGGGTTCAAACAGAGGGTGAACACACATTGGATGCTCCATCAACAAAGATAAAATCCTCTAGTCGGCAAGGAAAATCTTTAAAAGTGGAGCAGAATTACAGCATGTGAAAGCTGCAAGCAAAGTAAAATACTCACAGCTCAGATTCAGTGATGCAGCCATTCTGAGCAGAAATCATGGGGCAGGACTACACTAAAGAAAACCAAAGACCGCAGAAATAATTCAAGCCAAGGGTGCATATTAGGGATGTCACATAATTAGCCTAATGTACATTTTGTTTGAAGTGCTCCATAGATGAAATCTACAGAAGGAAACCCACATCTTATCCACTGCATGGTCCTTCTCTTCAACTCTCATTAATGTTCATTACTAATAGCAGCTTGCATGTGTTCCTGTTCAGACACAACACCACCCATACATGCCATCATTTGCTTTGGAAGCCTGAATCATTTGTGCTGCTTTTAGCAGTGTCTCAGCTTGAAGGGCTGTTCTGTTTTTCTAATTGGATCCCTTTGCTTTTGTCGTAGATTAATTCTCCCACCATGTACTATACCCTAAATGTTAGTGATGATAATTTTAGTCTTCATCAGTTAAACCAGTGAGTGGCTGGGAGTGGTCACAGAAATGGGGCCTTGACCCACAAAGAACTGCATAATGTTTGGTGATGGGATAGATCTGCCTTCTCAATTCTTTGTGCCACTTCAAAAAGATTCACTCAGAAGGTTTCTGGCTGACATTTTCTGAGCAAGGTTGTTTTGTGACAATCCCGACCTGAAGCTTGGACTGGAGACAGCAATCACTAAGGTATGAGCACCTCGTGCCCTTAATAGCTTTTAAACCTCGGGTATCAATGGAATAAAGAGGGTCAATGGCTTGTAGTGAAGGGGATAATTTTTAACAAATGTAACCCTTTGGGTTTACATATTAGTGTCTGGAATGTTGTTGTCATAATTATCTCTCCAGTTGATGATTCATTGTTGTCTCATTTCAAGTTGAGGAGTTTGTCCCTTTGACTGATTCTCTGCCATTCGATGTTCACTAGAAAATTGCTGTAACATTTTTGTGTTTGGTGTTAAACACTAGTGGCAATAGCATGAGGTTCTTAGCAACTACTCCATGTGAGGAGCTTTTTCACATTGTCCATTGTGCATCTCAAAGAGAGGGGATTGTGGGTAGTGCAGAGAATAAGATGTTTGATGATATAACCAGGTGGCAGCATTGGCATAAAGTGCTCAGTGATTACTTTAACGATTGGTTTCTGGCTGTCCTCAACCTCTCCTGCCCTGGATTTTATCAGGGCAGTCAGGAAGTTGCCAGGTCTCTATCCTGAACCTTCCTGCTCCATTTGGACTACTCCCCTCCCAGCCTCTCAGTCTACCTCTGGTGGGAAGAGCATTAAATTCCATTCAAATACAGCACAAGTGATGTAGTTACTCAGTCCTTGTGGTCAATGAGTGATGTTCCTAACATTTCCTCATGGTGTGGCCTCTTAGTGCTGATTTATTACATAAGAGGTCAGATTCTTGACCAGTGATTCATTCTGTGAATGGGATAGAGATGGTGGACGATTGCAACTGGTGGAATCCAGCTAGTTCTGTACTTTCATGTACTGACTCACCAGCCTCAGAATCAATAGTGCCCTAACTGCTTCTCCCCCTGCTTACCCTAACCCCGTCCAGATTCGGCACATCTATTGTTAGGTACAGTGATCCCGAATGGCAATGTTGCTTTGTATTGACAAGCAGAAACCTTGTCTTATCACACTCTAGCCCTGTGTCTGTCTGGCCCCTAGTATACTCCCTGATTTGTACAGGAACTGACCTGGGCGCAACAATAAGGTCTCATGTCTCGATGCCTCAAGGTTGTCAGCTAGCATGCTGAATACATTAACAAAAACAGATGATACTGGGAAAACTCAGCAGGCCTGGCAGCATCTGTGGAGAGAAAACAGAATTAACATTTTGTGGCGGTGACCCTCCTTTAGAACAGTGAACTCTGATTTCTCTGCACAGATGCTGCCAGACCTGCTGAGTTTTTCCAGCAATTTCTGCTTCTGTTTCTGATTTCCAGTATCAGCAGTTCTTTTGTTTTTTATGTTGAATACATTGTTGATGGGAGCCCAGGACTTCTTTATCCACAATATGTTTGTTCCTGGCTGATGTTTCCATTTTGCTTTGAATTTTAAGGCTCTGTTGCTGTTGTATCTATCCCTCAACAAAATTGCTGGTTACATTTTCGATATTTTACTGCCTCATTTCAATATTATATAGCTGTAAAGTTCTTTGGGACGTTCAGAGGTCATGAAAGTCAGGCTATGAATCAATGTCTTCCGTTCTTTTCCCTTAGAATAGGCAGCACTCTTACTGGTAGCTCATGGTACAAATGACTGTACAGTTATTGTGATGCAGAGATCAGCCTACTGACTCACTCACACTCTTGCACATAATTTGAGGAACAATTTTGCACGGATTTAAATGTCTTCAGTGGGTGATTCTGCTGGGTTGCCAGTTCCTCATCTGCTCTGAAATTTGTAAATCGTGAGTTTGTCTCTGAAACCTGTTCAAGTCCCTGTCACGCATGACCCTGTGGAAGTTCGGAGTTCAAAACAGGGTCTCCTGAAATTCCCCCTGCATTCACCCCACTGATAGCAGCTCAGAGAGAGTTCTGAGGAGCTTCAGATTCAGGGTTTTTGTTTCATTCCATGATACAGATGGTATTGCTATAGGAACAAATTAGTAGGAAGTGATCAGGTTGGATTGCAGTGTTTGGAGGAGGAAAGAGAGAGCTATCAAATCTGAAATTGACATTTGGTGGAGGATCTATGAGGAATGCAGAATAGAATCCCTATAGCATGGAAACAGGCCATTCATCCCATCAAGGCCACACCACCCTCCCATCCTATCTCTTTAACTTTGCATTTCCATGTCGAATCCAACTAGTCTGCACATCCCTGGAAACAATGGGCAATTTCTCACAGCCAATCCGCCAAACCTGCAATCCTTGGACTGTGGGAGGAAACCCATGCAGACATGGGGAGAATGTGCAAACTCCAGATAATCACCTGCGGCTGGAATCAAACCCAGGTCCCTGGGGCTGTGAGGCAGCAGTGCTAACCACCGAAACACCGTGCTGCCTCAATTATGGGCTTCAGGAGTATTGCCGGTGAGTTGGAATGGTGTCAGGGTTTGGGTTCGTCTATGTTATTAGGCCAGACAGGAGGTTGGCCCTGGAGTTGGAAGTCGGATGGAGGCTGGAGTTCTGGGTGCAGATATAATTGTGGTAATTGCTTACCTTTTATTTTACTCACAAGTTGTTTAGAGTTGGTTTTCCCAGATACATTGGCACTGGCTGCTTCAAGGCAAACCAAAGTTGCAGATGTTGTTATGGATCAGGCCAAACCCCCCCACACCATGTTAAGAAGGTTTCCTAGTCCTTTTGTTTTATTTTTTCAGGCAGATGTAAAGTGGATATTGCAAAAGTGACGCAGATGGTCAAACAAGTCAGCTTTTATCAAAACAAAATTTATTTAAACATTACAGATTAAACATGAATGAAAGAAAACAGAATTCAGAATAACAACTTATTTGATAACTCACCCGACGTGATACCACAACTTAACAAAGCTGTTCCAATCCCTGCAACATCCCATAAACACATCCCTTGGCAAATGGTAAATTCAAATACAGGTTGTTACAGTCAGGAGAGATTTCAGAGAGAAAATTCAGGCACGGCCTTTGTTGAAACATGGGACCTTTTCTCAGGTCCCGTGGGTTAATTGGTACATCATGCAAGCATGCAGGTAGGTGCTAACTGAACACTGCAAGCAAGCATCCCTGAAATGTAGCCTGGTCCAGTCTGTGAGCTCGATGCCAGTAAAGTGCCCTTGCAGCAACCTTTCAATGTTAATTGCTGGCCTGTAGCTTCTCTGCTACCAGCAGTTTCTGACTCCCTGCTAAAACAGACCACACTGGAAACAACATGAACTGGGAGAACTGGCCACTTTCCTTTTATTGTACAACTGCTTTTTTAAAAAAAACCTAAATGTCTCCTCTAATTGTTGACTTACACAATTTTTGTCAGCCATTCAAACACCATTGCTTTTACAATCCTTTTTGAAAAAAATCAAGGACAACAGAACCTTGTTAAAGGGGCAACATTGTCACAATGTTAGGCCCTTATTTCCACAAGTAAGTAGAAATTGCCCACTTTATATATGGGCAAAAGAAGCCTCTTGTTGGACAGCATCCTCGATAGATGTGAGCTCCTTCTATCTCATTTTTGATTCTTAAGTAACTTCATAGCATCTAAAAAATAGGTGCTTCAGAGCCCAGGTTAGCTGCCAGTTATAATCTCTCCTCTCAACTCTGAAGGCCCATGATAAGTACTTCAGCTCAGCTGAAAAACACCATGGAGAGTCTGGAAATTCTTTAGGAAGTGAGCCCAGAAGCTTCTCCAGGCCTTAGTACAAAGATCAAAACTGACAGATGAGTGGGTGTGTGCTGCACTGTTGAAGCTGCTGTACTTCAGATAAGATGTTAAACCGAGGCCCAGTCTTCCAGCTCTGGTGATCATAAAGGATCCCATGGGGAGATTGTAAGGAAAAGCAACATATTACCTGGCATTTGTCAAATATTTGTTTGTGGTAGATTTTTGTGTGCAAAATGGCTGCCACAAATCCTGTATTATAACACTGACTATATTTTAAGAAGTATTTCAATGTATGTGGTGCTTTTGAGATGTCCGGTAGTTGTGAAGATTGCAATGCCAATGCAAACCTTTGTTTTTTTTAAATTCATTTATGAGATGTGGGCATTGCTGGCTAGTCAGCATCTATTGTGGGCGGCATGGTGGGCGGCACGGTGGCACAGTGGTTAGCACTGCTGCCTCACAGCGCCAGAGACCCGGGTTCAATTCCTGCCTCAGGCGACTGACTGTGTGGAGTTTGCACGTTCTCCCCGTGTCTGCGTGGGTTTCCTCCTGGTGCTCCGGTTTCCTCCCACAGTCCAAAGATGTGCAGGTCAGGTGAATTGGCCATGCTAAATTGCCTGTAGTGTTAGGTAAGGGGTAAATGTAGGGGTATGGGTGGGTTGCGCTTTGGCGGGGCGGTGTGGACTTGTTGGGCCGAAGGGCCTGTTTCTACACTGTAATCTAATCTAATCTATTGTCCATTCAGATAGTAGTGGTGAGCTGCTTACTTGAACCACTGCAGTCCACATGCTGGACGTTGATCCACAATGCTGTAAGGATTCCAGGATTGTGACCCAGCGGCAGTGAAGGAATGGTGATATATTTCCAAGTCCAGATGATGAGTGGCTTGAAGGGGAAATCACAGGATGGTGGTGTTCATTTGTAACTGTGGCCCTTGTACTTCTAGATTATAGTGGTCATGGTTTTGTAAATTGTTATCTAATGTCTTTGTGAATTCCTGCTATGCATTTCTTTCTATTTGATTGGGTGCAACATTAACCAATCCCCTAACGCTTGGACTGGACTTTGGATGGAGAGGCTGAAGAGCAGAGGTGGTAATTTCTAGCTGACAAGCCCAGGATAGTTCCAGTCCTGAGCTTAATGAAGGCTTTTGGATTCTTGCTGTTCTTCTGCCTTTCCATGTGTTGTGCCATTAACTGGATGTTTCTCTGGCCTCCTGCTAAGGTTCCCAGCATCACAGATATCAAGGAATGATTGGAAGCACTGGCTTCTATAAAGGCTATGGGGCCTGGCAACATTCCAGCAATAGTATTGAAGACTTGTGCTCCAGAACTATGGTATCCAAACCATTAACAAAGCTGTTCCAGTCCAGCTATAACACTGGCAGCCATTTGGCAATGTGTAACTATTGCCACATTTTTTCCTTTACACAAAAAGCAGGGAAAATCCAATCTGGCCAATTAATGCTAGAGCACTGTTGAGCATCAGCAGAATGATAGAAGGTGTCGTCAATCCTTACAAAGAAATAACCTCACTCACGCTCAGTTTGGGTACCAAATGAGCCATTCAACTCCTGACCTTTTCACAGCTTTGGCCCAAACATGGGCAAAAGAGCTGAACCCCAAAGATGAGGTGAGAGTGACTACCCTTGACCAAGTGTGGCATCAAGGAGCCCCAGCCCCACTAGAGTCAATGCAAATCAGGGGGACACTCTCTCCTGTTTGGAGTTAAACCTAGCACCAAGGAAGATATTTGTGGTAGTTGGAGGTCCAACTGCTCAGCTGCAGCACATCACTGGAGCTGTTCCGTTGGGTTTGTCCTAAGCCCAATCATCTTCAGCTGCCTTAACAATGACCTTCCCTCCATCATACATTCAAGGAGGGATACATCCCAGGTACACTCTGGTCAGGGGTGTAGAATGGATTCCAATGTTCCATTGTGCAGACTTTCGTGAGAACAGGAATGATATGAATTACAGTGTCATGCCACAAACAATTTTGAGGGTTAATGCGCCTATTGGAATTAGGAAGTTTGAGTTGTGAGACAACACATCGAGGCTACTTTAGTTTTCAGGGGTTAATCTGTAAAGTTTCACATCCAGACCCTAACATTCAGTTGAAACACTCTAACTTCTCTCTCACTGCCTCAAGTTCCCAGAATGCACCATTAAGGAATGTGAATTCTTAACAACTCAGCTATGCCAACATTCCCTCAATATGATGTTGAAATAGAAGTTGATTAAAATGGATTAGGCTGCTGTGAGGTGTGAAATGTAAACACTCCTTCAATTGAAAAGTTGCTGCATTTCAAAAAAAGTCAATGACCTTGGGATACATCCACAAATCCAGTTTCTGAGGCATGTTTTAGAATTATGATATTTTGTTTAGATGTAGTACATAAAATTATTAAGCTTTTTACATTCTTTGTCTTTATGTTCACAATTTCTCAAAGATCTGCAAGCAATTTTACTAATTGTGCAATAGATTTTATTGGCTCAATTCTAGTGTGGGGGAGAAAAATGAACATTAGACTCCAGCTCATGTAAGTCATGTAAGTTGGCTTTATGTAAGTCAACTGAAGATCATTTTCTCCCTCACAGAATGACCATTGCTCTCATTCCCAGTATCCCCTAGTGTGGTGCAGTCAATAGGAATTGATGATTATATTACCTGATGGCTATGGGACAACTTGCATACAGTTACATTGCAGGTAAATGTAATGTACACATGTACATTGATTTAACATCTGCCACTTTGTAGTAATTAGGGAAATAAAGCCTGCACAATCATGAAAAATAATGACTGCCTTAGTCTTACCATTTTACTAGCAAAGCAGGACCAGCAAGGGAAATGATGGGCCTTGGTGCTTCTTCTGTTCCTGGGCCCTTTATCCCCATCTATTCCCTTTCGTTTTTAAACAGTTTGTATTGACTACCTTTGTGAGGTACATTGGATCTTATAGAATAGAATTGTGCAGCAACGTGGAGGCTATTCAACTGATTAAGTCTGGGCCAGTTCCTACAAAGAGAAATTGAGTCTGTCCTCCAGCACCCATTCTTTCGCTATTTCTTTTCTCTGCATGTGTTTAACCTATTACCTTTTAAATGTTAATTTGGATCTACATTTACCTCATTAGGGAGGCCGTGCATTCCAAATCAGAACCATTCTTCACGTACAGATTTCTCCCTTGTGTCACCCCGGCACATTTGCCAATCACATGAATGAAGTTAAATCTGGACCATCTATTTTTGTTCCTTTAGCTATTAGAAACAATCTCTTTTTGCTCTATCTAGCTCCACATAATCCTGTACACCTCCTAGAAATCCTCTCATGCCTCTTGGCTTGCAGGAGAACAACACTTGCTTCTCTGAAATTACTTATCACATGAATCATTCTCATAAACCTCTTCTGAGCTCTCTACAAAGCTTTGATTAGATTAGATTCCCAACAGTGTGGAAACAGGCCCTTTGGCCCAACACGTCTACACCGACCCTCCAAAGAGTAACCCACCCAGACCCATTTCCCTCTGACTAATGCACCTAACACAATGTGTAATATAGCATGGCCAATTCACCTAAACTGCACATCCTTGGAGTGTGGGAGGAAAACCACGCAGACTCGGGGAGAATGTGCAGACTCCACACAAACAGTCGCCTGAGAGTAGAATCAAACCTGGCTTCCTGGCAGTGCTAACAACTGAGCCACCCTTTCATATCCTTCTGGTGTTCAGAATTGGAAACCATAGTCACAGTGAAGTTGAAGTATTTTGTATAAATTCAACAAAGCTTGTTCACTCTTGCCCTGTTTGCACTGAATCTTATGTTTCTTATGGTTTAGTGTGACTTGGAGAGATTGCATTGGTGAGGATGACTCCCCTTAGACTTTGAGACATGCTGCATGTAGAGTTTGGCACATACAGCAGATGGGAGATTGCCACACAGCAAGATGTCTGCCCCGTTTGACTGAGGACTGCTCACCAGCAAGATTGGGTTAATTGGTATATCATGCAAGCATGCAGGTAGGTGTTAACTGAATGGGTGCTGGCACAGCAAGCAAGCATCCCTGAAATGTAGCCTGGTCCAATCTGTGAGCTTGATGCCAGTCCATGCCAGTAAAGTGCCCTTGCAGCAACCTTTCAATGTTGATTGCTGGCATGTCTTGCAATGTGAGTCTGTGCTTCCTGAGTTGCCCACAAATGCAGCAAAGAGGTGCCATGACTATTGTGAGGGGTTGACTAATGTCAGATACCAAGGCCTGTGGACAAAAGGCGCATGTGACTGGTGCCCATGGATCAAGCCCTGAGATGCTATTGGGTGCTGAGAGACATGGAGGTTCTTGTCAGGTTTCATGTTGAGATTTCCCAATGTCCACCTGATTTAGTGTGTTCAGTGAGACAGGAAGATGAATATCAATGAGATTAGTTGTGGCATTAATAAGATGTTTAACAAACCGTGAACCCATTTGTTGCTTTTTAGTGAGAAATTCACCTCACTGCTCTACAAAAACTTTAAAAATACAGCAAATAAAGCTTTTAAAAATTCAGGCCTTGCCTGACTATTCATCTGGTTCTGCCACAATCTATGAACTCAGACTCTAAGAAAATTCTGTTTTTCCTTATAAAGTTCATTGAATGCATTAATTTAGTATTTAATTTGACACCAGATGTGAGTTGACACCAAAAGTCTTCTTTCAAAATAACTGACCCATACTTTAACACTAACAAAAAGCTGTCACTCTGAACACACACTTTCAACAGACTTTTTTTTAGATCAGATTCCCTACAGTGTGGAAACAGGCCATTTGGCCCAAAAGTCCACACTTACCCTCCGAAGAGTAACCCACTCAGACCTATTCCGCCCCCCCAACTAATACACCTAACACTATGGGCAATTTAGCATGGCCAATTCACCTAAACTGCACATCTTTGGACTGTGGGAGGAAACCAGTGCACCCAGAAGAAACCTACGCAGACACGGGGAGAATATGCAAACTCCACATAGACAGTCACCCGAAGCTGGAATCGAACCCAGGTCCCTGGCACTGTGGGTCACTCTGGGTCACTCTGGGTCACCTTGTCACCTACTCTACAATCAGTTCAAATACTTGCTCAAGGGCACAATAAAAGTGTGTAAACTTAATTGAATAAATTGGATTTTATTTTGAGAATTTATCATTCCATCTTTCAGAATAATAAGGCAAATATTATTTGCTGAAATGTGGAATTTGCTTTTTGTTTTAAAATCAAAATAAATGGTTGGTTCCTAATTCATATCCTCATGGCTTTGTATACAATGACAAAGTATCCGTCAGATGAAAATGTCTGTGGTCCATGACTGAATTACAAACATATATGTACAGCCTGGCAGGCAATACTTGATTCCAACATCAAACAACAGCAATTACGTGACTGGAAAATGGAAACTGCAGACTGTGAGATTTTCCAATGTACACTCCAGTTGAATGAAGCTTCACATTCAAAGGCTTCACTTGGCACACTTGGTGAGAAGACAATTAATTTTTTAAAAAATAATTATTTTTTTAAAAGGGTCTGGGCATAGTTGGCTAGTACAGAATTTATTGCTCATCCCAGTTTTCCTTGAGATGGTGGTAAGTTATTTTCTTGAAATATTGTGCTCCATGGTGGAGTGTACCCACAGTATTGCGAAAAAGAGTGTTGCAGGATTTTGAACCCACAAGGGTGAAGGAATGACTATCACGTTGCAAGTCAGGATGGTGTCTGATTTAGAAGGCAATGTGTTGGCTCCCATGTATTTGCTAACCCTGTACTTCTAGGTGGTAAAGGTAATGTGTCAAAGGAGACATGGTGAGTTTAAATGCCTCCAAGGTAAAGGGAGTGAATGTTTAAGGCAATAGATGGAGTGCCATTCCAGTTGCTACTTGGTTCTGGATAGTGCCAGACTTCTTGAACTTAGTTGGAGTTGCACTCATCCAAATAAGTGGGGAGTGTTCTATCACACTCCTGACTTACGCCTTCTGATTGATAGACAGGCTGGTTGGTAGTCAAGTGGTGAGTTATTCACTGTATTTCCATAGTAGGATTATGAGTCAGAGAGTCATAGTGTCATGGAGATATACAGCACGGAAACAGACCCTACAGTCCAACAAGTCCATGCCGACCAGTTATCCCAACCCAATCTAATCCCACTTGCCAGCACCCGGCCCATATCCCTCCAAACCCTTCCTATTCATATACCTATCCAAATGCCTCTTAAATGTTGCAATTGTACCAGCCTCCACCACATCCTCTGGCAGCTCATTCCATACACGCACCACCCTCCGTGTGAAAAAAGTTGCCTCTTCAGTCTCTTTTGTATCTTTCCCCTCTCACCCTAAATCTATGCCCTCTAGTTCTGAACTCCCCCACCCCAGGGAAAAGACTTTGTTTTTTTTATCCTAACCACGCCCTTCATGATTTTATAAACCTCTACAAAGTCACTCCTCAGTCTGCGACGCTCCAGGGAAAACAGCCCCAGCATGTTCAGCCTCTACCTGTAGCTCAAATCCTCCAACCCTGGCAAAATCCTTGTAAGTCTTTCTGAACCCATTCAAGTTTCACAACATCTTTCCGATAGGAGGGAGACCAGAATTGCACGCAATGTTCCAGTGGTGGCAACTCAGCAAAACTGAAGAAGAGTGAAGAATGTTCAAAGATAGATTTAATATAGGTCTCAGCCATATCAATTGAGCAATAGACTTCAAGACCTAGCAAGCTTGTTCCTGTCTGAAACGTAGCTGCAAATCCATACCACTGACTTATGGAGACTCTTTTCATTGAGAAATGATATGTTTTCATTCAGGAAGGTGACAGTGATCTACTCATGTATTGTATAATGAGTTGAGGTGCTGATCATGCCACTCATGAAGAACTCATTGTACTTGCTGTCGACTCAGCCATGGCTCAAATCTACATTCACCATTTGCCTGCTTACCAGCTTAAATTAGGTGGGCAAGGAGATAAGTCTCTTTAGCATCAGGGAGACCCTGAAATGAGATAGCTGGTGTTGGAAGTTCAGAATAAGTAAATTTCTTTGGTAATCAAAGCAATCTGATATTCAAGGGTATAGTCTCAGAATTAAGAGATGCCAATTTAAGACTGATATGAGGAGGAATTTCTTCTCTCAGAGGGCTGTAAGTCTTTGGATCTCCTTCTCACAGAGGGTTGTGAGGGGAGAGTCCTTGTATACATCTAGTGTAGAGATAGATTCTTGATCAGCCGGGAAATCAAGGACAATGGAGAAAGTGGACAAAAGGAGTATCAGATCAGCTATGATTATGTTGAATGGCAGAGCAGTCTCAATGGGCTGAGCAGCCTATTCCTGTTGCCATTCCTACTGTCTTATGGTCAAGTGGGCTCACTGTATTCCAGGCTGCAAGGAGCTTGATGTTGTGGTCTTTTGTATTTTTCGGCTCAGTAGCAGCAATGTGTGCCATCTATAAGATACGCTGCAGGAATTCACCAGCACCTTCCAAACCCCCTCTCACTACCATCCAGAAGGAAAAGGGCAGCAGACATATGGGAACTCTACCATCTGCAAGTTCCCTTCCAAGCCACTCATCAACCTGACTTGGAAGTATATCACTGTTCCTTCAGTGTGGCTGGGTCAAAGTCCAGGAATTCATTCCTTTGTAGCATTTTATGTCTATCTTTGGCAAATGGACTGCAGCAGTTCAAGATGGCAGCTCACCATCATCTTCTCAAGGCAAAATAAGGAGAGGCAATAAATGCTGGCCTAACCAATGTCACACAACTGAATTAAAAAAAACAAAGATGTTCAGGGGCAGTTTGAAAGCAGTACTCATGATTGTGGAAGATCAGTGTAAATATAGTTTGATTATTTCCATTGGTAAGCAGATCAAAGACAAGAGACTATAATCTAAACATACACTGTAGACAGTCTAAGGGCAGGTATATCTTTCTCAAGAGTAGTTAGGAATTGGCAAGAGATACTAGCCTTGCCAACAGCACTCAAATCTCATGAATAAACAAGATTTACAACAACAAGTTTCCATTGAGAGGACAGGATTGTAGAATAGTTTGCCACAAACTATCATGGCGTTGGTTTTAATGTCCAAAAAAATATTGGAGGAATCATCAAAGAGGTAGGTGCAAGTTTATTGGGGGAGGGGGGGGGAGGTGTAATGTGTCACATCAGATTTTTTTCTAAGGCTGACTGATCCAAAATTGCTTAAAAAACGAGGAATTGTAAAGTTCATGGGTTGGAAACCGATACAGTGAGGCTGGAGCAAGCAGGATATTGGGGCTATTTTTCACTTCTTTCCACCTCCCAGGAGATAGCTGTTCCCCAAGGAGAAAAGAATGCTGAGACTCAACAAACTTCAATCATTTATTCAGTGGATCATATTGTAGATTACATTATAACTTCTCAAAATATACAAGTACAAATAGTTATGATGAAATTTTAAAAACTTTTGATAATTGGTTTAAGCTGAGAACAAACAAAATCAATAAACAGGCAAAATTCATCATGAAATTTCAACATTCAGAGGAATCCATGGGTTATTACATCAATGTCTATATAGCTTGACTGAGGCCTGTGAGCTGGGAGCTTTGAAATCAGAGTTAATAAGTGACAGAATTGTTGTTGGAATTATTGATGAGTCTGTCGGATTTTGTACAGTCCAAGCAATGTTTAACTTTGGAGAAAGCAATTCAAATCATGCTGGAAGCAGAAACCAGAAAGATGTACATACAGATCGTTAGAAGGGAGCAACCTTATTTCAGGAGAGCAGCAAAACTATTCATTTTTAAGTTATAGAACTCTGAAGAGGCATGTGACAAGCCATAAGAGAGAGTTAGTCAAACAGCAGATACTTCGAGTCAGTGTTGGCAGTATAGGGCAACAAAACCTCACAGGCATACACAGTGCCCAAACATTGTAAAATAATGCTACATTTGTAATACTGTAGGTCACTTCCAGAAAATATGTAGCAGAAGTACACAGTTTCAGAACCTCAAAAAGCCAAATTCGTGTGGACAGGTTAATGTATGGTCCACTTTGGTTAGAAAGCCTGCTGGTATTAGAATATTATACCTCACTGGAAAAGAAACCAGAGACATTTCTAGGATAACGTACTGTTTTAATTGAAAATAGTGATTTGAAAAACTTTGTGTCCACTGAGTTTTTTATTTCAAAGGACATCTGGTTCCCTTTAAGTTTTATATAGGAACAAATGTCAGATTAGATGCCATGGCTGAAGAAACAGAGGTTAAAACCTACAAAGCCATGTAAATAACCTTTAAGATTAAAGGCATGTTTCAAATAACATGGCAAAACAAACATTTTTGTACAAGATTCAAAAATGTGTATGTGGTTCACAATTAACATCCCTCACCTTTGTGCCTGCATACAGTTTTGGCCTTAAGATTCTTGCTGTAGCAGAAGGAATCCAAATTGTTTCAGAGCAACAACTGGTTCATGAACGAAGCTGTTGTTGACCAATTCGTTAAGATCAATGACTAAAGATTTAATTAGCTCCATTGATCTATGAAGGAACCTGATTGCGGATTTTTGCCAGCAGGAAGGTATTTTACCTGATGCATAAATACTCATGTTATTCCATGTAACATGAAAAAAAATCTCGGCATGGGTATTGTCTTGAGAGAAAAAAAACAGCAATCACAGCTAGCTGTTAATCCAGAAAGCCAAGCTAAAGTCTGGGGATACAGCTTCAAATTCCACCACAGCAGCTGGTTGAATTTAATTTCCATTGATAAATCTGGAAATAAAGCCTGTCCCAGTAATGATATAATCAAACTTTCATTAATTGTTGTAAAAACCCTTGTGGTCTTTTACCGTCCTTTAGGGAAGGTCTGACCAACCTGTGATTCAGGATCCACAGTAATGCAGCTGACTCTTTAACTGCCCTCTGAGGTGGCAGAGTAAGTCACTCGACAGAGGCAATTAGAGATAGACCAGAAATGCTGGCCTTGACAATGACACTCATAGTCCATAAAGGAATAAATGCATGACAGATTTCCACAGCATGATTATGATAATTAGGGTGTTTGGATTTGTCTTAAGTTCACTGTTATCTGCAGATCTGTGAGATTGAAGCCAAGTCTCCACATCTGGCTCTGGATTTCATGTGTGAACTGTAGGCCCAGGAAGTCTGATATACATCGGGAAGGCATATGCCTGATTGGGAAGTAAGAGTAGTAATTCAGTTTATACATTGAGTTTGCAGTGAGTCATGGAACTTGTTATCACCTTTAACAACTGCTTCACTGAGCAAGTTTCCTCGGGTGATTATATGCAGCATTATTCCTGCAGTAGGATAGAGAGTTTTAATCATTTGTTGAATATGCTCAAATCTTCCAAAGAGAGATTCCACTTGTTTCTTAGTCTGATCAGAAGACCTATCTCCTGGCCAGAAATCCAGATATAGCATAGGATATTGAATTATATTCTGTTTCATATTCACATGCTACTTTTTTGTTATTATATAACAACTACTACTCATATTTATATGGTACCTTTAACAATACTGTAATTAGCATGAACTCTCACTTTAGCTGTCAATTAATTTCAACAGGCTTTGTCTGAGTTTGCAGTCAGAGGCTAGGAATTCTGTAGCGAGTGATTCACCTCTTTACTCCCCAGAGCCAGTCCACTGTCTACAAGGCTCAAGCCAGGAGTGTGTGATGGAATACTCCCCACTTGCCTGAGTGATGCTTCAACCATACTCAAGAGGTTTACATTATACAGGATAAAGCAGACCACTTGATTGACACAACCCCCACATATATCCACTGCTTACATTACTGACACTCAATAGCAACAGTGTGTACCACCTACAAAACACACAGAAATTGGTCAAAGATTCTCAGACTGCACCTTCCAAATCCACAATCACTACCATTTGGAGGTGCAAAGACAGCAGATACATACAAACACCACCAAGTGCAAGTTCCCTCTGAGACACTCACAATTTTGTCTTGGAAATATACGACTGGGACAAAATCCTGGAATTTCCCTCCCTAATGGCATTATGGGTCCACCTGCATCACACGGTCTGCAGTGGTTCAGGAAGGGAGCTCGCCACCACCTTCTCAAGGGTTACTGAGGACGAGCCATAAACGCTGGGTACCCAATGATGCCCATTTCCCATCAGTGAATTCAAAAGACACAGGGGATTGGTGAAATTGACAGGCAGTGGTTGCTGCACTTGGAGAAGATTTCAAAGCATCTGCTGTACGGGCCAAGCTGCTCATGGAGGGAGGTGATGTAGGCGAAAGAGGGCTCATAGAGGTGCTGAGTGCCTGGGTTCTTCTAGGAACATTTATGTTACCTCAGCCCAATTCCAAGCGCAGTGCATATATTGACCCCATTTTCTGAAGGATGCACTTATGAAAATCTACCACATCTGCATAGGAGCTGTACTGCAGGCCATGAGGGATGCCAAGATCATTGCCATTTACAAGAACAAGGGTGAGCAAAGTGACTACAGTAACTATAGGGGCATCTCTCTCCTCAATACTGTCGGCAAAGCCTTTGCTCGGGTCATCTTGACTCACCTGCAGAAACTGGTAGAGCATGTATACCCAGAGACACAGCGCGGCTTCCGAGCTACAAGGTCAACAGTAGATATGATCTGTTCCCTTCGCCAACTGCAGGACAAGTGCAGAAAATGCCCATGTATGTCACCTTCATTGACTCACTGAGGCGTTAGACCTAGTCCACAGAAATGGCCTTTTCAAGGTTCTCCTGAAGATCAGCTGTCTGCCGAAACTGCTGAGCATGATAGAATCCTTCCACAGTAACCTGAAGAGGACAGTGCAGTTCCACGGGAGCTCTTCTGAGTCCTTCAACATCCACAGTGGCATCAAACAAGACTGTGTCCTCGCTCCCACACTCTTTGGGATTTTTTTTGCAGTGCTCCTGAAACATGCTTTTAGATAAGATGGCAGGCTCTTCAAACTGACCAGCCTCAGAGCCAAGGCAAAAGTATATGCGGCAATCATCAGGGACGTGCTGTTTGCCGATGATGCTGCAGTTGCAATACAAAACCAGCAGTTACTGATAGACCGCCTCTCCCATGCTTGCAAGGATTTCGGGCTGACTATCAGTCTGAAGAAGACGAGTGTCCTGGGGCAGGACACAGAGGGGCCATGAGTCACCATCATCATCAACGATTACAAACTCAATATCGTCCATCAGTTTACGTATCTTGGCTCTACCATCGCTGGCAACCTCGCCTTGGACAAGTGGATTAGGAAAGCAGCCTCAACTCTTGCTTGCTTCACAACTCGAGTATGGACAAATCTCAAGGTGACAGTGAAGACAAAAATGTCAGTCTACAATGCCTGTTTGTGCACACTGCTGTACAACAGTGAAATGTGGACTACATATGCCAGGCAGTAGAGAACACTGAACACCTTCCACTTGAGGAGTATCCACCATATCCTGGGCATATCCTGGCAAGACAGAATGTCCAACACAGTGGTCCTATCTCGTGTTAGCCTTCCCAGGAGGTACACATTGCTCAGGCTGTGGAGACTGCGCTGGCTGGGCCACGTCCACTGCATGGAGCATGGCCATACCCCAAAGGATATCCTCAATGGAGAGCTCGCATCTGGAAAGAGACCCACTGGGCATCCCCAGCTGTGCTACAAGGATGTCTGCATGAGGGACATGAAGGCGCTTGATATTGTTACAGAGTCCTGAGAAAGGCTTGCAGCTGACCGCACGAGATGGAGAAGCCCCCTGAACCAACACCTCAAAACAGGGGAGAACAAGCTGGTGAGTGCTGCAGCAGACAAGCGGGCATGAAGGAAGGAGTGCAGCAGCTCGAGCAGATCAACGACCACATACAGATGTGACCTCTGCAACCGGGACTGTCACTCCAGCAAGGGTCTCTTCAGTCACAAGCGACATTGAATCAGGGAAGCAGAAAGCCAGGACAATGAGAAGGCTATCTATGACCGAAAGGGACCTCCCTCACTCACCACGTCTAGCAGACAGACATTTACTCTTTGTGCAGGGACAAGGATGGAGCTGTCGGATGAACATGGCCCTGAATTTCTTTGCGGTGGAAGTTCCAAGCTGGAGCAGACAGCTCCTGTAGCATATCCCAGTTTACCTCCACCCCTTTTATAACCAGGAGAGAAAGTTTTGTTACCTGTTGAAGTTGCAACCTGGTATACTTGCCTGCCAAACAGTGATGCAACAGATAACAGACAAGGCTAAGTGATCCCACAACCAAATGGTCAGATCTAAGCTTTGCAATCCTGTCACGTTTGGCCAGTTTAACAACAGACAGGGGGTGTCAGGCCTATAAATCAGTGATGGGGAATGCTCAGTAAATCAGTACAAAAGATAAAATTGAAAGCCTTCACTTTTAGCCAGAAGTGCTGAATGGATGATTCATCTGAGGCTCCTCCTGAAGACCAAGCAGTCTCAAATGCCAGTCTTCTGCAGTTCAATTCACTTTACATGATATTAAGAGCCAGCTGAAGGAATTGGACAAACATAAAGACAATGGCCCTGACAACCTTCCAACAATAGTACTGAAGTGTTTTACTCCAGAACTAGCCATGCCACTGGTGATGCTGTTGCAGTATGACTACAAATAGAGGAAATACTGGCGTTGTGGAAAATTGCCCATGTGTATCCTGTCTATAAAATACAAGACAAATTTAACCCGGCTGTGTTGTATTGGGCTCTGGCTACCAATCATTTGCATTTGCTATTTGGGCACTTTGTGAAATTGTTTCTTTCGTCAAACATCATTGCCACAATGATGTGGTAAATAGTACAGTGCCTTGGTGAGACTGCACCTGGAGTATCGTGTGCAGTTATTATCTCCTTATCTGAGGAAGAATGTTGTGGCTAGGAAGGGAGTGTGATAAAGGCTTACCAGATTGATTCCTGGGATAGCTGGGCAGGTGTATGAAGAGAAGACTATATTCGCTGGAGTTTGGAAGAATGAGGGGATGCTTTTGTAGAAACTTATAAAACTCCAACAGTGGGTTTCCTTCGGGTGCTCCGGTTTCCTCCCACAATCCAAAGATGTGCAAGTTAGGTGAACTGGCCATGCTAAATTGCCCATAATGATCAGGGATGTGTAAGTTAGGTGAATTAGTCAATATAGGATAATAGAGTGGGGGAATGGGTCTGGGTGGGTAAATCTTCGGAGGGTCGGTGTGGATGGGTTGGGCCGAAGGGCCTGTTTCCACACTGTAGGGGTTCTATGATTCCAGGACTAAATAGGCTAAACTAAAGGAGGGTGTTCCTGATGATTAGAAAGTCCAGAACAAGGGGCCAAAGTCTAAGGCTACATGGTTGGCCATTTAGGACTGAGATGAAGAGAAATTTCTTTCTCCAGAGAGTGATGAGTTTGTAGATTCTTTGCTAAAATATTGAATGTTTCCAAGAAGGAGTTAGATATAGTTCTTAGGACTAAAGAGATCAAAGGATATAGGGAGAAAATGGAAACAGGCTACTGAGTTGGATGATCAGCCAAAACCATATTGAATGGTGGAGCAGGTTTGAATGATTTACTCCTGCTCCTAATTTTTATGTTCCTGTGCCAACCTAAATGCAGCCCTATACATTAGCTCACCTACAACCAAGACTGAATTCTTGCTGTGACAGATGTCGTGAAGTTTATTAATATCTCTAATTTCTTACGTTACTGTAATATTGTAGACATACAAGTATTCCATGTATATTGACGTTACTGTACATTACATATATGTAACTGTCATACTGAGTACACCACACTGACTGTATTGCATTAAGAGACTGACTAAAAGTGAGGCAGGTTCCTTTATACTGAAAAGTCACAAGTTGTGATGCCATGTACCTGTTTTAAAGGTACCTTAGCTGTCTGGCCTGGAAACTGTGCAGTCAAATTGCAGTTCACTGCCAGAAATCTTCCTTTTAATGCCAAGACTGGGCTTTAATTGGCACTGGTGGAGAATTGATCATGAGCAAGCCTTAACAAGAAGCACCTATATTACATATCAATGTCAACTGGAACGGAAATAAGGAGACATTTCTTCAGCCAGAGAGTGGTGGGCCTGTGGAATTCACTGCCATGGAGCTCAGTGGAGGCCGGGATGTTCAATGTCTTCAAGGCAGAGATTGATAAATTCTTAATCTCACAAGGAATTAAGGGATATGGGGAGAGTGCGGGTAAGTGGTGTTGAAATGCCCATTAGCCATGATTGAATGGTGGAGTGGACTCGATGGGCCAAATGGCCTTACTTCCACTCCTATTCCTTATGGTCTTAACTTTATTGCATGACAGCAATATGTGCAATTTACATTAACTAGTTAGGCATAACTCCATTTATCAGGAGATAGAGATGCTATGTTTGTTGTTATCGGACCCTTGGGCAAGACTAATTATTTCTCCACCCAAAAACTGTGATATCATCAGGTTGGGTAGAGCTAATAAACTTCAATATTAACTTTTGAATTGCTTTTTAACTCCCCTTTCTGCACAAATGGTATTCACATAAATAACAAGAACCTAATGAATCACTTTGGTTGGCATCTGTATGTCCAAAATATTTGAAGCACTGAGCTATAAATCTGGATTGGTGCTAAGTCTAATAATAGCAGTCAGCATCACTGGAAAGGACAAATTAGTTGACAATTTAAATATAACCCTTTATGAGAATGATCCTGAAATTAAGATGTTTTAAGTTCTTTCCAACTGATCTGTTAACTGTTTCTTGGTCTTTTATTCGGTTTTCAGAGCCTGCAGTTCTTTACTTTTCAGTTACAGATCAAACTTTACCATTGTAATTTCCTGATCTGGTACTCCTAGCATTCTCAAAGAGAATGGATCAGAGGTGTGGCTCAAAATCTGCAGGCCAGTGTCCCCATTACCAGCACAAGGCAGGACAGGTTTACTCTTTTTGAACAGCAGCTCTTAGAACTTGAAACCTCCTGGACTGACTGATAAGTATAATTCTCTAACATAATATATATTATGCTTGAATTTCACATTTGCAGTTAATTTATACTGAAGTTTTAAGAACTCAGACCACAAAATTGCTCTTAAACTGAAAATTACGGTATAATTCCAAGTTTATGTGCTTGCCTAACTGTTCCCATGAATCACTAATATTAATCTGCTAACATTCTCTTTCTCACATCATAGAACAGTCCAGATCGTTGCTGATGTAAAATTAGTGGCTTTGTTTGTGTGGAGATATTCAACCATTTTCATTTGGAAAACACAAAGGATCAGTTAAAAACTTTCCTCAAGCCATTTCTGAGTTCGAAATGTTATACAACTGAAGCTTCAGAATGAAAACACAGTAATAAACATGAGGACTAAGGTGGAGTGCATATTAATTTTTCAATTTCCGGCATTATATGATAAAATTATAAAAATACTTGTGATTAATTGTTTCAGTTTTGTAAAAGCACAACATATGGCCTCAATTGTGGTGCATTTAAAACATTATGCAGTTGCCATGGTATTCTGGTGTCTGTGAATGCTGAAATTAATGCAGCAGAGAAGTGGTGATTATTTACGAGCAAAATAATTTAAGGTTCAGCATTTAGCACAAATGCACCACATCACAGACTGATGAGGGTGGGGGCGGAGGCACATATTTTCAACAGAGGACCACCTGCTTGTTGTCTGAAAAGCAGAAGATCATCAAAGGATTATTGCTTATGAGCTTGGACACCATGTGCTTGCCTGATTCATTTTCTAACACAGGATTTTAAATGAGTGCCCTAAACCCCAATACTTTGTCACATGGTGGTGGTGTACTCGAACGACACTGGACAAGTAATCTAAAAGCTTGGGTTTGTCGTGATTGTAACAAGGTCAACCTGGTGGACCTCATAGAGTAGTTCCCTGATTGGGACTGTAAATCTGGCCAAATCCAGGAGCCCTGGCTGACAGATATAAACATAAGCGTAAACTGGCCATCAACAGGTCCAGGCAGCGGGCCATGGAGGGGGTCGTTAGGGCAGACTGCCTGCCCCTCTTCCGAGGTTATGTTAGAGCCCGTGTGTCTCTGGAAAAGGAGCACGCGGTGTCCACCAGCACCCTGGAGTTGTTCAGGGAGAGGTGGGTGCCACAGGGAGTGGAGTGCATTATCTCCCCCTCCAACTCTATTTTGAGTTAATCCCTGCCCTCCCTTTCACTGTTTGATCACACAGCATTGCCCTTTGATGTGAAGGGCAGTGCTTATCACTGGTCACTCGGGTGTTTCCTTTCTTCCTGGTGGTGGAAACTGAATAAAGATTCGTGCACCTTGTGTCTTTCACTGTGTCTCCCACCTGCACACACACAGCATGGGTGCAGGGGGGAAAAATAAGCACTATCCGCAGTTAGGCGGTAGTGTGGGGATAAAAATTAAAAAAATTAAAAATAAACAGCAGTGTCAGACATCCGGTTAAAAAACAGGAGCATCAGCCATCCTGTTCACCCTGAGAACTGGTTCTAAGGGAGTTGGATCAGTGTCAAGAACACTCTACACATAAATAAAGGGTGACTTGGTGATTGGAGACTGGCCTGTGTGGAGTTATTTCAGGGTGATTAACTAATGCTTATGGGTTCCAATCTCATGAATGTAGGTACTGGAACTTAAATTCGGAAATCTACAACTGGAAGCCAGGAATAATGATGATGACTCTATCATTGATTGTCATTAAAAGAAAATCATCCTGTTCACTAATGTCCTTCATGATAGAAAATCTGCCATCTCTATCTGGCCTGATCTATATGTCACTTTAGCCCCACAGTTACACTTAACTGCCCTCTGAAATTCTGTTCAAGAGCAATTAGATGGATAATAAATGCTGGCGTTGGCAGTGATGTACAGACCCCAGATGGAAATTCCTGCTGAGGGACCCAATTTTCAGCTTTCCTAGAGAAATAAAGAAAGCTGATAAATCAATGCATGCTTGTCCCATTTTGTCTAGATGTTTAGAGAAGCTAAACAGTGGTCCTTAGAGGGACCGTCAGCAACTGCACTGGAAATGTACTTCGTTTATTTCTAACTTGTTAAGGTGCTAAACTGCGATGTGCTGGGCCAAGTTTAAAATGCTGAAAGGAGGATAAATTAAGTTACTTTACTTTATTCTTAAGTCCTTCACTTACAACAGAATTCTAGATTCCCCAAGTAGAGATTTCCGTTCTCTTGACTTGTTCAATCTCCTCATATATGAATAGAATTGATGAATTAAGCACAAACCTATCAATATGATCAAATCTTCAGATCAGACAAAAAGTCTTTCCAGGATTTTTCAGGCCAGACTCCGGACGTAGGATCCAACAAGCCATACAAGCAGCCTCAGGGTGAATCTTCACAGAAGACATATTCCCTTTTTACAGCAATAGCTGCCATATTCCAGTAAGTTTAAATGTCGCAAAGCCTCTTTGAGAGAAGCTGAAGGTATAGGATAAGTGTTCTGAGGAAGAGGGTTTGCAGGTGGAAGGATAAAAGGGTGGGTGGCACCTAGTTAAAAGGCTGGTTGGACCAAAGGGTCTGTTTCTAGGCTGTATGACTCTATGACTCTTTGACTCTACAACCTTTCCTGGATAACTATCTGACTAAGTAAGCAAAGACTCTGGAAAGATTTCAAGTCTAACACAGAGTTGGGAACTTTTTTGGAGGGTAATTGCCAGATAATTTCAATGAGAAGCTTCAATAAACTTGTGAACCAAATTGGATTTCAATGCCCAAGATGTTGGAAGGCCAGCTTTGAAATACTGTAATTCAATAATTGAACCTGTTCGGAGAGCGGGACATGAAAATTATTTCAGTGATTGAACAACTGCAGCAAGAGTTTAATAAATGTTTCATGTTATGAGCTACAAAATCATTATGACTAAATATATCTTAAGTACTAGGGGAAATAAAAAAGCCTTTAAAATCTTATATTTGTAAGCAGAAACTTCCAAGCAGAATAGTTGCACTTGACCTGTATTTGTGAATTCCCTTCACAACGTAATCTCTGATTATTTATCTCCAACTTTACACTTTGTATTTTTGCAAGCAATGGTTTAACTAGTTTTCTTTCTAGCTTCTATGTGATTGTCTACTTCCAGATCAATTAATTCTGAAGGCACTGACTGAACAGAGGGAGATTTTATTGATATCAATTCCATGTGATTCAATTTCCTATGTCAAGCCACAGGAAGGCATCGCCTGTACTCTTCTGCCAAGATATATAAAATGGGCAAAGGTTATTACAGAGGGGATTATGATACACAGAGACAGTTCCATGCAAGCACACATACTTCACATGAGCAGCACACAGATACAAACTTCCATGCATTAATATAGATCCCATTTAACATCTTAAATATTCGCTTCTCAAACAGTGGTGAACTGTGGCAACCATGTCTCACACCTACAAGGTCAGAACTTGAAACTTCCTCCTTAACAATGTGGTGTACTTATGTCACATAGACTGAGGCAGTACATACGAGCATAGATAGAGGTTTAGCTAATTAAGGGAAGATAGCAAGTTGGGATAAGGGCGTTGTTTTCAAGTTGGCAATGAGTGGAGTGTCACAGGGATCTGTACTGGGGCCTCAATTGTTTATAATATATATAATGACCCTATTAAGGAAAATGAATGCACTATATCTAAGCTTGCAGATAAAAATAGCTGAGAAGGCAAGTGGTGAGAATGACACAGATTCTACAGAGGAATACAGACAGTTTTAGTGGATGGGCAAAAAACATGGCACCTGGGATATAATGTGGAAAAATGTGGGCTTATCTAAATAAGATTAGAAGAGTTGAATATTATTTAAATGGAGAAAAACTGCAGAAAGCTACAGAATAGAGGTATGTGAGTTCTCAGGTGTAGATCACAGAAAGTGAGCATTCAAATTCAGCAGATAATAGCTGGAGCAAATGGAATATTCATTGAATAACAGAGTTGTTACAGTGTACAAGGAGGCCATTCAGTCCACTGTGCCTGCGTTGGCTCTTCAAACAAGTATTATTACTTAATTCCAGGTTCTGCTTTCCCTCCACCCTACCTGTGAATACTCTTTCTATTCACAAAGTCATATGGAAATTTTGTCCAAAGGGGAGGGAATATAAAAATAGGGAAGTCTCGCTAATAACTGTGCGAGGCACTAGTTAGATCACAGCTGGAATACTGCAATCAGTTTTGTACCATTATCTAAGGAAAGATATAGTGTCATTGGAGGCAGTCCAGAGAAAGTTGATCCCAGGAATAGAGGGATTGCCTTACGAAGAGAGCTGGAGTAGACTGTACTCATGGAAGTTTAGATGAGTGAGGTAACCTTACTAAAGTATACAAGATTCTTAGGGAACTTGACAGGTTAGATGCTGAAAAGTTGTTTCCTTTTGTGGGAGAGTCTAATACAAGAGGGCATAATTTCAGAACAAAGGGCCACTCACTTAAGACAGAAATGAAGAGGAAAGTCTTCTTTCAGAGGGCAGTCAATCTATAGAACTCTTTACCACAGAGGGCTGGCAAGGCTGGATGTTTAAATATATTCAAGGCTGACATTGACAGATTTTTAATCAGTCAGGTAATCAAGGGTTATAGGGCAAGGTAGGAACTGGAGTCGAGGATTATCAAATTAGACATGATAGCTGCTCATCACATTCATTACACCATGAGCTCACAAGATAGCTAACTTCTTCTACTGGCTCAGTTTGAACACCCCCCCGTGTCCTTTCATTGCCTGAGAAGGAAATTAAATATGGCCTGCTGGGAGCCATGCAACAGTAATGTTGATATTCTGCCTGCCTTTTGGTCTATCAGTTCAGCTCTGCTTGCTGCCTTTTTTTGATGGAACAGTGGAAGCTGTTATACTATGGCATAGATTCCAGTTCAGTTAGGGCCATACTTTTAAGACAATTGCATAACATTGCAACATGTGATATGCTTATGTCAAGGGGCTCACCTCATCTTCAGTCACTGCCTGCGCAATAGAGTCAGTGCAGTGTCTTCAGTCTGCTAGTTAATGAATAGCAACATCAATCAGCACAGAACTCTGACTATGAATGGAAGTTTGTGGTATTATGTTTTTGTGATTAGTTAGCAACATCGATAAACTTCAAGACATCTGTCTCAACAGGAACCAATTTGTCTGTGTTATTTGTTATTCAGATTAAAGTACAGAAAACCACAATAATATTCACAATAATTGGACACACATTTAGTTGCAATAACTAATTAGGGTGGCAGCAAGTAGATGATCTAATGAAGTGAGTTCAGAACCAGGTAAAGATAACAAGCACAGATAAATATGTTTTTCACACTAAAGAGGCCTTGATTATATACAGATATCATCAATTTTGCCATTTCCCCCCCCAAACCTTTAAAACAACAAAAAAAGTGCCTGTCATTCATTATTGTTTTTGGAGCAAAATCTACATATGCTTCTGCAAAATTTAAACGGGCAAAATATGAAGTAAAAGAGAGAAGCTAATAACAAAAACAGAAAAGCATTACACTGCACTAGAGATCTATTATATAGATAGATCTGCCATTATATAGATAGTAAAGGTGCACAAGAAAATGAAAAGAAAATATCTCACCATGGACTGGCAATCTATGGACATGCAGTAAGGATTTCAGTTGTTCAAAGAAAAAAATCTTTACTTGATGTATCAGCAGATAACTGATGATGAATGACAGACAGCTAAACTTCTTTTCATGTTGAACGCTGAAGGGTTAAGAAGAATGCAATACTGTAGTATTTCTGACAATGATTGCAAAGGTTCTGAAAATAATGTTTAGTCTTCTAGAAGATCAACTTGAATTTCAATTTCAGGACATACAGGTTTGAATTCGTCATGCTGTCAACTTCTAGGTGAAAAGGTTGACCAATTTGAAGACAAATATTGGCGTAAAATATGGAATGCGGTTTCACTAAAGCGAATTTAGTTGAAAGGCTTATGGAGCTGATCATGTCTCAACATTTACCAAAGCCTTCAGAAAGGCACTTCAAAAGGAGAAACCTCAATAATGTATTATTTATGCTTTATTGGAAGAAGGACACAAGATCAGTGCAATTATAGTAGTCAGAAACGCTGGACATTGGACTAGGGAGTGAGAAAAGTCACATCTTGTCCAAGATTTGGAGATCCTCCAGAAAGTGGCAATTGTGTTCTTTGACTCTGGTATTTGTCATTTAGACTAAAGTTGACTCTGGAATAACAATTGCTGCCGTTGACACTTTTTGGAGAATACCCAAATCTTGTAGAAGGTGTGACTTTTCTCACTCCCCAGTACACTGTCCAGCAGTTTCTGACAAATGCAAACTGTGTTCCAGAAGAGGGCGGAGGGCTGAAGTATATACAAAGTCTGAGTGGTCAGCGAAACCCAAAGTGCAACACCATATTTTATAGCAAATTATGAAGAAGAACCAACCAAGCAACAATATTATGGAATATTAACAGTTCCTTCCACGAAAGTATAACATTAATAAAGTCCATGTGTTAACTGCAATGACACTGCTTGTAGAAAACAATCATATAGTACTGAAGAAACTCCACATCCACACCTGAGAAGAAGTGTTTTTTCTCCATGAAGTGATAAACCCAAAAGATATTGTCACAATGTACTGATTCCAGTATAAATATCAACCCTATATGTACCTTACCTGAGATATACTCAGGAAATCCTCAGTTTAGTGCAGGTCACACAAGATAAGTTAGCTGCTTACAACAGGTCTGACATCCCATGCAAAGGCTTTATCGATGTATCCTTAAGAAGGGTTTATGCCCGAAATGTCGATTCTCCTGTTCCTTTGATGCTGCCTGACCTGCTGCGCTTTTCCAGCAACGCATTTTTAAGCTCTGATCTCCAGCATCTGTAATCCTCACTTTCTCCCCGTTTATCTATGTAATGCGGCAATACAGATCCTTCGGATGGATGACTAAACCCAGTCACCTCATTGAAACAAATGGAGTATCTATTTTTGGTTTGCCTGTATACATGGATCTACATATGATCACAATCCACAAGATGGCAAGTTCTCAGTTACAACTCAAAGGTTCTAGACTGCATCATCAATCTCATATTTTTTGGTCACATCCAAGTAGACCGATCCAGCAAGCTATGGTCAGATGATGAACAGCTGCAGCAGCTCAAAAAGTAGATCATCATTGGAAGAAGCCCTATTTGTTCTGGTCACTCAAAGAGGAACTAGGACTCTCCAAGAGAGTAATCTTCAAGGCATTTACAAATAGGTTGCACCTATTTGTGCAGAACAAACTCAAAGGATTGGCACATGAAACAGCGAGGAGAATCCTTCCACAAAACATTCTTTCCAATCTGTGGTGCTAGATTGCACTTATCCAGTGCACAAGGATACACTACATTCTGGTAACTGTTTACTTCACTAATATCTCTTCAGTATGACATATTAATGCTACCACTGACCCCCAACAGTTGGTGACACACTGCCCACCACATTGACTATGTCTCAACAAATTGTGTTCGACAACAGGCTGTGGTGCAGTGTAGCTTCCTTCTGAGACATTGGCAGGAAATAGAGTTTTCAATATATTACCTCCCCTCCTTATTACCCTGAGTTGAACAGCCTTGCGGAATGCACTGTTCACAGGGCAAATTTAAAGCAGCTTGCCAAGAGTTTCAGATAGCAATGTTAAATCTATGAACCAATCCTCTGGGCAACAGTTTACGCTCAGTGGCAGCTTTGATGGTTTGATGACAAATCCACCTGGTACTTCCTTCCCTCTCACACACATGAAGCATTGTTGAAAAGAATTGAGAAAGTGGTTAATGAGCAGGTAGACAGACATCCCAGTTTGAATCAGAAACAAAGTGAAAGAGTTTGAGATTTTCCAGATGAGTTCATGGAAAGACATCATGTTGTTGAGTCCAGACTTGACCATATAATGTCATCATGAACAATGATCAACTCCTGTGAACAAAAAGACAAGACATCCAAGTTGCATATTATCAACCAGCCATCACACTGGACAATGACTCAAATACTGAAGTTGTCATGCTACATGGCAACTGTACATCTATGACAATATATACGCATCTATCTGTGATGTAAGATAGTGCACAACAGGATGAGGTTGCACCACAAAGTCATGATAACTGTATAACAATTAGACCTGGTCAACCACCGGGGCCTTAGCTGAACGTATAGAGACAGTAGTCTAAATTTTCCATTATTCACCAACATTTTTCAGGTGATATTTCTGGTGGGTAGTCTGTCACAGCTGGTTTGGACTTTTCTCAAGCAATCGTTCCCTCTTCAGCTCATTTATTGTGTAACCCATTCTCACACACATCCATTTCATGGAATTGTATGGCAAGACAGATTGAAGTGCATTCTGCAGTCTGGACTTTGCAGTGTTCCCTTCGCACTTGTGCTGCACTGTTACATTGAAGCAAATAACCCAGAAAGGCAGGTTCACTCCTTGATTCACTGATAGGGCCCATGTATGTGGTGGTGGTTGGAGAAGAGGCGGTATTTGTTCCTGATGATTGGTAAAGGAGGACATGCTGCCAAACTCAGCCAGTCAGGACCTAGCTAGCAGTACCCCAGGTGATACACACAGAAGGTTAATAACCTTCAGTGCTTTGCAAAGAAATGCACCATCATCTTCTCTCTGCTGGCTCATGCACTCAAGCCCACCACTCATTAATTCTGTCATTAGACATTTATCTCACTAAGGTTCATGGATGATAGCTCTCATTGTTTCATGCATCATGTCCACACACTGCTGTCATCATATATCAGCCTTTCCTGTCCTCTACATTTACTCACCCTCGACAGATAAAGTAACTTGGCCATACAAGTCAGAACTTGCCCGGTGCACCAACCTGAAGTCCTGACAAGTTTAGGTGGTGTGTGTGTTGGTCATAAAGCATCCAGGATCCTGTTTAATATGATGAAGTCGGTGGTTTGGCAATGCCCACTTGAGTGGATAAAGGTGGAAGAGGTCAGTGTCCATGGAGCATGCATGGACTTTGATGTGAAGGCAGCATTATCTGTAGGCTTGAAGAAGCAAGCATTGAGCTGCTCCCCTTGCTGCTCTGACATTAGATTAGATTAGATTACTTACAGTGTGGAAACAGGCCCTTTGGCCCAACAAGTCCACACCGACCCGCCGAAGAGCAACCCACCCAGACCTATTTCCTTACACCTAACACTACGGGCAATTTAGAATGGCCAATTCACCTAACCTGCACATTTTTGGACTGTGGGAGGAAACCGGAGCACCTGGAGGAAACCCACGCAGACACGGGAAGAATGTGCAAACTCCACACAGAAAGTTGCCTGAGGTGGGAATTGAACCCAGGTCTCTGGCGCTGTGAGGCAGCAGTGCTACCCACTGTGCCACTGTGCCACCCATTGATTCCAGGAACGGACACTCTGGTATCTTGGGAGGGGGAGAATTGCTAGCTGCATTGAAATGTGTTTGAATTAACTAATAATGAGATGTAGATATTTGGAAATAACATGGTTGCCACTTGTTAGTGAGATTCAGAACTCACTGCCCAAAGTGTAAGGGGAATATTGGAAACTGTTTTTTTGAAGTTGAGAATCAGTGCTTTTCATTTTCACAGTATTTTCCCAATTTTAGTGTCATTTCCCACACTGCTCAAAAGAGCAGAAGATTCAGCCCAGTATATATATGTATGCATCCTTGCACATATTTATCAGAAAAAATAGGATTCCCATCCTTTCAAGAATAAAGTGGGATAAAATGTTAAGATGTGGATTCCAGACTAGTACCTTTAAGATGGTTACATGACATGTGATATTCTAGTATAATGGCATTGGCCTCACCTTCAGTCAGGCTCCCAGGTGCAATGGAATTAGTATATTATCTTCAGTCATTCACTTACATCCACGTAGCACCGGGGCAGGAAGCACTTTGTGTGTAACTGTGTAGTATTGCAGCTGAGTAAATAGCTAATGTTATTAATAAACTGTCAGACTTCTGTCCCAACAACAACCTGATTGTCTGTCTTATATGTTATTTTGGGCATTGCTGGCTGGCCAGCATTTATTGCCCATCTCTAGTTGCCCTTGAGAAGGAGGTGCTGAGCTGCCTTCTTCAATGGCTGCAGTCCATTTGCTGCAATACATCTGTTATACAGACTACCATACTGAAAAACCACAAAGCACATCTGAAACAATTCAGCTGTTGAATCTAATCAGATGCAGCTACATGACTGTACCACTTTGCCCTTACTGATCATAACCCTATTCAACTTCAGGATAAGTATACTTCAGTAAACCTATAAAAATTCTTAAAACTTCACAAGACAATTCACATGGGTTTTAAACAGTTCCATTTAACATAACAACTGGAAACTGGAATATTAATTAATATTCATAATGGTCTTGATTCTCAAGATTTATGATTCAGCATTCAAAACGTTTCTGATGCAAATCATTAATGTTTAAATGAATTGGAAGCACTTCATTTTGTGTTAAGTGATGTGGAGATTTAATAATCAAAGGTTGCCTTCGAGGTTAGCTGTTGTGCAGTTGATAAATGGAATATCTTATAATGTCACACTCCTGATATGTGATTTGTAAATGATGGATGGGGGTCTGTGAGTCAGAGGTATGTCACTGCAGCAGTCCTCACCTCTGACCTGCCCTTGGAGCCACTGTACTCATGTGGCTAGTTCTGTACAGTTTCTGCTCAATGGTAACCCAGGATGTTTTTAGCATGGGATTCAGTGATGGTAATTCACTGAATGTGGAAGGTCAATGGTTAGATGCTATCTTGTTGGAGATGGTCATTGTCTGTTTGTTGTGTGATGTGAATGTTACTTGCCATTTGTCAGCTCAAACCCAGATATTGTCTAGATTTTTCTGCATTTTGACATGGCCTACTTCAATATCTGAGGAGTCATGAGTTTGCTGAACATTGTGGAATCATCAGTGAACATCCTCACTTCTGACCTTATGATGAAAGGAAGGTCATTGATGAAGGAGCTGAAGATGGTTGGGCCTAGGACACTACCCTGAGAAATTTTGCCAAAATTATTCTGAAGATGAGATAACTGACCACTAACAATCATAGCCATCGTTTTTTGTGCCGGGTCTGACTCCAAACAGTGGAGAAATTTTCCTCTATTCTCATTGACTCCAGTTTTGATAGGGCTCGTTGATTCCACGTGAGAAATGTAGCCTTTATATTGAGGCCAGTCACTCCCAACTCACCTCACCTCAGCTGTGGACTTCAGTTCTTCTGTCCACGTTTAAACTAATGCCATCATGATGTCGGGAGATGGGTGGCCCCGGTTTAACCCAATCTGGGCATCACTGAGCAGGTTATTGCTGAGCAGGTGCTGCTTGGTAGCACTGTTGATGACACCTTACACCACTTTACTGATGATGAAGAGTACACTGATGGTGGTGGGGAGGTGGCAATTGTCTAGGTTGGATTTGGCCTGCCTTTTGTGTAGATGCATAGCTCATCAATTTTCCACATTATCAGATACACTCCAGTTGTTGAAACTGTCATGGAACAACTTGACTAGGGCTGCGGCAAGGTCTGGAACACAGGCAGAAATGTTCTCAAAGGCAGTTAGGGATGAGCAAAAAATGCTGGCGTAGCTAGCAACACCTAAATCATTTGAAAGAATAAATCAAAACAACTAATTCAGAAATATCCGTTTCAAAGTAGACTCTCGGCATTGTTAATAAAGTGTGGTTAATGCATGGCCATTAATTAAGTTGCCTACTTTCAGGCGCCTGTGTGATTAGAACACCCAGCAGCTACCTTACATCAGAAAATTCTTGTAATTCTGTTTCGTAGAAGATCTTTTTGTAGACATCTGAGTCAGCTAGTCAATATCTTTACTGGCGAGAGGTCGGCTTGAATTGCCTTCTGAATCAAGGATTTAATTTTTGCATTGCAATATCCATTAGTTCTCATTTGCTCTCTTCTATCACTTCCTTCTTTAGTCAGTGTCTCCGTTTGAAGCTAACGATGGCTTCACTATAGTTACCAATTTTTTTTCCCTTTGGCTCAGTTCCTCAGTAGCTGTGAACGGATTCCATTTCTCTCAGCTTTTAGATTTTTAGTTAATCCTGTAGCAGGCTGGAATGCTGATCATAAATGTGTGATCGAGGATTTAAGTGCTCTTTAATGTCAAGACATTATTATCATTGTTTGATTAATTATAGACACTATAATTGACTATCCTGCAATAAAGAATATTTAAGTTCTTGAGTGAAATCATAGATCATCAGATTCCCTGAAATCTTGATTACAATCCATATACCTTTAGAGAGACATAGTCAGCGAGAGAGTTTGTGGATTGTGACCTTGACATGGACATGAAGTTTGGAAGATGATGCAATGAATGTCATGCAAAATATATGTGAAGTACTTTGCACTAAATCACATATAGTGTGTCTCATTCAGTTACACATAACAAGTAAACTGTGGAGTAAGATGGCTTTTGTAAATAAACATTCTTGGGTAAAATTCTGAACTGTTATTTTGTTAGATCTTTAATGCAGATGTCCTTGGCATCAGCTGGATGAATTATATATGATCTAATAGATTTTCTGATCTTTTACTTAGTAAGATTTGTTATGAGAAATTATGCATTTGTAAGGGGTTGATGGTGCTTAGAACAATGCTTTATCAAAAAAACAGTGAGACAATTAACATTTTCAGGGGTGGATGGGTATCTAAAATCTGTTCTATGCAATGAGCTTCAGAGTTTCAATCGGGACAAAGTGAATGGAAGCTATTATACTCGGTATTAGATCATTTAACAAGTAAGAGGGAAACAAAATTCAAGTGGACTGTTTTAATGTTCTTCTGTAAGTATTAAAAAGCTATTCACGCATACAATCATTTTGTTTCATTATTTAACTAGCTACTTAAAGCATGAAATGAGTTCAGTTTCCTAAATCCATCAAGATTGGGAGCCAAAGTTAAAGTTGTATAAACACAGGGCTCTGTGAAGCGATGTAGTGCTTTAGAATTCTCGATAATCTGACTTGTTGCTTCAATCTTCCCCACATGTTTCCATCACTTCTTGATGCAAAAATGTTGATGTTCAAAGAAACAGAGAATGTCAGCATGACATAGAATTTTCTGACTCACTCGCCCATGATTAGAATGAGTTCTGTTTCATGTAAATCTTCGCTTTCACACTGTGCTCCTAGATTGAAGACAGATCCCAGACTACGGATCTGAACCCATCTGTCACTCATTTTCTGTTAGTTTTCGGTTCTGCAGTAAACAGCCAAGAAAGGAACAAAAAGGAAAACTTGCATTTATATTGTGTCTTTCACAGCATTTGACGTGTTGAAGTATTTTATAGCTAATGAAGCTGTTTTGAAGTGTCGTCATTGTTGTGATGTAGGAAATGTGGCCACCAATGTGTGCACAGCAAGTATTCACAAACAGCAATATGGTGATCTGTTTCTGTAATATTGATTGACAGACAAAAGGAACAACACCTGTGGTCCTTTTCCAAACAATTCAATTTTTTAAAAAGTCTAACTGAGAGGGCAGATTCAGTTTTGGGTTAATGACCCACCTGCATGTTCAATAGGACAGGATTCCCTCAGCACTGCATTGGAGAGTTAGCCTTGATTTTTGTGCTCTGTTCCTAAAATGGGATTTGAACCCACAATTTGTTGAGTCTGAGACAAGCCACATATGACACAAATCTAATTCCATGCCTAGTTTCCATTGCACTGTTGTACTGTCACAGAAAGGTCAACACGTGAATCTAGTTTGTGAGCAGACCATTTTCTATATTTATCACTCTCTGACCAAATGTCTGTTCTTTGTTTCTTTTTTCTGTGCAAATACAGACCCAAGACAAGTGAAGGCATCCAGTAGGGTATATATGCCTCCACTACTCTCTTTTTCCTCAAGCTTTAGCAATTAAGCAGCTATTCCTTGAAGCTGTCCCCTGCTTGTTTTTAGCTCTGAAACTACAAAACTGAAAAAGGATGTCTGTTTTATTTAATAGATTCCAGCTGACTGTCAGCATTCTCGCTGGGATCACACAATCTGCTCTGCAAACTCTGTTCATAGTTTGATAGTTGCCACAAATTCCATCACAGCAACCGAGACAATCCAAAACAGGAATGAAAACATTACCTCTTCCTTCTGCTAGTAATGGAAGTACTCAAAGGAATAGTTCTGTTTCCCATATGTTTCTTGTGGTTTTCTCCTGAACCCACTGACACAGGTAGCAGTCAATCACTTTGTTCAGCTATACTTCATCCCATCTTGTTTTACTGATCACAAATTTCTACAGGACTCACCAACAACAATCAGAAGCCGGAACTAACTGACTCTTCTGAGTCCAATAGTTCTAATGCTAATTTTAGCACCTCTATTGCAGCCTTAGCCAATAACTCCAACTAACCATTGAACTGCAGATTTTCCTGGTCTATACGTTTCAATTCCACACAAGACATTACAGTTATTATCTGAGTCACTATCACATTTTTATCTTCATATGACTCTTCAGATTATCTATTCTATTTCCTGCACGTCCACTCCCATACCTTTACTTCTGTCTCTAAACCCTTGTCCACTACTTTGAACCCAATGATCAACGTATTCAATGGATTATCCTCCACCATTCCCACCAACTATGGTGATACCACCACTAAACATACTGTCCCTTCCACAAACTTTCTAAAGTGACTGTCCTCTTCATAACACCCTGGTCCACTCTTACAACCCTTCCAGCCTGAGAGCTCAAAACTCAGCAGGAGATCCAACACCTGCTTCTTTACTTTCCCAACCGCTGTGCTTCCAAACTTTCCTTGCAAAGGAAGAGAGACTCACTTCTGTTCTTTCAGTTCTGTTTACTGTATTTACTGATCATGATGTGGTCTCAAATACATTGGGGAAGCTAAACTTCACTACTTTGTGGAACCCTCTCAGGGTCAGCCCACATATGGGATCCTGACCCACATTCCCTGTCATTGCCCCCGACCCACATTCCCTGTCACTGCATCCTGACCCACATTCCCTACCACTGCCCCCTGATCCACATTCCCTATCACTGCATCCTGTCCCACATTCCCTGTCACTGCCCCCTGACCCACATTCCCTGTCACTGCATCCTGACCCACATTCCCTGCCACTGCATCCTGATCCAATTCCCTGTCACTGCATCCTGACCCATATTTCCTGTTACTGCCCCCGACCCACATTCTCTGTCATTGCCCCCTGACCCACATTCCCTGTCAGTGCCTCCTAACCCGCATTCCCTGTCAGTGCCTCCCGACCCGCATTCCCTGTTACTGCCCCCTGATCCACATTCCCTGTCACTATGCCTTGACCCACATTCCCTTCCAGTGACCCCTGACCCACATTCCTTGTCACTGCCTCCTGAACCACATTCCCTGTCACTGCACCCTGACCCACATTCCCTGTCACTGCGCCCTTACCCACATTCCCTGTCACTGCATCCTGACCCACATTCCCTGTCACTGCACCTTGACCTATATTCCCTTTCAGTGATCCCTGACCCACATTCCCTGTCACTGCCCCCTGACCCACATTCCCTGTCAGTGCCTCCTGACCTACATTCCCTGTTACTGCCCCCTGACCCACATTCCCTGTCACTGTGCCTTGACCCACATTCCCTATCATTGCATCCTGACTCAAATTCCCTGTAACTGCATCCTGACCTATATTCCCTATCACTGCATCCTGACCTATATTCCCTATCACTGCATCCTGACCCACATTCCCTGTCACTGCTCCCGACCCACATTCCCTATCACTGCATCCTGACGCACATTCTCTGTTTCTGCCCCCTGACCCACATTCCCTGTTACTGCCTCCTGACCCACATTCTCTGTCACTGCATCCTGACCCACATTCCCTCTCATTGCATCCTGACCCACATTCCCTATCACTGCATCCTGACCCACATTCCCTCTCATTGCATCCTGACCCACATTCCCTATCACTGCATCCTGACCCACATTCCCTTTCACTGCCCCCTGACCCACATTCCCTCTCACTGCTCCTTTACCCACATTTCCTGTCACTGCAACCTGACCCACCTTCTGTATCACTGCACCCTGACCTGCTGTGTTTCTAACTGCTAGCAGTTCTGATGAAAACCTTTGAACCTGAAGAGTTCACTGTTACCTCCAGAGGCAGGCTGGGAGGTGGGCTGCCAAAATATGAAGTAATACGGTGTAGGCTGGACACGCTGTTACCTTCTCAACTCCCCTCGATCATGTTCAGCATTGTAAGAGTCAAACGCAGTCTTCCAATTAGAAACTATTCAAGTCTTTTAAGGCCAGATAATACCTCATCCCACTATGACTGATATTTAACTGGTGGAGGGGAGGATTATTCCATTTGGCCAAACTGCCCGATGAAATCTTTTGGATGTTTCTCAGGCCTAGTTTCATGGTGTCTCCTTCTGAAGCATCCTGGCATTCCCCCTTTCAATCACTAGACCCTTTGCTTGCAAGACAGGAACCTGTGGGAGGTTACCTCCTGACTTTAAAATGATACCGTCTGACCTTCGCCTGGGCCTTCCTAATTGGATATAGCAATCCCTTTCCAATCACCTTTATCTAGAGCTCCAGTTGTGCTGCAGACCATGGAGAACTGTTGACCTCTGATTGACCATCACCTCTTTAAGGAGGAAATCCATCTCATTGTAGAATGTGTGGCAGGTGGGAAGTTGCCCCTAGAAACCCTGAAGGCCGCCAGTGGTGTGCCTTACTGGGACTTTATCCTGACAGGGCTCCCAGAAATGACCACAGCCACATTGCCAGTAGCTCTCTGTCTCTGGTTATTTCCTAACTTAGACCCGAGTCAAATAGTGAGGCCAGTTGTGGTTCAGACAGTTGTTGACATAGATTTATAATGAAGGCTATGGATTTTCCTTAACTTTGTAACTGAATCATAGCATTAACATCCAACCTCCATGTTCCCTGTCCAGCCAGGGAATGTGAAGGGATGATACATCCATTCTGTTGGAGGAAGGATTCTCCTTGTCGCCGCTTATGGTTTAGGTTGGAACTCCCATGCTGAGACGGAGGCAGAGCACACCAAATTGCAGTGAAGGTGAATGAAGTGCAAGTCAGATCTAGTGCTTTCAGAGAAATTGGTAATTACCTCCTAAACTGTGATAATGCTTGCTGAGAGAAGGAATTCACTGATTAGCAATCTGTTATCTAGCCATGACGACTGTTCTTCATCATACCTGATATGTATCCTAGTGGGTTCATCAAGGGGCTAGTAATTCGTTGGCCAAGTGGGTGGCACAGTGGCACAGTGGTTAGCACTGCTGCCTCACAGAGCCAGAGACCCGAGCTCAATTCCTGCCTCAGGTGACTCTCTGTGTGGAGTTTGTACATTCTCCCTGTGTCTGTGTGGGTTTCCTCTGGGTGCTCTGGTTTCCTCCCACGTCCAAAGATGTGCAGGTTAGGTGAATTGGCCATGCTAAATTGCCCATAGTGTTAGGTGAAGGAGTAAATGTAGGGGAATGGGTCTGGGTGGGTTACGCTTTGGTGGGTCAGTGTGGACTTGTTGGGCCGAAGGGCCTTTTTCCACACTAAGTAAGTGGGTGGCACAGTGGTTAGCACTGCTGCCTCACAGCGCTAGAGACCTGGGTTCAATTCCCATCTCAGGCAACTGACTGTGTGTAGTTTGCACATTCTCCCTGTGTCTGCGTGGGTTTCCTCCCACAGTCCAAAAATGTGCAGGTGAGGTGAATTGGCCATGCTAAATGCTAATAGTGTTAGGCGGGTTGGTGGGGACTTGTTGGGCCGAAGGGCCTGTTTCCACACTGTAGGTAATCTAATCTAAAAAAAATGTTTTGGTGACATGACTTTCAATCCCACAATGTAAGATGGTGAAAATCCAACAGAAATCTAAAATTATAATTGTCATAAGCACCCACCTTGTTCACTATTATCCTTCAGGGAAGGAAATCTGCTGTCTTTACCTGTTCTGTTGTACATGTGACTCCAGACCAGAGCAAAGTGGTTGACTCTTAACTGCTTGTCTGGAGTACTTAAAGTTGTATAATAAAAGCTGGCCTAGCCAGTGACAGATATCCTGTGAATGAATAAAATATAGTTAAAACCTTCCCCAGCTTGTCAGGTTCATCGAGGAGGTTCTTTCCACTGTACGCTCATCCGTATGATGCTCGGAAGTTGTTAACAAGTCAGGAAATTGATACTCTGCCTGCCAAAGGGAGATTTGAATGTAAAAATGACACTTTACTGTTTACTCAAACTACATTTCTCACAACTCCTGACTTGTTTTGAATCTCTCCCAGGTGAAGACTCGACAAGGTTGCATTAACACATCAGAGTGCTGAGTTGCAATCATTTTGAAGGATTTAACTCCAACTCTACTCCCCATGCTTGGAAAAATACTTACTTGACAGCTATGTTTCTCTGTCTCTCTTTCCCTAGGTACTACCAATGGAAGTATTTTATTCTAGAAAAAAAATCTGAAGTATTTTACATTTAAAATAGACTCAATAAATTATCCACTTGGTCTCTTCCTTTTTGCTGCTGTTAATATAGAATTAGCTCTATTTAAATCTGTTAGTCTTCAACATGAATAATCTGCTATTTATTTTTCTCAAGTCATTTACCTCTCCTTATTGGTGATTATCTTTGATATTTGTTTATCTTTCTTTGGGACAGAGGAATTACTGGGTGAAAAAAGAGCAAAGTCTATCTTATTCTTGTGCTCGTGAGTAAAGAATGATAACACAGCTGCTTCCTAATTACAGCAAGCAATTTCTGTCAATTAGTTTACAATGGATCCACATATAACAAATAATAAACCCTGGTGATGGAGAGTGTATGAAACAGTCAGTTCAAAATTGACTGTTCCTCCCAAACATCCATGAGCTTAATTTACTTTGTCCTTTCACTGTTTTCTATCCTTTTTGCTTCAAAGTCTCTCTTTAATACTAGTTGAGTCAGTATTTACTGTTGATTCCAACATTCCACTTGTTCAAGCCATCACAGAAAATTGAGTAGTTATTCTATCTCATCTCAACTATCAATTGTTTGTGTTGTTATCCTCTCCCAGATTGTAAGTGATAAATTATGATGGCCAGTTGCTTTGAAGAACTAAAGGCCTTTGCAGCTTTTATGCGCTGAGTGTCTGATTTGACAATGGTATGTGGTGAGCTCATGATTTTGACCCTACCGATAGATGATTACACTCAGTAAACCTAAAATGAAATCTCGAAAGCCAGGTGTACAGATGCATCTGGAATTGCTCTGTTTCTTAGTTTTGCAGAAGATTTAACCCTTTTAAAATACACATGGTGAGTGGAACAAATGCGGGAAGTTTTTGAGGATTCAATATTTTCAGGATATACAGTTGTCCACAGGAAATTTTGAAATGATATGAAATTCAAGTCTGCCAAGCATAATAAGTAGCATGCACGTTATTTGCCATTTATTTTGGTTTGTGTTATCATTTACAGCTAAAAGCTTTATTACATAGACCTCAGCTAGAAAATCCTTGTGTTCAGGTTGAGCTAAGGAAATGAATTTAGAATCAGATTCAGTCACACTGCAGTCCCTTGTTAAGTTGCCTGTTAAGAGAAACTGTTGAGGTTCGATTCAGTTAGAACTTGGACACTTAATATTCATAAATGTTATCCCAGCATGAGTCATTGCCTTTAGCAGAAAAGGGAAAAATGTTTGTCCACTGAGTTTGGCACAACTATGAAATAATGTCGCCAGCTGTGCAGATGTCATCATGTGTGGCTTAATCAAGTGTTCTGTCAATCAACCTGGAGACAAACTTCAAGCAACTTCTGCTGTAGTCAATAACAAAATGCACCAGCAATTGTCTGTTTTTATTTTTAAAAAAATCTCTTCAGCACAGTGAAGTAAATTAACCTTTTCTAGCAGATTTTGGCACATTGCTCACAGATATCCTTTTGCTTTTTAATTCAACAAATTTAACTTAGTACATGAGTAGAATAATGTTTCGGGTTTTGCTGAAGTTGGGGGGGGGGCCCTCTAATAACTATAAAGATGTAAGGCAGTTATTGGGAGGAAGGGCAGAACTGCTTTTTGGCCTTTTATTCCCATTCATGAATCAAAATTGAGTCGGAAGGCCAGGCTTTGATAATCTGAGACAGTGGACATCTTTATCATGCTCAATCATTACTTGTTTGAGTGATCAGATAGCCACGCATTTACTTATACATCTGACAACTTCATATTTTACATCCAAAGCAATTGGGATGCCCTAACTACTGCTTAATGTTCCAGGAGTTTATGTTATAAGTTCACGTTTCTGTCAAAAATAAAGACCAGCTCTCAGTCTCTGAAAATGTGAGATTGTTTTGCACATGTCAACAATTGGCTTCAGTCTGGTAACGTTCCATGTACACAATACTGATTAAATCTAGATTGCAGAGGCTGTGAACTTTAGGTTTTAAGGAGGGCACTTTCATCTTCAAAATTGATGAATCAAGTGGGGAAATGCAGGAAATCATGCTCTATTTATGGGACAAATTACGTTAAATAAAGTTAAAGCCGAAAATTTAACAAAACTATCCAGCTGTTTGACATTGGAATTTTCTTGGACCTGCTGATTGTCTAAGAACTAAGTTTGATGGTGGGATGGTGCATGTTTGGTTTTACCAGGGGGTCTGAGGACACCCAGATGAAGTTCAAAACCGTCCTGTTTCACAATCAGTATTGTGCAGTTTTGGAATAACTTATTCCAGAAATAAATGAGAGAAAGTTAGTTGCAAAAAGCTTGGTAAAAGCATAACGATAATATTTATAGATAAATAATTGAAGGTATAGTATTCCAGTGTGTATGGTGTATGCTAATGAATGAATACATTCCTATATATCCAGTTCTTAGTGTGAAGAGTTTTTTTTATATGCTGCGACATTCAGTCACACAAAGTTGAAACTTTGAAACTTTTGTGGAAATCTTTTTATGTTAACATCTGCATTAATAGTATGGTTCCCAATATGTCTTTTCCTAAAGAAAGTTTAATGAAATATCAGCTATCAATTTTCAACTCCTATTACCTGACTGTGCTGCCCAAGACCTTTCATTGTGTCAAAGAAGAGTTGTAACAATGGAAAGCTACACTTCCCCTGAAGGAGTATGGAACCAGCTGCAAAATCTCGCACTACTAGTGCAATACCATAGGATCATTAAAAGACCAGTGCTGTTCTTCGTAATTTGGTACGTTTCAATAACATTACTGTTTTCGAATGTTGGTAAAAATGTTGCTGGTAATCCGTGAGGATTATGAGTTAGAAAGAAACAGTTACGGTTTCCTGAACACTGAAAAAGAAACAGAAAATGTTGGAAATAGAACACAGGATGCATATGAAGGACACATAAAATGAAAGATAAATTAAAGCTTCAGGTGGAAACCTTCCACAGAACTCAATGGAAACAAGTGCCCTGGTTCTCGTTATGCTTGAAGTTCTGTGTGTTTTAACAATTTGCCTAATTCTTGGATTACAAGGACCCATGCAGCTTTATGGAAGCAGTATAAAATAGCACATAGGCAAATACTTGCTGCCCAATGTGTTGTCCAAAATAAAGGTGCTTTGATTCTGTGATCGCTCTCCTGGGAAATGGTGGCTGTGAACACCTGCTCCTCTGTTAGGGGTTGGCCTAGTTTGGATATCATGAAGAGAAGAGGAGAAAGAAAAAACCTCCTCTTCTGAAGAAAGGACCAAATTAATAACAGATGTACTCAACCAGCAGCCCATGAGGTACTCAGGCATCAAAGCGTAGTCGGCAAACTGATAAAAGGAAGATGTCTGGGTCAAATTAGTCACTGAGTACTGGAAATTATAAATAAAGAGATTTTACTGGGAGAACTGTGAGACTCTTTCTTCCATGTATCATTAGCGCCGTGAACCTAATGGTGTTCCAAGAAACATGCTCCATTTCCTGACCTTCAAGACACTTGCTGAGCATTATAACAGGGATATTGATTTGATAATTAAGGTATTTTCTCACTGCGGAGTCAAGCATTGCTTCCTAACTGAGAAAGACTGAAGGTGCTCTGATTCTGGGAACCTTGCTTACTCTGCATTTGGACAAATATGACACCACTGGTTCATCTTCTGATTTTGAAGTTGACAAAGATAATTTCTGCACTTGTTTGGAAGTAGTCGCCATCATTTAATTCAAATTCATATGAGATTTATTTCTGGAAGTAATATTTTGGGATACAGGACATTTGTAATAATGCGATGGATTAGGAGTAACATGCTAGTATATATTATGTAAAATTGTAACATTGTCTGTCACTGGGGATTTTCCTTGTCTTATATTTGGCTAATTGTAAAGATTGATTACTATTGTTATTCAATAACTCTATTGCCATTATATTTGCCAAGATGGTGAATGGCAAATCAGATGGATCTTGAGATTTTCTCATCTAACAATTCCTGATCGTCTTTGATGGGGAGAATTGCAGGGAAAATATATGCATGTCGCTATTCACCACATTATTTTTTGATATCATCAGACCGTCTGAAAGGAGACACATTAATAACCTTTGCTGAAGCTGGAAATCCAAATGTGTGGAGGTGTGATATTTGATTGCCTTAGAAAATGGGCATGGACCTTATCCAGAGTAACATAGGTGACATGCCAAGTTCATGCGGCCCCTGATTTATGTCACAGGGTCATTGCCTTGTACTAAAGCTGTTGTTTACAAGGGGGTTCAAATTCTTGAGACACTAGCATTATGTAAAGTTAGCCTCCCTGTCTTAAAGCCAGTGAGCAGAAAATGGGGGAGCTACTAAATGAGTATTCTGCATCAGTATTTACTGTGGAAAACGATATGGAAGATATAGACTGAAGGGAAATAGATGGTGACATCTTGCAAAATGTCCATATTACAGAGGAGGAAATGCTGGATATCTTGAAATGGGTAAAGGTGGATAAATCCCCAGGACCTGATCAGGTGTACCCGAGGACTCTGTGGGAAGCTAGAGAGGTGATTGCTGGGCCTCTTGCTGAGATATTTGTATCATCGATAGTCACAGGTGAGGTGCCGGAAGACTGGAGGTTGGTTAACGTGGTGCCACCGTTTAAGAAGGGTGGTAAGGACAAGCCAGAGAACTATAGACCAGTGAGTCTGATGTCTATGGTGGGCAAGTTGTTGGAGGGAATCCTGAGGGACAGGATGTACATGTATTTGGAAAGGCAAGGACTGATTAGGGATAGTCAGCAAGGCTTTGTGCATGGGAAATCATGTCTCACAAACTTGACTGAATTTTTTGAGGAAGTAACAAAGAGGATTGATGAGGGCAGAGCAGTAGATGTGATCTATATGGACTTCAGTAAGGTGTTCAACAAGGTTCCCCATGGGAGATCGATTAGCAAGGTTAGATCTCATGGAATACAGGGAGAACTAGCCATTTGGATTCAGAACTGGCTCAAAGGTAGAAGACAGAGGGTGGTGGTGGATGGTTGTTTTTCAGACTGGAGGCCTGTGACCTGTGGAGTGCCACAAGGATCAGTGCTGGATCCTCTACTTTTTGTCATTTACATAAATGATTTGGATGTGAGCATAAGAGATAAGTTAGTAGATGACATCAAAATTGGAGGTGTAGTGGACAGTGAAGAGGGTTACCCTCAGATTACAACAGGAACTTGATCAGATGAGCCAATAGGCTGAGAAGTGGCAGATGGAGTTTAATTCCGATAAATACAAGGTGCTGCATTTTGGGAAAGCAATTCTTAGCAGGACTTATACACTTAACGGTCCTGGGTAGTGCTGCTGATCAAAGAGACCTTGGAGTGCAGGTTCATAGCTTCTTGAAAGTGGAGTCGCAGGTAGATAGAATAGTGAAGAAGGCGTTTGGTATGCTTTCCTTTATTGGTCAGAGTATTGACTACAGGAGTTGGGAGGTCATGTTGCAACTGTACAGGACATTGGCTAGGCCACTGTTGGAATATTGCATGAATTCTGGTCTCTTTCCTATCGGAAAGATGTTGTGAAACTTGAAAGGGTTCAGAAAAGATTTACAAGGATGTTGCCAGGGTTGGAGGATTTGAGCTATGGGCAGAGGCTGAACAGACTGGGCTGTTTTCCCTGGAGCGTCGGAGGCTGAGGGGTGACCTTAGGGAGGTCTACAAAATTATGAGGGGCATGGATAGGGTAAATAGACAAAGTCTTTCCCTGGGGTCGGGGAGTCTAGAACTAGAGGGCATAGGTTTAAGGTGAGAGGGGAAAGATATAAAAGAGACCTACGGGTCAACTTTTTCACACAGAGGGTGGTACGTGTATGGAATGGGCTGCTAGAGGTGGAGGCTGGTACAATTGCAACAATTAAGAGGCACTTGGATGGGTAAATGAATAGGAGGGGTTTGGAGGGATATGGGCTGGGTGCTGGCAGGTGGGACAAGATTGGGTTGGGATATCTGATGGGCATGGACAGGTTGGACTGAACGGTCTGTTTCCATGCTGTACACCTCTATGACTCTTTGACTCTATGAGAGTAACATACAGACTGGAAAGGCTCCCTAGTGTTCCCCGATGCAGTAATAGTGGATTTGCTTCATGGAATGCACAGGAAAAGAGAGGCTCTCTTCATTCTGGGAGTCAGGGAGCCCTTCAGACAGACAGTACCGAGACAGTGGAAGCAGTAAAAATCTGTCCTGAGAAATTTAAGAACAACAGTAGGCCATTCGGCCCTTGAACCTGATTTACCAAATGATGAGATCATGGTTACCCCCTAATAACTTCTTCTTTGGCTAAGTGCCAACATTTTCTTTATTCGAGACAAAACAAACTGAAGATGCTGGAATCCAAAATAGACAGGCAGGAGGCTGGAAGAACACAGCAAGCATCAGGAGGTGGAGAAATCGATGTTTCAGGTGTAACCCTTTTTCAGGACTGGGGGTGGATGTAAGAGGAACTGCAGATAAAGTGGGAGGCAGGGGCAGGGTGGTGACATAGGGATATGTGAAGACCAGTAGAGGGTACAACCTGGTTGGTCAGTGGGAGGAATAAATCCGGTTGGTAGCAGGGAGGGGCTGGGAAAGGAGTGGGGGGGTTGGGAAGAGAGGTTATTTGAAATTGGAGCACTCAATGTTGAGTCTTGCAGGCTGTAGGCTGCCCATGTGGAAAATGAAGGAGTAACAAGGACAGGTGGCACAGTGGTTAGCACTGCTGCCTCATAGCACCAGGGTCCCAGGTTCGATTCCAGCCTCAGGCAACTGTCTATGTGGAGTTTATGCATTCTTCATGTGTTTCCTCCCACAGTCCAAAGGTATGCAGGTCAGGTGAATTCCCCATAGTGTTAGCCTCATTAGCCAAAGGGAAACGGGTATGGGTGTGTTACTCTTTGGTGTGGACTTGTTGGGCCGAAGGGCCTGTTTCCGCACTGTAGGGAATCTAATGTAAAAACAAAGTGTTGTTCCTTCGTTTTGCAGTGTGGTTCATTGTGGCAATGGAGGGGGTCCAGGATGGTCATGTTGGAAAGGGAGTGGTTGGGCAAATTACAATGGGTGATGACTGGGAGATCTGGTCAGCCCCCGTGAACCCGGCTGTGATGCTCGGTGAACCATTTCCTAAGTTTACGTTCGGTCTCCCCGATGTAGAGAAGACCACATCAGGTGCGCCTGATGCAGTAAAATAGGTTGGAAGAGAGGCAGGTGAACCTCTGTCTCACTGGAAGGACTGTTTGGGGCCCTGAATGGAGGTGAGGGAGGTGGTGTATCGGCAGTTTTTCCAGTTGCTGGAGAACCTGGATGTTGGGGGAGGGGTGGGGTGGGGGGGCGTGTTGGTGTTGGTGTGGGGAGAGTGGCACAAACCAAGGACTGTTGAAGGGAACGGTCCTTGCGGAAGGCAGATAGGGGTGGGGAGGGGAAGATGTATTTGGTGGTGGGGTCTAGTTGGAGTTGGTGAAACTGTTTATGGATGATGTATTGGATGCAGAGAATGGTATGATAGTAGGTGAGGACAAGGTGAGGACAAGGGAGACTCTGTCCTTATTGCATTTGGAGGGTGGGGGGGGGGAGCGGTTTAGGGCAGTGGAACGGGGAATAGAGGTTGTGTGGTGAAGGGCTGTCTGGATGACAGAGGGAGGAAAAGAACATTGTTCAAAATAGGTGGACATCTGGGATGCTTGCGTGTGGAATATCCCCTCATCCGAACAGATACAGCAGAGACAGAGGAATTGGGAGAATGGGATGGAGTTCTTGCAGGATACTGGGTGGGAGGAGGTGTGGTCTATGTAGTTATGGGAATCTGTGGGTTTGTAGTAAATATCCATCTGGAGACTGTCACTGGAGATGGAAATGGTGAGGTCAAGAAAGGGGAGGGAGGTGTCCAAGATGGAGCAAATGAATTTGAGGGCGGGGTGGAAATTGTAGCCGAAATCGATGAACTGCTTCAGTTCAGCCTGGGTGCAGGATGCTGCACCAATGCAGCCATTGATGTAATGGCATATCCGCTCCACCCTCCTTTCCTAACCATCACCATTACCCCCACCTCCGTCTACCTATCACACTCCCAGCTACCTTCCCCTCAGCCCCACCCCCACCCCCCTCCCATTTATCTCTCCACCCCCTCGGCTCACAGCCTCATTCCTGATGAAGGGCTTTTGCCCAAAATGTAGATTCACCTGCTCCTCGGATACTGCTTATCCTGCTGTGCTTTTCTAGCACCACACTCACGGCTCTTGGTACAGAAGAGGGACTGTTCGACATTGCTGACAATGAGGCAGGTGTAGCTGGGGCCCATCTGGGTGCCCATGGCCACCCCCTGGATTTGGTGGAAATGGGACCCTCAGGCGACTGAGTGTGTGGAGTTTGCACATTCTCCCCGTGTTTGCGTGGGTTTCCTCAGGGTGCTCCGGTATCCTCCCACAGTCCAAAGATGTGCAGGTCAGGTGAATTGGCCATGCTAAATTGCCTGTAGTGTTAGGTAAGGGGTAAATGTAGGGGTATGGTGGGTTGCGCTTTGGCGGGTCGGTGTGGACTCGTTGGGCCGAAGGGCCTGTTTCCACACTGTAATGTAATCTAATCTAAAGGACAAGTTGTTGAGGGTGAGGACCAGTTATGTGAAGCGGAGGAGGGTATTGGTGGAATGGGATTGGATGGGTCTGTGGGAGAGGAAGAAGTGGAAGGCCTGAAGGCCATCCTTGTGAGGAATGGACACGTATATGGACTGCATGACCATGGTAAAGATAAACCGCTGGGGAACTGGAAGTTACTGAAGAGATGGAAGACATGGTTGGTGTCACTGATGTATGCTTTGTTGAAAACTCTTGGGGCATTTTCCTGCATTAAAGATAATACATGAATGCAATGAGTTATTCTAACAAATTGTACTTGAGTTCAAAAACTAGTAGTGAACATTATAAATTGCCATGACATTCATGTATGTTAGTGGGTGGAGCATTCAGTCTGCACCCTAAACTGACTGCAATTCAGTCAAATGACCGTCTTGGCTCACAGCAGCCTGTAGGTGGCACTGTGTGGCAGCAGTCTCAACCAGGAAAGAAACTAGAGCAAGTGACAGTTCTGTCAAGTTCTGACTGCCCATAAACATGTTAACATAAATCATGATATTATCCACAACAGTCTTTTACTATACTCAAATTGACATCAGGTAGCAACTAGCAGAAATGAATGCATTGGAATGCAAGTAGAATCGTAAATTCTTTCTCCTGAGTAATGGATTTTATCTATTAGGTCACAATCGTAAACTTTACTCCCTGATGGAATCCAGGTGGGTCAGTAGATAAAATCCCTTGAAGCATTTGGCTAACCTGGACTTGCCACAGTTTGGCTGATTGTGATTTTAATTAGCTCTCCTGAGCAGATGCAACAAGGACACTGACCCAGCTTCAATTTGAACTCAGGTCTGACTAAAAGGAAATGGCAGCAGTTTTCTCAGGATATGCTCCCGAACAGGCCAACACCAATGTGAGCAAGAGATTTTCTGTCCTTAAGTGGATGCAGTAGGAACAACAATGTTCCCTAATCCAGACAAGGAAAAGTTCAGTTCTGTCCATAATACCTTACTGTGGCCTGCATTTCATGAATCTCCTTCCCAGATATAAGACATAGGATATCCATGGAGCACAATCTGTTTTAGGTAGCCTCCTGGAGGCTGTCTGTTGCTTCTTGCTGACTTGCCCTGTTACGAGGGCACAAAGTGGATCAACATCACCATAACAGTGATATTGAGCAAATATTGATCAGAAGCAGTGAGTGAGATTCCAACTCACCACGGTATCCACCCAAAAATCCCAGCAAACCTGTGACTGCTGCCTGACAATTCATTGTATTAAAATTCCTCGGAAGTTATACATATACAATAGTCTTATATGTACGGCCTAAAGTGATGATTAATTACCCGCAAGGTTCATCAGTTTGGGCATTGAAATTGTGCTACAGGGCATCGAAAATTATGTTGTTAAAGATAGAAAGAGCCTGTGCTTATAAAACATCTTTCACACTTTGGGGTATCTCAATGCACTTTACAGTCAATGAAATATTCCTTGAAGTATGGTAACTGTTGTAATATAAGAAATATAATAGTCAAATTGTGCTAAGAAAGGTGCTATAAACAATAATAAGGTAACAACCAGAAAACATGTTGTTAACCCTGTTGATTGGGGGGGGTCGGTATTAATTTATGGTACAATAATTAATGGTGCAATGGAATTGACTACTAAACGAAACAGCCGAGGGAAAAGACAGGTACTCAATTTAGTGCCTCGTTTTAAAAAAAAAGGGACCTTCAAAAGCACAACAGTACACTGAATTATCAGCATAGATTATCTGTTAAAGTCTCCACAATGGAATGTATGCCCACAAGCTCCTAACTCAACTGTAGAAGGGCTTTCACAGTACTAAGACTGACAGAATATTTATGTTCAACCTGAAGAGCGCTCAACTCTTACACTAAAATAACACACGGCCCAGAGCTTTTGATAGTCTGGACAATTGTTTCCGCAGGAGGCACGGGGATTGTGGATGGGGACCCTATGGAATTCCCAATGTAGCAGACCCTGAGGGAATTACCTGGAAAATGGAAAATGCTGATTGGCAATTCCCCTATGGTTGGAATCCAGTGAAAGTACCCATTAAGTCGATGCAGTCAGAGGGTTCTGCAGCTGTCAAATAAATAGTTACTCAGGAAAAGTTAAGATAATTAAATGCCTATTCTAACTCCTGGAATACTGACTGACTCTGAACTACTCATTGAACCCTCTTCGAACTGACCTCAGATGCTCCCCAATTACACTGCCCTCAGATCCCTTATAGCTACAATAGCCTGACCTGGCAACACCGTCTCACCTGGGACAGAATTAGCATCTTGAGTCCAGTGACCCTTCTTCAGAGCCAGGGTCCTGTCCTCTGTCCCACTGGAAACAAATGCCCAATCCCTACCTTGCCCCAACATTATGGGATCAGACAGGCCCCCTCCCCCTGGTCAGTCTGCCGCCAGAACCAAAATCTCCCTTGACGCATCCACCACACACGAGACCCTCCACCGCAGACCCAATCCCAGCACCTGACACCATCCTTCTTTCCACAACATCTAATACCCTTCCTTGCACTTCCCTCCACCCAATGCATCACCCTAACTTACCCACAACACTCCATCACCTACATGGCTGCCTATCCACCTGACACTTTACTTATCTTCCCTTCTACTCACCTAATCAACTACACCTCGTTCTTCTATAATGCCATGGCTGCATTCTTGTGCAACCTCACGTTATAGAAAAATCATGCTTTAGAAACAGTGCTTAAAGTGTTGGCGACGTAATTGTGTTACAGCCAACACCCGTTTTAAAAGTTCATCCTTTAGAAACAGTGTCCCCAATTCGTCAATCGCGTTACAGCAAATTCATGTTTATGGAACGTGTGCTTTGGCAGAACGACCTGTACCTCTTGTCCACTGGAAACTTGGTATCCTACCCTCCTGGCACCTTAACCAACACTTCTTTTTGTCATTCATTCATGAGATGAGAGCAGCATTGACTCGGCCACCATTTATTGCCCATTCCCAATTGCCCAAAGGGCAGTTACGAAAAAACCACATTGCTGTGGGTCTGGAGTCACATGGAGACCGGACCGAGTAAGAATGACAGATTTCCTTCTCTGAAGGACATTAATGAATCAGGCCGGCTTTTGGTATTGACAATTGATTCATGGTAGTTATACTCTTAATTCCAGATCCTTTTTAAAATTGAATTCAAGTTCCACCATCTGCTATAGCAGGATTCAAATTCAAGTCCCCAGAGCATTACCTGGATTAATAATCCAATGATAATACCACTGGGCCATCGCTTTCCCTTAAATTCTTATCATATTGCAGGAAATGTCAAGGTAGCTGTCTTTAAATCACAGAAGCTGGCACCTGAGTGTTGTAAAAAGAGGGAGTAATTTGCCTACCCCTGAATATCCAGCACTATGTGGGTCCTGTCAGACCGAACGTACTGCTCTGCATTTCTGAAGAAGTCTTGTTCAGAATCTTCTGTCAGAAATTCAAAGTTCTTCCTCAATCTGAAAGGCAAAGAGGGGAGTGGCAATCTCCATGTGATTGCTAACAATTAGAAAATCTGGCCAACAATGATTTGTACATAAATGTGTTCATGAGCCTTGTTACTAAAAACATATCATGGGATCTTAACACAAGTATGTCTTTAATGCATTGCTTCACCAGTGATAATTGGTGATGTGATCTCCATTCGCTCAGTGAGTGGCAAGTGTGTTGCAACATGCTGACAAGTGCCAACAGCTCAGCAGTAATAATGTGCTGACAATCTGTGTGTCTGCATTGCTGTGATGTTGTCAAATAATAGAAGCTTGTGGTTGAATGTGGTGGACAGATTGTGTTTGTGGCAGATATTTGACAGATTTTTGTTTGCTTTCCAAACACCTGAAATTTGCAGGATTTGGCGACTTGAGTTTTCTGCACATGATCTGAAATAATAGCTGGAAGACAATCTGTCACAACAGTGATTTTATTTCCTTTGTTTCTTAACGGGATTTATTAGGATCCAAATACGTCTTTGACGGCAGCAGAAAAACAAATAATCATAAAGTGATAATTATTTTTCCACTGTGCATAATTTTCTCTTCAGGGAGGGTTTGATCTCTGTCGTGAGAGAGACATGCAATTAGTATGGTTTTAACTCTATTTGTCGGGATACTAAAAATTGATGCCCACCAGTGATGCCATGTTGTATTAAGTGTGATGCCTGGATACCAGCTACAGGTGACTTGTGATTGGATTAGAATGCTGCCTCAGTAGCCTATGGTAGAGGGATGCATTTTAAGTCAATCTCAATAGAAGGTGTTCTTGTCTTAGAAAACAAGATGCAGTTTATTACATGACAGTAACCAAATACAAGTCACATGAGCTCTTAGGCAAATTGATTATTTTTAACAGAGGTTAGAAAAGACGCATATATCCATGAGGAGAATGTGCCAGAGTGAAAACTCATTCACTGCCCTAAGGCTATGAGATGTTATCAGACTGGGTGGAGCTAAGCATTGCTGAAACATTAGATTAGATTAGATTAGATTAGATTACTTACAGTGTGGAAACAGGCCCTCCGGCCCAACAAGTCCACACCGCCCCGCCGAAGCGTAACCCACCCATACCCCTACATCTACATCTACATCTACATGTACCCCTTACCTAACACTATGGGCAATTTAGCATGGCCAATTCACCTGGCCTGCACATCTTTGGACTGTGGGAGGAAATAATTCTTTCAAATGTGAGGTGATGTACTTGGGTAGGATGCAAGCAGATACATGGTGAACAGTAGGACCCTGGAAAGTACCAAGGATCAGAGGGACCTTGTTGTGCATAGACACTGGTCTCTTAAGGTATCAGGGCATATGGATAAAGTAGTTAAGGAGGCATACAGTTATGTGTGCCTTTATTAGCTGAGGCACAACGTTTAAGAACAGAGAGATTATGCTGGAACTGCATTAAACATTGATTAGGCCAAAGCCAAAAAGTATTGTGTGCAATTCTGGAACCTACATTACAGGAGGGATGTGAAACATTAGAAAGATTGCAGAGAAGATTTATCAGGATGCTGCCTGAGCTGGAGAGTTTTAATTATAAAGATGGATTGGACAGGTTAGGGTAGTTTTCATGAAAACAGAACAGAATGACAGAGGACATGATTGAAATGTATAAAATTGTGAAGGGGGGGGGGTTAGACAGGAAGAAACCTTTCCCCTTGTTGGACGGATCAATGATGAGGGATTTAAGGTAAGGAGTAGAGGAGATGTGAGGAAAGCTTTTTTCACCTCAAGGGTGCTGGGAATCTGAAACTCACTGCCTGTAAGGGTCGGGGAGACAGAAACCTCTTGTATTTAGAAGTGCACTTGAGATGGCCAGCCATATGAGGCTATGAGCTGAGTGTTGGAAGTGGGATTAGAACAATGGCATAGACATAGTGGACTGCAGTGTATTTTTCTCTATGTCTCTGTGATAACTGTTACCTTCTACAGTATCTTGCCCAAGCTATTTTTCCTTTAGTTAACCAAATATCCAAAACCTACACCACTAAATCATATTGACCACTTTCTCTTCTGATTTCTCAAATTTAAGCAATCTGGAGGTTTCATAATTCCTCCAGAGCACGTTTATTTTTGTACAGGAAATGCAAGAGGTCTTAAGTTGGATGTTTGTCGAGAGTTTGGTGCTGGAAAAGCATGGCAGGTCAGGCAGCATCCGAGAAGCAGGAGAATCGATGTTTCAGGCAGAATCCCTTCATCAGGCCCGAAATGTCGATTCTCCTGCTCCTCGGGTGCTGCCTGACTTGCTGTGCTTTTCCAATACCACACCCTCGAGTCTGGTCTCCAGCATCCGCAGTTCTCATTTTTTCTTAAGTTTGATGATTGTTGTTCTTGATTCTGATCTAAATGTCACTTTATTTCCAGAGGATTTTTATTTCATAGATGTCCTTCACAGAGAATGTAGATTCTCTTTGTAGATTTTGATGTTGACCTTATCTGGAGGACCTTTGATTTTGTGAATGTCCGTATGGGAAATAGCTACACTGGTGAAACAAAAATTTTCTTCTTAAAAATATCCTGGGTTTCTGAATCAGGCAGGCTGTTTTTAGCCAGAAGAGGTTAGATTATGGCATTTTCTTTCTTCTGGACCATGTACAGTATACAGTTTATTCCCCTTGGGCCATTGATTATGCTGGAGACCACCCCTTTGTGCCTATTTGACTAGTGGAGAAGTGTTTTTCAAACTTTCAGTTGTTTTACTAAAAGATTGTATTCTGTACTAGGCAGTTACTCAGATTTAGTCAGAAGTAAAGAACATACAAACTCATCATTTGTTGCAACTTAAAAGGGAAGTTTCATTCTGAAGTTGTGAACTATGTAAAACTCAAAACAAGTATGAACAAGCATGAGCACTGGTTAATATACTCCAAGATGCTGCCTGACCTGCTGTGCTTTTCCAGCAACATACTGTCAATTCTGATCTCCAGCATCCGCAGACCTCACTGTCTCCTGATATACCCCAAAGTCAAGTGACTCACCTCTTAAAGGGAAACTGTTCCCATACAACATACGCCAACTATAATGCATAATAATTGGGTGTTGACATAGCTTTAATTCTATTACTGGAGTTGACTGTTCTGTTTTATCAGGGTGTTGAACAGACTGCTGTGCAGTCTGGACAACTTCAGTTGAAAGGTGGTCAATGAACCCAAGCATATTGCACTGCTTATTCTTATTCTCAGGATTTGAGTATTGTGCAAAATCTGCTGGTGGTTGCTATATAAACGCTTTTTTAAAAATGATGATAGGAAGGGAAAACATTTCCACAAGTGCAGCAAAATCTGAGACCTCCATTCTTTTGATGATCTGAAATAGTTCTCATATGCCAATACAAGTAATCTCATCTGAAAATTTCTTTGTTTAATGAAACAGATTTTCGATAACAGCCGTCATTGAATGTTGTAGGTTCAGTCTTCATTTTCGGTTCAGTCATTAATCTTGGAAGACCTATAAAGTCTTCTAATGGTTTCCCTCCTACTGGTCAAGAGCAGTTAATGAAATCTGTCTGTTGAACATTGAAGTCAAAGCATATATGTAGGCTTAGTTATGTTAGTTTTATCTGTGTACGCTGCAACTTCTCATCCCTCAGCCATAATGTTTGATGCGACAGGACAGTAACTCTTGTTTCTGTCTCATGCTTAATTTGAATAAGATGCTTATTGATATCAATAAGTTCTGTCAAGTTCAGTTCAAATGGATCTGCAATTTTCCCTACAAAGGCCAGCAAGGGGGCAAGGCCACATTGGATTTGGTACTGGGTAATGAACCCAGCTAGATTTGGAAGTAGGTGATTACTTTGGTGAGAGTGATCGCAGTTATGTTTACTTTAGTGATGGAAAGCGATAGTTATACACCGGAGGGCAAGAGCTACAGCTGGGGGAAAGCAATTACGATGCAATTAGACAAGATTTAGGATGCTCTGGATTGGGAAGGAAACTGCTAGGGATGGGTACAGTTGAAATGTGGAGCTTATTTTAGGAACAGCTACTGCATGTCCTTGATAAGTATGTACCTGTAAGGCAAGGACAAAGTTGTTGAGTGCAGGAACCATGGTTTACTAAGGAAGTTGAATCGCTTGTCAAGAGGAAGAAGAAGGCTTATGTTAGGATGAGCTGTGAAGGCTCAGTTAGGGTGATTGAGAGTTACGTGGTAGCCAGGAAAGGTAGCCAGGTAGGATCAGGGAAAACCCTAAAGCTTTCTATAGGTACATAAGGGATAAAAGGATGACTAGAGTAAGATTAGAGCCAATCAAGGACAGTAGTGGGAAGTAGTGTGTGGAGTCAGAGGAGATAAGGGAAGTGCTAAATGAATATTTTTTGTCAGTATTCGCACTGGAAAAAGACAATGTTGTTAAGGATAATACTGAGAAACAGGCTACGAGAGTAGATGGGATTGAGGTTCACAGGAGGAGGTGTTAGAAATTCTGGAACGTGTGAAAGTAGATAAATTCCCTGGGCTGGACAGGAATTAATCTAGGATTCTCTGGGAAGCCAGGGAGGAAATTGCAGAGCCTTTGGCTTTGATCGTTATGTCATCATTGTCTACTGGAAATGTACCAGAAGACTGGAAGATAGCAAATGTTGTCTCCTTGTTCAAGAAGGGGAGTTGAGACAACCCTGGTAATTATAGACCTGTGTGCCTTATTTTGGTTGTGCCAAAGGTATTTGAAAAGGTTATAAGAGATAGGATTTATAATCTCGATAGGAATAAGTTAATTAGGGATAGTCAGCACGGTTTTGTGAAGGGCTTATGCCCGAAACGTCGATTCTCCTGCTCCTCGGATGCTGCCTGGCCTGCTGTGTTTTTCCAGCACCACATTTTTCAACACAATTCTTAAAGGGGCAAGATATCACAGAATCCACAGAGAATGTTGTTAATGACCACCACAGATATAGTTGCATGTTGTGATTATGGAGTGCTGTAATTAGGATCCATAAGAGGCAGAGGCTTTGCCACTCCTCACCCCTTTGGCCCATCTGATCAAGATCCTGTTGTACTCTGAGGTAACTTTCTTTGCTGTCCACAACACCTTCAATTTTGGTGTCATCTGCAAACTTACTAACCATATCTCCTATATTCGCATCCAAATCATTTTTAGAGGTGACAAAAAAATAGCGGACCCAGCACCGCTCCTTGTGTCACATCACTGGTCACAGGCTTTCAGTCCAAAAAGGACCCCTCCACCATCACCTTCTTTATTTGGCCTGGGATAAGGACATTTCACAGGGAAGGAATTCTTTATGGATGAATCTTACAGTGTCCAATTGAGGAGATGGGTGCATGAAGAAGAAGAAACGGTTCATCCCTTCTCACCCAAGATCTTGAAAATTTGTGTTATCCCATCTGGGACTATAATAACTTCAGGAACCTTTATATATTTTTATAGAAGCCTCAAAGTGTGGAAACAGGCCATTCAGCCCAACAAGTCGGCAACAATCCTCTGAACAGCATCCCACCCCGACCCCTATAGCTAATGCGCCTAATAGGCTAAGTTAGCATTGCCAATCCACCTAATTTGCACAACTGTGGGAGGAAACCAGAGCACCCAGCTGAAACAAAGAGAACACGCAGATAGGACCTGAGGCTGGGATCAAACACAGGACCCTGGTGCTATGAGGAAGCAGTGCTAACCACTGAGCCACCATGCTGCCCCAGGTCTGTATGTAACAATTCTCAGTATGTGAAGCATGATGCCATGTTACAGCACAAGGTGGAAGGCAAATTGCCTATGGCAACTTTAATTATTACTAAAATGACAGGGCTACAAAGAGGAAAATGAGTTACATACAGACTTAAGGCTCGGGCTGTATTGACTGAGTATGATCGGAATTATCCACGGTTAAAAACAAAGCCAAGTGTTGAGGATATGCTGTGTATGGTGAAAAGCAGGCTTCCGGCATTCTTTTGGGTTTTTTTTTCCCCAAAGCCCAGGAACGTTTAGTTGGTGTGTAAGAATATGATATATAAAATAATGAAATATTCTTTTGCATCAGTGCAGAACCTATTAAACTTGAGACTATTTTACCTAATAATATGCCAGGATAGCTGCTACATTTAATTTTTGTCTTTATAAATTGGTCTCATTGCAGTGAAACATCCAACTTTTGATTAGCCTAATCCCAGCTGGATTCCATTAATTTTCTAATCACTGTTCCAAAGAACAGATGACGTATCGTGGCTCGCATTCACAGAAGAAACTTGAAAGTGCAGACTGTGACCTTTGACATTTTAATGAGTCATCTAGGGCTCTTTGTAACAGCAACATGCTATGTCTTGAGGGAGAGTAACAATGCTACTGTTAACTTGATCCACTGCAGCAGCCAGTAAAAGATTGTGGCTCGTTACAGCCTAGAGGGGCTTTGGAGCAAATTCGATACAATTTTATTGAGCAAATACTGGTCCTTATATGGTATGGTATTCTTATTTAAACCCCAATTATTAATCTTTACTGAAGGTTTTGATGTTGCAGTAAGAGTGAAAGTCGGTAGCTTATTTCTGATTGCACATGGAAAGGTTCCTCTTTCTTTATCTTTTGATATTGCCACTTCGTAAAGTGTCAAAAGCAAAATGAATACTTCTTTCTGTTTGTTGACATTTCTGGCAAACCTTGTGCTATTACACTACATTAGCACTGGTGGCTGTAACATGCCAGGCAAACTAAGGTATGTATAAAGGTGATTCATGTGAATTGAGCTCTGAAAGTTGGAGCTACAGGCTTCTGACATGGCAAGTTAGCTTTGACCAGTACAATACTTCCTTTCGTCTTCAGCTGATTCAGCTGGGAACACCATCTGTTATGTGATTCACTTTGGTAAATATTGGTAATATTGGAATAGTCACATTGATCCACAGTTGGTGTTGATGCGGGTCAGTAAACTGCAGGTGGGTTGTGGGTTATTGGGGATGATGCTGTAATGCTTATACAATTACGTCCTGTAACATGCAAATTGGACATGAGTAATGAGATACTGAAAGATTCAATAGATACTTATTATGACTCCTGATATAGTCCGAAAGCCACAGGCACATGCGTCTGAGCTAATGTTAAATAATTCAGTTGCAAGATGTAGCTTACTTTGACCAGCATGCCTTGCTTCAAGTAGCCTCAGTTCAGATGGAACCTGAGTCCTTTATACCCTCAGGTCACATGATGTGACACGGAGACGATACCATGGGAATGTCTCTTAAAGGTATACTGCATGATAACACTACCATCAGGTTACCATTGCCCCACTGATGAAGCGCTCTGAGGGAATGCTGCAGGCTATCTGAACAAAAATGATCAAGACAAAGACTAGCGTGCACAGTTGAAAATATCTTTTCAACATTTTCACTGATTAAAATACTGTCAGGGATTGGAAAAAGGGTTGATGATAGAAATTGAAAATCCCCAAATGAAGAGTGTCCAGTTTTCCATTGACTCAGGAAAGCAGTTGCATTATGAAGTCCTTATGCCAGTGATGGAGATGGGGTGCAGCAGGACGAGAGATTTATAATTTTTAACAATATAACTGAAAGCCATCAATAGACATGGATTTTATTTCCTCTCATGCCCATCATTACTCTGTCAGGCATGTGAGTGTGGCTCCTGGAACCGTTGGCAAGGCTATTTATTTATTGCCCATCCCTAATTTTTTCAAAGTGCTAGTGAACCATCTGCTTGAACCTCTGCAGTCCATGTGGCATTCTCACTGGGCTGTCAGGATGGGAGTTCCAGGATTTTGACCCAGTGAGGCATGGTGACCCAGATCCAGATGAGGATGCTGTATGGCTTGGTGGTGTTCCCACGCATCTGCTACCCTTGTTCTTCCAGCTGGTAGAGGTTGTGGGTTTGGAAAGTATTTCATTAGATTGGACTGAAAATCATTGGCTGTTCTGGCACAATCCTTTTATAATTCCAGTTGAGTCTGGTGGAACAAATGAGGCCAGAATTCAGCATATTCTGGGCCCAATCTCCCTTAGCTTCTAGGGGACAAGTCCTCTGCCAGCCAAAAGGTAGTATTAATGGGTGTAGGGATGGGAGGTGCTTTAGGACTTGGAAATCTTGCTTCCCAGTCAGGCTAGGCAACTCTGGGCTGAAATCATGAGTGAAAGGTTACATATCAGCATTTCAACAGCTGTGGTAACCAATCTTTAAGTCCTGTTGCAGATTGGAACTCCAAGAGGGGGAAATAGGAATTTACAGACATCTTTAAGGTAATCTACAATGAAGACTTACATCTTCTTTCTGGGGTGGCTCAGTATTGCACCTGAGTCCCAGCTGCACTTGCCCATTTTTGCCCTTACCTTGAGCAGATTGGTGCCCATGATGTGATTGCTATATTTAAATTAAGCAACTTCCCAATTGTTCTGTCTGTGCAGGCACTTAAACCAGAATTTGAGCTTTCAAGCTCATGACTGAAGGTATGTGTTGACATTGGAGCACATATATCTTTTTACCTTTTCTCTTTCTCTGTTTTTCTTCCTGCTGCACAATTTTGAGTGAATCATGGATGTTTCTGATGGCTGAATCATACCTTGGTTTTGAAAACCCAAGGGTGTCCACAAAAGAAATCAAGCAAATGTTCATGATTCATGTCTGTCTGGTATGGTTTGAACAGATGTTCAGCCCCTATGTTTAGTATGTGTCTCATTTTGAGCTCTTAAATGTGCAGCATATGTATTCTCTGGTAATGTACATTTTACACTTGTATTTCAGGTTTGTAAAGATTGATATTTGACAGTGAGATGGGTTGGGTACATAGAAAAGTTGGCACAGGATCAGTACCTCAGATCTGTTACCTACAGGGTCAAGGCTGTGTCAGATTGTACCACACCCCACACAGCACCACACCCCAATTCTCCACCCAGGATCACTGCCCCATACCCACCCAGCACCCATCCAAGTACCTACCATATGATACAATCTCCATTACTCGCCTTGATCTATACCTTGACGTGAATAATTGGAATGAGTGCTTGTCGTTGTTGACTAAGAAAGTCTCCAGTTTTATTTTACATAAATTGAATAATATTGAATTGAAACCTACTGTCTGACATTGCCAACCTGAAACAGGGAGTTTTCAAGAGCTCTTCCCATTGAAATAATTAAGAACGAACTGAAACTGGATCCTTATTAAATGAGTCAGCTGGGCTGATTCTGTTAGGATCATATGAACTAGCTAAATTAGTGTGATCTAGCATGTGGTTGCAAGTTAAAACAGAGTGCTTCAATTAAGTGATTGAGCACGTTTAGGAAAGAAGGAGAAGAGGTATTCCTTTGCTTTTGTCTACACTTTCTCAGCTTCTAAGAGTTTAATCTTTCTCTCTTGCAGGATAAGTAGATAGTTAATTACTCAGTTTCAAAATGGTATAGTAGGTGGTGGCAAAATTAATAAAATATACAAAAAGGTAACTAAATATAAATTTAAATGAAATAATTTAGTGATTCTTTATAACAAATTAAAATTAGCAAAACAAGGGATGTTTCACAGCTGCAGCAGATGGGAGTTCCAGACTATCAGTTTGGTCCAGAGCAAACATATCTGCAAGAAGGCTGAATTACAAACACTGCGGCCCATTAGGGAGGGGGAACGTAACTTGGATCATTTGTACCGGGAGGCAGTCACACATCTTAAGTTTGGTTAGGTCTGACTTGGTTAGTGTTCAGGAATGGGGTGTGTGACAGTGATTGAGGCAGCTATGGGAACCCAGAGAGCTAAAGTACAAACCCTTAACCTTTGCAATTGACCAACAGGTTATGTTTCTTTGGCTTGTCTGGATGAGAGTGAAGGCTGCAAGGGGTCAGCTCAGAAATCATCACATGCTGGTATAGGAAGATAATCAGAGAGGGAGGAGTGAAAAGGAATGCTATGGCAGACAGGACAATATAGTGAGGAAGATTGACACTCTCTCTGCAATAAAGAGTGTGAGTCCAGATGGTTATGTTGTCTGCCAAGTGCCAGGGTTTGATTCATTGCTTATGACTGGAGAGGACCTTAGAGTCAGAGGAAGATCCAGTTGTTGTAGGTACCAATAACGTGGGCAGGACAAATAAGGAGGTTCTGCATAGTCAGTGTGAAAAGCTATTCACCAAGTTAAAATGTGGAATCTCAAAGGTCATAATCTCTTCATTATTGCCTGAATCACATGCATACTGGAATTGAGTAATCAGATTAAAGGCATAAACTTGTGGCTCAGAAATGGATGTAGGCAAGGTAGGTTTCAGTTCGTGGGGCACTGGCATCACTACACAGGAGCAAGTGGGATCTGTACCGATGAGATGGTCTCTAACTGAATCGTGCTGAGGCCGATAGTCTTGCCAACTACATAACTCGGAAAGTGGAAAGCATTTTAAGCTGAATAGTTGGGGTAAGAGATCAAATTTGAGAAGATGTGGTAAATCAAATAAGTAGAGACAAGGCCAAACAGAAAGATATTAATATGGGTAATGATAAACAGACTGTGAATGTGATCGTTCTTGTAAACCTCCTCTGGACCCTCTCCAAGGTCAGAATTTTCTTCCTTAGATACGGGGCCCAAAACTGCTCACAATGTTCCAGATGTGGTTTGACATGAGTCTTGTACAGCCTCAGTTTTATGTCTCTGCTCTTGTATTCTAACACTCTAAAAATGAATGTGAACATTGCATTTGCCTTCCGAACTGCCAACTGAACCTACATGTTTACTTTAAGAGATTCCTGAACTAGGACTCTGAAGTCCCCTTGTGCTTAAGATTTCAGAAACCTTTCCCCATTTAGAAAATAGTCTACACTTCTATTCTTCCCATCGAAGTACATAACCTGATGCTTTCCTACATCATATTCCACCTGCTACTTCTTTGCCCAGTCTCCTAGCTCATCCACATCCTTCTGCAGTCTCCTCGCTTCCTCAACACTACCTCTATCTGCCTTTGTGTCATCTGCGAAATTAGCAACAATGCCTTCAGTTCTCTTGTCCAGATCATTAATGTATAACATGAATAGCTGTGGTCCCAGTGCTGACCCCTGTGGAATTCCACTAGTCACCAGTTGTCATCCTGAAAAAGACCCACTATCCCCAATCTCTGACAGCTGCCAGCCAGCCAATCCTAGTCTATGCCAGGACTTTGCCCCGAACACCATGGGTTTTTATCTTATTTAGCAGCAATTTATCAAAAATCTTCTGGAATTTCAAATACATCATGTCCACGGCCTCTCCTTTATCGAATATCCTTCACATTTAGTTCCGGTTCTGCTAAAAAGTCATCAATACGAAATATTAGGTGGGATTTGACAACAGCCTTCCAGACCCAGAATTGTGGACCAAGAGAAAGCTCAAAACCATAACTTAACAACAGGTTAACTGATTCAGAAATTTTGCGAGAGGTGGTCTTTAATTTTATGCCAGCAGCTTGGCATGCATTAAGGAAGAACAGGATATAGCTGAAATCAGAAGGCCAGTTATTGCACAGTATTTAATGGCTCCACTGGGAAAGGTGTGCCCTGCTGAATCAAGTCAAGGAGTGAGAGGGTAGGGGTGCCCAAGGAGAGTTACGGAAAAAAATAAATCTGATAGCCTTTTCCTGTAGTGTTCATGCAAGGGAGTTTAGACTTTTTCAGCTTCGAATTGGAAGGTTTGACCAATAGGGAGAGGCTGAATGGGCTGGGGCTTTTCTTCCTGGAGCAAGGAAGGCTCAGGCATGAATAGAGTGAATAGCCAAGGTCTTTTTCCCAGGATAGGGGAGTCCAAAACTAGAGAGCATAGGTTTAAGGTGGGAGGGGAAAGATTTAAAAGGGACCTAAGAGGTAACTTTTTTTGCAGGAGGGTGGTGCATGTATGGAACAAGCTGCCAGAGAAAGTGGTGGAGGCTGGTATAATTACAGCATTTAAAAGGGAACTGGATGGTCAATAAATAGTAGGGGTTTAGAGTGATATTGGCCAAATGCTGGCAAATGGGACTAGATCAGTTTAAGATATTTGGTTGGTATGAATGAGTTGAACCAAAAGGGTCTATTTTCATGTTGTACAACTCTATGACTATGACTCTATAAATCGCCCCTTCAGGGTTTTAGCCAGATTGGACTGGAACTTTTAAATTAAATTTCTTAAACTGAGGTAAATTCTTCCTTAACATTCCCAAAACAACCTCCTTTCTCAGGAACACTTGTTTTGCACATATGGTTTCAGCCAGGATTTCTGCAGACTGACCCAAACTGAAATGAAAACCGCTTTTTCCCAAGCTGTGATTGTTTCCCCTAAACTCTCAAAAGTTGTGGAATCTTCTGTCTAAAAATGTAATACGTTATGTAATTTATCTTGTTCTCTTCTAACTCTTCCAACATAAACAAAACCCCTGTTCTGAGGAAGAGTCACTGAAACATTAACTCTGATTTCTCTCCATAGACCTGCTGAGATTTTCCAGAAATTTCTATTTTTGTCTTAAACAAAATCCCATTACCCTTCAAGAAGTCTCTCTCTAATACTGTGTTTTAAAAAAAAGTCACGATGGCTACAGAAATACTTACAAGTTAATCATTAACCTCATATGATCTAGGTCACAATGTAAAAATCCAAAAATAATTAATTATATTTATTAATTCAATGTGCATAAAGAACAAAACTTTCATCACATCACTCTGTGAGACAGCTCTCCCAATTTTGTTTCCCAGATGTTGGTTTGGACCTTTTTGCAAGTACAAAAGTGTTGCATGTGGCATTATCATTTCTGATGCCTATGTTGATGCTGGGCAGTTCTTCTGGTTTAATTCTTATTTAGCATTTTGTTACTTTGGTCCAACTGAGTGACTTGCTTGTCCATTTTGGAAGGCAGTTTGGAGTCAACCATTTTGCTATGAATTTGGATCATATGTAAGCCAGCCTATATAAAACAAAATGGGTTTATGTTGACAGTCAGTTGTTTTCATGGTCACTTTTACTTAAGTTTCATTTTTAATTCCAAATTTATTTAGTGCACTTTAATTTAATGTCTCCAGAACATTAGTTCAGACCTTTAGGTTACTAGCGCAATATCATTACTACTGTCCTATTGTTTGACTTGATGCTAAATTTTGCACTGCCCAAACATTGTCTCTTGACATTCTTATATGTTTGGTGGACTCATTTCAGATTTCTCAACTAATTGTCTCTTGATTTCTTCCTGAATGATGACTCAATATATAGGTTTGGCAATATCACAAATCAATAATGGTGTATTTAACAATAGTCTGTGCTTTTGTTGCTGCCTCTGTTCCCTGAGGTAACACTCAGATGCTTTGATAGTTTATTCCAGTCTTTATGACAAATCTTCATATCTTACTATAAGTCCTTCGAGGAGTTACATGCATGACATGGTGTTGGTGCAGCCATGAACACCTGGGTGGCTTGAGTGAATAAAGAAATGAATGAGCAGGTGAAGAAAGCTATCAATAAATAATGGATAGTAATATCTTTGGGTCTGGGAGGAACTTATTTCCTTCTTATTTTCCTATGTGCCAGGAATTGCAACTTGTTTTATCAATTCTGCTCAACTACCTGAAGTAGCAGGTTCCATGTACCTTTGTTTATTTTTTTCTAGCTAGTTCCTGCTTTTCTTGAAGATAGAAATGTGGTCCAAACTTTAACTGAACAGCTTCATAATCAGGAATGAGATGAGTTTATGTTGAGCAGCTATCTTACAAGCCTGATGAAGGGCTTTTGCCCAAAACATCGATTTTCCTGCTCCTCGGATGCTGCCTGACCTACTGTGCTTTTCCAGCACCACACTCTTGATTTTACAAACGCTGTTGAGATTTATAATCCATATGATTTTAGAGCCAGCCATCCTTATTGAACTCCATTTGGCTTTCTAACACTTCCAAGTAGTTTGTCAGTTATACCTCAGTGGTGAACTCAGCAAGTTTTGGTATCAAATCCCATCCAGGACTGAAATATAAAAACATCATTACTGAAACTCCATTGTGTTACTTAGGCAGTGTTAGAGTGTCAGAGGTCTCTCAGGGGAAGTGTTAACCAGAGATCTTCTCTGATAATATAAAAAATCCTAAAATGCTTCTTCATACTGGAGTTATTTCTGCAATATTGGCTAATATTTATCCTTCAATAATCTATTGAAGAATAGTTAATTATTTGGTCCATCTACAAATATATGCAAGTTGGCTGCTCTGTTTCCTAGTTTTCAACAGATACTATGCTTCACAAAAACTTCCTTGGATGTAAAACATTTTGAAAGGTTAGGTAGACATGAGAGATGTTTTTTAAACGTGTGGCATTTTTTTTCTTTTGCTGTCAACCTGATTTAGTACTCAATCTATTTTTAAAATCCAACCTGATGTAACTCAGCCTTTAATGGCCTTTAGAAAGTTTGCTCTGTTCCTAATGTAACCACAAGTGAAAACAAATACATTCACAAAAGTAGTTTTTTTATATATATATAAAGAGAACTGAGATGGAACAGTGACGGTCAAAATGTTCGGCTTCAAACTATTTTCTTAAATGCTAAAAGTTATTGTAAATTTGCTGCAATGTTAAGAAGGCTTCATATTTAATCATTTTTGTGGACTTGGCTTTTAAAGATTGTGGAGTTCTCTGGATTTTCTTTTTAAGTGTTAATACAAAGATATATTGAAACTTTCACTTAAAAGTCATTTCATGGAAATCACATGGTTTCAAATAATTGCTAGTCTTGTTTGTCTGAACTTACTTTAGGGAAAACATTTGACTGGGGGAGAGCTAGTTCTGCTTAAAGATTGTTTGGACTGTCAGAATTAAACTGCTGAAAGAAAGAAGCTTCCTAGCTCAGCTCTTCTGTTTCTGGAGGTATACTCTTGTTGTGGGTCTTGTGTGTGACACTTGAACCCAAGGTCCAGTTATTTTCAAACAAGAGGCCTCTAAGCATTTGATGATACTTTCTGAATGGCTGCATCTGCAAAAGTTTCCCAGTGACAATGGCAGGTGTTCAATGACATCTGTCTTTCTCTGCTAGAAGTGAGATCAACAGCAATCTGAACATCTCAAACATTACCCTTTTTATCTTCAAGAATGAAAACTTATGGCCAAAACTATGTTTAGTTTTTGAAAGTCTTTGCAGACAGGAATCTGTTTTCTTTTATTTCCCTTTTGCTGATTGTGTATGTGTTTGTTTGCGTGATTTGAGTTACTTAGCAAGACAACATTTATATTTTCATATTGCAAACTGAGTGAGGTAACTATTTTTGCCTTGTCATGAAGAAATCTTTGCTTTATAACAATTTTGGGTTTATAAAAGAAACCTGACTGATGAATCTTTTTATTCTAGGTCTACAATCATAAAACTGGCCAGATCAGGAACTGCGTAAAATTTATGTGAGCCATGAAATAATAAATGTTTATGTTTTAAAAGCAATTCACATTACTGAAGAGGAATGACTGGTGGTATAAAGGTAGATCAATCTCCAGGAACCGAAGAGTATCCCAGGATGTTTTGGGAAAATTGAGAAGAAATTGCAGGGACCCTGGCAGAGATGTTTGTACTATCTATACCTACTGGTGAGGTACCAGAGGACTGGAGGATAGCTAATGTTATGCCTTCATTTAGAAAGGCTGTAAAAAGCTTGAGAACTATAAATCTGTGAGTTTGACATCTGATTTGCATGAATCTGGGGAGGCAAGGAACGACTAGAGATAGTCAGCATGGTTTTGTGCAAGGTAAATTGAGTTTTGCAAACTTGATTGAGCTTTTTGAGGAAGTACCAAACGTTTGACAAGGCCAGAGTGGTAGATGTTGTTTACATGGACTTCAGTACAGTCTTTGACAAGTTCTGCATGGTAGAATAATTCAGAATGTTAGATCACATGTGATTCAGAGTGATCTTGCCAAGTGGATTCAAAATTGGCTTGATGATAGGAGGCAGAGGTGGTGATGTAGAGTAGTTATTTGGACTGAAGACCTGTGACCAGCAGTTCCACAGGGACCAGTGTTGGGTCCTCTTTTGTTTGTCATTTAAATAAATTATTTAGATGAGAATTTAGAAGACATAGTGCATATATTTAGGGGCGATACCAAGATTGGTGGTATAGTGGACAGTGAAGAAAGTTGTCTCAGATTACAAAGAGATCTTGATCAATTGGGTCAATAGGCTGAAAAGTGCCAGATTGGGTTTAATTTGTATAAATGTGAAGTATTGCACTTTGGTAAGACAAACTCAGGCAAAATCTTTACAATTAATGATAGGGTCTTGGGTAGTGCTGTAGAACAGAGAAACCAATGGGTTCAGGTACATAATTCTTTGAAATTTGTACCACATGGAGACAAAGTGGTTAAGACGGTGTTCAGCACGATTATCTTCATTCCTCGGACCTTTGAGCAGAGGAGTTGGGGCGTCATGTTGAGGCTGTGCAGGATGTTGGTGAGGTCTGTTATGGAGTACTGTGTGCAGGTCTGGTCACCCTGCCATAGGAAGGATATTATTAAATTGGAGAGGATTCAGAGAAAATTTACCAGGATGTTGCTGGGAAAGAAATGTTTAAGTTACAAAGATAGGCTGGATAGTGTGGGATTTTTTTCACTGGAGTGTAGGAGGTTGAGAGATGACCTTATGGAGGTTGATAAAATCATGAGGGACTTAGATAAGGTGACTAGCAATGATCTTTTCTCTAGAGCGGGGGAGTTCAAAACTAGGGGGCATATTTTTAAGGTTTGTGAAGACAATTTTAAAAAGGACATGGGGACAAGCTCTTTTACACAAAGAGTGATTTGCACATGGAATGAACTGCCAGAGGAAGTGATGAATGCAAGTACAATTACAACATTTGAAAGACATTTGGATAAGCACATGAATAGGAAAGGTTTGGAGAGATATAGACCAAATGCAGACAAGTAGGTCTAGTTTGGTTTGTGAACATGGTTGGCATTGTGTCTGAAAAGTCTGTTTCCATTCTATATGGCTCTATAATTCCATGAGTAGAAGGGTGAGAGAGAATGCCCCACTCCTCCTATTTTGGTTGTAACAGTACATTATTAGATTAGATTAGATTCCCTACAGTATGGAAACAGGCCCTTCAGCCCAACAAGTCCACACTGACACTCTGAAGATGAACCCACCCAGACCCATTCCCCTACATTTACCCCTGACTAATGCACCTAATGCTATGGACAATTTAGCATGGCCAATTCCCTGACCTGCATATCTTTGGATTGTGGGAGGAAACTAGAGCACCCAGAAGGGAGCCATGCAAACATGGGGAGAATGTGCAAACTGCACACATACTGTCACCTGAGGCAGGAATTGAACCCTGGTCCCTGGCCGTTTGATGCAGCAGTACTAACCACTGAGCCACCATCCCACCATGTCCTAGTGATTAATAAAAAGCTCAGACTCCTTCATACACTGGGAAGTCTCTGGCCTTATCTGACACATGATGGGCCGGGGTCAGACAGGGTCAGGAATGTAAGTTACTCAAGGTGAGGTGCAGTTTGTAGAAGGAAAAGGGAGAAGAGAGTTGGTGACCTCAATTTTCACTAGGATAGGGTTTGTGGTTTGTGGTGTAAATGATTCTTATGCGTGCAAGGTCAAAAGATAGCAAGTGACACTACAAATGTTACAATTTCCAGATTACTCCCTGTGCCACACGCAAGTGAGAACAGAGGATAAAGCCAATGAATGTGTGACTGGAAAGATTGTGCAGGAGAGAGGACTTCAAATTCCTGGGCCACAGGAACTAGCTCTGGTGATCATGATTTGGAGATGCTGGTGTTGAATTGGATGAGACAAAGTTAAAAATCACACAACACCAGGTTATAGTCCAACAGGTTTATTTGGAAGCTTTCGGAGTTCTGCTCCACAACCACCTGATGGAGGAGCAGCGCTCTGAAGGCTAGTCCTTCCAAATAAACCTGTTGGACTATAACCTGGTGTTGAGTGATTTTTTAACTTAGCCCCGGTGAAGATGACATCTGTACAAGCCAGACGGGTTGCACCTGAACAGAGCTGGGACTGAGCTCTTTGCCAGGCTTTTTGGTTAATGCTGTTGGGAAGACTTTAAACTGACTTAGCAGGGGTGTGGGAACCAAGAGTGAATAGTAGAGGATGATATCAGCAAAAATCTAACATAGAGAATAGCAAATTAATAAGTGGGGTCAGACGATGGGAGAGAGAAACAAAGTTCTAAAACAGAACTAACTCTACATAAATTTGCAGAATATATTAAATAACATTGGTGAGTTACAAAAGCAGATTGCCATGTAGTAACATAATGTAGCAATAGCAGAGACTTCTCTCAAGAAGGGCAAGACAGGGTGTTAAATATTCAAGGTATAAGTTGTTCAGAAAAAAGAAAAGGATGGAAAGTAGGAAGGGTAGCAGTATTGATTAAGGGAAACATTGCAATGCTGGAGAAAGAGGATACTTCAGAGGATTCAAATAGAGTCAATTTGGCTAGAGCTAAGGAATAAAAAAGGATACAATAACATTGTTTGATGTAGTCTACAGCCCACAAACTAGTAGACAGGATATAGAGGAACAAATCTGCAGGGAAATTACAGATTACTTATCCAGTGGTTATAATGAGGGACTTCATTACCCGAGTATAGTCTGGGAGACTGGAAGTGAATGCAAAGGATGCATTGTTGGACCTGATCCTTAGAAATGAGGGTGGCCATGTCGATCAAGTGTCAGTGGGGATCATTTAAGTGCCATTAATCATTGTATCATAAGATGGGGTGAAAAATGACTTGCAACAATCCAAAGTAAGAAAACTGAATTGGCAGAGAGCTGATTTCAGTGGGGCCAGAGCAGAGCTGAGCTGGATTGACTGGAACAAGAGGTGGGTGGGAATGTCAATAACTGAACAATAGATATCCTTGAAAGAACAGATAGTTTGGGTGCAGTTGAGGTATATTCCCTTAAATGGGAAAGCTAGGACAAACAAATTCAGAGTTCCCTGGAGGACAAAGGAGGTAGAAATCAACATTAGAAAGAAAAAGTGTGCTTAAGGCAGGTATAAATCAGAAAATACAATTGAGAACCAAGAGCAATACTAAAGGTTTAGAGGGGGAGGTGAAAATAACAAATAAAAGAAGCAAGCAAGAATTATGACTAAAGACTAGAAGCTAACATAAAGGGAAAGCCCAAAGTTTTCTAAAGGCACATAAATAGTAAAAGGGTGCTTAAAGGAGGAGTAGGGCCAATCAGAGGCTCAAAAGGGAATTCCGCTTGGAGGTAGGAACCATGGCAGAGGTGGTTGCTGAATACATTGCATCTGTCTTTACAAAAGACAGTGTTGGTCAGTTAGCTGAGATGGTTAGAGTTTGGTGCTAATGACACTAAGGTTGTGGGTTCAATCCCAACACTGATCCAGTGTGGTTTTGGGGTTTGCAAGGGGTGGGTTCACACTTGCAGGGTCTCTGTTCAGGGTGGCATGGTGGCTCAGTGGTTAACACTGTTGCCTTACAGCATCAGGGACCCAGATTTGATTCTAGCCTCGTGGAGTTTGCACATTCTCCCCATGTCTGCGTGGGTTTCCTCCCACAGTCCAAAGATGAGCAGATTAGGTGAATTGGCCTGGCTAAATTGCCCATAGTGTTAAGTCAGGGGTAAATGTAGGGGAATGGGTCTGGGTGGGCTACTCTTCAAAAGGTCAGTGTGGACTTGTTGGGCCAAATAGTCTGTTTCCACTCTGTAGGGTTGCCCAGGCCATGGTGACAGAGGTGAAAAGTGTGTTGCTAGAAAAGCACAGCAGGTCGAGGAGTAGGAGAGTTGATGTTTTCTGCACAAGCTTCATGAAGAGCTTAAGCTCAAAACATCGACTCTCCTGCTCCTCGGATACTGCCTGACCTGTTGTGCTTTTCCAGTGCCATGCTTTTCAACTCTGACTCTCCAGCATCTGCAGTCCTCACTTTCTTTCATGGTGACAGAGGTGCAAGCTCTATTACCAGAAAGGTTCAATATTAATAAAGAAGAGGTGTTGCATAAACTCTTAATTTGGAGATGCCAGTGTTGGACTGGGGTGTACAAAGTTAAAAATCACCCAACACCAGGTTAATAGTCCAACAGGTTTAATTGGAAGCACACTAGCTTTCAGAGTGTCGTTCCTTCATCAGGTTGTAGTGGAGGGCTCAATCCTAACACACAGAATTTATAGCAAAAATTTACAGTGTGATGTAACTGAAATTATACATTGAAAAACAGACAATCAATTTTTCAATGTATAATTTCTGTTACATCACACTGTAAATGTTTACTATAAATTCTGTGTGTTAAGATTGAGCCCCCCACTATCACCTGTTGAAGAAGCGACGCTCCGAATGCTAGTGTGCTTCCAATTAAACCTGTTGGACTATAACCTGGTGTTGTGTGATTATTAACTGGATAAACTCTTGGCATTTAAATTTAACAAACTACCAGAACTGGATGAGATGCATCAAAGGATTTTGAAGAGAGTAAAGGAAGGAAGTTATGAGTGCATAGGCAATAATTTTCAGTCTTCCTTGTACTCTGGTGCTAGAAGACAGAAGAATTGCAAATATTACAGCTTTATTCAAGAAAAATTGGAAGGATAATCCCAGCAATTATTGATCAGTCAGTTTAATTCCAGTGAAAGGGGAAACTTTTAGAAACCATTATTCAGGATAGAATTAGTAGTCACTTAGAAAAGGGTTTGCTGATTAGGAAGAGTCACCTTTCTAAAGGTGTTTAACTAAATTGTTGGAGTTTTTGAAGTGATAAGGCTTAACGAAGGTCATGCTGTTGATGTGGTATGTATAGATGTCCAAAAGGTGTTTAATTCAGTGCAGCACAACAGCTTTGTGGGAAAAGTTATAAATCCTGCTTTATTAGGGGTAGTAGCGATGTGGCTACAAAATTAGCTGTGTGATAGGAAACATAAAACAATGGTCAATAGATACTTTTATATTGGAGGAAGGTTTGTAGTGGAGTTCCCCAGGAGGTGACATTGGGACATTACTTTTCCAGATATATGTTAATGATCTGGATCTTGGTGTGCAGGGGACAATTTCAAAGTTTGAAGATGGCACTAAACTTGGAAGAATTGTAACCTGTGAGGAGTGTAGAACTCCATAATGACATTGTCAAGTAGGTGGATTAGGTGGATAGATGACAGTTGAGGTTCAATGCAGAAAAATGTAAGGTAGTGCACATAGAACATAGAACATAGAAAAGTACAGCACAGAACAGGCCCTTTGGTCCACGATGTTGTGCTGAGGTTTAATCCTAATGTCAAATATCGTAACTTAACCTATGCACTCCTCAACTCACTGTTATCCATGTGCATGTCCAGCAATCACTTAAATGTCCCCAATAACTCTGCTTCCACCACCACAGCTGGCAATGTATTCCATGCATTCACAACTCTCTGCGTAAATAATCTACCTCTGACGTCTCCTTTCTATCTTCCTCCTAATATCTTCAAACTATGACTTCTCGTACCAGTCAATCCTGCTCTGGGGAAAAGTCTCTGGCTATTGACTCTATCTATTCCTCTCATTATTTTGTACACATCGATCAGGTCTCCTCTCTTCCTCCTTCTCTCCAGAGAGAAAAGTCCGAGCTTATTCAACCTTTCTTCATAAGGCAAGCCCTCCAGTCCAGGCAGCATCCTGGTAAACCTTCTTTGTACCTTCTCCAAAGCCTCTGTATCTTTCCTATAGTAGGGCAACCAAAACTGGACACAATCTTCCAAGTGTGGTCTCATCAGGGACTTGTAGAGCTGCAGCAAAACCTCGCGGCTCTTAAACTCGACCCCCACCCCCCGCCCCGCCCCCGTTAATGAAAGCCAAAATACCATATGCTTTCTTAACAACCCTATCCAACTGGATGGCAACTTTGAGGGTTCTATGTACTTGCACACCCAGATCCCTCTGTTCCTCCACTCTGCCAAGAATCCTGTCTTTAATCCTATATTCAGCATTCGGGTTTGATCTTCCAAAACGCATCACTTCGCATTTATCCAGGTTGAACTCCATCTGCCATTTCTCAGCCCAACTCTGTCTTGACACCTCCTCAAAGAACTCAATAAGATTTGTGAGGCATGACCTGCCCCTCACAAAGCCATGCTGACTGCCTTTAATCACACTATACTTTGCCAAATAGTCATAAATCCTATCCCTCAGAGTTCTTTCCAAAACTTTGCTGACCACAGATGTAAGACTGACTGGCCTGTAATTGCCAGGGATTTCCCTACTACCCTTCTTGAAAAGAGGAACAACATTCGCCTCCTTCCAATCCTCCAGTACGACTCCTGTGGAGAGGGAGGAGGCAAATATCCTCACCAGTGACTTAGCACTCTCCTTTCTCGCTTCCCGGAGAAGCTGAGGATAAATCTGGTCTGACCTTGGGGACTTATCAATCTTAATGTTTTCCAAAATTTCTAGCACATCAACTTCATCAGTCTTGATCTGGTCAAGACTGTATCCCAGCTCCTCTAAGTTTTCATTTACAACAAGTTCCCTTTCCTTGGTGAAAACCGAAGCAAAAAACTCATTTAGGGCTTCCCTTGTCAGGAAGAGCATTGAAAAACAGTGCAAAATGTTGTCTATTCTATAGGGATGTAGCAGCAGGACGACAAGGATTTACATGTGCACAGATCAGTGAATATGGTAGGACCAGTGAAGACAGCAGTTAATAAAACAGACAGTGTCCTCTGCTTTATAAATAGGGGCGTAGACTATGAAAACAATGAGGTGATGTTGGACCTGTCTAAGACACTGGTGAGACCTCCACTGGAGTATGGTGTACAGTTGTAGGCACCACATTATATTAAAAGCCGTGAGTGCGTTGGAGAGAGTGCAGGAGCGATTTAGAAGAATGATTCCAAAAATTAGAAACTTCAATTATGAGGATCGATTGAAGAAGTCGGGATTGCTCTCTTGGGAGAGGAGAAGGCTGAGAGGAGATTTCATAGAGGTTTTCAAAATCATGGGGGCGGGTGCTGGACAGAGTCGATAAGGAGAAGCCGTTCCCATTTGTAAACAAGAAGAAGAGAACATAGATTTAAAGTGATGTGCAAAAGTAGAATATGTGAGAAAAAAACATTTTCCCCAGTGAGTAGTTCGGATATGGAAAGCACTGTCTGGAAATGTGGGAGAGGTATTCAGGTGGGTGGTGAATGATTATTTGGATAGAAATAATGTGCAAGGATATGGGGAGAAAGCAGGAGATTGGTACTGGGTAGTGAAGAGTGCGATGGGCCGAATGATCTCCTTCATTGCCATAACAATTCTGTGATTCTGTGCGTGCTCACTCAGAAGATAAGGTGCAAATCATTATCAACTCCAACTGAAACAAAAGTCCTCCTTCAAACAGATCCCACAAAGCAATACCTACCCATCCCTGTCAATTTAGGTCAGAGGTGAGGCTTAGGAAAAGAATATTTGAGGCCCAAGATTTCAAACCTGAGATTAAAGTCATGGTTTATGAGGTAACAATACTACTCTTGCTCCGAGGTGCTGAAGAGACTTGGAGAATATATAAGAATGCACAAACAGGAGCAGGTGTAAGCCTACATCAGGCAACTAAAAACACTGGAGATTTACCACTCACAGAGTCCTCTGTTATCCTTATTAGATTAGATTACTTACTTACAGTGTGGAAACAGGCACTTCAGCCCAACCAGCCTTCCGAGGAGTAACTCAAACAGACCCACTTCCCTCTGACTAATGCACCTACCCCTATGGGCAACTTAGCATAGTTAATTCATCTGGACTGCAGGAGTAAACCCACTCAGACAGTCACCCGAGGCTGGAATCGAACCTAGGACCCTGGCACTGTGAGGTAGCAGAGCTGACCACTAAGCTAGTGTGCCACCCCAAACGCAGATGACAGGATTTGAACCTGTGTGGGGAATCCCCACAGGATTGCTAATCCATTACCTTAGCCACTCGGCCATGCCTACACAACCTTATTAGACATCCGAGAATGCATTGAACCAAAACGGAAGCACTTCATCCCAATGCCAAAGAACTAACAAGAAGATGATGAGATATCAACCCCACAGATCTGCATTTCACCCCAAAGTACAGCCACTTTGTTGGAATCACACTGCTCATCTCATTTGTATGGTTTCTTGGGTGGCTACATTACATTATAATATTCAGACAACACATTCGAAAAGGTGAGACTGAGTGGTCACAATGAGCTTTCCTTTTTCTCTCATTTTGTCTTGCTAAAGCCATTGACCTCCTTTTGTAATGTTGTTGCACAAGTTCTGGCAGCTCTCAGCTCTCCAGTGATCACGCTTTATGTGTCAGTCTGAAGAACATGAGCTCCAGACTAATTGCCTGCAGAGGTCAACATGAATACACTCAATCCAGACATGCATGTTCCAGCAAGGGTCACTGCATTATAACTAGGAGTTGAAACTATAAGTGTATTTTCTTCCTTCAACTTAGGGGCTTTTAACTGGAGGATTTTCCAAATGTTGTCCTAATTTAGAAAAAAGTAACATAAGAGAGTCACTGCTTTGTGTGAATTGGCACTACAATAACGGGGCTAAGTAGTGTTTTTATTCACAATTGAATTGGGGAAGCCTTTTAGCTAGTGTCAGCTTGGATGATAATGCTGGACAGTCGGTTTAAATACTCAAACCAGCACTGAAGCTCATCTGTATACATTTCAGTGCATACAGAGAGAACGATGAAACTATTGGAATTGTTATTTCTCTGATGAGACTTTAAACAGATCCTGCCTGTATTTTTGGGTGGATGTTATAGATTCCTTTTTGAAACATGGGAGGAATGTTCTTCTGTGTATGTGTTAATATTTATTCCTCATTTAACATAATTGAATCAGATGATCTGGTCATTATCTGATTGTGCAAATTGGTTGCTACCTTTCCCATATTACAACGGTAACCACATGTTAAAAGCATTTAATTGGCAGTAGACCTTCTCAAGATACCTCCATGAAGTCACACAGATGATGCATAAATATTAGAAGTTGAAAACCATCTCCTGATTCATTAGTCAGGGGAACTGTAGGGGAATGGGTCTGAGTGGGTGACTCTTCGGAGGGTCGGTGTGGGCTTGTTGGGCCAATGGCATGTTTTCACACTGTAGAGATTCTACGAAATAATCTAAATTCCTTCTTTCACAATGTATAGGCAGACATTTCAGTACACATTTGAGGGAGGTTTCATGATTGAAAACAGTGCCCTTCAGATGAGATGGGAAGCCATCTGTTTCAGTAATTTAGCTGGGCAGCTTGAGATGGCTGCGGTTTTGAGTTAATGTATGTAGTCACCTCGGTGAAAATTGATAGACGTGAAGTGAGCCTTGCTCTTTCAGGAGAAATTGGCATAAACAGAATTTTTGCCTTCAGTTCGAAGAACTATTGAATAGTCAGTCAGTGTGTGAAGGACATGAGCAACAGCAGACATTTGTGACGATGTGTGCCTTTAAGAGGGATTTGTTCTATCCTAGTTCTATCCTAGTCAACCTGGTGATGAGGTATCTGCACCATGGAAAGCAAAGTAAATAACTTTATTAATGATCTGGATGAAGGGACCGGGGGCATTCTAGCGAAGTTTGCTGATGATACAAAGTTAGGTGGACAGGCAGGTAATACAGAGGAAATGGGGAGGCTGCAGAAGGATCTAGACAGTTTGGGAGAGTGGTCCAGGAAATGGCTGATGGAATTCAATGTGAGCAAATGCGAGGTCTTGCACTTTGGAAAAAAGAATACAAGCATGGACTACTTTCTAAACGGTGAGAAAATTCAAAAAGCCAAAGTACAAAGGGATCTGGGAGTGCTAGTCGAGGATTCTCTAAAGGTAAACATGCAGGTTGAGTCCGTGATTAAGAAAGCGAATGCAATGTTGTCATTTATCTCAAGAGGGTTGGAATATAAAAGCACTGTTGTGCTACTGAAACTTTATAAAGCTCTGGTTAGGCCCCATTTGGAGTACTGTGTCCAGTTTTGGTCCCCAAACCTCAGGAAGGACATACTGGCACTGGAGCATGTCCAGCCGAGATTGACATGGATGATCCCTGGAATGGTAGGACTAACATATGAGGAACGGCTGAGGGTCCTGGGATTGTATTCATCGGAGTTTAGAAGATTAAGGGGAGATCTAATAGAAACTTACAAGATAATACATAGCTTGGAAAGGGTGGACGCTAAGAAATTGTTTCCGTTAGGTGAGGAGACTAGGACCCGTGGGCACAGCCTTAGAATTAGAGGGGGTAAATTCAGAACAGAAATGCGGAGACATTTCTTCAGCCAGAGAGTGGTGGGCCTGTGGAATTCATTGCCGCAGAATGCAGTGGAGGCCGGGACGCTAAATGTCTTCAAGGCAGAGATTGATAAATTCTTGATGTCACAAGGAATCAAGGGCTACGGGGAGAATGCGGGTAAATGGAGTTGAAATGCCCATCAACCATGATTGAATGGCGGAGTGGACTCGATGGGCCAAATGGCCTTACCTCCACTCCTATGTCTTATGGTCTTATTTTACTTTAAATTAGACATAGGAAGCACGAGAGGTTGGAGTCGGGCTTACACAGACCCGGGTTTTAGTTTTTGCTTTCAATGCTTAAAGTTGGACCTTTGGAGTTGAAACTGCTGGATATAGCTCTTTCTCTGCTGCTGCAAAAAGCTTGTGGTCTCTCTTTGCTGATAGATTCATTCTGTTGGTGTTCTTCCTCCTGGACTGGTGGAGATAGCAAGTGAGCAATTCCATTTTGCTGAATTTGCCTTTGTCAAGGGACTGCTTATGGGATGCTGCCATATTGGAACAGTGTATGGGTAGTGGTTAAATAACACAGTATTTTGTTAAGTATTTCAATAGAATGAAATTTTGCTTGTGTTTTAACTGTAGTGTATGAATAAAGTGAATTTTGCTTTAAATATTGTAACTTGACCAATCCAATCAGCACAGTTTCTTACACTTGCCTCTAATTAGGATAAAAATTATTGTCTAAACTATCTCCTTTGAGGGGGTTTGGTCTGGTATTGGACCTGGTAATCAGAGCCAGCAATTCAGTTATCGGTAGTGCATGGACCTTTCCAGGTTATATATAGGCAGGTCAGCATGTGGATACTCACTAGGCACTAATGGGCTGCGCAGCTCTCTAGATGGCAATACCAGACATGGATTCTGCAGCAGGGATCTTAGATGAGAAAATTGGGGCAGTGAACAGGACAACAGTGATGAGCATGCATGTAAACATGCTCCAGTCCCCTGACATGCTGCAGCCCAAGAGTAACTGCAAGTATACTGTCCCAGAGTTTCTGGTCACAGGAAACCTGACCTAATTTACTTATAATTCATTATCACTCTGCAGCCACAAACAAAATTCAGAATTCCTACACTGATCCATTTTAATTAGTACAAGTTGGATGGTTTCCCTGTGCATATTTTCAGCTGGGATTGGTGAAGGAGCATATTAACAGGAGCTGAGATGTCTAACTGGCAGAGTGGGTGTGGAATCAATGTGAGTTACTGTTTGAAAGCACAATCTGCCCACTCTATAAGCTGCTGGTACACTCACTGCATGCCCATGATGGCACTTTTATAACCATGACATGCCATTGTAAGTGGCTAGAAATGATATGGCTGTCATTTTATAAGCAATGGGCTTTTATTGTGTAGGTGGATGTGTACTACTGAGTCAAAGTTGCGACAAAGGATTTTATTGATTCCTGTCCTGGTTAAATCCAATGAACTAGAGTTGTATTGTATTGAACTGCAAAACTCAAATAGGGTGGAATTTAATGCCCACACTTCTAGAACAGTCCTAGGATGGGAGTGTGGGAAGTTTGCGTTTATCTATCTTTGCTCTGATGAAGTTTGGAACAGGAAGCCTCATCTGCTCCTGGGGTCCACTTGATCCCAGGGAAAGCCAACAGGCAAAATCTCTGACATGTCCATTAAATGTCACCTGTTGTACTTCCATTGATACACAGTCCATGAGGGACTGTAGACGTGCCTCTCTGTCAAGATGGATATACGTGGCTACAGCTAGAGAGACACAGCTTCGTATCAAGCATGGCTGACCAGAAATCTCTCCTGCTTTTACCAGTTCCCATGGGTATTGTGGAATGATTATCAATATGTTAGGCCATACCATCAATGACTCTTCTGTCACCAACAAATCCTGGAGCAGGACTTGAATGGAGATTTTCACTTTCAGAGGCAGGAGTGTTAAACACTGAGCCACAAAACCCCTCCACTGTTCAAAGCCATCTAAAATGAAGACAAAAAGCCATTTTGCATCAACTAATGTAAACTCTTCAACTCTGACCTGGCAAGAAATCAGGAAATTGCATAGGTTTTGGGTTGAAATGTAGGCTTTTGGCATCATGCCTCAATGTGGAAAATATATTCGCAGCCATCATTGCTGTGCTGAAACAGAGAAATTCCCTCGCCTGTCAGTAATACAAATATTGCTTTCTTTGTTAATCCAACTTTAAAGCACATTCCATTTCTTTAGAGTCTCAGTCTGTCGACATATAGTTAATCTCTTTGTTTCTGGCACAGTTGGACAATGGAACTCCTCCAGAATGTACATCAACCCTCTTTAAGTGAACTTTTGAATATCCTACCACTCTTTGACTTATTAGTAAGTGTGTGAGAATTCAGGCATTTGTCAGCTTTTGGACCTACACCATAGACACATGCAGCCATGTCAGAATTTTACAAGATATGTGATAGAGTCAAATCCTGTCACATCATTTGCCAAGAAATGTTATACTTGGATTCTATAAAGTGCAAACAAAATATACAGTCCATTTAATCATTTAATAGTTCTGTCTAAACAAATACAGTGGAAGTTTTGAATTAAAGCATGTTTTACTCAAATTTGCTTTGTCTGAAAATGTAAAATTAATGTCAGTAATTACCATCGAGGTGTTCTGAACTTTTGCCCTTAACTTGTTAGGAAATGGGTTTAAACTCTGAAAAATGGTGAGACTGGCCAGCTCCACATCTCCCGGGTTTCACTCAGCTGCGAAAGTTACAATGGGGAATTGAGGAACCCCAATGGAAATTCTACCCTTACAAATTTGGGGTATACGGCAAATAGGAAATTGTGTCTCTGAAAAACTTCATCTCCAAGTCAAACTAATAAGCAATTCCTAAAAGGGAAGTTGCCTGATATCTTATACACAGTCATTCTTGCCAGAGCTTTCCACACAGAGAACTTGTGTGTAAGTTGGCAAAAGTCAAGGCTTTAGGGATTCCTTGATGGTTACGTGTTTGGTGGTGGTGATGGTATTAATCAGGAAAAACTACACATAAATCAAGGTTGAAGTTCTGACTGACAGTTTAGGCTGTTTGCAGGTAAATCCACACCTGACACATGGGATTATTTCAAAGGCTATTGATCACAATTCAGGATCAGCATGTTCCACGAGGGTGAAAGATAAGGATGGCAAGATTTGGGAACCTTGGTCGACCAGATATGTTGAAAGTTTAGTCAAAAAGAAAAAAAATAAGCGTATGTTTAGGAAACGGAAATCAAACATGGTCCTTCAGGAGTATATTGGAAGCAGGAAAGAACTAAAACAAGAAGTTAAAAGGACTATAAGGGGCCAAAGAAACATCCTTGGCAAGTAGGATTAAGGAGAATCCCAAGGCATTTTATATCTTTGATGCAGAAGGGTGCCAAGCAAAACTTCAAGTCAATGCCTGAATAAATAAAGACATAGAACATAGAACAGTATAGCACAGGAACAGGCCCTTCACCCCACCATGTCTGTGCCAACCATGATGCCATCCTAAACAATGCCATCTGCCTGCACATGGTCCAATTACCTCTATTCCTTGCCTGTTCATTTATCTGTCTAAATGCCTCTTAAATGTTGCTACCTGCTTTGACCACCTCCCTGGGCATTGTGCTCCAGGCACCTACCATCTTCTCTGTAAAAAACTTACCTCACACATCTCCATTAAACATTTCCCCTCTCACCTTAAACCTACGTCCTCCAACATTTGACATTTCTACCCTAGAAAAAAGACTTCAACTATCCACTCTATCCATGCCTGTCATAATTTTATATACTTCCATCAGATCACCCTTCAGCCTCCAAAGCTCGCATGAAAACAATTCAAGTTTGTCCAACATCTCCTTATAGTTAATTCACTCCAATTCAGGAAACGTCCTGGTAAACCTTTTATGTACTTTCTCTATAGCTTCCACAACCTTCCTATAGTGTAGTGTATTGACCAGAACTGCACACAACAATCCATGGTGGGATGAAGGGCCTGTTCTTATGCTATACTGTTTTATGTTATATGTCCTTATTTATTCAGGCATGGACCTGCATTTTTGTTTTGAAACCAGTAAAGGTCTACCCTTCCAGATCCCATCAATGCAGCTAATTGTTGAGTCAATCAGAATCTGATAACAGATTATTAGGACCACAGGATATTACCAATGTTTCAATCTTACATAGCCAGGTACGCTACAATTTTGGGGATACAGTGTACTGGTGATTTCAGACACGGTGCAGCAAATACAGCAGGTTTGGCATTTAAAGCTAACTTTATGTTAATTGTTTCCAAAGCTCTGTTTTGATTCAATGTGTTGCTGAAACAGTATGTACTAACATTGGCACAGGTGCTCTCAACAATGAGAAATAAAATCGAAACATTACTAACATGCTTTTAAAAGAATTACAAAGACACAAGTAGTTAGCCCCATCATCTAGGTTTATTAAATAGAGAACTGTAATATTCCGAAGTTTAATGTTTAAGACCCTGGATGAATCATCAATGTTTGAAGTGCAGCAAGCAGAATTATTTATCATTAGAACTCTTTTTATTATTAACCAGGGAAAAAAATTGGACTGATTAAATGAAGTTAGCTCAATCATAGCTGCTTCCTAGTGAAAAAGCATGTTATGCAGAAGAATTTCTGACCATTGATTCAAATGGTTGGATAATTATGTGCAGCTTAGATTTGCAGTATGTGCTCATTGGCTCCTGGCAATTGCCTAAACTCTGAGAATCACAAGACTCAAGAATTTTTCCATTGATTTTTAAACCAACATAAACTTGCTACCAGGAGGAAACAAAGAGTATTCAGGCCTGATTCTTTTGCTAATTTCTCCCATGTAAAACCCACCAGCGCTAATCTTCACTTCTGCATTTGAAAACAAGAAGTGGGATGTAAAGGTACATTGGTTTTGTTCTGACTTACGACAAGTATAAAAATTAACATCATTTCAATGTTTGATATTGTGAGGAAATTTCAGACCATTAGTTGGTTACCCCTTTTATCAGGGTTATATTTATCTGAAGTTGCTGGTGTAATTTTCTAATGAAAATAAAACAACCTTTCCCTCATTATCACTAAAATAATTCATTCGGTTGGATGGCTCACTAAATATAAAGACAGTACCCAATTAATAGGAACAATAAAAAATTGTACATCTTATAACTATACAGCAAATTATACTGCTTTCTTTCCGATTTGAAATGGCTTGACTTGTTAATAATGTTACCCAAGAATGCTCAGATAATTTTATTGGAGAGTTAGTTGTTCCAGTGATTTCTTGACAGTAAGTTATTTTGTACACAGATAAGGACTGGAATTACTGAATGAATAGTTACTTTAGTAATGGCTATATAGTTTGCATTGCTGTTTGAAAAAACAAATAATAAATGACATTTGAAAAGAAATTGAACTTCAGTTGATTTTCAGTTGCAGAATTCAAATTAATGTTTCAAAGTGGAGAAAGTGAGGATCGCAGATGGTGGAGATCAGAGTTGAGAGTGTGGTGCTGGAAAAGCACAGCAAGTCAGGCAGCATCTGAGGAGCAGGAGAATCAACTTTTTGGGTGACGTTTCAGATTTCTGATGAAGGACATGCCCGAAACATTGATTCCCCTGCCCCTCGGATGCTGCCTGACCTGCTGTGCTTTTCTAGCACCACACTCCCTCATGTTTCAAAGTAACTGTTTTGTTAGGAAAATGAAGTGTAAGTTAACATCCTTCAAGAACCAAGAATGATCCTACACTGTTCTTAGTCATTGTGGTTGTGAAGGAAGTGGCCAGAATTGTTTGCTGAACCCAAAGTGACAGAGACAAATATTAACTTTCTTCCAATTTAAAAAAAATAACATTCATGGCATGTAGGAATGTCTGTAGGTCTGGAGTCACATCAAGGACAGGCCATGTAGGAAGGCAAATTTCCTTCTCTAAAAAACATTAGCAAGCCAGATGGTTATTTGCAAATAACAACAATGCTTGAACAGTCACTATTACACTAGCTGTTCATTTCCAGATTTTTATTAAATTCAAAATTCTGTCATTGTGGGATTTGAACCCATGTCTTTAAAATGTTAGTCTGGTACGCTGGATGACTAAAGCAGTGACACCAGCCCCAACAGCATCACAGCCTCTGTGAGCTAATGCAAGAGGGGTTATTAGATTATCAAGAGGTCATTCTTCATACACAGCGATCAACACTTCAGATAAGCCCCTGGGTAGAATGAAGTGGGAAAAGAAAGCTTTAAATTTGTTAATATAATTGTTAAATAATGAAATATTGTGATTATAAGGACTTTTTAAATCTCTCAAAAACAGGTTGTTGTCATTCTGTGATATTTAATACTAAGGAAGTAATAATTTTTCCATCTACTTTCTGAAGGAAAGAATCATATAGTGACTTCTAATAATGTTCTTTTTTCCCTATTGTTATGATTTATGAGGGCTAACTGTCAAAGAGCTGATTCAGAGTGGGATACGGTTAGAAAATACCCTTTTGCTTTTATTCATTAAAAGGAGTTGGCCTTCATTGGTTAGGCCTATATTTATTGTCCATCCTAAATGCCGCTAAGAATGCCTTTTTGAACTGTTGCAATCTATGGGGAGGTAAGATGCAGCTGCAGCACTGTTAGAGAGGAATGGATAAGGCTTTTACCCAGCCGCAATGAAGAAATGGTGATATATTTCCAAGTCCGGATAGTGTGGACTTCTTTGAAGTGGGGAACTTGTAGGTGTTGGTGTTCCTATAAATCTGCTACCCTTGACCTTGTAGATGATAGATGTCTTAAATTTGGAAGTTGCTGTCAAAGAAGCCTTTGTGTGTGAAGTGGATCCTATAGATTGCTGGCACTGTGCATTTAAATTGGAGGGGCTGAATGTGTTAGATGGCAGATTGGTCATGAGGTAATCAGAATACTTAGTTGTGGATGCTGTTGAGCATCATGAGTTTTGTTAGAGCTTCACTCATCCAGATAGGTGGAGTGTCTAATAGGACACACTTTTGAGAAATTGGGGGGTGAGTTACTTGCCACAGAAATCCAATTCTCTGATCTGTTTACATGACTATAGTAATTATATGACTGGTCCAGTTCAGTTTCTGGACAATGGTAAACCTTGACAGTGATTATTCAGTAATGATCATCTTTTAAAGATCAAGGGAAGATTATGAATATGACCGGGCACTTGTGTGGCATGAAAATTATCTCATCCAATCAGGCAGCGTTATCCTATCTAATAGCAAATCCACTTATCACGGCAAATGCGTTCTTGATGCAAATACCATAGCCCAGACTGTTCCTCATTTCACATACTAACTATGTATATACAATTTCTAACAGGAATCACTGGATGGAGTGTTTCCTTAGTTCAAATATCTCCAGATCTCAGATGCTAAGACCAAGTCTAATTGCCATTCCCAGCCACAATCAGTTAAAGCAGAGCTCACAATTCCCATATGTACAGTTTATGCAACGTCAGGCCTTTAATCTCAAGGTCATTGATGAAAGTATGAGTGGTACATATCAAACACAAAATTGATTTGTGTATGTGTGGATTGGGGATTATGAGCAAGACAGCAAAGGGAGAGGAAGTGAAGTGACAATTGGTTTTGGGAAACCATCATCAGCTTTTACAGTTATAGGTTACAGTTACATTTTTTTTTGCTTTCCTGACTTCCCAATGAACAGAAAATTTAATTGGGCTGTGGTCTATTACTCACTATGATCCAGATTTTTATTGGACACTCTTTGGAATGTAGACTATTTCTTTTAAGATGGTTTCATTACCAAACATTAGCGAACAAAAAATCGTTAACGTTTTTGCTTTGTATCATTTTAACATCAGATGAGGATTGATTTTTTAAAAATGATAAATTGAGGTTCTGTTTCCAGATATTCTGCATATATGCTCAAGAAGCATAAATTCTCTCTTTGATATTGACAGAACATGATACCTCCATGACAATACAGCCCACACCATGAGCTGCTGTACACCCTTAAATTAGAACATAGAACATAGAACATAGAACAATACAGCACAGAACAGGCCCTTCGGCCCACGATGTTGTGCCGAACTTCTAACCTAGATTAAGCACCCATCCATGTACCTATCCAAATGCCGCTTAAAAGTCGCCAATGATTCTGACTCTACCACCCCCACGGGCAGCGCATTCCATGCCCCCACCACTCTCTGGGTAAAGAACCCACCCCTGACATCTCCCCTATACCTTCCACCCTTCACCTTAAATTTATGTCCCCTTGTAACACTCTGTTGTACCCGGGGAAAAAGTTTCTGACTGTCTACTCTATCTATTCCTCTGATCATCTTATAAACCTCTATCAAGTCACCCCTCATCCTTCGCCGTTCCAACGAGAAAAGGCCGAGAACTCTCAACCTATCCTCATACGACCTACTCTCCATTCCAGGCAACATCCTGGTAAATCTTCTCTGCACCCTCTCCAAAGCTTCCACATCTTTTCTAAAGTGAGGCGACCAGAACTGCACACAGTACTCCAACTGTGGCCTAACCAAAGTCCTGTACAGCTGCAACATCACTTCACGACTCTTGAATTCAATCCCTCTGCTAATGAACGATAATACTCCATAGGCCTTCTTACAAACTCTATCCACCTGAGTGGCAACCTTCAAAGATCTATGTACATAGACCCCAAGATCCCTCTGTTCCTCCACCTGACTAAGAACCCTATCATTAACCCTGTATTCCGCATTCTTATTTGTTCTTCCAAAATGGACAACCTCACACTTGGCAGGGTTGAACTCCATCTGCCACTCCTAAAATTACTTGATTTCAGTTAGAAGATAAAAACATAAGCTTCACTGATGTTCATTTTACATTTAAAAAGAGGAGTTTGCACCTCATGGCCCACAGTTGTAATTTATAGCATGCAGTAAAAATTCTTTCCCGTATTATTGCAAATCATACTACATTCCACATGCAATGTCAGTTGCTTCTATTAAAAATTACAAATGTAGGAGGGTATTATGAAACCTCCAGAGTGGGCAAACAATTGGCAAATGAAGTTCAACACTTGAGTGAGGGAACTATAAAATACAAGAGAAAGTTAACTAAAAGATTAAAAACAGACAGTGAGTGTCTACAAGCAGTTAAAAAAGAAAAGGTTGTAAGTGAGCAATGATTCTTTAGAGAGTGAGTTTGGGGAATTAAAGATGAAAATTAAGGAAATGGAAGATGAATTAAACAAAAACTAAATAGATATTTTGAGTTTTTCCTGAGTGCAGAAGGTACAAATAACATCCAGAAATAATTATAAAGCCAAAAGGTGAAAAAAGCAGCAAACTTAATACAATTATAACCACCAATGAAAGGGTACAGAGCAATTTACTTGAACTAAAGATTTTCTGGTTCCCAGTCCCATATACACTACCACCTATGGTTTTCAATAGGTGGTTATTAAGATAGTAGATGCATGTGTTTTAATTTTCCAAAGTTCCCTTGATTAGGAAAACTTTCAGCTGCAAAAAAGTGAAAATTAGTGTATGTATCTCCTCTTTTTGAGAAATAAAGGTGTCAAAAAGCAGAAAACTACAAACCAATCAGCTTGATGTCTGTCATTAGGAAAATACTGAATTTTATTATTCAGGATTTTACAGGAGGGCAAGTATAGAATCTCAATGAATTCAAGCAGAATCAGCATGGCTTTATGAAAAAGAAAATGTTTGACTAGTTTATTTTAGAATTTTCAGGAACTAAAATGCAACGAGTACATGAGAAAATAGCACACTTAGTTTTCTAGAAGACATTTGACAAGATTTCACAGAGTGATTACTACATAAAATAAGAGCTCACTGCGGAGGGGCAGCTTATATACATGCGTGTAGGACTGGTTAGTGTACAGCAATAGAGATAAATGGGTAGAGCAGGTAGAATGGCAAAGCAGGCTCAAGGGGATGAATGGCCTACTTCTCTTGCTAATTCATACATTTGTAACAGAGAAAAATGAGGTGGTGTATTTTGGTCGGAAGATTCTAGAGATGATTTGTTATTAGAAATGTACAAGTCCAGGTGCGGTAGAGACACCAAGAAATACATTGATCGCTAAAGTTTGCGCAAAAATGCTAAACAAGTTCATAAAGCAAACCTAGTTTACTGCTTTATTTCTCATGGGATAAAATTGAAAACTGGGGAAATTATGCTAAACCTCTATTGATCATTAATTAGACTGTTTTTGGGGAGTTCTGCTTGCATTTCTGATCACTGTATTTTGTGAAGGATGCAGAGACACTGGAGAAGATAAGGGTGGAGGGGAGGAGGTGGGAAGATTTATAAGGAGGATACCAGAAACATGTGGGTATACACATCAGAATAAAGATTAACAGGTTGGGTCTCTTTTCTCTTGAAAAAAAGGCTAAGGGCTGACCTAATAGAGTACTCACTCAAATTATAAAAGATTTGGTACAATGGATACAAAGAGACCGTTACTTCTTGTTGGGAAGAGCAAAACTGGATGCCAGCAGTACAAGATATTCACCTCAAAATTCATGCAGTGATTTCAGAATAGCCATTTTTTTTTCAATTTTTCATTGGATATGGGCATTACTAGCTGGACCAGCATTCATTGCCTATCACCAATTGCCCTGGAGAAGAATGGGCACCTATCATATTGATTGAACGCAGTCCATCATGTGTAGGTAAACTGTTATTGATGCTGTTGGGTAGAGGGTTCCAGAGTATTGATGCAGCAACAGTGAAGGTACAGTGACAAAGTTTCAACTCCGGATGGTAAGTTGCTTGGAGGGGGATGTGCAGGTAATGGTGCTCCTTTTTTTTAGGTGGTCAAGATTGCAAGTTGGGAAAGTTTTGTCAGAGGAGCTTTGGTGGTTTACTGCATTGCACCTAGTAGATGGTACACACTGCTGCCATTTTGCATCAGTAGCGAGGAAGTAGCAATGTGTTTCTATGCTTCTATCATAAGGGCTAAGGTATTATCGCTAACTGTTAACCCAGATAATGTTCTGGAGACCTGGATACAAATCCAACATGGCAGATAGAGGAATTTTAGTCCAATAAAAATCAGGAGTTAAAAGTCTAATAATGACCATGAATCCATTGTCAATTGTTGGAAAAACCCATCTGGTTCACTAACACCTTTTAGGAAAGAAACAGCTGTCCTTATGTGGTCTGGCCTACATATGACTCCAGACCCACAGTAATGTGGATAGCTCCTAAATGCCTCTGGGTAATTAGAGATCAGGCAATAAATTCCACTCTCATGCCATGAATGAATTATAAAAAAAATGTTCTGAATGTTGAAAGTGGTTAATGGGGTATCATTCAAGTGTACTGCTGTGTTCTGGAAGGCATTTAGGTCCTTGTGTGCTCTTGGTGCTGGACTTATCAAGGCTAGTGAAGAATAGATTATCAGTCCTCTGATATTATTGATGATGGACAAACATCTGGGAGTCAGGAGGTGAATTAAATGCCAGAAAATTCTTAGCCTCCAGCTTGTCCTGTAGCCACAGTAGTTATATATTGGTCCAGTTCAGTTTCTGGACAACAGCAAGTTTCAGAGAGTTGTTAGTGGAGGAATTAGTGAACATCAAGGGAAGATGGATAGATTATCTCTTGTTGGAAATGTTAACTGTCCAGAATTTCTGCAGCGTGAATGCGTTCTGCATTCAAAAGTACTGTTAGTATCTTTCCAATGGTCCATTTGCTTATGACAGCAACTCCTTCTCCCTAAAACATCAGAGCCAATGCTGATGTTCCTATCACCCACTAACATGTAGTGACAACTTCCAGCACAAACCATAGGCTGGTGGTGTGGAGTAGAATCTTACTTCAATTTTGTTTTCCCTAGACTTTGGATAGTAATATCCCTTCCCAGTTAAGATCAGTTAGAAACTCAAAAATTGGCATTCTCACAGAGTCTTTGAGGTCTACAGCACAGATAAAGGCCCTTTGGCTCACCAAATCCAAGCTAGCTAGGCCCATATTGATGGTCCATCCTCAATGGCCCTGGAGAAGACAGTCTGAGCTGCCTTCTTGAATGAATGCATTTCATGGCATGTAGCTAAACCAACTGTGCTATTAGGAATGGAGGTCTGGTACACTGACCCAGCAACAGTGAAGGTACAGTGAAATGTTTCCAAGTAAGGATAATGTGAACTTGCAGATGGTGGAGATCCCATTCATCTGCAACTCTGTAAACATCACAGATTCTGAAAGTGCTGCAGTGCATCTTTTAGATGGTACATACTGTGGTGAAGGGAGTGAACATTTGTGGGTGAGGTGAAAGGGCAGCCAATCAAACATAATACTTTGCCCTTGATTGTGTCGAGATTTTTGAGAATCCTTGGAGCTGCACTGATCCAGTTGCTGTCCTGATTCTGTCTTGTGGATCATGTACAGTCACTGGGAGACAGGAGATTAGTTACTCAACACGAAACTTCTTTTCTCTGTTCTACTCTTGTAGCCACAGAATTTAATGGATGGTCCAGTAAAGTTTCTGGTCAATTGTAAATCCCAGGAGATTGATAGTTGGGCTCTCAGCAATGGTAGTGCCATCAAACATCATGGGGAAATCGTTCTTTTCATTACTTGTTGGAAATTAGCATTTCTGTGCACTTGTGTGATGCAAATGTTACTTGTTGCTTATCATCTCCAATCTGGACGTTGCCCAGATTGTGCTGCATATTGACAGGTGAGCATCAGTATCTGAGAGTTATGAATAGTGCTAAACATTGTCCAGTCATCAGCAAACATTCCCATGCCTCTAATCTTTTTGATGGAGGGAAGATCATGTTCTGGGGACCCATGTTTGAATCCAGCCATGACAGATGGTGGAATTTGAATTCAATAAAAAAGACTCGAATTAAGAGCCTAATTATGACCATGAATCCATTGTTGATTGTTGGGAAAACCCCACCTGGTTTCCTTTCAGGGAAGGAAACTTACCGTACTTGCAGAGAAATCAGAGTTAATGTTTTGTGTTCAGTGAGACTTCCTTAGAACTGATGGGTGCTAGGAAAATGTTGGTTTTTGTGCAGGAAATAGGATGGGGGTAGGGAGTAAGGAGTAAACGATAGGTGGAGATAGAGCCCGAATAGAGAGAGAAGAACAGTTGATTTTATGTTTATCCACATCAGAATCTAAAAGCAATTCAGCCAACTGCAACTGTTCTGGGAAGTCACCATAGAGCCAGCCCCTTGTGTGTGTGTGTGTGTGTGTGTGTGTGTGCAGAATAATTTTGAAATCAGTGCACCATTTGAGACAATATATCCTTTACACATCAGTTTAATTATTATATTGACAAAGTATTTTAAAGTTAACATTCTGCAAAATGTTCACTTTTTTTGCTCTCTAGACATGCATCAGGTGTTTTTAAAGGCAGATTTGTTGATAATATTTCCATCTTTGTTTTGGTAACAGTTATTTGACTAAAGAAGTCTGACTGATTTACTCTTAGCCCTGAACTTGCCACATTCTTGGATCTAAATTATTGGCCATATCACTAACCTGGTTTCATTTGGAGTGGAGGGACTCAAATGAAACAATAAACCTATCCAACCTCAGTTGTCACACCATAAATAGTATGGAGGATATTATCTGTATATGTAAGGAAGGGCTCCAGTTAGCTAGACAGGTAGTTTGTGATCTAGAGTAGAGCCAACAGCATGAGTTCAATTCCTGCACCAGCTGAGATTACCATGAACGATTCTCCTTCCCAATGTTTCCCCTACATGAGGCATAGCAATCTTTGGGTCTACATTAGAGTGGTGCTGGAAAAGCACAGCAGGTCAGGCAGCATCCGAGGAGCAGGAAAATCAACGTTTCGGGCAAAAGTCTCTGGTTTCCAGCATCTGCAGTCCTCACCTTTGCCTATGGCAACCTTTGGGTTAAACCACCACCAGTTGTCTCTCTCTGAGTGAGCCCATTTACAGTCTGTTAGGACTTTTATTTTGCATATCTATTTTACAGTACTAGGTAAGAATGAAGTAAAAGCCAACAAATAACACTGAATTGATCCAAGATAACTCTTTTTAAAAAAAAAAATTCATGTAAATGAATGGTAGTACCTGACAGTCAATCTTAGAATAAAGCTTTATTCATTCCATTTCAGGGAACTGTTTGCACTAGACCTTTATTCAGGATCTGAGTTGATTTCCCAACTTAATGAGGCTGGTGATGCAAGTGAGCATAGATTTGACTGGTGAGAGATTCTGTGAGAGATAAGCACACCTGAGTCCAGCCCTGAGCAATAAGGAGACAGCAGAGGTGCCATTGCAGGAGATGTGGCTTGCAAAGTTAAAGGCCTGTGACCCGTGACCCGTGACCCGTGACGTTCTGTTCATAATATCCTGCTGGATGATAAGATTCCCCAATTCTTTCCTACCTGTATCCTGTCTAAGTTAGCTTGAGGACTGGTCAGCCAGCTTCTATTATGTATGGGCTTGTAGTACGACATCCAAAACAAATGATAATATTCAGGTTCTGGAGGGATTGGCAAGTTGGAAAACATGGCTTGCCAATCAAGTAGATTGCATTCTCCGGGATGGTGTGGGAATCTTCAGTGTCACACTGCACTATCTACTCACAAGAAGCATCCCAGCACAATCCTGACATGTGATGTGCATGTCGTGGGCAGGATCCAGGGAATCGGGTTGTAATCCATTCTCCGTAAAACACCCAACCCTTCACAAACTTCAGTAGTCACAGCATTTGGGTGACCATTCTGGTTTCTGTTCCATGGAGATCTGCGTGGTAATGAGGGACTTGTTGCCTGTCTCAGGTCTAGCCAATAGAAATGAGACTGAGCAATCATCAGCAAACAGCTCCACTTCTGACCATTATGCTGCATTATTGATGCAGCAGCTGAAAATAGTAGGCATAGGATGTTGCCCTTGTAATTGCCGCAAGCTCAGATAATTAACCTCCAATGATCATGACCATCTTTCTATCAGCCAGATATGACTTGAACGCATGGAGAGCTTCCTCCCCTCCCCACCCAACCACATTGATTTCAGTGGGCACAAAAACAGAAATTGCTGGACAAACTCAGCAGTTCTGGCAGCATCTGTGGAGAGAAAGCAGAGTTGATGTTTTGAGTCCAGTGACCCTTCACTAGAACCCTAGGCCCAAAACATTAACTCTGTTTTCTCTCCACAGATGCTGTCAGAGCTTCTAGGTTTTCTCCAGCAATTTCTGTTTTTGTTTCTGATTTTCCATCATCCACAGTTCTTTGGCTTTTTATTTAAATTAGTGGAACTCTGAGGTTCCACACTTGATCAAATGGTCTATTGATGTCGACACTAACCACTATCTAACAGATTCTTACGTTTATGTTTGAAAGGAATGAAAGAGAGAAAAATAGACTTGTCTTATATATTGTGTTGCATGATGAATAGGAAGGGTTTGGAGGGATATGGGCTGGGTGCCGGTAGGTGGGACAAGATTGGGTTGGGATATCTGGTTGGCATGGACAGGTTAGACCGAAGGGTCTGTCTCCGTGCTGTACATCTCTATGACTCTATGATGTCAAGATAACCAAAACATTTGACAGAAGAGCAGAGCAATAATAATTGGGGACTCGATAGTTCGGGGCACAGATAGGCGGTTTTGTGGGAACGAGAGAGACTCACGTTTGGTATGTTGCCTCCCAGGTGCAAGGGTACGTGATGTCTCTGATCGTGTTTTCCGGGTCCTTAAGGGGGAGGGGGAGCAGCCTGAAGTCGTGGTCCATATTGGCACCAATGACATAGGTAGGAGGAGTGCTGAGGATGTTAGACAGGCTTTTAGGGAGCTAGGTTGGAAGTTCAGAGTTAGAACGAACAGAGTTGTTGTCTCTGGTTTGTTACCCATGCCACGTGATAGAGAGTCGAGGAATAGGGAGAGAGAACAGTTAAATGCGTGGCTACAGGGATGGTGCAGGAGGGAGGGATTTCGGTACTTGGATAACTGGGGTTCTTTCTGGGGAAGGTGGGACCTCTATAAACAGGATGGTCTGCACCTGAACCTGAGGGGCACCAGTATCCTTGGGGGGAGGTTTGCTAGTGCTCTTGGGGGGGGTTTAAACTAACTCTGCAGGGGCATGGGAACCCAGACTGTAGCTTTAGGGTGCAGGACCTTGAGTGTAGGGAGGTTAGGAATATGGCATCAATCTTAAAGGAGGGTGCATGTAAACAGAAGAGTGGCTTGAAGTGTGTATACTTTAATGCCAGAAGTATACGAAATAAGGTAGGTGAACTCGCAGCGTGGGTTGGTACCTGGGACTTCGATGTTGTGGCTATTACGGAGACGTGGCTAGATCAGGGACAGGATTGGCTGTTGCAGGTTCCAGGGTTTAAATGTTTTAGTAGGGTCAGAGGTGGGGGTAAAAGAGGGGGGGGGGGTGTGGCTTTGCTTGTCAAAGATAGTATTACAGCGGTGGAAAGGAAGATGGACGAAGATTTGCCATCTGAGGTAGTTTGGGTTGAGGTTAGGAATAGGAGAGGTGAGGTCACCCTGTTAGGAGTCTTTTACAGGCCTCCTAATAGTCCTAGAATCGTTGAAGAAAGGATTGCGAAAATGATTCAGGAGAAGAGTGACAGTAATAGGGTGATTGTTATGGGAGACTTTAACTTTCCTGATATTGATTGGGAAAGCTATAGCTCAAGTTCGTTAGATGGGTCAGTGTTTGTGCAATGTGTGCAGGAGAGTTTCCTGACACAATATGTAGATAAGCCAACAAGAGGTGAGGCCGTACTGGATTTGGTTCTGGGTAACGAACCAGGCCAGGTATTAGAACTAGAGGTAGGTGAGCACTTTGGGGAAAGTGACCACAATTCGGTGATTTTTACTCTAGTGATGGAGAGGGATAAGTGTGTACTACAGGGCAAGAGTTATAGCTGGGGGCAGGGAAATTATGATGCGTTGAGGCATGATTTAGGATGTGTGGATTGGAAAAGTAGATTCCAAGGCAAGAGCGTAATTGATATGTGGAACTTGTTCAAGGAGCAACTATTGAGTGTCCTTGATAAGTACGTACCTATCAGGCAGGGAGGAAAGGGTCGTGTGAGGGAGCCGTGGTTTAATAAGGAGTTGGAATCCCTTGTTAAATGGAAGAGGGCGGCCTTTGTAAAGATGAGGCGTGAAGGTTCAATAGGGGCAATTGAGAGTTATAAGGTAGCCCGGAAGGACCTGAAGAGAGAGCTAAGAGCAGCAAGGAGGGGACATGAAAGGTCCTTAGTGGGTAGGATTAGGGAAAACCCTAAGGCTTTCTATAGGTATGTTAGGAATAAAAGAATGACTAGGGAAGGAATAGGTCCAATCAAGGATAGTAATGGGAAGTTGCGTGTGGAGGCTGAAGAGATTGGGGAGGCGCTGAATGAATACTTTTCGTCAGTATTCACTCAGGAACAGGACATTGTTGTTGATATGAATACTGAGGCACGAATAAGTAGAATGGATGGCTTTGAGATATGTAGAGAAGAGGTGTTGGAAATTCTGGCAAGGGTGAAAATAGATAAGTCCCCTGGGCCTGATGGCATTTATCCTAGGATTCTCTGGGAAGCAAGGGAGGAGATTGCAGAGCCATTGGCCTTGATTTTTGTGTCCTCTTTGTCGACAGGAGTAGTGCCAGAGGACTGGAGGCTAGCAAACGTGGTTCCCTTGTTCAAGAAGGGGAGTAGGGATAATCCTAGTAACTATAGGCCAGTGAGTCTCACTTCTGTTGTGGGCAAAGTCTTAGAGAGAATTGTAAGGGATAGGATTTATGCACATCTGGATAAGAATGATGTGATCAAGGATAGTCAGCATGGTTTTGTGAAGGGCAGGTCGTGCCTCACAAACCTTATTGAATTCTTTGAGAAGGTGACTAAGGAGGTAGATGAGGGGAAAGTGGTAGATGTGGTATATATGGATTTTAGTAAGGCGTTTGATAAGGTCCCCCATGGTAGGCTACTGCAGAAAATACAGAGATATGGCATAGAGGGTGAGTTGGAGGTTTGGATTAGGAATTGGCTCTCTGGAAGAAGACAGAGGGCAGTAGTTGATGGCAAAGGTTCATCTTGGAGTGCCGTCACTAGCGGTGTTCTGCAAGGATCTGTTTTGGGACCATTGCTGTTTGTCATTTTTATAAATGACCTGGAGGAAGGGTTAGAAGGTTGGGTGAGCAAGTTTGCGGATGATACGAAAGTCGGAGGAGTTGTAGACAGTGAGGAAGGATATGGCAGGTTACAGCGGGATATAGAGAAGCTGCAGAGCTGGGCAGAAAGGTGGCAAATGGAGTTCAATGTAGCTTAAGTGTGAAGTGATTCATTTTGGTAAGAGTAATAAAAAGATGGATTACTGTGCTAATGGTAGACTACTTGGTAGTGTGGAAGAGCAGAGGGATCTTGGTGTCCATGTACACAGATCTCTGAAAGTTGCCACCCAGGTAAATAGTGCAGTGAAGAAGGCATATGGCGTACTGGCTTTTATTGGTAGAGGAATTGAGCTCCGGAGTCCTGAGGTCATGCTGCAGTTGTATAAGACTCTGGTGCGGCCGCATCTGGAATATTGTGTGCAGTTTTGGTCGCCATACTATAGGAAGGATGTGGAGGCACTGGAACGGGTGCAGAGGAAGTTTACCAGGATGTTGCCTGGTATGGTAGGAAGATCCTATGAGGAAAGGCTGAGGCACTTGGGGTTGTTTTCATTGGAGAAAAGAAGGTTTAGGGGTGATTTGATAGAGGTGTACAAGATGATTAGGAGGTTAGATAGGGTTGACAGTGAGAACCTTTTTCCACGTATGGAGTCAGCTATTACAAGGGGGCATAGCTTTAAATTAAGGGGGGGTAGATATAGGACTGATGTTAGGGGTAGGTTCTTCACTCAGCGAGTCGTAAGTTCATGGAATGCCCTGCCAGTAGCAGTAGTGGACTCTCCCTCTTTATGGGTATTTAAGCGGGCATTGGATAGGTATATGGAGGATAGTGGGTTAGTGTAGGTTAGGTGGGCTTTGATCGGCGCAACATCGAGGGCCGAAGGGCCTGTACTGCGCTGTATTCTTCTATGTTCTATGTTCTATATTTTTTTACAAAAAGAAGTGCAATCACTGCCTTCATTTTTTCTGAGGAGATAAAAATCAAAGAGCTGGCTTTATTGTAAACTCACTCAGAAAAAACATACAAACATTGAAATACAGCCCTAATTCCACAACATACATGTACAGACGATCATAAAAACAAATGGAACAAGTAACAGGGTAGGGATCTCTGTTCAAATTTATTTAAGATCCTGAAGTGCTCTTACTGGACATTGTTTTATTTCTCTCCATCAGCAAATCATCTTGGTAAAATCTTCATCTATTAACTACCACCAGTAAATTACCCCCATTTCCAATTGAATAATTTACATGCAAAGCCCATTAAAGGTATTGAAAGCCATCCTAGGTGAGGAAGTGGTAGGGACAGCAGGAAGAGACAAAGTCAAAATGGAGTTGGAAGGGGAGATAAAGCCCTGCACCCCCTTTGGTGCCCAACTCTGTAAAGACATCAAGAGTATCAGTGTCCTAATGTAGAAATGAGCTAATAGACTACAGCTACATGAGATCTGTAACCAGTTGATCCTGCAAGAGCCCTTATAGAGCATTGCTCAGGGCTCTTGTGGTGCAGTGGTAGTATCTCTGCCTCTGAGCCAGGAGATGTTGGTTTATGTTCCATCTGCTCCAGAGGTGTGAAACAGCATCTCTGAATAGAAAATAATGACGGATAGTAAATTACCACTACTGTTGGTTAAAAACATAGAGCATTTGCTGAGCAGGAGAATAGGTGTATTTTATATCACTACTGATGTCTTCTTTCAATACTGGTCTCACGAATGGGATAGCGGGTAACAGTCTAATTGGGAAGATCTGACAAATGGCGACTACTGGTGTCTGTAGGTCATAAGGATCCAGGTACAAATGTCACCAAGACTTGAACAAGGGTATCATCCTGAGCATCTTGACAAATAGTAAATCCTTTAATCAACATCCCACAAATAGATTATCCAGATTGTTACTAGTTTGTGGGATTGTTTCCGATATTATGAAAAGTGATTTCTGGCATCCAGTGGTCAATGGAAATATCACATAAATGAAAGGCTTTCTTGTTGGAATAGGATTTTAATGAATGGGTAGATGAGCCTCAGAAAGTGTAATGTCTCTGTGGTCATGTGTTGATGTTTTTCCATGATGTTGGCACCTGTATAGCTTGAAGCGTGCTGCTCAGTTTCCTTACCATCCTGCAGTGTAAATGAACATTGTTTAATAGTATCCTAGATGCCTGGCCTGAGCTTTTTTTTTGATTAGATTAGATTAGATTAGATTAGATTACTTACAGTGTAGAAACAGGCCCTTCGGCCTGTTTCAACAAGTCCACACCGACCCGCCGAAGCACACCCACCCATACCCATTCCCCTACATTTACCCCTGCATCTAACACTATGGGCAATTTAGCGTGGCCAATTCACCTAACCTGCACATTTTTGGACTGTGGGAGGAAACCGGAGCACCCGGAGGAAACCCACGCAGACACGGGGAGAATGTGCAAACTCCACACAGTCAGTCACCTGAGGCGGGTATTGAACCCGGGTCTCTAGCGCTGTGAGGCAGTAGTGCTAACCACTGTGCCACCATGCCGCCCAATGAAATAATATTGTATGAAATAATATTGGAATTTGATTCTACATTTCCTTCATGACTACAATTAAAAATGCAAGGGGCAACGTTATGAATGCATATACCCGAGGGCAGCTGATTCCCTAGCAGCACATATGGAAAGCTTGGTGGATGTGGTAAACCACTAATGTCAATGGAAAGGAGAATGGCAATGCTACACGGTAGTTTTTTTTCTCTCAGTGAGCTGAATTTTGGAACACTTTCTATCAACAGGCAGAAGTAGGTTGAATATTTTTTAAGACAGCAGCAGACAGATTCTTGATCAGCAGAGGGGTAAATGATTGAGAGAGATAAGCTGGGATGTAGAATTATCTGATCTACTTGGTCATATTTGGACAGGCTCAAAGCACCAAGTGACCTACTTTTATTCCTAATTTGCATGTTTGTATGTCAACAGGTTTATTCAGTGCCAATTTCTGTGCTGTACTGATGTTAAATTTTACTTCATTATGTCTACAAGTGGGGCCGATTTGACAATATCTGTAAAGTACAACTTCCGAAAGCTGTTAGAAAGTACCATCTGCTGCAGAAGAACCTACAGATAATCTTGCATATAGAACCGGTGCCTGCACATTTAAAAAAAAAGAGATCAGTATAGTTCTTATTTTTTGAATCCAGAAGCTTACAGGCCATCACAGTGGCTATTTGCTGTATGAATCAATCTACTATCTGTAAACATGACAAAAGAACAGATTGGTGCTTTATGCAAAAGGGTCAATGCTTTCATCTTTTTTTTGCACTAATCAGCAACAATTGCTAGACAGGGCTGCCAATTCCACCAGATTGCTGGCTTTCCTTGCCAATATTTATCCATCAACCAACATCACTACAGCACATTATTTGATCATTATCATTCTTTCAAATGCAAATTGACTGCCACATTTCCCTACATTATAGCAGTGACTGCACTTCAAAAATGCTTCCTTCTCTGTAAAATGCTTTTTGATATTCCAATCAAGAAAGTAAATCTTTCCTGTTCTTTCACCCATGACTGTACTGATTCAGCTAGTGTACACATTCACATTCTTTAAAAGACAATGCAAATGACTTGTGTGGACGATTCTACACAGACAGCATGTTCCTTTCATAAACTAGCCCAAAGGATCAAGGTCCCCAGGCCCTGCAGCACAGACAGGAATTCTGCTAACTTCACTGGGTTATAAGACACTCTGATCTGACTTGTTAGCTGGTATTGTAGAGGTGGCAGAGAAATTCTGTCTGACCTATAACCTCTGCAGTAACATTAATTCAGAATGCTGGGTCAAGTCTCATTCTGCATGCAGGATGGTAGAATCCCCATTATTTAAGGATTCCATACCTAGCCACAGAAATTTATAGGTGGCTTAGTCCCTCAGAACTTTTATAAATTAAACAAAATAAAATTTTAACTGCAACATTTTACCTTTACATTCACCCAGTGATTTATCAGGTTTGTCTGAATCAACTATTGACCAACAGCTAATGCTTCTTCCTCAAATTTAATAAATGTCCTTAGGAGTGCATGCAGCTGCCTGTTACTTGGCAAAGATGAAGTTAAAAATTGCACAACACCAGGTTATAGTCCAACAGGAGCATGGCTCCTTCATCAGGTAGCTGCTCCACAACCACCTGACAAAGAAGCAGCACTCCGAAAGCTGGTGCTTTCAAATAAACCTGTTGGACTATAACCTAGTCCTGGTTGATATTTGAAACTTTGTCCACTCTAGTCCAACACCAACACCTCCACATCTTGGCAAAGATAGTTACAATGGTGGGAGCTGCTAGAAGCAGCAAGCTTGAGGAGGAATACTCGCTGCCTTATAAATTTGTTCCGCCCAATCAAAACAAGACCTGAAAAAGCAGCAAGTTGTAAACATTAGGTTGAACAGCACCTATATAGTCTTTGCTTTCCAATTTATTACATTTTTGGTTTTGAAAGCTCCCTGTCCATAAGTGTTTGCTGTAAGAAAACTAAATGAACTTACTTTTCTTTAATCTTTTATTAAGTTTTTAATCAGTAATATGTGTAAGAATGAATTGTGGCTTACGATTGTCATGTGGATTGTAAAAGGATGTCTGAAATTGAATTGAACCATTAATAGGTGTATGGGAAGGCAGCAGAGCTGGAGAACAGATGTTTCCTTGTATTAACCAGTATGAAATCTGTTGTATTTTCCTTAAAATGTTTGTTGAGATCATGGGATTAATTAATTTAGAATAACTTCATTGACATGTTATAAAGATAGGAATTTGTCTTTGGTAATCTGAGTAAATTTTACTGGCACTGATCTTAAGTGTTTTAACAGTGCATTGATTTGAATAAGTTGAAAATGTAAGCCTGCATGTTTTGCACAGATCTTCCTATTGAGACTGGATGGGATCTTCAGGGAAATGTCTGCAATTGATAACTGAGAATGGTGGGCAACCATTAGCAATTATGGTGTTTGTAAAAGAATGATAATTGTAACAATGGTGATTCAATTCAGACGTGGGCAAGACGAAAGCCTGGGTAATTTTACAACTGAGAAGTAAAAAGTGAGGTCAACGTTGAAACACACTTCAGGGGAACACGTTTTGAGCTGGTATCTTGTGTTAAGATACTCCAGTTGGGGATAAATAAGGATTTTAATAATCAAGTATCGGAGCAGAACACATATAAAATGAAGATATTTTGGATCTGGATGCTGTCTGGAGTTAAACATCTTGTTAAAGAAGCTGAACCATACAATGAGTATTTTCCTGTCCAGTCATCTTTCAGATTGTATCTTATCTGTTGGGGATTGTGAATGACCGCCTGGACCAGATATGTTAATTTCTGCTGTGCACCGTTAATTCTATAATAAATTGCTATCAAAGTTTGAATCACTTGAAATTTGAAATTGAAGTACAAGACAAGACAAAGCCCAGAATGATTGGCCCATTATCTTCCTAAGACATATTTTGGTTTACTGTCCATTCTCTAAACCAATCTTTCTTGTCTGCGTTCAGTTTCAGTTCTCTGGATATTCTCCCATTCCTTAGGTCATCTCATCATTTCTTCTGACTTTGATTTTATTCATTCTGACAGAAATTTTAACATGTCTTTCAACATTCTGTTATGTTTTAAATTAAGCCTTATCTAATTAATTTGTCTTCTTCCAATAATAATCAAATTATATTTTTCATGTATCATTGTCAATAATGGAAGGTTATTTAGTATTGTACATCCATTTATCATTCACCCCTAGGCTGGAGGAGTCCAGAACTAGAGGGCATATGTTTAGGGTGAGAGGGGAAAGATTCAAAAGGGATCTAAGGGCAACTTGGTGCGTGCGTGGAATGAGCTGTCCGAGGAAATGGTGGAGGCTGGTACAATTACAACATTTAAAAGACATCTGGATGGGTATATGAATAGGAAGGGTTGAGAGGGATATGGGCCAAGTGCTGGCAAATGGGGCACTATTAATTTAGAATATCTGATGGGTATGGACAAGTTGGACTGAAGGGTCTGTTTCCGTGCTGTAGATCTCTATGACTCTGGGTGAAAACTTGTGCTGTACTCCATGGTGAGTTTGGTGGTGAGGGAATATTTATCAGGCTGCGGGATTGTGATTGGGGATTCTGTCAAATTTCTGCCTCCACCGCTATAAAGCCCGATAGCAGAGAGGCCTGTGGACCATCTCCCACTGTCCTGCCAATTGAAATCCATTTAAGGAGCACATCCTGCTTCCACTGGTACAATCCAATTGTGGGCTAGTATCGTGCGATGTAGGGAGAGTAACTAACCAGTTGGTCAAACTCTGGTCAAACTCTATATTGAGGGAGGGGATGGTTGTCTCTTACTCAAAGGCACTCAGTGCTGATTGAGAGACCCAAAATCAGGATGGTCGATAGTGTTGAAAGTCATTAATTGGCTTGCTGGTTGGCTGGTAGCACTTAGAATCATTGAGTCCCTACAGTGTGGAAACTGGTCCATACCAAATCTCTGAAAAGCATCCCCCCCAGACACACCCCATTCCTGTAACCCTGCATTTCCCATGGCTAACCCACCTAGCCTGCACATCCCTGGATACTATGGGCAATTTAGCCTGGCAATCCACCTAATCTGCACACCTTTGGACTGTGTGAGGAAATTGGACCACCTGGGGAAACCCATGCAGAATTAGCGGGAATGTGCAAGCTCCACACAGACAGTCATCCGTGGATGGAATCAAACCTGGGTCCCTAGGCACTGTGAGGTAACAGTGCTAACCACTGAGCCGCCATGTTGCCCTAGCTCTTGGTGGACAGGTCCTTGGGTTTTTCACCCTGGGGGGAGGCCCATCACTGGCCTGTTAAAGGATGCAGAAGAAATAACAGGGGTGGCACGGTGGCACAGTGATTAGCACTGCTGCCTCACAGTGCCAGAGACCCGGGCTCAATTCCCGCCTCAGGTGACTGTGTGGAGTTTGCACATTCTCTCCGTGTCTGTGTGGGTTTCCTCTGGGTGCTCTGGTTTCCTCCCACAGTCCAAGAATGTGCAGGTTAGGTGAATTGGCCATGCTAAATTGCCCGTAGTGTTAGGTGAAGGGGTAAACGTAAGGGAATGGGTCTGGGTGGGTTGCGCTTTGGTGGGTCGGTGTGGACTTGTTGGGCCGAAGGGCCTGTTTCAACACTGTAAGTAATCTAATCTAATCTAAAAAAATAAGTGTCTGATTGGCCTAAGATATGGCAACCACTGGGGAGATAGTGCTTGATTAGTTACCCAAAGGCCCAGAATATGGCTCTGAGGTTAAGGCTTTGAATCCAACCACAGAAGCTATTTTAATTTAAATTCGATGAGTAGAATTGGAATATAAAGCCAGTCTCGGTAATGCTAACTGTGGTAACTATAATTGATTATTGTATAAAACTCATCTGGTACAATCCCTTCAGTGAAGGAAATCTGTCACCCTTGGTCTCGCCTTGATTTGGAGATGCCGGTGTTGAACTGGGGTGGACAAAGTTAAAAATCACACAACACCAAGTTATAGTCCAATGGGTTTATTTGAAAGCACTAGCTTTCAGCGCTCCGAAAGCTAGTGCTTCCAAATAAACCTGTTAGACTATAACCTGGTGTTGTGTGATCTTTAACTTGGTCTAGCCTATCCATGACTCCAGATCCAGAATAATGTTATTGACTCCCTAATTGCCCTTGAACAGGGCGCTTGCTACGTCATTTCAGATGGCATTAGAGATAGACAACAAATGCCCACATCCCACAAAAGATTTTTAAAAAAGGCTTTCCAGTGAGAGGTAGAACAGGGGTTTCCGTGGTTTCCCAAACCAGTGGTGGAGATACCTTTTGTTAGCGCCCCCGAGAAGAAGCAAATTCTTCCAGAAATTTTCAGTAATTCAATTATGTTTTGAGTAATGGGCAACAGTAGATTCTAACTGCTAGTGGCTTGCTTTAAGGGTTAGTTAGCACTTATTTGATTAATTCTCTCCAGGAAGTTGAGCTGATCACTTAAGCATTGTAAAGGTCTCCGAGGAAGCAAATAAAGATATGAAGAGAGATTAGTGATGGTGTATGCTTTCTTATGCATGGGGTGCTTGGAGTAGCAATGCAATGGACAGGAGCAGTTTTAGTTTTGAAGTAGATGAGTCAGTCTGTCACTGTGTGGGTTGTTATTTTGATCTTTATCTTTACCTGTCTGATTTGAAACTCATTATTAGTTTTGACAGTACTTGCAAATTCTAAGAGTTGTTAAAGGGTTATTGTTAGATCTGAAAATGAGTTTTAACTTTTTAAAATCCACCATTCGCTTAATGTTTGGGTCATTTAACATTTCACATCCTCAGTTACTTTCCCCCTCCCTCTTTTGTATTTAAAGACCCATTCGCTGATGAAAAGAAAGATGTGTAGCCTGCTCTCAAGCTGCTGCCAGTTCCCTTTGATGCATCACAGTGACTGTGTAACATTTGTCATGTATGAACAGTCCCTTAATACCTTGGGGGAATAATTACAACCTTTGGTGTCTTCTACCTTGCATAGAAAAGACATTGAGCAGTGATGGAAAACTAGTTAATTTGCCTTTCAAATTTCCTTCTTTCCTTCTCCAGCCTCAACCAGCATCTCCCTACTTTATAATTAGATTTCATGATTGTGACAAGCTTATATCTGAGTAATTCAGACACCATGCAGCACTAGTGCACTCGACAGGGGGAAGCAATATCCTAATCATATTGTTGCCAGACGAGTTATCTGGAGACTCCATGAATGTCCTGGGGCACTAGGTTTGAAGCAGATCATGACAGAGTTCAGTAAAATCTGGAATTGAAAATCCAGTGATAGCCATACAACTATTGTTGAATTTTGTTTTTTAAAAAAAATCTGGTTTTCTTTTGCCGTTTAGGAAAGAAACTGCTGACCTTCCCTGGACTGGTCTGCTTGCTACTCCAGACGCACAGCAATATGATTGATGTTTAACTACCCTCTGAAGTGGCTTAGAAATGTATTCAGTCAGACATTCAACAGTTAACCATCAGAAACTCTCAAAAGATGAAAGAAACTGTACAAATCATCTGACACCAATCTAGGCACCAGAAATGACAATGACCATTGACCCTGCAATGTCCTCCTTACTAACATCTGGGCATTAGTGCCAAAATAGGGAGAGCTCTGTCAAACTAGTCAAGCAACAGCCTAACATAGTCCTACTCATGGAATCATACCTTACATACACGATCCCAGATAACACCATCTCCATCGCTGGGTATGTGCTAGCCACATAGGTGGCAACATGGTGATATACAGTTGAGAAGAAATTGCCCTGGAAGTCCTCAACATTGGCTCTGGAGCACATGAAGTGTTTATGGTGTCAGATGAAAAATGGGCAAGGAAATCTCCTACTGATTATCTCACACCATTCTTCCTTTGCTAATAAATCAGTAGTCCTTCATGTTGAACACTTGAAGGAAGCACTGAGAGTGGCATGAGTTCAGAGAATATCCTGGATGGGGGATTTTAATGCCCACCACAATGCATGGCTTAGCATCACCACTACTAACCAAGGTATTCTGATTTCCTGGTCCAATCATCTTCAGCTGCTTCATCAATGATTTTCCCTCCATCATTTACGTCAGAAATGGGGATATTCGCTGACGATAACACAATGTTCAGCACCATTCATGACTCTTCAGATACTCAAGTTGTCTATGTTCAAATGTAACAAGCTCTGAACAATATCCAGTCTTGGGCTGACAATTGGCAAGCAACATTCATGCCACCCATATGACATGCAATAACCATCTCCAATAAAAGACATTCTAGCTATTGTCCCATGAATTTCAATGATATTACCATGACAAAATCCCCCATTATCAACAAACTGGGAGTTACCATTGACTGGAAACTGAACTGGACTTGCCAAATAAATAGTGTTGACAAGAACAGATCAGAGGCTAGCAATACTATAATTATTCCCCTCCTGACTCCTCAAAGTCCATCCATCATCCACAAGGCACAAGTCAGGAGTGTGACAGAATACTCTCCACTTGCTCCAAAGGCACTTAAGAACCTTGACACCATCCAGGAGGAAGCAGCTCACATCAGTGAAAAATATGCCTGAACTTTATGAGCTGGATTGGAATCCCTATTTCCAACCCAGATCAGATGAAAAAGTTTACTGGACAACCATCTGAGGCAAGATCTGCCTTAGACCAGCAAAACACAACTCTCAGAAGTATCCAACTCTAACTCAGAATTGGGGATTATTTCAGAGGATTCCAGATGTTGGATATTTGCCCAATGGAAGTTTTAACTTCCCAGGCAGCACCTGCAGAAGCAACTGTATAAGGGTGTCTGCATGGTGCTGACATTAAATTAGATTGCTGGCTTCAGCAAGGACTACCTTCCTATTGGAATATCTGAACTAATGTGTAATGCTCAGTTGCATGGAATCTGGCAACACCATTAACTCCTTGGGCCATTTTTCTTTTTACTTTGAAGACCTGGCAAGGGAGTCCTTAAAGTTCTGTTGGGAGGTTATAGGACCCAAATTGTTAGCACTAATCAGCAATATAATGTGCAAGTGCAGGCACGCCAGGCTCTTTCTGCATTCAAATGGTGAATGAAGCAACAAGGTTATTGACATATCTCTAAAAAATAATTTCCCCACATCTATACTCCAGCACCAACATGTTTGTCTGAAGCTGCTGTGGCATTTAAATTTATATAAGTATGATTAGCCTTATTATTCTTTTCATAGAGTCATTGAGATGCACAGCATGGAAAGAGACTCTTTGGTCCAAACCGTCCATACCAACCAGATATCCCAACCCGATGTAGTTCCACTTGCCAGCACCTGGCCCATATCCCTCCAAAGCCTTCCAATTTAAATACCCATCCAAATGCCTTTTAAATGTTGCAATTGTACCAGCCTCCACCACATCCTCTGGCAGCTCATTCCATACACGTGCCACCACATTTTGCATGAAAATGTTGCCCCTTAGAACTATTTCATATCTTTCCCCTCTCACCCTAAACCTATGCCCTCTAGTTCTGGACTCCCCCACCACAGGGAAAAGACTTTGTCTATTTATCCTATCCATGCCCCTCATAATTTTGTAAACCTCTAGAAGGTCACCCCTCAGCCTCCGACGACCCAGAGAAAACAGCCCCAGCCTGTTCAGCCTCTCCCTATAGCTCAAGTCCTCTAGCCCTGGCAACATCCTTGTAAATCTTTTCTGAACTCTTTCAAGTTTCACAATATCTTTCCGATAGGAAGGAGACCAGAATTGCATGCAATATTCCAATAGTGGCCTAACCAATGTCCTGTACAGCCACAACATGACGTCCCAACTCCTTTACTCAATACACTGACCAATAAAATAAAGCATACCAATCGCTTTCTTCACTATCCTATCTACCTGTGACTCCACTTTCAAGGAGCTATGAACCTGCACTCCAAGGTCTTTTTGTTCAGCAACACTCCCTAGGACCTTACCATTAAGTGTATAAGTCCTGCTAAGATTTGATTTCCCAAAATGCAGCAACTCGCATTTATCTGAATTAAACTCCATCTTCCTCTTCTCAGCCCATTGGCCCATCTGATCAAGGTCCTGTTGTAATCTGAGGTAACCCTCTTAGCTGTCCACTACACTTCCAATTTTGGTGTCATCTCAAACTTACTAACTGTATCTCTTATGCTCGCATCCAAATCATTTATGTAAATGACAAAAAGTAGAGGACCCAGCACCGATCCTTGTGGCACTCCACTGGTCACAGGCCTTCAGTCTGAAAAACAACCCTCCGCCACCACCCTCTGTCTTCTACCTTTGAGCCAGTTCTGTATCCAAATGGCTAGTTCTCCCTTTTTTCTGTGAGATCTAACCTTGCTACCTAGTCTCCCATGGGAACCTTGTCGAACGTCATATTGAAGTCCATGTAGATCACATCTACCACTCTGCCCGCATCAATCCTTTTTGTTACTGCTTCAAAAAACTCAATCAATTTTGTGAGACATGATTTCCCATGCACAAAGCCATGTTGACTATCTCTAATCAGTCCTTGCCTTTCCAAATACATGGAAATCCTGTCCCTCAGGATTCCCTCCAACAACTTGCCCACCACCTATGTCAGGCTCACTGGTCTACAGTTCCCTGGCTTGTCCTTACCAACTTTCCTAAATAGTGGCACCATGTTAGCCAACCTCTAGTCTTCTGGCACCTCACCTGTAACTATCGATGACGCAAATATCTCAGCAAGAGGCCCAGCAATCACTTCTCTAGCTTCCCACAGAATTCTAAGGAACACCTGATCAGCTCCTGGGAATGTATCCACCTTTATGCGTTTCAAGACATCCAGCACTTTGTCCTCTGTAATATGCACATTTTGCAAGGTGTCGCCATCTATTTCGCTACTTTCTATATCTTTCATGTCCTTTTCCACAGTAAATACTGATGCAAAATACTCATTTAGTATCTCCCCCATCTTCTGCGGCTCCACACAAAGGCCGCCTTGCTGATCTTTGAAGGGAAAAAGTGAGGACTGCAGATGCTGGAGATCAGAGCTGAAAAATGTGTTGCTGGAAAAGCACAGCAGGTCAGGCAGCATCGAAGGAGCAGGAGAATCGACGTTTCAGGCATAAGCCCTTCAGGAATAGCAGGAGAATCGACGTTTCGGACATAAGCCCTTTTTCAGGGGCTTATGCTGCCTGACCTGCTGTGCTTTTCCAGCAACAAATTTTTCAGCTCTGATCTTTGAAGGGCCCTATTCTCTCCCTAGTTATCCTTTTGTCCTTAATGTATTTGTAAAAACCCTTTGGATTCTCCTTAATTCTATTTGCCAAAGCTATTTCATGTCCCCTTTTTGCCCTCCTGATTTCCCTCTTAAGTATACTCCTACTGCCTTTATACCCTTCTAAGGATTCACTTGATCTATCCTGTCAATATCTGACATATGCTTCCTTCTTTTTCTTAACCAAACCCTCAATTTCTTTAGTCATCCAGCATTCCTTTAACTACCAAACTTTCCTTTCACCCTAACAGGAATATTGGCAGGAATCTTTGCATGATGATAGAAAGGGAGACATTTTAAATAATAAAAGTAAGTTTTTTTACAACTCATGCCAATAGCTAATAAAAAGATAACATGGGCATTCTGAGGAGTGTTTAGATTTTGGTGAAACAGGTAAAAGATTCTTGGAGGTGACGAGGGCAAAGAAGATATAAACCATGTTAAAAACTTATTCTTCTTTTATCAAAGCCCTAAAAGAATAGATCAATGGGATATTTGAGTTTTGTAGGATAAATATTGATAAACCTTTGAAAATTGTTTTAAATATTGACAAAAGAGACTTGTTTTCACTTTGTATAGGACACCTAACACCTTATGAGATTTTGTGATTGATACAAGTGAAGTCCTTAATAGCTTTGCTATGAAATCTCCTGGGACAGGTATCGTATTTCCCAGTGCAGTGTAGAGCTTTTTTTTGTTCAGAGTTTCATGAGAGGTTTGGTACCAACTGGAGTGGGAAGTTTCAGTGCCTCCTTTGAAAAATAGCACCTCCAGCAATGCAACACATCAAATACGAATGTGTGAATCTAGATTAATGATCGTGCCTTGAAGGAGGGATGTGGTATCATCGTGATAATGTCACTGGAATAATAAGTTAGATTCAGAGAACACAACCATAGAATTACATTACAGTAATCACAATAATTTGAATTTGGTTAATATAAATTCAGAAATAGGTAACATTGGTAAATGTGAGTAGGGGCTAAATATTATGGCTTATTTTGGTGAAGTGTGTTTTTTGCAATGAGTTTTTTGACGAGTTTCTCGCCATGAAGCTGAATGAGGTTTCTCTCTGTTTTTAAGCAAACTCTCCTCATTAACTACCTATCCCCCCCACCATGGCGTTTCTTAAATCTGATTCACCATTTTTGGAGTCATCAAGTCATACAGCATGGAAACAGACCCTTCAGCCCAACTCATCCATGCTGACCAGATTTCCTAAAGTGTACTAGTCCCATTTGCCTGAGTTTGGCCCATATTCCTGTAAATCTTTCTTATATGCACCACCCTCTGTGTGACCCCTCAGGTCCCCTTTAAATCTTTCTCCTCTCATCTTAAACCTATGCCCTCTAATTGTAGACTCCCCTAACCTGAGAAAAAGACCGTGGCCATTCACCTTTTCAATGCCCCTCCTGATTCTATCAACCTCTAATGTCACCCCTCAGCCTCCAAAGCTGCAGGGTAGAAAGTCCCAAACTCTCCTTAACTCAAACCTTCAAGTCTTGTCAATCTTTTTTGCATTCTTTCTCATTTAATAACATTATTTCCTATAGTACAGCAAACAAAATTGTATGCAGTACTCCAAACTTACTAATGTCTTGTACAACTGTAAAATGATCTCCCAACTCCTATAATCAGTTAGCGAGTTTTGAGAAGATTTGTAGCTTAGGTTGAGGTCTTGGGTGTCGGTTTGCTCGCTGAGCTGGAAGGTTCATTTTCAGACGTTTCATGACCATACTAGGTAACATCGTCAGTTAGCCTCCATATCAGCACTGCTGATGATTCCTGCTTTCGACTTATATATTTGGCTTTCTCTGGGTTGGTGATGTCATTTCCTATGGTGATGTCATTACTTGCTCATTTTCTCAGAGGGTGGTAAATCGGGTCCTAGTCAATATGTTTGTTGATAGAATTCCAGTTGGAATGCCTTATTTCTAGGAATTTTCATGTGTGCGTCTATTTGGCTTGTCCTGGGATGGATGCATTGTCCCAGTCGAAGTGGTATCTTTCCTCATCTGTATGTATCACTGTACTCAGTGCTGTGACAGATGAAGGCAAACTTGCCAACCACTTTCTTCACCATCTCATCAACCTGGGGTGCCACTTCCAAGGAATTATGTATCTGCACCCTTAGGTCTCTCTGTGCGCAGCTGGAGAAGCATTGGCAATCCAATATTACCCCTTACTGGTAATATAATGGCAGAGCTTGTACAAAGTCATGCTGCTCATGACTGACAGTCCCTCACATATAACACCAATTTCTCATTAGTCACTACTTAACCACCGTGTCACACAGTTTGACTATCCTTAACTCAATCCTGTCTAAATGCCCCCATGTAGTTACTATTCCTTTGTCTCCATTGCTGCCTGGACACCTGCAGATTAATATTGCCCAATAGTAGAAAATCACTTCCAGGCCACAAGATGGACAAATCCAAGCATGAGTTTTTACTTGCAAATAGCAAAAGTGAACACCAACAATAGGAACAGAGATTGTAGTTTACCCCAACAATGCAAATCAAATGCTTATAAAACTGCATTCTGTACAGACAGACAAATGCAAATCACCAGTCAGGGGTGGCATAGCCTGCACATAATCCTCCAGACAGTGAGGCATTTTGCATCCTGATAACAAGGACCATATTTCCATCATTCATTCAGCTTCACCCTCCATACGTGTACCAATTTAGGACAAGTAATTGCACAAGTAATGGGTCACCTTTGGCCAGCGCACCCCTCCTTTTGAAGTCATTGCTGCTGACTTCAGAGGCCAATGTTCAATTTGCAACCAATTTTGATGTTGAAAATCACTTCTTTGACCAGCATTTGTACCCTAAACAGATTCACTCTGCATGCGTTGTAAAGAGATGACAAAAAGATTGCAATTTACTATTATCTGGAGTTTGTAAATGTATACTTTATGTATTTGCCTCTTCGCTGTCCCAGCATCCAGCAGACATTGATCCCACATTTTTGGGCTCAAACTGACACTGATTCTGCCCACCCTAAGTTTTATCCTGATCAGTTTCCACTTGCACTTTGCCATCCTTTGCTGTTATCTACATGCAGGGAAAGGGGCTCGCAGTGGTTACTGTCACCACTGGTTCTGCCTGTACCCTATTACCTCACATTTCCCTGACAGTCCACTTCCACTCTTCTGCTCAACATAGAGACCAAATACATCAAACTTTCCCTCGAACGGTCCTCTCTGTCCCCTGAACACTGGCATTACATGTTACTGATGCCCATCCTGGTCATCCATGCTCCTATGGTTGCTGGTACTGCCAATACCAACCCTTAACAAAGCCACCCATGCCCTCTAAGGTTGTTTGGCCTACTACCCATCTGCCTTAAGCTTGCCCCCACCACCAGCCCTACTCCCCCATTACTGTCCCTCTGTACACATGCTTCTGCTTTCCCTAATTCCAAACCAAATTTCTTTATCCTTTAAAGAGGCTAACACCACCACTGGTGGTGAACAATAAGTCATTAGATTCCCACATTCAAAGAATGAATATCGAAAAGAAACAAATCTTCTAGATCAGCAGATAAAACCTATGAAATGCATCCAGTTTCCCAGAAAAAAAAAGTGACATAGATGCAATACTCCACTCCTTTTGTCAGGATACAACCAAAATGATTATAAACTTATCTCCATCCATCATAGAGTAGAGAGGAAACACACTGTCCTCAACACACTGCATCCATCAGTCTAGCCAGCCAATTAGGGATGGTGGACAGTGGAGAAAAATCATTAAATTTGTAGAGTCAAAGACTGCCCAGTTCCAATCCCAATAATATTTTGCATTCATCCATGAAAGCTACATGTTCCCATTGAGAAACTTCCTGTCCTTTCCCACCACCCAACATTTTCCACATTCTGTTCATTGACACAAAATTTTCACATTGTCTCCAAGCTCATTTTCAAAACAAATTTCAAATACTGATTTCAAGTTACCTTGTTTATAACAAACATATTCCATTTAGTTAGGTAGCCAGCTTGGTCTTTTCTGAGTTTGAAAGAGATACTGGTCGCACTCCCAACACAAATAAAATATGAGCATTTTAATAAATGATACGAGAGGATGGATTACTGCAACAGTGATCTATGCAGTTAACTGGCAGTGATTCCAACTGAGAGAATAAATGAATAAAGATCAAAATTATAAATCTGTCTGTTACTCTGGTTGCAGGAAATAAAAAATTACAGGGGTAATTGTACAAATTCATGATTCCGTGGAAAAACTTTATTCATCCATAATATCCTGCATCTGAATTCCTGATATGCATGTTTAGTGGGCCAGGTCGGAGTATAACATCAGAAAATGTACTTTTGCAAGTTTGTTTATTTTCCTAAGAAAACAATAATATTTAGTATCTTGGCACCATGTATAGATTGTCATGGGATACCAGAGAGAGATCACAGTCAGGCTTTATAGTCTTGAATTAGACTAGACCCACAATGTGTCGCAATCTGCAGATTATGAGAACAAGATCTGACTCAAGAATAGTGAATGCTCATAAACAAAACGACATTCTATTCATCGAGTCATAGTTATACAGCACGGAAACAGACCCTTCAGTCCAACTTGTGTGGGCCAACCAGCCATCCCAATCTGACATAGTCCCATTTGCCAGCATTTGGCCCATATCCCTTTACATTCATCCTATTCATATAACCAGCCAGATGCCTTTTTAAATCTTGTAATTGTACTAGCCAACACCACTTCCTCTGGCAGTTTGTTCCATACACAGACCATCCTCTGCAAGAAAATGTTACCTCTCAAGTCCCTTTTAGATCTTTCCCCTCTCCCCTTAAACCTATACCACCTTGTTTTAAATTCCCCCAGCCTAGGAGAAAGACCTTGGCTGTTCCTTTGTCCAACATTAAGAAATTACCTGCTGCATGTGACAGTTGCACATCTGGAAAGATTAATGTGGCAACAATGTGAAGTGACATTTTTGGGGCAACGTTTCAGTTCTAAAATACTGAAGAGAAATCCATAAAGGTTGTTTTTCAAACCCTAAAAAAAAATCCAATGTTTTACAGCATTGGACGCCTGTCATTTTAACTTATTTTGGATGTTGGCACTATTTGTTTCTGACTCGTATTGCTTGCTGGGAATCAAGGGGTTGAAACTAAATGAGGATCATTGCTCCTCACACTTCATTTGAACGGTGAAATACAAAGCCAGGACAGATTGGAAAGCAGGTTCAAAAGAAGTCTCCCTGAGAGTTGACCCTGAACAGAAGCTTTCTTGAAAGGATCTGGAGATTCCTGCAGGGGTTAATCTCCAAGCAGTCTAAACCCTATTAGCTCAAAAGAAAAATTCCCAGTCAACTGATTACTTCGAATAGATAGTGGCAGAAGAGTTTCACAATAACTCCAGTTGGAATTTCCTCTGGTGTTAGGATCATTTTAATTGTCTAGGAAATCATTCTAAAGGATATAAACCACAATTTACAAGAAGTATTACGTTTTGAAATAATGTTGAATGGGATGTGAGAGATAAATACACTGACTTGTTTATGTTTTAGAGCACGCTGATACCTAGTCCATCAGAAGATTTTGATGTTGACATCTGTTCCTGAAATTTCATTAAAAAAACAGAGAAAGTCCTGCCCTTGAAGGTGCAAAGCCACCATATTCTCTGGGGAAAATGGCTGGTTGCACATTGTACACCAATAGTTCATGAAGACAGTTGCATACATTAATGCCTATCCACCTTTAAACAGATCCAATTTTCACTTCTGAGAGAACCAACATAACTTCAGGAGGAGGGCTCAAAGTGCTGGAGTTCTTTGGCGATGGAGAACATCATTGTTGGGTAGGGTCAAGAAACCGTTGGAAGAGGTAAGGTGCCCTTTGAAATTGTTAAAAGTAGATTTCAATGTGTATATTTAACAGATAAACTAATTGGAGCTGTCTGTTGTATTCAAATTGTCAAACTGGCAAGGAAACTGTCATGCTCCCATTTATATCTGCTGACCTTTAATGATTTTTGTAAAAGCTGTCTTCAACTTTAAGAAAACCAGGGATCATTATTTCAATTTTTGTCTGTTGACCTAAGCCCGAGGGCTATCACGATAGGATTTGTGCCACATAATGGATTTCACAATCAATTGTTATAGTTCCTGTTATTTCACAGTTTGATCACTTCAGGAGCTTTGAAGTTGGGCTATGAATGCAAAGGTTTGTTTTATACAGGAGTGAGTAGTTCAAGAAAATTAAATGTTTCTTTATCCATAAGAATGATCAATTTTAATTGGTGCATTTCTAAATCGAGGCTTAAGAAATTTATTTTATTTCATCTCCATGTTAGTCCTGACATGGTGGTTGCTATGTGATGCGGCATGGAATATCTCGGAACAGATTGCTAGCTGGGCGGCATGGATTGACAGGAGTTGGAAGTAAGTTGGTAGAGGGTTTGTCAAGGACTATCATGGAGGTTTGAGGCATCATGAGGTGGTATGATTGGCATGGATAAGCTGTGGAAGTTTCTGTGGGGTGTGAATGGTGGGGATGGAAGGATGTTTCTGTTTGTTTTATTGTTTTTTTTAACAACTTGAACACAGTCCTGAGGCAGCAAGGACAGCTTTTTCTATATCACCACCTCCACACCCACCAGACTCTGTGGCTGTCCCGATCTCTGTCTAGGGGAAACAGGCCTCAATTCATTTAACACCCACCTTTTATCTAGGATAGTCTCTGTCTAAATCTAAATTCATAGAACGTGTTTGACTCTTAGCTGCCCTCTGAAATACTGAATGAGGAGATGGTGACTGTAATGATTGTAACAAGGTCAGCCAGGTGTATCTCATGGAATATGAGCTGCTAACCTGGTCCAATCAGGGAGTTCTGGCTGACAGATAAATACAAGAGTGTCAGGAGTTCTGCTCACTCTAGGAGCCAGATCTGAGCCAGCTGGATCAGTGTTATGTATTATGCACGTGTAAATAAAGGGTCACTTGTTAACAGGATACCAGCTTTCATGGAGTTATTGCAGTGACATCATGGTAATTTTACTGAATTTGTAATCTGGAGTGTCAGACTAACCAGATCCAGGGATATGGTTTTGAATCCCACAGGGTCAGATGGTGAAATTTGAATTCAATAACAATCTGGAATTAAAAGCTAGTGTAATGACAACTGTGTAATCATTGTCAATTGTTTGAGAAACCCACCTGTTTCTTTTAGGGAGGGAAATCTGCCAGCATTACCTGGTCTGACCTATATATGTTCCTAGGATTATGACAATGCAGATGACTCTTAACTGCCCTCTTAAATGGAAAAAGTGAGGACTGAAGATGCTGGGGATCCGAGTCAAAAAGGAATGATGAAGAGCTTATGCTCAAAACATCGACCCTCCTGCTCTTATGATGCTGCCTGACCGGCTGTACTTTTCCAGCACCACACTTTTTGACTCTGCCCTCTAAGATAGCCCAGCAAGCTGCTCAGTTTAAGGGTATTAGGAATGAGTAATAAATGCTAGTCCAGCCCTTGAGGTCCATATTCTTAGGCAAATAGAAAAAGTACTCAAGGATAATTAAGGATGTAAGTAATACTGGCCTTGCTAGTGATGCTGATGTATCTTGTGAGAAAACCCAAAACTATCACCTCCCCCGACATTTTGCGATTTCCCCACTGGTCTTTAAAACACTAACTAGGCCTCCCAACTCAAAGGTAACCAACCAAGAATCCCAGAATTCCCCATGAGCCCAGTAACCTATAGCATCTTATTGGAATTGCTTGTAATACCAGCAGTGTCCACTATCGGCTCTGCTGGGACTATTCTGCTGCCAGTCAATCAGATCAGCCGATGGCTCTCAAGTAGGAGATCTCCTTTCCCTGAGGGGAAAAAGCTTCCACAATCACCTCGATATTATCTCAGCCTATTATGGCTGTGAAGCAGCGGTTTTAGAATCCTTTAGTTAGTGACAAACTTACCTACCTGAGTGGGGGAGGGTGAGCAGTATGTGCTTTTGTAAAATTCAAAAATACAACCCACAGTTCCCGAATGGTAAACATTAGGAGCTGCCCTTGCCAGTTTCCTTCACTGGGAATCTAAATCCAGAATCTATCATTTGTAAACTGAAGCCTGTTAAGCATAAATCTGGCAGTGTTTTTGATATTCACCAAATAGCACTGACGCTCTGTTGCATTTGCTCTTGTCTCACTTTACAATAACCCCTAGAATCAGGGGTGATTTAACTGGACGTAGGCCATCCCGAGTTAACTATTTTAAGCTTTTTTTTGCTGAAAGAGGACAAAACTCATTGAAAGGCAAAATTCATACGTCTCACCCACACATTAACTTGTCACATCCTCTCTTAAATATAGAAAACGTTGTAATTTAAACATTTTCTGTTTTTAACAACGTAATACCCGCCAGGATAAAAATTATTTTTAGCAGCAACATCAAAGCTCACCAGGGATGCCATTTCCGTGAAAATTCGCCCACTTGACAACATTAAACCTCAGCAGAAGAGCCACCAAAATTTCATAAACAGGATTAAACATTGCCAATTCCAAAGGCTTTTAATGGCTCATCAGTGGAGGTTGCTAGAGATTCATATGTCATTGTAGCACTCTTTCCATTTTTTAAACTTATTGGGAGTAACTTTCCCCACAGTGTGGGTAACACTCAATTAGCAGTACTGATGGATTATTTTTTTCTTTATCTCTTGGCACCTTTTAAACCACTTAATTTCAAATCGTTTTGGAAAAGAACAGGAAATATTTACAAAGGTTAACTGAGGTAAGATTGATACTGGCCCTGAACTCTCCTGATCTTTTGCCATAAGTTTGGTAGGAAATTGGCAGAACATCCGGAGAAATAACGTAAACTGGTGAAAAAAAGTTATTTAGACCATTTCTTTGGAAGGTTTAGCTTTTCAAAAAAAACCACTTTTTGCATTTGCAGTTTTTTTAAAGTAATGAAACTAAGTTTTGTTTTTTTTTCCCTCTCTTGACCTACTGACATAACTCATCTGCTGTGTTATTTTATTTGACTGAGTCGATGGTAGAAGGAATTCAGTCCATGTTGCTCTGCAAATTTTAAAACCTTTCTAACTAAATTGACTAAACTACAGTGTTGTCAATTCCAGAAAATACTTAGGATCGTTTGACACAACGTTGAAGATGTCACAGAGTGAAATGTAAATAACAGAGGGCTCGGTGAGGTACAAGTTTACAAAATCAAATGCTTTTGACAGGACTGCTGATCTATACCATTCAGATAAATTGGATTTATTCCCAGAAGACAAGCATGTTTCAACCCTGGGTCACTAATGAGGAAATTATCAATTGCCTCTGTCCTTCTCACTCCCTGACCCAGAAATACTCTGTGACAGACATGTCTTCAGGCTTGATCATAACAAGATTTGGTGTCCCTAATTTTAGATTTTGGAAACTAAATTAGTAATGACTAAAGCATTTCAGTTGAAATCTATGATTGTGAACTATAATGTCTTCAGGCGTGTAGACACTGACAGTTTCAATGCAGGATATTAGCATTGCAAAATTTGGCGTTTTTTTTTCCAAAACTGGCTGCCTGCCTCTCCCCTTTCATTTTTGTTCTGTCAGCGATCACTCAATAATACAATTACATTCTGTTCAAGCTTTCATGGGCCAGCATTGCCATACATGACACAAATTTTCCAATACGTCTCACTTGAGACATATTCCTTCAAGAGTGCTTAAACTATATCATTCTGCACAGTCATGCATCAGTTCTTGGACAGTTATTTATCATATTCCAACTACATTGTAAGGTTAAAGTTGTTTCTCTTTAGCGTACTGTTCCTAATTGATGACAGATGACTATTGAAAATTCTTCCATGTCCAGATTGAGGCATGGCTGCATCCATTTGCCAGCAGCAAGCATCGTATGGATCCTGTTAATGTGCACATGTATCTTTACTTTTTATTGCTGCTCACAAGAGAGCACTAATATCCTTATGATTGGTGTAAACTCTGTCCCTGGCAGATCATTTTCCTTTTTTTTTATATTAAAAATCAATCTCTGAATAGATTACATGAAAGGTATATTTGACATGCAGCCAAGTTATCATGTTGCCTGTTGAAGCCATGCCCACCTTCCTTGGCATTCTGTTTAAATTGTTCGATTCCCATCAACCTCTGTTGGCTTTGGTATGTCTCTTTTTATGGTCACAAGTGACATTTTATGTCCTTTTCACCTGCCTGCATTATTTGACCCACTCCCTTTCATCCAACGACTGCACTCTTCAGGTTCCATTGTTTTCTGTCTAATCATAGCTGAAGCATCCTGAGATCCCCCTCATTTTCGCTGACATGCTGCCCATAGACAATTTCATCCAAAAGCACTGGGCTGAATTTTATCAGAAGTCAGCTAAATGTCAATTTTGATGTGTTTCACGAAAGGTGAGGCTGAGTAAGTTTTCTCACAGTACCTTCCCAAACTTGCCTGATTACCTATGCATTGCATTGCTATGGCACCCACTTTTTCTACTCGCCGTAGGAAGAGGTTTTTGCCACTGCCGGGGTATCTAGGAAATCCTTGAAACCTATAAAATTCCAACATAATTAGAAAGGGTAGGTGCAGGAGACATGTCGCTGATAGTAGGGCAGTCCAGAACCAGTGGTCACAGTCTAACGATACAAGGTAAAATATTTAGTACTGAGATGAGGAGAAATTTCTTCACCTGGAGAGTTCAAGTCATGCAGCTTGGAAACAAACCTTTCGATCCAGCCAGTCCATGTCAATCATGTTCCCAACTAAACTCGTCCCACCCGCCTGTGCTTCCAAACATTTTGTATTCAGGTGCTTACCTAAATGTCTTTTACACAATGTAACTGTGCCTGCATCCACCACTTCCACGTAAGAACCATTCTGAGTTTAAACAAAAAAAGTTGCCCCTCATGTCTTTTTTAAAGCTTCCTCCTTTTACCTTAAAATGATGCCCTGTGGTCTTGAAATCCCCTACCCTAGGGAAAAGACACCAGCCATTCACCTATCTATACCCTTTATGATTTTATAAACCTCTAACCGTCCGCCTTCTATGCTCCAGTGAAAACTAATCCCAGCCTGTCCAACCTCTCCTTATAACTCAAACTCTCCAGAGAGCAGTGAGCCTAGGGAATTCCTCACCAAACAAAGCCACTGAGGCAAAAACAAGAAGGATGTGGCAATTTTGGTTGAAGGTATCAGAGGGTACGGAGAAAAGCAGGGCCAGGCTACTAAGTTGAATGACTAGATATAATCATAATGAACAATGGAGCAGGCTCGAAGGGATGAATAGCCTAATCCTGTTCCTGTTTTCCATGTTTCTATCCCAGATCCCTGCCACTGGCATCTGCTTTAAAGCTCAGCTGTGCACTCTACCATATGCTGGAAGTTGCCCTTCACTATCTATGTTGTTGGAGAGCAACCACAGACCAACACTTCTCAGGGCGTAGGGGAATGGAAGAACTGTTCTAGACAGCTGTATTTCATGTTCTGTATGTTAGAACATAAATAGAGTTCACAGCACCTGCTGAGAATCAGACAATAATTACTCCTAAATCAGGAAATAACAAAGACACAGCTGACTCAGTAGGAATGCCCTAACTATGTAGAGTAGTCTGAAGGGTACAGCACAGATACCCAACACCCTATGTCATGGCAGGCTGAATCTTTGAAGATGCGATTTTGTAGGCTTTCATTCATGGAATATTCTTGTCATGGAAACAGCAACATTAGCATAGATCAAGTATCTCAGTGGCTCCATATTGCAAGAAGTTCTGATTATCTCTTAAGACAAAAAAACCTCATTCCTACAAATGCTCATGCTTCCACCACTCTGCCAGTACCCTTGCTATTGACGTTTAGTTAGCCAATCCCAGGCTGGAAATGCCCATGTTATTGTAATGTAAACTAAAGCTGCACCTTCAAAGTCCAGAATGCTTAATAATATGCTGCAAGGACATTTGTAGTCTTCCATCAAATTCTATTTCACAACGTTCCAGATTGGGATATCACTGTACAACTTCTGAGTTATCATGACTTACACACTACTTGTTCATTGTTGTTGATGTGAAACTACTGTATCCCTGTCTGTGATATTGCACTAAATGGAATTAAACACCTGTTAAATGACCAGTGAGTAATGTCATTGGTGATCTCAAGATGGAGGGAAGATTCAATAGATAATGGGGGCATGGTGATTTCGTCAGGATCTACTGAATGATATTTTGAAAATGCAATAACTGACTTCAATAACCAATGCCATCTTCCTTTATGTCGTCCATAGGGAAATGATGAATAGGCTGGGACTATTTTCCCTGGAGAGTTAGATTAGATTCCCTACAGTGTGGAAACAGGCCCTTCGGCCCAACCAGTCCACACCGACCCTCCGAAGAGCAACCCACCTAGACCCAGGGCTGAGGGATGGCCTTACAGAGGTTTATAAAATCATGAGGGGCATGGATAGGCTAAATAGACAAGGTCTTTTCCCTGGGGTCAGGGAGTCCAAAACTAGAGGGCATAGGTTTAAGGTGAAGCGGGGAGGGAAGGTTTAAAATGGACCTAAAGGCAACCTTTTTTTTTTAACAAGGAGGGTGGTGCATATATGGAATGAGCTCCTAGAGGAAGTGGTGGCGGCTGATACAATTCCAACATTTAAAAGGCATCTTGATGGGTACATGAATAGGAAGTGTTTGGAGGGATATGGGCCAAATGCTGGCAAATGGGACTAGATTAATTTAATAAATCTGGTTGGCATGGATGAGTTGGACAGAAGGTTTTGTTTCCATGCTGTACATTTCTCTGACTCCAGGACTTGCAGCACTTTTTCATTGACAGCCTTTGATCTTTGCTTCACTAGAAATCCTAACTGTTAGGCTGGACATATAAAATGCAAAACTTGGTCTGGGATCATAGTGTGACTGGATCCTCCTCATTTTTAAGTATTTCAAAGTTTTGTCTGCGTTTCTTGAGCTGGTGCACTGAAATATGAGAACTATAACCTGAAACTGCATGCCAAAGTGTTCAGTGTACCTGAGTGAGATGGTATTCCCTTGTGTCAATCATTGTAATTTGCATACTACATGTAAATCAAATGCGTTTGAGGCTTGCCCCCTATTTTGAGTAGATAGTTAAATATGGTAAAACCGCGCAAAGTCAAATCAGATGGGGCATAACCAAAAATTTGTTTGTGCAGAACATAAAGGTAACTGAGGAAGTCTCCATGTCATCTGATTTGTCCAAAAACTTGCTGTTTGGTTTAACAAGAAAAAAAGCAATTGAAAACGCGGTGATGAGGTAAATTGGTGACAACATGTCTAACTTTCAATTTGTTCACATGTTACAATCACCTGACCATATATAATAAAGGCTTTGAGAAACAATATTGAATTTTCCCAGAGTTAAACTTTAATCTTTTACTGCTGTTTCCTGAGGAGCATGATACAGTCCGCCACATCATCAATGCAGTCAAACATAATTTCTGTTTACTTTTTTGGTGAAATATGAAATCCTAGAGCATCTCTGCAAACTTTGTGGCTTCAGCTCAGGAAACTGGAGCGGGTGAACGTTAATCAGCCTCTTCAGGGTCATCAGGGTGTTAATCCTCCTTTTTATCCATTGATACATTCTGTTCAATTTGCTGATGTACACCTCACAAAATAATTGGAGGTTATCCAGGCAATTTCATTAAATGGGTGTTGTCTTGACATTGCTTTGTGAATGTGCTTTCTTGGTCTTTCCAAGAAACAGCAGCTTTTTGATGCCAGCCATGTTAATACTGTTCAAAGCAGGGACACATTACAGGAGCAAAAGTAGACCATTTGACCCATTGAATTTTGTCTGCTTCTTCATGAGATTATGGCTGATCTGATAATCTTCAGTTCTGCTTTATTGCCTTTTCCCCATAACCCTTGATTCCCTGACTGATTAAAAATTTGTCTGTCTCAACCTTGAGCCACTTAATGATCCAACCTTGACTGGCATCTACAATAAAAATTCCACAGATTGACTGCTGTCTGAGAAAACATCTCCTCTGTTTTAGATGAGTGCCAATTTACTTAGAGTCTGCTGTTTGATCCTAGACCCTATCACAAGAGAAGACTAATTCTCCACACGAATTCTATTGAGATCCCTAAGAATTTTGTGTTCAATAAGTTCCGCTGTCATTGTTCTAGACTCCAAGGAGTATAGAAATGTGGTGCTGGAAAAACACAGCAGGCCAGGCAGCATCCGAGGAGCAGGAGAATCGACGTTTCGCCTGAAGAAGGGCTTATGCCCGAAACGTCGATTCTCCTGCTCCTCGGAACTGCCTGGCCTGCTGTGTTTTTCCAGCACCACATTTTTCAATTCTGGTACTCCAGCATCTGCAGTCCTCACTTTCTCCAAGGAGTATAGTCCTAACCTACTCAACCACTCCTCCAAACAAAATACCACCACACCTTGAATCTACCTTGTGAATGTTCTCTCTAATGCCAGTGCATCTTTCCTTGCTTTACTTCCTGCCATTATATATTTCAACTTTAAATACTAAACAGCAACAAAAATTAAAGCAATCCAATTTCACCCATGCCTTTCATCCATACTGTCCAGGATTTAGACAAGACCATTTTGCAGTGTATGACTTGGTCCTGTAATGTGGCCTAGCTGTTCTTCAGTTTCTTGGCACAGTAGTGTGACAAGTGTCCATGAGATGGTTTCATCTAGAGTTACTAGTCTGGAGCTTTGGCTTATTATGTATATTCTTCTGCTGTGTTTCAAGGAATCCCTACAGAACAGAAAGTGGCCATTTGGCCCATCAAGTTTGCATTATAACACTCCAAAGAGCATCCCACCCAGACCCAGCCCCCACCACCATCCCAATAGCCACTCATTTACCATGGCCAATCCACCTATCCTGCGCATATTTTGGTCTGTGGGAGGAAACTGGATTACCTGGAGGAAGCCCACACAGGCTCCTGGTAATATGAAGGAGAAGTGCTAACCACTAAGTGACCATGCTGCCTCCGTCCTGAGGTGTGGAAGTGGCTGTCAGCTTTGTCACAGCCAGAGTTTTCAGTAATCCAAACATGACTCATTGAGGCTTTACTGCAAATACATAGATAGCTCTAGAGAAACAGTTGAATGGATAGAGCTCCACAGATAGATAAATATATACAAGGAAAGTCAGGTAGGTGGATAAAGGAAACTATTTCAAGTATGGATAGGCAAGCAGTCAGATAACTAAAACAGAAGTAATGCATATTGACGGAACATGCATGCTCCCAGTGGGACATTATTAATATTTCTTCTTTGTCGTTGCTCACAGAAATCTGCACAACTTGTACATTCTGTACCACGATTAAACATTCATGACAGCAGGTATTTTCCAGGCATGATACTGGTAAATTAATTAAAACATTGATGCCAAGTGGAGTCAACTGCATGACCACCATATAAAGACTGAAGTTGTGCCCACAATTTAAAATAAAGTTGGGGAGGTTCCTATGAATTGCTCCCATGACGTGGGTTTTACTTTACCAGAAATGCAATGGAAGCTCTGTTTACATACACAGACTGATGAAGTACGTCTGATGGAGGACTTCTGAAGTATATCCTGGCCAGAAGCAGTGTATAATCTATAAATGTTTATATACTGTACAAAAAGAAAATCAATCACATTACTGCCTATGTAACCAACACATACTTGCATGTTCATCGATTCAAATGTTATTGCCAATTTGATGGTTTATTTTACATGAACAACTGGCCCCTGGCATTCTCTAGTTCTGAGTCATGAAAGAGTTTTTTGTAATGTTCTATTTCAGGTTTAACACAGAAGCAGCCTGTTTGTGGGCACACTATCCATGAGAGCATCATTGTAAGAGAAAAATGCACTGAAGCACCTTTCATTCTGGAGTGTTTGTTTAAGAGCAAGGACTGGATAAGTTAAACATTTTGCGTGCTATTTAGAAGATTGTGTATGGTTTAGAGCAGGAAAAGGCCATGGATATGACATTAAATAGGTTGAACAAATGAGAAAACAGGGAACTAAAATTCTGGTCAATATTTCTGAGAGAGATTAATGTTCAATTTCACAGCCTCACTAGTGAAAGATTCCTTCAAAACCGCTAAACTGTGACAGCAATTGTTAAATGCTTAGGTTATATTGCAAACAGAGACCAATTTATTGAAAGTTGAGAATCTAACAAAAAACAATATATGTGGAACTCTGCTGCCTCTTTGGATATTGCTTCCTTTCACCTCTTACTGAAGATGTCTCTTGTTTTGTCACTGTAAGGGTAGATGTGCAAAGGAGCGTGGAAGTGTTACGTATCTTCCACTAGTATTCTCTGCCCACACCTTGTACATACCACCTCCAAATCAATGCCACATCTCTGCCAGCTCTGGAAGTGATGTCAGGTGGATAATACATCTGTTCAAAATGTGAGTGAAGAACATTATAACAAGATACAAATAACAGGACACCTCATGCCTTAGTAATGCAAAGCATAAACGACATGGTGGCTCACAGCACCAGAGACCTGGCTTCGATTTCACCCTTAGGCTACTGTATGTGTAGAGTTTGCACATTTTCCCTGTGTCTATGTGTGTTTCCGCTGGATGCTCCGGTCCCCTCCCACAGCTATGCAGGTTAGGTGGATTGGCCAGGTTAAATTATGCACAGTGTCCACGGATGCTTGGTTAGGTGGGTTAACCATGCTGTATACAAGGTTACAAGAAAAGGTGGGATGCTCTTCAAAGGGTCAGTGTGGACCTGATGGGCCAAATGGTTTGCTTTCACACGATAGGGATTCTATTCTATGATAAAAAATGGTGCATTCCTGACATTCAGCACTGTTATGGGTCCCAGGCAGAAGAGGTTTACATGTGAAAGGGTCACTTCGACAGAAATGGCTGATAACAGAGTACAGTGCTACTGCGATAATTGAAGAGAACTTTAAAAACTGCAAAATCAAAGGAAAAGCAGGCCAGTCAGTAGAGAGGAACAAAATTATTGTTTGTGGTCAAGGTGACCCTTCATAGAAATTGAAGAAAGACAGAAATGTAAGTTTTAAAAGCTCTTACTTCAGCTCTGACCTGTCAAGGTCATCTTGACCTGAAACACTGGCTCAATTTTTGTCCACAGATGCTGCCTGACCTGCTGAGACTTTTCAGCAATTCTTGTCATTATTTTGGATTTCCTGCACCTACAGTGTTTCACTCTTGGTAAAAATTACAAAGTTTGATGCTGATGTTTTGTTGGTTTATCATGCTTATCAGCCACACTAACCAAAATTTAAAAGTCCTCTAGCACACAAACCTACTGAGACCTTTATTATTAGTTTCTTTCAAGCACTTTTAGACACTATATTGTTTAATTTTCTTGGCACTGATAAATTAATCCATTTTCATAGAATTTCTTTGTGCGCGACTAAGCTGTTCTTAACTCAATTACAATAAATGTTAAGATAGCATGCAAAGTCATTTTACATTAATTGTCAATTTTCTTCCAACTATTCTATTCTGTATGCCCCTAGAGACTGCTTCATGTAGCAGGGCAATTGGTCCTGGCAGCAACATCCTCATCCTCAAGCTCACCAAAGGGAGAGAGGGAGGAGATCTGGTAATATGACACCACATAGTCACAGAGATTCATAGCACGGAAACAGACCTTTCGGTCCAACTTGCCCATGCCGACCAGATATCCTAAATTAATCTAGTTCCATTTGCCAGCACTTAGCCCATATCCCTGTAAACTCTTCCTATTCATATACCCACCCAGATGCCTTTTAAATGCTCTAATCGGACCATCCTCCACCATTTCCTCTGGCAGCTCATTCCATACGTGCACCAACCTTTGCATGAAAAAAGTTGCCCTTTAGGCCTCTTTTAAATCATTCCCCTAGCACCCTAAACCTATGCCCTCTAGTTCTGGACTCCCCTACCCCAAGGAAAAGACATTGTCTACTTATCCTATCCATGTTCCTCATGATTTTATAAACCTTTATAAGGTCACCCCTCAGCTCCGACGGTCCAGAGAGAACAGCCCCAGCCTATTCAGCCTCTCCCTATAGCTCCAACCCTCCAACCCTGGCAACATCCTTGTAAATCTTTTCTGAACCCTTTCAAGTTTCACAACATCCCCATCTCAGCTGCTGAAAGCCAGAACTATAAGTGACACCTTCAATGGGTGGATTTATTCAATGAATGAGAAATGTGTGCTGATTGGTCACATAATGATTGGAATGGAAAAGCAACAGGGATTGTCAATTGAGTTTTACTGATTTAATTCAAACTTTGTTTCCCAAGGGTATTGCCATCCAGATGCAATAGGAACTGACTGCACCATAGCTTTTTCCTCAATAGAAATATGTGCAGATTAGATTCCCTACAGCGTGGAAACAGGCTCTTTGGCCCAACCAGTCCACAATCGACCCTCCGAAGAGTAACCCACCCAGACCCATTTCCCTCTGACTAATGCACCTAACACTATGGGCAATTTAGCCTGGCCAATTCACCTAACCTGCACATCTTTGGACTGTGAGAGAAAACCGGAGCAAACCCACACAGACACGGGAGAATCTGCAAACTCCACACAGACAAATGCCTGAGTTGGGAATCAAACCCGGGTCCCTGGTGCTGTGAGGCTGCAGTGCTAACCACTGAGCCACTGTGCTACAATGTGTCGATGTTTTCTTTTTGGCACACAGAACATGTCACATCTTTTATTGTTCATGGAATGACACTGACAAGGCAAGCATTCAATTAGGGAGCAAATTATTGCAGATGCTGGAATCTGTACTGAAAACAAAAAAAATGCAGGTGATCAGAGCATGTCAGGCAGCAGCCATGGAGAGAGAGTAAGCCAATGTTTGGAGTCTAGATGACTCTTCATCAGACCTGACATGAAGTGTCAGGGGGTAACATTTATGCAATAATTAGGGGGTGGACTACTGGAGATCAAAGGTTGTTGATAGCGCGGAGTAATTGATGAGAGTGTGAGAATGGCAGAACAGTGACGTGTCTAACTGCCAGATTGGAAATAACAGACAGTCCCATTGGGATGGGAGGAGGGGAGAGAGGACATGGTGACACAGAATGCAACAAGTAAAGCTAAAAAATAGGAAAGAGATGGGAGTGAGTTCACAGTCTGAATGTGTTGAACTCAATATTAACTCCAGAATTTGTAGTATCTGATTTATTGTTGTCACGTGTACTTAAGTATTGCTTTGTGTGCAGTACGAGCAGACCTGAACCTAGAAAGACCATAAAGGGTAATTGAACCAAGTTGAGAGTGTGGTGCTGGAAAAGCACAGCGGGCCAGGCAGCATCCGAGGAATGGGCTTATGCCTGAAATGTCGATTCTCCTGCTCCTTGAATGCTGCCTGACTGGCTGTGCTTTTCCAGCACCACACTCTCGACTCTAATCTCCAGCATTTCCAGTGTTCACTTTCTCCTTTGAGTAATCCAGTTAGTATTTTCTAAATGTTCAAACATTCTTTATGATAGACTCTAACGTTTTCCCTTCTACTGATGTTAGGATAACTGATCTTAAATTTCCAGTTTTCTCCCTCCCCATTCTGTAAACAATTGGGTTACATTTACCACCCTCCAATCTGCCAGTAATATGTTGGAATCCTAACTCCAATGTACATTTAGGATCTTGAAATGTTATTGGGCATGGTGAATTTTTGGCAAAATGTTTGCATAACCTGCAACCATTACAGACAACTTCTCAAGAAGGCACAAGAATGGTGTTGGAATCCACATGAAGGAAACACTTACAAAAAGATTAAGGAAATATTGATGTCTACAGATCTCTTAGTACATTATAATTCTTCCTTTCCAATTCTAATAGTAACTGATGCTTCAGTTGCAGGTTAAGGAGCTATGTTCTTTCAGGAGCAGATAAATGAGTGTCACAAATCAGTCTATTATGCATCAGAGGCATTATCTGATGCAGAAACATGATATTCAGTGATTTAGAAGGAAGTTGTCTCAATTTATTAGTCTTGTTACAGATTATCAGATCACATTCTTCATGTGAAAATAGGCATCAAAATAAATCATGAGCATTTAGTTTCTTAACAGAATGAGAAAAATAACTAGCAGGAATGCCTCCAAGAATATAAAAATTTAAGCACTATCTCATAAAAGTCGCTAATGAAAGAATCTATGAGCAGGGAGAATTGCAGAGAAGAATAGATACAGTCTGCAGAGTGATGGCTCAAAGACTTACCAGTCATGATGTGGATTTCATACAAGAGATCAAATTTCAGATGCAGTCCACAGCAGCACAAAAAGCAATAGGTCACAATTGGCTGAGCCAGAGTCGGTAAGACAAAAGCACAAAACCAACATCTGCCTGCATGGTACTGAGGGACTGTCATATCAAAGCTCAACAGGGTGGCCATGAACATTTATTTCAAACACAGGAATCATGTTAGAATTATTGAATCCATACTCATGCCAATGACTTGTCATTCCAGTTTCACTTTGAGAGGACAACTTGGGGGTACTGCATGAAGACCCTTAGAAATCACTAAGTGCACCTTATTTGGCAATATGGTGGCTTGGTATTTCCTGTGGACTTTAAGGAACCTATTACCAATTATCAATTAGTGCTACATTTGGCTGGAAAGCACAAAACCAATAATACCCTTGTAGATAAATGATTTAATATGTGTGATTTACCAGGTTGTTGCCAGGAATGAAGAGTTTGAGTTCGAAGGAGAGGCTAGATAGGCTGGGACTTCTTTCACTAGAGAGTAGGAAGTTGAGGGGTGACTTTATAGAGGTTGATAAGATCATGAGGGGGAGCGATGAGGTGAATGATAGGTGCCTTTTTCCCTAGGCTAGGGGATTTCAAGACTTGGTGGCATATTTTTAAGGTGAGACAGGACATGAGGGGCAATTTCTTTACACACAAGGTGATTTGTGTGCGGAATGAACATCAGAGTAAGTAGTGGATGAGGGTACAACGTTTAAAAGACAATTTAGACAAATACATGAATAAGAAATACTTGGTGAGATATGGGTCAAGCACAGGCAAGTGATACGAGTTTAGTTTGGGATGATGGTCAGTGTGGGCTGGTAGGACTGAAGGGTTTGTTTCCATGCTGTATGACTGTGACTCACCACATTCCCAACTGAACCTTGGGAACATATGAGAAGGGATTTGTTTGTATTTGATGGAAAATTTTCCCTCTTCATTATTGATTATTTCTCCTAATGGACCGAGGCTAAGAAATTGCATAAGATTGTAGTTACCTGGATCGGACATGAGACACAGTACACAGTATCCCTGACAGAATTGTTTTGGGTAATGAGCCACAATTTTTGAATGAGTGCTACCAATTCTGGATTTGGACACGTCACAAGTTGTGGGTACGTCACACACTTACCCACGATGGAACAGAGAGGCAAATCATGGATTCAGAATGGTTAAACTGCGCTGGAGGAAGATTTCCAATCTCTACATGAACCTATTGAATTCTAGATCCAGCCCACTCTACTGTAGTTTAGCACCCTCTGAGTTTCTGATGAAAAGAAACTCAAGGCTCAGCTCCTTACCCTACCATGGAAATTGGCTCCAAATTTATGCTTTAATAATTCCAAGGTAAGTAGCAATCCTATCATGTTGGACAGGCCACAACATGTTTGAACAATGCTATTGTGTGAGATAGGCTCAATGTGACAGTTGGAGGTTAAGCTTCAAACAGAAAAGATACAATGAAAATGGAAATTCTACATCATTCATGCTAAATGGGACTTTGACCAGGTTTAGCAACTCAACACTGGGTACCTAAAGGGCACCACTGGCCATAACAACAGCAGAATTGTACTCCTATACAATCTGTAACCGCCTTGGCACAACATACACCCTACTCAACAATTACTCAACAATCACCCTACTCAAGTCAAGTATCCTCCCTGGTTTAGGAGGATACACCAGGAGCAGCAACAAGCATGCCTAAAAATGAGGTTGAGAGTGTGGTGCTGGAAAAGCACAGCAGGTCAGGCAGCGTCCGTGGAGCAGGAGAATCAATGTTTCAGGCAAAAGCCCTTCATCAGGAATGAAGCTATGAGCCGAGGGGATGGTGAGATAAATGGGAGGGGGGTGGGGCTGGGGTGAAGGTATCTGAAAGTGCAATAGGTAGGTGGAGATTGGGGTAAAGGTGATAGGTCAGAGACGAGGGTGGAGTGGATAGGTGGGAAGGAAGATCAACAGGTAGGACAGGTCATGAGAGCAGTGCCGAGTTGGAAGGTTGGAACTGGGATAAGGTTGGGGGAGGGGAAATGAAGAAACTGATGAAATCCATATTGATGTTATGGGGTTGGAGAGTCCCGGGCAGAAGATGAGGTGTTCTCCCTCTAGTGTTGGGTGGTTAGGAAGTGGCGATGGAGGAGGCCCAGGACCTGCATGTCCTTAGCGGAGTGGGAGTTGAAGTGTTGCCCATTGAATCTTATCAGCTATTTAATGAGATCACAGCTGATTTAAATCTTCAGGTCTACTTTCCTGTCTTTTTCTCATAATGTTTGATTTGCTTATTGATTAAAAATCAAAACAAGTCAGGACCTAAGGCTAGGTCCTTTCAGCAGACTTTATAATAATGTAGAATCTAATCTGATAACCTGTGAATAGTTGAAGAGATGGAATATATTACATCCTGTTTGCTGTTGTCATTAGACTGGAAAGTGGCTACCTTTGCACAGAGTAGGTCACATAAGCCCTGAGAGAACCCAGACTCTTAAAAGATATGGATGACTGCACATTCAACATGATCATTTTGTTGAGGCACTGTCGCCTCTCAGTTGGATATAAAAGATCCTACGGCATTGTTGAAGAAGAGAAGGTGAATTTTGTCGGGCAACCTGGCTCATATTTATTATCCTAACAACATCAGAAAAGTCATAATCAAATTAACTTTGTGCAAAAAATGGTGGCATTTCCCTGCATTCAACAGTGTCGATCCTCTTAAGGTACTTCTGGGGAAATAAAATCCTAAAGTAATGGAAGGTGCTAAACTAATGTAAACCTGTTTTCATGTTATTCAAAACAGAGGTAATTCTCAAAATGTTTTAAAAAGTTCTGATTCTTTAATCATTGCAGCTTTTAAATTATAATACTCCACGATGCTGTTCTGAGAGTTCAGTTCAGGGATAAGTAGTTAATAATGATGGGTAATTCTGTCACTGTCAGTGTTTAAATTTAATTGAAGTTTTTATGTTGGAAGTCATGCAATTTTATTTTACTCCCAGATTATCTTCTGTGATGTGAGTCATTTCCAATAATTTTAAGAACCAGACATTTCTTAAGACTCATGACGCAAATCTTCCCAAGATTTGAAAAATGTCTTGTGAAAGAGGTGGTAATGTTGCCCGTAAGCAGGGGATATTTTTATTAATGTGCCACTTACATTCAATGGGCCATGTTTGAAAGCATATCTATATACTTCGTATTTGTTGTTGAAACCCTTTACTTCATTACTTTTGCAAGAACATATGTCCAAGGGCATCATGCTTCATGAAAACAAACAGATTGCAAGGTTTATCGACCTTTCTTTGATGTTGGAAATGAGGGTGCAATATGTTTCTTTTCAAAATATGAGCCAACAAGAACAACTTACAGTCCTTATCTATAGCTGTTAAAAAAAAACTCTTCAGGCCTTAACAAACAAATTAGCTGTCATTTTCTTTTCTCAAGTGGCAGATTCGACAGATCCAGATTTGTTCTGAATTCACAGAAGTCTTATGACAATGAGAGACAGAAAGGGCTAAATTGGGCTCAGCCATAAATGGAATCAGTAAACAGATGAGCCTAATTGATGTAACACAGGCAGCAAGCTCATCTTACCTGACCTGCCTATTTGCATGATTGCTATTTGCAACCAACATTGTTCAATGGCTGCATGCAGCAATAGAGGAATTAACATTCTAACTCACCACCACTACTTAAAATTAGCAATACTACAAGAAGTTCAATTGGCCTCATGAGTAGGTCAAGGTCAGTGAATTCATTTGCAATTAAAGCCTTCTACAAACCACATTATTTTTCTGAGTTAACTTGCCACTTAATTCAACACATCCCATCAATCACCCACGAGCAATCTTTATTTCCCAGAAACTCAGTACTCACATTAATGAGTTCTAGCTCACCCTCACTTAACACTGCTACAAGATTCACGCTCACAGTGGGTACACAGATATCAACTAATCAATGTGGAATGCACGGCCTGAAAATAGGGTGGCAGCAGACTCAGCAGTAATTCTCAAAATGCAATTGGATCAACATTTGAAGAAGAAAATAAAAACAGGGTAGTGGGAAGTGAGCAAGAGAGTAGGATAAAATATTTGGACTGAAGTTTTGTCAGAAAGGATCAGAAGTCCTGCTAGCAGTGCCAAAGTGGGAGTCGACCCAGCTCCAGCAGAATCCTGAGGGACGGCATTTGTTCCTGGTGGTTTCTTAACAGGCTGCACCAGGGTTGTCATTCTCTCCTGAATCCCAACCCCCACCACCGGAGATGCCAGACCAATACTAGAAACACCAAGTCAGTAGCCTTGCCACATCCATTTCTGGAAGCGGCCAGTGTTGAGGCCTATTGGTATTATTGCTAGACTATTATTCCAGAGATCCAGGTAATATCCGAAGGGTTTGAGTTCGAATCCTGCCAAGGCAGATGGTGGAATTTGCTTTAAGTTAAAAACAATCTGGAATAAAATGTCTAATAATGCCACCATTGTCAATTGCTGGGGAAAGGACTCATCTGGTTTCCTTTAGGGAAAGAAGCTGCCACTTTTACCTGGTCTGGCCTACATGTGACTCTAGAGCCACAACAATATGTTTGACTCTCAACTGCCGATTACACACTTAGGGATGGGCAATAAATGCTGGCCCAACCAGGATGTCCACATCACGTGAACAAATACAAAAAAAGGAGAGGGTGCCTCATTTCTGAGATGCTGTTGAAGCCAGTGAGTACGTTTGGTGAAGCTGGCAAAATGCACTCATAATTCTGTGGTTGGAGGTGAGGAGCTTCTGCAGCTGGGATGGGTGGGGCAGAGGTAAGGCAGGTATGGCTTATCCTGATAGTAGGATTTTGAGTTTAAAGGAGGCTATTGCCACCATGGAGATCCTTTGTGGAGGCTGTATCAAAGAGGTCCCAGCCCTCGTTCCACCACCAGGTGGTCACCAGGCTTTACCTGGGGATAGAAATAGACTATCTTGACATGGGGTAAGTTCCCAAGGGGGCAGAAACCTTTAACTGGCAATCAAGTCTCTCAATTGGTTACCCTGACACTGGCCAAAGCATGGCAGTGGACAGATGACAGGTCCCCTCCAGGTGCCTTCCCCACCATATTGCCATCCCTTCCTCCTACCCGAAAGAAAATGGAAGAACTGTGGATGTTGCAAATCAGAAACAAAAACAGAATTTGCTGGAAAAGCTCAGTAGGTCTGACAGCCTCTGTGGAGAGAAATCAGAGCTAGCACTTTGAGTCCGGTGATCCTTCCTCAAAACAATTCTGAAGAACGGTCACCGGATCCTGAACATTAACTCTGATTTCTCTCCACAGATGCTGCTGGATCTACTGAGCCTTTCCAGCAAATTCTGTTTTTTTGTTTCCTTCCTACAACTAATCCATCTCAAAAGTCCTGGAAAGTTTAGTCTTTAAAGTCAACTCCTTCAAAGCTTGCTGAGGCACGATAGGCTGAATGGCCTTTATCTGTGCTGTATTAATCCCTAGTCCATTAATGTATGGACAATTGAGAGAAAGGCTCCGTTTATCGGTTGATTTACAACTGTTTTGTCAATTGTGTCAGAAAGTGTAAGTGATCACATTGCAAATATATGTGAACAGGAAGCAACAGACAAAGAGCAGAAGAAAAGTGAATCAAGATTGTGGTAAATATGAGCAGCATGTTCTCACTCACAGTATAATGAAGGCCCCTGGTTTCTCTGTCCTTTATTCCATCCACTCTGTCATACCTAATGAGGTCCAGAATGAATTCCTCAAAGCCTTATAAAATCAAGGGATTGTAGCTTTTGAGCTGTAATCCCACCTGGCTCTCTTCCCAATTAAGATGAGTCATATTATCCTCCAAACACAAAATAGTCTTGAGATGTTGCAAGTTTTCTGGAGCATGTACAATGATACAAATCAGCTGAACTTGCAGCGCATTTTGTGTTTCAATAAATAAATATGCATCTTGCTACTTGGCTGTATATGAATGATTTCATCATGAAGGTGAGTTCACATTTTGATGTGACAAGAAACCTTCAGTCCTTAATTGTATTTGGACTCTTTCTGTTGGCCTTTGACCTAGAAGAAGTAAATGAAAGGAAAAATAATAATGATTTTAAAAGATGGTTAGGTAATCTGTAATTGTAAATTGTAAATGCTTTAAAAAGACTTTTATGAGATTGTATCATCTCTAAAAGAGATATAGCTGGCTAATAAACAGTAATGGTCAATGTGGTCTAGCAGTCCTTGATCAGGAGGCAGTACCAACGGGATACTAAAATACAGATATTATGTGGTACACAGGCACAAACAGAAAGAGTTGGCTACTGTCTGAAGAGGCGTCATTAAGTTTTTAAAGAGAAGGGAATGGACTTCTGCTTCGAAGGACTGTGTACCTGAAACTGGAATCATAAAGGCACACTAGACTGACCACTAATGCTGTGATATAATGTTCACTGTGCCTGTTTTTCCTGTGCAATTCTTGCTTTTATCAACCGTGATTTGCATCCTAATTCCAGTTTGATCAAAGTTGATTCTGATTCATATTTAAGTAAAAGTTACAAAAAGTGATATTGCGCCAGTATATTTTTTAATTTGAAGGTTGTGCGGTAAATTAGTTATTTTGATTTGCTGATGCTCACAGGGATCAGACCATCTGTTATGTTATAGCAAAATGTATAAGTATTGTATGCAATTACTTTTCATTTACAGTATATAAACAGATCATTTGGTGTAATTGATCCATGAAACAGCTAATCCTATCAATAAAAGAACATTTTCTGATTCAGTATGTGGATGTATCTACCAGAGAAGGTGCAAAGTTTGACCTACTCTTGGAAAATAAGGCAGGGTGTTAGTGAGGGAGCACTACGGGGCCAGCGATCATATTTCTATTACCTTTAAAATAGTGATGGAAAAGGCTAGAAAATATCTAAAAGTTGAAGTTCTAAATTAGAGAAAGACTAATTTTGACGGTTTTAGGCAAGAACTTTCAAAAGTTGTTCGGGGACAGATGTTCACTGGAAAATGGGAAGCCTTCAGAAATGAGATAATGAGAGTCCAGAGACAATATATTCCTGTCAGGGTGAAAGGGAAGGCTGGTAGATCTAGGGAATGCTGGATGACTAAAGAAATTGACGGTTTGGTTAAGAAAAAGAAGGAAGCATATGTCAGGTATACAAAGGATGGGTGATGAATGGCTTTTGCCCGAAATGTTGATATTCCTGCTCCTCGGATGCTGCCTGACCTGCTGTGCTTTTCCAGCACCACTCTAATCTTCACTCTGATCTCCAGCATCTGCAGTGCTTACTTTCCCCTATAGACAGGATAGATCAAATGAATCCTTAGAAGAGTATAAAGGCAGTAGGAGTATACTTAAGAGGAAAATCAGAAGGGCAAAAGGGGGACAAGAAATAGCTTTGGCAAATTGAGCTGAGGAGAATCCAAAGGGTTTTTACAAATACATTAAGGACAAAAGGGTAACTAGGGAGAGAATAGGGCCCCTCAAAGATCAGCAAGGAGGCCGTTGTTTGGAGCCGCAGGAGATGGGGGAGATAGTAAATGAATATTTTACATCAGTATTTACTGTGGAAAAGGACATGGAAGATATAGAATGTAGGGAGGTAGATGGTGACATCTTGAAAAATGTCCATATTATAGAGGAGGAAGTGTTGGATGTCTTGAAATACATAAAAGTGGGTAAATCCCCAGAACCTGATCAGGTATATCTTGTGGGAAGCTAGGGAAGTGATTGCTGGGCCCCTTGCTGAGATATTTGTACCATCGAAAGTCACAGGTGAGATGCCAGAAGACTGGAGGTTGTCTAATGTGGTGCCACTCTTTAAGAAAGGTGGTAAGGACAAGGCAGGGAATGATAGACCAGTGAGCCTGTCATAGGTGGTGGGAAGGTTGTTAGAGGAATCCTGAGGGACAGGACGTACATGTATTTGGAAAGGCAAGGACTGATTCGGGATAGTTAACATGGCTTTGTGCGTGGGAAATCATGTCTCACAAACTTGATTGAGTTTTTTGAAGAAGTAACAAAGAGGATTGATGAGGGCAGAGCGTTAGACGGGATCTATATGGACTTCAGTAAGGCATTCAACAAGGTTTCCCATGGGAGACTGGTTAGCAAGGGAGAACTAGCCACGTACATACAGAACTGGCTCGAAGGTAGAAGACAGAGGGTGGTGGTGGAGGGTTGTTTTTCAGACTGAAGGCCTGTGATCAGTGGTGTTCCACAAGGATCGGTGCTGAGTCGACTATTTTTTACATTTATGTAAATGATTTGGATGAGAGCATAAGAGGTATAGTTAGTAAACTTGCAGATGACACCAAAATTAGAGGTGTAGTGGACAGTGAAGAAGGTTACCTCAGATTACAACAGGATTTTGATCAGATGGGCCAATGGGCTGAGGAATGGCAGATGGAGTTTAATTAAAATAAATGTGAAGTGCTGCATTTTGAGAAAACAAATCTTAGCAGGACTTATACACTTAATGGTAAGGTCCTAGGGAGTGTTGCTGAACAAAGAGACCTTGGACTGCAGGTTCATAGCTCCTTGAAAGTAGAATCGCATGTAGTTAGGATAGTGAAGAAGGTGTTTGGTATGCTTTCCTTTATTGGTCAGAGTATTGAGTACAGGAGTTGGGAGGTCATGTTGTGGCTGTACAGGACATTGGTTAGGTCACTGTTGGAATATTGTGTGAAATTCTGGTCTCCCTGCTATTGGAAGGATGTTGTGAAACTTGAAAGGATTCAGAGAAGATTTACTAGGATGTTGCCAGGGTTGGAGGATTTGAGCAAAAGGGAGAGGTTGAATAGGCTGGGCTATTTTCCCTGGAGCACTGGAGGCTGAGGGGTGACCTTCTGGAGGTTTATAAAATTATGAGGAGTATGGGTAGGATACAGTGACAGAGTCTGTTTCCTCGGGTGGGGAGTCCAGAACGAGAGGGCATAGGTTTAGGGTGAGAGGGTAAAGATATGAAATAATCTGTGTACAGTTCTGGTCTCCAAATTTGAGGAAAGACATTCTGGCTATTGAGGGAGTGCAGCGTAGGTTCACGAGGTCAATTCCTGGAATGGCAGGATTGCCTTACACTGAAAGACTGAAGCGACTGGGCTTGTATACCCTTGAGTTTAGAAGACTGAGAGGGGATCTGATTGAAACGTATAGGATTATGAAAGGATTGGACACTCTGGCAGGAGGAAACATATTTCCGCTGATGGGGGAGTGCCGAACCAGAGGACACAACTTAAAAATACGGGGTAGACCATTTAGGACAGAGATGAGGAGAAACTACTTCACCCAGAGAGTGGTGGCTGTGTGGAATGCTCTGCCCCAGAGGGCAGTGGAGGCCCAGTCTCTGGATTCATTTAAGAAAGAATTGGATAGAGCTCTTAAAGATAGTGGAGTCAAGGGTTATGGAGATAAGGCTGGAACAGGATACTGATTGGGAAAGATCAGCCATGATCATATTGAATGGCGGTGCAGGCTCGAAGGGCTGAATGGCCTACTCCTGCATCTATTGTCTATTGTCTAATCTTAAGGGCAACATTTTCACATAGAGGGTGGTACATGTATGGAATGAGCTGCCAGAGGAAGTGGTAGAGGCTCGTGCAATTGCAACATTTAAAAGACATCTGGATAGTATATGGACAGGAAGGTTTTGGAGGGATATGGGCTGGGTGCTGGCAGGTGGGACCAAATTAGGTTGGGATATCTGGACAGCATGGACGATTGGACTGAAGGGTCTGTTTCCATGCTGTACATCTCTATGACTCTAATATATCCAGAAATCCTTTCTCCTTTATCTGTTTCGTTACTCACCAACTGAATTATTCAATTACACAATGAATCCATTCAGTGGCAAGTTCTATATTCTTACCCATCTCTGGGTAAATAATGCATAAGAAGCAATGTGCAAGGTGTAAAAAGCGAACCATTGTGGATGAGTACAGCTCCAACAACATTCAAGAAGCTTGACCATTTTTTTGGTACCATATTCACAAGCATTCATTCCTTCCACCGTTTTCACTCAGTAGCAGCGGTATGTACCAACCATAATATGCATTGCAGAAATTCGCCAGGGCTCCTTAGTTTGCACCTTCCAAACCCATAACCACTATCATCTAGAGGAACAAGGACAACAGATACATGAGAACACCACCACCTGCAGATTCCATTCCCAGCTACTCACCACCTGACTTGGAAATCCATCGCTGTTCCTTCAGTGCTGCTAGTTCAAGGTCCTGGAGCTCCCTTCCTTGTGGCATTGTCGGTCTATCTACAGCAAGTAGACTGCATCAGTTCAAGAAGGCAGCTGACCATCATCTTGTCAAAGGCAAATTGGGATGGGAAATAATTACTGTGGCAGAGTGGCTGAATGGTTAGCACTGCTATGTCACAGTGCCAGGGACCGAAGTTTGATTCCAGCCTTGAGTGACAGTCTGTGTGGAGTTTGCATGTTCTCCGTGTCTGCATGGGTTTGCTCTAGTTTCCTCCCATAATCTAAAGATGTGCAGGTTAGGTGGATTGGCCATGGTAAATGCGGGTTATGGGGACAGGATGAGAGTCTTCATCTGAATGGGATGCTTTTTGGACAGCTGATGCAGAATTGATGGGCTGAATGACCTGTTTCCACACTGAAGGGATTCTATAATCCTACTTGCCCAGCCAGAAGGCATAGGTTCAAGTCTAACCTGCTCCAGAGGTGTGTCATAAGATATCTGAACAGGTTGATTAAAAAAACTCAGCAGTTCTTGCTGAGTAACTTTCTTCAATCTGCTATCTTTTGGATTTTCACTCAAAGACTCAGGGTTATGTCCTGGTAGTGTTTGCTATCCGTTGACTTCAGATCGGCTTGGCATGCAAGTTTCTTTGTTTGGGGGGGTAGGGGGAGGTGGGGGAGACACACTGAATTATGTTGCTTTGCAAAGTGAGTTACTTCCTTTATGTCCCATGCTTTTTCATAGTCGCAAGTTGCTAAACTAAAGCAATCACGTTTGGGCAGAAATGAAATAAATTTTTTAATTAAAAAATTAAGATTCCCTACAGTATGGAGACAGGCCCTTCAGCCCAACAAGTCCACACCGACCCTCCAAAGAGTATCCCACCCAGACCCATTACCCTCCCCTATATTTACCCCTGACTAATGCACCTAACACTATGGGCAATTTAGCATGGCCAATTCACCTAGCCTGCACATCTTTGGACTGTGGGAGAAAGCTGGAGCGCCGAGAGGAAACCCATGCAGGCAAGGGGAGAATGTGCAAACTCCGCACAGACAGTCGCCCAAGATGAGAATTGAACTCAGGTCCTTGGCGCTGTGAGGCAGCAGTGCTAACCACTGAGCTACCATGCTGCCCCAATTTGTCTAAAATTGTCTTGATGCCGTATTTCTGTTTGCTGCAAATGTGGGATTGGGAGTTTCTAACTCGGTTCTAGCAGCCTACATTAGGTATTTATAAAACCTCCCAGTCCACTCTGACTCCATTTTTTCTCCCGGTCTCCAGTGTTTTGCCTCCCTATTTCCCATCCGGGCAAAATGGTGGCACAGTAGGGCTCCTTATGGAGTGCATCGGCTTTGACCACTTTTCTTTCTTCTTTTCTTGCATGTTTTCCTTTCTATCTTTTAGTTCAGTATTGTATTTTAGGGAAGGAAACTGCCATCCTTACTTGGTCTGGCCTACATGTAACTCCAGACCCACAGAAATGTTGTTGGCTCTAATGATGGGCGATAAATGCAGCTTAGCCAGAAATGCCCTCATCCTGTGAATGAATAAAGAAAGAAAGAAATCCTTATTCATTAGATCTCCATCACAGAGGGACTCTGTGGGGACTCTGATGGTCGGCTACGAGGTACCTGCTAGTGATTGGCGACATCAATGTCCAGAGCGGTACTCTGCAGCGAGTTGACTAACGCAGCAAAGGAGCGTGTGCAAGCATGGTGGTCAGCGATACATCGGCGATCGGTTGTGAAGGTTGCCGGCAGCGGAAGTCGGGGTCAAAGCCTTGCCAGCGGTGGTGATTCCTAGCCACTCCAATGGAGGTCAGCAGTAGTGAAGGTGGCGAGAGAGCACACGCAGGTCTTAGCCCAGTGCAGGGAAGAGCAAGCCCTCCTGAGGAAAGCCCAGCTTGGAGCGTCTACAGGCCTACGGCTGAAGAAAGGATCGCAATGTTTGAGTTTTTCACTTTAGTTCTTTATTTTTCAACATTTATACCAAGAAAACTGTAGTGCTGAACTTTTTAACTTATTTATTTAATTTTTTATGTGTGTAACTAAGATTTTGTAACTCGGTACTTTATGCCTAGGATGGCACCATGTGAGGGGACATTGTACACTTTTTACTGTCTGCATGCACCCCGTACTTGGGAACACATGACAACAAAGCCTAAATCAAAATAAAAACAAGGATGCAATAAATGTATGGTATGAAAAGTTATTTTTCATGCAGAATTGTTTTTTTGTATGGTGCCCATTAGGTGTAACATTGGCAATAAAGATGGAATCCAGTGATGGTTTGTTGGGTTGCTGCAGGACATTTTCAATCATCAATTAAATTGTCTTTAGGTGAATCTTTCTGCCTAAACTAACAAATCATGATGCTTAATATTAACTGCTTTACAAATTTGGTGGATAAGACTCTATGTTTTACTTTTACAGAGAGAGAAACTATATTGTTCACTGCATCACTGTTGAATTTCAAAGCAGGCAAATATGACGGCAACCTGTGCTGGATCAGAAGGCTCAGAACTTATAACAGAGTTCAAAAACCATTCAGTTTATATATTGAAAGAAATGTACAAGAGCCTTCACATGTTGGAAGTTGCAGGTGAAAGTGAAGAGATTGAGGTGCAGCATGAGGCAAGCCTTAAGTGTTTCTGAATCCTATGACATGTTACCGTTGAGGGCTCTGTGAGTGTGGAGGCTGCAACCATGTGACTGGGCAAGGTGGGGGAGAGGTCCTGCTTTTTGAGTCCTCTGTGTTCACTAGAGGTCCCTTGACCCTTGGTCTGTTCTCTTTCCTGGTGTCCTTCCCACTCTGGTGCCCAACCCTCCACTGATAGTGCTACTATGACCAGCTCTCAGATGTGGGAAGCAGAAAGCCAATGTATTAATTCAACTACATGAGGGTCAAAGAAAGATGTGAAATGGAAATGGTGTAAAACCCGACAAGATGTTCCTGATGCATGCAAGAGAAGCTCGATTAGTGATTTATTACACGTTCACTATGACACAAATTATAACCTGAGGTGAGCTTGTGATGTCTAAAACTATGGAATGGGAGTAGTGATCAATCTTGTCATAGATGATGGTCAACAGATGGCCATAGAACTTGCATTGCATTCTTTTACTAAGCTTGGATGCAGCTTTTCATGGATAGAAAATGATGTGGTTGTATTCACTTCAGAATTAAAAATTTTAACCAGTTTCTGTTGGATAGAAACTTTATGCTGAAACCAGTTCATAAATCTTTCACTCTAGAATAAAAATTTGCAATACTGCTGATGGCAGCATCAAGAATACAGCAACGGGTTGTGTTATGTTTTATGTTTTCCACTGAGGTAGACAGAAAGTACACATCAGGTTCTATGTCTGCACTGGACTTTATTTACAATGCTTGTAAAATATCTGTTCCCTCACAATTATAACTTCTTAGTGCCACATTCTGTTTTGTTTCTGTTTCTCTCTGTAACTACACAGTCTTGACTGATAGCACACAGTGCAAGTTGTCCCAGATGAGAACCACAAACTTCTCTATCACAGTTCCAAACAAAGGCTTAGTCGCCATATCTGCGTGAGAACGTAGAAGTGGGCTGTGAAGGTATAATCTTCAGAATGGGGGATGTCGATGTTGACTTTCCAACCACAGTAACTGAAATTGCAACTAAAACCCCAGAGAGACTCAGTATTAAATAGATTCTATAAAGACACATAGAATGGTTGGAAAAAGTTGGACCCGGGTATCATTTCAAAATCATGACAATGAGTGGAATAACAAGAGTGGTGCAGCTTTGTTCTCTGAGAGGGCGGAGTTCAGTAGCACTCTGTGCTGAATATACAGGAATAGCCAGTGTGAAATCCATAGAAGGTGGATTTATTTCTTGGCCTGGTAAGAGCAGTGAATTAAAATCAAGAAAAAGTACCAATTGCCAGAACGGTAGAATTAAGCAGCTATAAAAAGGCTTAGTCACCGTCATGGCTGACTCAAACATTTCAATGAATTCCTAAGATTTTTGTGAAAGGGAAAATGAGAATTTTTTGTGTGCTCGTTGTTAACAACACACATTGAATCACAAAACACAAGGGTAAAAACACTAACGTTGAAAGAGAAACAAATAAGTGGCCATCTATTTTTGTCTGTCATAGATTAGCAGAGCACCTTCTCTCAGCTGTCAATCTGAATTTCACTCTGTGCCTTTCCAAAATTTCTTGAAGTAAAGTGAAATCAAACATATACCCATTCCTTCTCAATGTTCAACACCAAATGGAACAGCAGAAATATAGGACGGTCAGGTAAAGAGTACTGTAGGGATATTGAAATTTCACTCGGAAACAGTGGCTGGTCAATTTCTCAATGAAATATAGAGCAAACCCACATGCCACTACCTGCTGAGCTTTTGATGAAATGAAGTTACAGGGCAGGCTAGAGTTTGGGATTACCAACACTCAGTGTTATAATTGAGTGCAGATATTTCAGCCACAAATGTGAGGATGACAGAAACAAAAGGAAATGTTTCAGACAAAATGAGCACATTGATTATCCAGATCCCATCCCCTCTTGTCCAGTTCACACAAGTTGGAGAGGGAGAGGTCTGTGGAACCAAAAGGGTTGACGTTGACTGAAAGGTGAGAGATGTCCACGTCGATCATATGATCCTGATGATACCGGAGTGTGAGCCAGGCCTGAAGTACCAATTTCTGAGGAAGAATCGGGATCTTCTGTGAGTTCGGAACCAAAATCAATAAATCCAGAACTTGACTCTACAGCAAAATCTACAAGATTATAAAGGCTTTCTAAACCAGATACTAAATCTAGAATCATGCAGTACAGAAGAGGGCCCTCAGCCCATCAAGTCTATATCATCAAAAAACACTATGACTTACACTAGTCCTACCTTCCGACACTAACCCATAACCTTAAATGTTATGACACTGAGTGCTTATTCAAGTACTTTTTTAAAGGTTGTGAGGTTTCCTGTCTCAATTACCCTTCCAAGCAATGCACTCCACCAGCCACGACCCTCTGGGTGAAAATGATGGTTCTCAAAACATCTAAACCTCCTTCCTTTCATTTGAAAATTCTGCTCCGTTATTATTGACCCTTCAGCTAAGGGGAACACTGGTTTATATTCACCCTATCCATGCCCCTCATAATCTTACACACCTCCATCTGGCCTTCCCTCAACCTTTCCTGTTCCAAAGAAAACAACCCAAATTTCTCAGGCTCTCTTCATAGCTGAAATGCTCCATCTTAGGCAGCATCCTGGTGAATCTCCTTTGCAGCCTTTATAATACTATTACATCTTTCAAGTATAAAAACCAAAAGAATCGCGGATGCTGTAAATCAGAAACAAAAACAGAAATCGCTGGAAAAGCTCAGCAGGTCAGGTGGCATTTGTGAAGTGGAATCAGAGTTAATGTTTTCCTCAGAACTGATGGTGGCTAGAACAATGTCAGTTTTTATGCAGAAGATAGGGTGGGAGGAGGGAGTACGGAGTAAATGATAGGTCAGGATAGAGCCCAAAGAGAGATGCAAACAGTTGGACAGACAAAGGATTGGATAGTAACCTGGCTAAGAGGGTGGAGACTGTTAGTGGCTAACAATAGGTTGTGTGTAAATGCAGACTGTGTGATAACAAGGCTTAGTGTGTGGAGGTGGGGGCTAGGACACAGGAAAGTTCAAGCCCTAAAGTTATTGAAATCGATATTTAAATCCAGAAGGCTGCAGGGTCCTCAAGCAGAAAATGAGATATTGATCTTCCAGCTTATGCTGAACTTCACTGGAACACTGCAGCAAGCTTGAGACAGATATTAGACAGGGAACACGATGATGTGTTGAAGTGGCAGGTGACTGGAAGCTCAGGGTTGTTTTTGTATGCAGAATGTAGATGTTCTGTGCAGCAGTCACCCAGTCTATGCTTTGTTTCCCCAATGTAGAAGAGACCACATTGTGAGCAGCAAATTCAGGAGACTAGATTGTGTAAAGTGCAGGTAAAGTGCTGCTTCACTTGGAAGGTGTGTTTGGGCCCTTGGATGGTGAGGAGGGAGGAGGTAAATGGGCAGGTGGTACAACCTCGGAGTTTGCAGGGGGAGGTATTGTGGGGCTGTGGGGAATGTTGGCAGTGAAGGAAGAGCGGACCAGGGTGTCTTGAAGGCAATGATTCCTGTTGAAAGTGGACAAGGGAGGGGAACGGGAATATGTGTCTCGTGGTGACATCTCAGTGGAGGTGGTGGAATTAATGGCTAATAATTTTCTGGGTGTGGATGCTATTGGTAAGTGCAAGGGGACCCCTATCGCTGTTGCAGGAGGGAAGAGAAGGGGTAAGGACTGAAGTGCAGGAGATGGGTCAGACCTGGTTGAGGACCCTGTCAACAATGGTGCTGGGGAATCCTGGGTGGAGGAGGAGTGTGGATACTTTGGAGGGACCCTTGTCAAAGTTTGTATCTTCAGAGCATATGTGAAGGTGATAGAGGAACTGGGAGAATGGAATAGTATTTACAGGCAGCAGGGTGTGAGGATGTAACGTTCAGGTAACTGTGTGAGTTAGTGGGTTTAGAGTGGATATTCGTGGCCAGTCTATCTTCAGAAATAGAAACAGAGATGTTGAGGAAAGGAAGGGAAGAGTCAGAGATGGACCAGGTGAAAGTGAGGTCCATGAAGAAATTGGAAGCGAAATTGATAAATCTTCCCAAATCTGGACAAGAAAGGGGAGCAGCACTGATGGTATCATCAATATATCGGAGGAAGAGAATTGTGGTTGGGGCCCAGAATAGGACTGAACAAGGAACGTTCCATGTACCCCACAAACAGTCAGGCATATTATCACTAACATTTTGATCCAGAGACCCAAGTAATGTTCTGGTGACCTGGGTTCACATCCTGCCATAGAAGATAGTGGAATTTTAATTCAATGATAATCTGGAAATAAGAGTCTAATGATGACAATGAAACCATTACTAATTGTTAGAGAAAATTTCATCTGGTTCACGAAAGAAAGAAATCTTCCATCCTAACCTGGTTTGGCCTATGTGTGATTTCAGACTCACAGCAATATGGTTTACTCTTAACTTTGGCTAGTTAGGGATTGGCAATAGATGCTGACCTAGCTGGTGCTGCCTATATCTCATGAATGAATAAATCAAAAGTCAATATAAGCCTGGTATCTCTGGCTGAAGGGGCAAGACAAGGGAATGCAAGACAGGCAGACTCAGAGTGACAGAGAGTGAAGAGCCCTGAAGATGCAGCCTGGTCTAATCCATGAACTGGATTAATGTCACTGAGCGTGCAGTGCCCGTGTAGCAGCATTACAATGATAATGGCGAGGTGCTGAAATGTCCTGTAAGTTGATCAGAACTGTGTCCATGAGGGTTATTTGGGGCTGGCACATGTCAGATCCTAATGTGCTGTGGATGTGAAGTGCTTGTGGCTAGTGCCCATCGATTGTACCCTGAGTCCCAACATAGTGACCAGTATCCAACATGAATGTCCACTAGAGCAAGATAAATTTGCCAGGTATCTGCTCTGGTTTCCATGGTGAGTGTTCTTGGATTCCAGCTTGCCTGGTAAAGTAGGAAACTGCATATTAATGAGGCGAGTTGGGCCTTTATCAAGGTGCTTAACAAGCTATAATCTTCCTTAATTGATAACTTGCCACTGCTCGGCGAGAATCTCACTGCGCTGCTTGTCAAAAGCCTACAAGATGCAGTAAGGTGGTCCTAACATTGAGATCAGCCTTGCCAGGCTTCTCTTCTGATTTTGCTGCAAATCTTGCCATGCCCACTTCAGTAAGATTCCTCCTCATAAGACCAGAAGACGTAGGAGCAGATGTAGGCCCTTTATAGTGCATCGAGTGCGCTCCACCATTCAGTGAGATCACAGCTGATCTGACAATCCTTAACTCTATGTTGCTGCCTTTTTCCCAATAATCACTGATCCCCTTACTGATTAAAAATTGGTTTACCTCAGCTATGAGTATTTTTAATGACCTAGTCACTACTGCCCTTTGTAGAAATAATTCCACAGATTCATGATCCTCTGACTGAGGAAATTCTGCCTCATCTCCATGTTAAATGGGCAATCCCTTTCTCTGAGATTGTGCCCTGTCATCCCAGATTCTCCCATAAGGAGAAACAATCTACTCTAGCAAACTCCCTAAGAACCTTGTACCTTTCAATAAGGTCACCTCTCATTCTTCTCAACTTCAATGAATACAAGTCTAACCGACTCAACTTCTCCTCACAAGAAAATCCATCCATACCCAGGATCAAACTAGTTGAACCTTCTTTGGAATGCCTCCAAGGCCAGTTTATCTTTCCTTGCATAAGGGAACAAAGCACTGCAGTATTTTTGGTGTGACCTCATTAATGCATAATGTTAGCAAAATTTCCCTCTATTTATGCTGCATTCTCTTTGTGATAAAGGTCAACATTCCATTTGTCTAACCAATTTCCCTCTGCACTTGGATGCTAACTTTTTGCAATTCATGTACAAACTCTCTAAAATCCCTCTGTATTGCAACTTTCTGCAGTCTTACCCAATTTAAGTAATATTCAACTCCTCTATTCTTCCTGGCAAAGTTCATAACTTCAGATTTTCTGACATTATATCCCATCTTTCAGTTTATTTTCCACTCACATCCTCTGTCTATATCCCTCTGCAGACACTTTGTGTCATCCACTAACTTGTTGATACCACATTCACTTCCTTCATCCTGGACACTGATATATATTGAAAATAACTGTGTCCCTAACATTGATCCCCATGACATATCACGAGTTATCGGTTGCCATCTTGAAAATGCTTCCTCTATTCCAACTCTCTGTTATCTATCTCCCACTAGGGACCGATTGACATTCTATAATTGCTGCTTTTATCCCAACTTTCTGTTTTCAATTCTGCATGTTAACTTCTTGAAAAATTTGATCTTATTTGTCAGGCACAATTTCCCTTAATTAAGCCATACTGACTCTGATTTATCATATTATGCATTTCTAAATGCTCTGCAATTACATCCCTTAGAGTGGACTTTACCATTTTGCTAATGACAAATGTTAAGCTAACTGGTTTATAATTATCTATATTTGACTCCACTGTTTTTGGTCCTCTTGGATTTCTCCAGATTCTAATAATGCATCTATCAAGTCCAAGGTATCTATCAGCTTCTAACCACATATAGTTTCTCTAGTACCTTTTCTCCTGTGATTGATATTGTGTTTATTCCCTCACCACCTTTTGCCCCTTGATTCAGAATATTTGGAATGCTATTAGTGTCTCTACCATGAAATTAGTGCAAAGTTTCCTGTTTTTATTTCCCTAACCTGATTGTCTAAGGGGCTTATGTTTATTTTGGCTGCTCTCTTCCTTTTTATATATTGCATTGTAAGATGTGTTTTTTTATACCTGTAAGTTTGGATTTCTGTGTTGAACAGATGGCATGTAGGTTCCTGTGTGTCTGAAGCACTGTAATCATTAACTTGTACTCAGGGCTATTTCTTGAAAAATAATTTTATCTGGAAAGTAATGGGTTTCTGTTTACATTGGAAGAATTATGTATTAGACCACTGTTTAGAGCGTTTGAGATGTGATCATTTTCTTTTGATTAGGGGTAATACCCTTACATTTGGAAAAAAGGAGCTTCAGTTTGAGCAGTTCTACAATGTTCTTCACTGAGGCTGGCTGTTTGAAGCAGTTGCTCCAGAGAAAGGGTATTACAAATACTTTAGCATAAGGAGTTTTGGAAAAATTTCAAATCTAAAATCTTTGGTTAAAACCCTGAAAAACTATTTGAAGCTGTGAAAGTTTAACCGTAGTTCAATGAAGGCTCCTGGAGAGTGACTATTAGATCATCAGCACTGGGATTTGAAGCTACATTTATATTGAGCCCTATAGGGGTGATAGAGAAGGGAATTCCCCCTGCAGTGAGCACTGTACAGGGGCACCTTTGAGAAGAATGGAACTTTTTCTTTATCCATATGTTTCAAAATCTTTAAACGAAGTGTTTTCTGGGCCCCTTTGCTGAGATAGTTGCATCATCAATAGCCACAGGTACCAGAAGGCTAGAGGTTGGCTAATGTGATGCCACAATATAAGAAAGGTGGTAAGGAAAAGCCAGTAAACTATAGACCGGTGAGCCTGATGTTAGTGGTGGGCATATTATTGGAAGGAATCCTGAGGGACAGGATTTACATGTATTTGAAAAGGCAAGGACTGATTAAGGATAGTCAACAGGACTTTATCCATGGGAAATCATGTCTCGCTAACTTGATTGAGTTTTTTGAAGAAATAATGAAGGGGATTGATGAGGGCAAAATGGTGAATGTAATTTATATGTACTTAAGTTAGGCATTTAACAGGGTTCCTCATGGGACTTTGGGAGGTTAGCTTGGTTAGCAAAGTTGGATCACATGGAATACAGGGAAAACTAGCATTTTGGATACAGAACTGGCTCAAAGGTAGAAGACAGTGGGTGGTGGTGGAAGATTGCTTTTTAGACTGTAGGCCTGTGACCAGTGGAGTGCTACAAGGATTGGTGCTGGGTCCACTGCTTTTTATCATTTATTTAAATGATTTTGGCTGTGAACATAGGAGGTATGGTTAGTAAGTTTGCAGATGACACCAAAATTGGAGGTGTAATGGATAGTGAAGAAGAGTATGTCAGAGTATGTCAGGATCTTGATCAGATTAGCCAATGGGCTGAGGAGTGGCAGTGGAGTTTAATTTAGATAAATGCGAGGTGCTGCATTTTGCAAAAACAAATCAGGACAGGACTTATACACTCAATAGTAAAATCACAGGGTGTGTTGCTCAACAAAGAGATATTGGAGTGCAGGTTCATAGTTCCTTGAATTTGGAGTTGCAGGTAGACAGAGTAGTAGAGAAGGCGTTTGGTTTGCTTGCCTTTATTAGTCAGTGCACTGAATAAAGGAGCTGGGAGGTCATGTTGAGGCGGTACTGGATATTGGTTAGGCTACTTTTGGAATACTGCATGCAATTCTGGTCTCCCTGCGATAGGAAGGATGTTGTGAAACTTGAAAGGATTTAGAAAAGATGAAGAGGATGTTTCCAGGGTTGGAGGTTTTGAACTTAGGAAGAGGCTGAATAGATTGGGGTTATTTTCCCTCAAGGGTCAGAGGCTGAGGGTTGATCTTATAGAAGTTTAAAATCATGAGGGGCATGGTTAGGGTGAATAGTCAAAGTCTTTTCCCCAGTGTGGGGGAGCCCAAAACTAGAGAGCATAGGTTTAAGGTGAGAGGAGAAAGATTTAATAGGGACCTAAGGTGCAACTTTTTCATACAGAGGATGGTGTGTGTATGGAATGAGCTGCCAGAGGAAGTGGTGGAGGCTGGATGCTATATGAATAAGAAGGGTTGTGAGGGATATGGGCCAAGTGCTGGCAAATTGGACTAGATTAATGTAGGTTATCTGTTCAGTTTGAACGTCTGTTTCTGTGCTGTACAACGCTATGTCTTTATGGCATCTTCTATATCAACTATTTGTTTTATCCTATTTTATTTTCATTCATTTGGCGTAATCAACTTGTGTTTTATTGCTAATTCCAGATTTTCAGTAATGTGTCCTTATGTTTCAGTAAGGAACAACCTCATCATAATGGTTAAACAAAGCATAATCTATTGAGCCAGATTTCAGTTAGGGATCTAACTTGTCCAGTAACAACATCAGCTGGGATTATAACAATATTTTTAAAAATTCTTACTGACTGTTTTTATATTACTTGACAGTTTGCCATCATAGTTTGTTTATTTTCTTTCTTTTGGTCATCTCTAATAGCTTATACAATTTTCCTAATGCTTTTGTGTCAAAATAAAGAGTCATTGAAATATGAATTTTGAAAACATTAATTCATATTCTCAGTTTATTTAGTGTGACTAAAAGTTAAATAATATTACTCCATTTAACTGCAGCAGTAGGGTAAGAGCTGAGCTGAATCAAACTCTACTCAGCAGCTGGACTGTGTCTGGCAGTGACATCACAGGAAAGTCAAGAATTGATTGGTTGTTGAATAGCCATATTTGGTTTTCCATTTTATTGAATTGAATTGGATTTTATTGAATAATATTGAAAGTCTAAGAAATAAGGCAAAGTCCCTTGTGCACATTTAGTATCCATTAAGCTACAGGAAATAGACATATATGGAGTACTTTAAGGGTAAGTCATGGCGGGGCAGCTTGGCCATGTGGAATTTCCCCCTGCAAGAAGTCTGGGACAGTTTCAGTATCCAGGCTAGCCACATGTCTAGGAAATACCTCCAGTTGCAATTAAAGAAAATCCACATTTTGTATCTGGAGCAGCAGCTGGACTCAGTAAGGAACATCCCATAGGCTGAAATCTTCATAGATAATTATACACAGTGAGGACATTACATTGTAGGTAAAGTGCGCATATGCAGAAATGGAATAGTTGACCATTAGACAGAGTAAAAGCACTAGGCAGTCGGTGCAGGAATCCTCTGCATCCAACCTCTTCTTAGACACATATTGCATTTTGGATGGTGCGGGGAGAGAGAATTTCTCAGGAGAATGCTGGAAGTAGTAATTTCCAGATTACTCCCAGTACCATGTGTTAGCCACATGGCTCGAAAGATGGTATAGGATGGAGGGATTTAGATTCTAGAAGCATTGAGACTGATTCTGGAAAGATGGGACATGGCCCAGATATCCACACAGGGCATTTCCTAATACTTTGGGCAAGGGTTTAATCTGGAGTGGCAGAGGAATGAGATCATGATTGATTAAACAGAAGAATGGAAACAAAGAGAAGCAAAGAATAGAAAAGTGGAAAGCAAAAATGGAAAATAAATGAAACAAGGGACTGGCACCAAATAGAGGCAAAGTGCAACAAAGCATAAAAATATTACAAAAACTAATCTAAAGGTACTGCTATTTCAATGCCTGAGCAATCTACAGTAAGGTAGATGAATTATTAACACAGGTAGTTATAAACAAGTATGACGTGATTCTGATTACAGACGCATAACTACAGGGTGACCAAGGCTGGGAGTAGGGTATGAACTGAGGTTGCTATGAAAATAATGGAAATTAATGAAGCTAAAATCTGATAAATCCCAAGGACATGATAACCAGCATCCCAGAGTACTAAAGGAGGTGGTCTTCATTGTCAACATAGGCAAGTTTTGATTGTTATCTTCCAAAATTCTATGGGTTCTAGAACACCCCACCAAAAAATTGAAGGATGGCAAATTTAACTCCATTATTTGAAAAAGATAGAGGGAGAAAACATGGAATTACAAGCCAGGCACTCTTATGTCAGTAATAGGAAAAATATTAGAGTCTAATATCAAGGACATGTTAATATGACGATAGAATATAACAAAGTCTTAGACAAAGTTGATATGGATTTCTGAAAGGGAAGCATTCAAGATATTTTGAGGATGTAATCCATTGATTAGAAGAGGGAGAACAACCTTTCTGTAATTCTGCAGTAGTCAGTAGAGTGGGTTTTTTCATGATTATATGCTTTATTGACATCTGTCTCTTGATAACATTTTAAAAATATAAATCATCAGTACTAAATTAGCCTGGAGCACTTTTTTTGAGCAAAAAGATGGCCTATTTTCTGGGTCTGTAGATTGTGAAGGAGCAACAATAGCCTTTAATAGGGTGATATGCTCTTCCTGTTGGATGTGGGCGTTTAGGGGGAGTCTTCATATTTACTGATTATTATGTCTGCAGGAAATGTATTTGGTCACAAATCATATCAGATTAGGCGGCATGGTGGCTCAGTGGTTAGCACTGCTGCCTCACAGCGCCAGGGTCCTGGGTTCAATTCCCGCCTGTCTGTGTGGAGTTTGGACATTCTCCCTGTGTCTGCCTGGGTTACCTTCAGGTGCTCCAGTTTCCTCCCACAATCCAAAGATGTGCAGGTTAGGTGAATTGACCATGTTAAATTGCCCACAGTGTTAGGTGCGTTAGTCAGGGGTAAATGTAGGGTAGGGGAATGGGTTTGGGTTGGTTTCTCTTCGGATGGGCGGTGTGAACCTGTTGGGCCGAAGGGCCTGTTTCCACGCTGTGGAGAATCTAATCTAATTACATAGATTGATTGGATCGACAGTTAGATGCAATGAGGAATTTACAAGAGCTATGGGGTGTGCTGGATGGCAATTATGGGAAGGGAGAAAAGCCACAGGTGCATTTAGGTAGATGGGTTAACTCCAGGAAAGGTAGGAGGGGTAGGCAAGTAGAGCAGGAGACTCCCGTGGCTATCCCCATCTCAAACAGTTATGCTGTTTTGGAAAATGTAGGGGGTGATGGACTTTCACAGGAATGTAGTGTGTAAAGCCAGGTTTCTGCTATCGAGACTGGCTCTAATGTAATGAGGAGTATGTCAGGTTCCAAGCGATCGATTGTGACAGGGGACTCTCTAGTCAGAGGCACAGACAGATGTTTCTGTGGCCAGCAACAAAAAGTCAAAATGGTGTGTTGCCTCCATGGTGTCAGTATCAAGGATGTCTCAGAGATGGTACAGAATGTTCTCAAGGGGCAGAGGGCCCAGCAGGAGGTCATTGTACACATTGGAACCAATGACATAGGAAGGGAAAAGGATGAGATTCTGAAGAGAGAATATAGAAAGTTAGGCAGGAATTTAAAAAGGAAGTCCTCAAGGCTAGTAATATCAGGATGACTCCTGGTGCTACAAGCTAATGAGGGTAGGAATAGGAGGATAGAGCAGATGAGTGTGTGGCTGAGGAGCTGGTGCAGGGGAGAAGGATTCACATTTTTGGATCATTGGAATCTCTTTTGGGGTAGAAGTGACCTGTACAAAGAAGGATAGATTGCACCTGAATTGGAAGGGGACTAACATATTGGTGGGGAGATTTGCTAGAGCTGCTCGGAGGATTTAAACTAGTAAGGTGGTGTGGGGGGTGTCTGGGACCCAGGGAGATTGTGAGGAAAGAGGTCAATCTGAGACTGGGACAGTTGGGAAAGGGAGCGAGTCAAACAGTCAGGGCAGGAAGGAACAAAACAGAGCACAAGATAGGACTGATAAATTAAACTGCATTTACTTCAATGCAAGATGCTTAACAGGGAAGGCAGATGAACTCAGGGCATGGTTAGGAACATGGGACTGGGATAGCTTAGCAATTACAGAAATGTGGCTCATGGATGGACAGGCCTGGCAGCTTAAAGCTCCAGGATACAAATGCTACAGATTAGATTAGATTACTTACAGTGTGGAAACAGGCCCTTCGGCCCAACAAGTCCACACCGCCCTGCCGAAGCGCAACCCACCCATACCCTTACATCTACCCCTTACCTACACTACGGGCAATTTAGGATGGCCAATTCACCTGACCTGCACATCTTTGGACTGTGGGAGGAAACCGGAGCACCCGGAGGAAACCCACGCAGACACGGGGAGAACGTGCAAACTCCACACAGTCAGTCGCCTGAGGCGGGAATTGAACCCGGGTCTCTGGCGCTGTGAGGCAGCAGTGCTAACCACTGTGCAAGATATTGACAAGATTCCAGACAGTGTGGAAACAGGCCATTTGGCCCAACCAGCCCACCTAGACCCACTTCCCTTTGACTATGCACCTAACACTATAGGCAATTTAGCATAGCCAGTTCACCTGGCCTGCACATCTTTGGACTGTGGGAGGAAACCCATGCCAACATGGGGAGAATGTGCAAACTCCATACAGACAGTCACTGAGGCTGGAATCAAACCTGGGTCCCTGGCGCTGTGAGGCAGCAGTGCTAACCACCGAGCCACCATGCTCCCCAATTGGGAAGGATGGAAAGGTGGGCAAGAGAGGAGGGGGAGTGACATTTTTGATAAAGGATAACATTACAGCTGTACTTATGGACAATATTTCCAGAAATACATCCAAGGCAATTATTTGGGTGGAACTGAGAAATAAGAAAAGGATGATCACCTTATTGGGATTGTATTGTGTAGCCCCTTAATAGGCAGCAGGAAATTGAGAAACAAATTTCTAAGGAGATCTCAGTTATCTGTAAGAATAATAGGGTGGTTATGGTAGGGGATTTTAACTTTCCAAACATAGACTAGGACTGCCATAGTGTTAAGGGTTTAGATGGAGAGGAATTTGTTAAGTGTGTACAGTATGTGGATGATTCAGTATGTGGATGTACCTACTAGAGAAGGTGCAAAACTTGACCTACTCTTGGGAAATAAGGCAGGGCAGGTGACTGAGGTGTCAGTGGGGGAGCACTTTGGGGCCAGCAACCATAATTCTATTAGCTTTAAAATAGTGATGGAAAAGGATAGGCTCGATCTAAAACTTGAAGTTCTATATCGGAGGAAGGCTAATTTTGATGGTATTAGGCAAGAACTTTCAAAAGCCGATTAGGGGCAGAGGTTCGTAGGGAAAGGGATGGCTGAAAAATGGAAAGTCTTCAGTAAAGAGGAAACTAGAGTCCAGAGGCAGTATATTCTTGTTAGGGTGAAAGGAAAGGCTGGTGGGTATAGGGAATATTGGATGACTAGAGAAAGTGAGGGTTTGGGGAAGAAGAAGACAAAGGCTTTTGTCAGGTATAGACAGGACAGATCGAGTGAATTCTTAGAAGAGTATAAAGGCAGTAGGAGTATACTTAAGAAGGAAATTAGGAGGGCAAAAAGGGGACATGAGATAGTTTTGGCAAATAGGGTTAAGGAGAATCCAAAGGGTTTTTACAAATACATTAAGGACAAAAGGGAGCGAATAGAGCCCCTCAAAGATCAACAAGGTGGCCTGTGTTTGGAGCCGCAGGAGATGGGGCAGATACTTAATGAGTATTTTGCATCAGTGTTTACTGTGGAAAAGGACATGGAAGATATAAAATGTAGGAAATAGATGGTGACATCTTGGAAAATGTCCATATTACAGAGGAGGAAGTGCTGGATGTCTTGAAGCACATGAAGGTCGATAAATCCCTTAGACCTGATCAGGTGTACCCTAGAACTCTGTGGGAAGGTAGGGAAGTGATTGCTGGGCCCTGTGCTGAGATATTTGTATCATTGATAGTCACAGGTGAGGTGCCGGAAGACTGGAGGTTGGCTAATGTGGTGCCACTATTTCAGAAAGTTGGTAAGGAAAAACCAGGAAACAGTAGACCAGTGATATTGGTGATAGGCACATTATTGGAGGGAATCCTGAGGGACAGGATTTAGATGTATTTGGAAAGGCAAGGACAAATTAGGGATTGTCAACAAGACTTTGTGCATGGGAAATTATGTCTCACAAACTTGATTGAGTTTTTTGAAGAAGTAACAAAGAGGATTGATGAGGGTAGAGCGGTGGACTTCAGTAAGGCATTCAACAAGGTTCCTCATGGGAGACTAGTTAACAAGTGTAGATCTCATGGAATATGGGGAGAACCTGCTATTTGGATATAGAACTGGCTTGAAGGCAGAAGGTAGTGGTGGAGGTTTGTTTTTCAGACTGGAGGCCTATGGACAGTGGTGTGCCACAAGGATCAATGCTAGGTCCACTACTTTTTGTCATTTATGTAAATGATTTGGATGTGAACGTACGAAGTATAGTTAGTAAGTTTGCAGATGACACTAAAATTAGATGTGTAGTGGACAGCGAAGAAGGTCACCTCAGATTACAACAGGATCTTGACCAGATGGGCCAATGGGCTGAGAAGTGGCAGATGGAGTTTAATTTAGCTAAATGCGAGGTGTTGCACTTTGAAAAAGCAAATCAGAGCAGGACTTATACACTTAATGGTAAGGTCCTGGGTAGTGTTGCTGAACAAAAAGATCTTGGAGTGCAGATTCATAGCTCCTTGAAAGTGGAGTCACAGACAGTTAGGATAGTAAAGAAGGTGTTTGGTATGCTTTCCTTTACTGGTCAGAGTATTGACTGTAGGAGTTGCAAGATGATGTTGCAGCTGTACAGGACATTAGTTAGGCCACTTTTGGAATATTGCGTGCAACTCTTCTTGTCCTTCCTATCGGAAAGATGTTGTGAAACTTGAAAGGGTTCAAAAAAGAATTACAAGGATATTGCCAGGATTGGAGATTTTGAGCTATAAGGAGAGACTGAAGAGGCTGGGGCTGTTTTCCCTATAGCTTCGTAGACTGATGAGTGACCTTCTAGAGGTTTATAAAATCATGAGGGGCATGGATAGGATAAATAGACAAAATCTTTTCCCTGGGGTAGGGGAGTCCAGAGCTAGAGGGCATAGGTTTGGGGTGAGAGGGGAAAGATGGAAAAGGGACCTAAGAGGCAACTTTTTCATGCAGAGGGTGGTGTGTGTATGGAATGAGCTGCCAGAGGAAGTGCTGGAGGCTGGTTCAATTACGCCATTTAAAAGGCATTTGGATGGGTGTATGAATAGGAAGGGTTTAAAGGTAATGGGACAAGATAAATTTAAGCTATCTGGTCAGCATGGACGAGTTGGACCCAAGGGTCTGTTTCCGTGCTGTACATCTCTATGACTCTATGACTCTCGTAGATGAAGTGTATTTGAATTCGCAGGAAACTTTTGAGAAAGTCCTTAATGAGAGATTATTGCGCAAAATCAAATCACAATGAATTAATTATAATACTGACATGGACTGAGAATCTGTTCGCAATCAGGAAACAGAGAGTATGAATAAATGGATACATTTTGGAATGAAAGGCAGTGACAAGTCAGGTACGGCAGAGATCAATACTTCCATCCCATCTATCCACAATGTATATCAGTGATTTAGAAGGGGCAATCAAATGTAATATTTTAAAGCTTGCTGACAACACAAAATAGACTGAGACTTTGAGTTATGAGGAAGGTACAAAGGAGGCTTCAAGGCAATTGAGACAAGTCGAGTAAATTATTAAATGTGAAAGTTAAATAGAGTGAAATGTGTGAAGTTCTCCACTTTGTTTGGAAAAACATAATAGCATCGTATTATTAAAATTTTGAAGATTTGAACATGCTTGTTTACAGGAGACCTGGTTAACACAATAGGCAGAGGCTTGGTAACTTTGGTTTAACTCTTAATGAGATTGTGAAAGACCATTTGGTATGTGGAATTAATGATGTAACCATGCTCAAGCAGCTCCTTGCTGAAGCCCAACTTGACTTCAAACAGGCACTATAACTGGCTTTATCATTGGAAAATGCAGCAAGTGAAGCATATGAGTTGAAGGGTATCCTGATGGAAGTCTGACTGAGTCTGTGGAACACCACATGAGTAAAGATATTTGCATAGCCTCATTCAGGACATATCCTGAATAGAGGGAGTCTCAGTTAGCACACAGCAGAAACCCCAAAACAAAGCCAAGATTCAGCCAAATGGTACAAATTCATTTTAGGGTCTGGGCTGGCAAACCATTGCAGTTGCTGCCAGTGTGTGAACTTGAAAGCAAAAGGGTCCCATTAGACTTAAACTAGATAAGAGAACTCATAAGCATGTATCCAGGAGAGTACACTCACTGGAAAGTAAAATTGCTTAGCAAAATCCAAATCAGAACCAATTAAAGTAAGCATCTGTTTAAGTGGCCACCCAGTTCTAATGGAGGTCAATACTGGTGCAGCTGTTACAGTGATCTTTAACAAAATTCGCTGTGGACTCCAAGCCTTAAGTTTGCTTAAGACTTTGGCTAGACGAAGAACTTATACTGAGGAATTGTTACAGATTAAGGGTTCAACTTCAGTTCCGGCCTCTTAAAGGAAGCAGCTGGTTCAGTTATCGGTGATTGTAGTAAAAGACTCAGGCCCCAGGCCTGATGGGATGATATTGGTTGAGAAAGATTCACCTTGATTGGCTCAATATTTTTCATCTAGAAAATGGCTGCCTGCGTGACATCTTGATTAAATATCTGGAAGTCTTCCATGAAGGTCTCAGGACTATCAAAAGAGCCAAGGCCATTTTGCATGTGGACCAGGAAGTAATTGCACGGTTCTGCCATACCCATCTAGTGCTATTTGCCTTGTGGAGAAAAGTAGAGGCAGCAATCAGAAGGCTGGGAAGGGCAGGAATCATCAAACCATCCAACTTGTGGAATAGGCAGCACCAGTTGTACTGATTTGAAACCCAGTGGATCGGTTCAACCTTGTGGGGATTTTAAACAAATGGTAAACACTTTTACAGCTGGATAAATACATAATCCCTTGATTAGACGATTTATACACAAAACTGGCAAGGAGTACTGTGCTTCATGAAGCTGGACATGAATCATGCATTTCTGCAATTGCACTTAGGTTAGGATTCCCAGAAGTATGCTTTAATTCATACCCATATGGGTTTGTACCAATATATGAGACTGCCATTTGGAGTATTGTCAGTCTGTGGAAGTTTTCAGCAGACTTTGGAAGGTTTGCCTCAGCTTGCCATTTATCTAGATGATATGCTAATAACAGGGAAAACTAATAAGGAGCACTTAGAGAACTTGGACATAGTCCTTAGATGTCTCTCCAGGTGGGCTTATGCCTTAAAAGAGAAAAATGTGTGTTTCAGACACTCTCTACTTGGGCCACAGAATTGACAAGACCGGGTTTAATGATTGGAAGATGAAGTGAGGGTGATCAAAGATGCTCTGGCTGCCACGTCTAGAAAATTGAAACATAACCTGGTCTCCAACATCTTAATACCTTTGCATCAACTCTTAAAAAAAGGGTCACCCTCGGAAATGGTTACATTGCAAAGACGTAGTTTTCAGGGAAGTGAAGAAACAGCTATCATCCTCTTAGGTTTTGACGTACTATGATCCCAAGTGAGATCTGGTCTTGACATGCAATGCCTCCCCGTACGACATCGGGGTAATATTAGCTCATGGATGGACCAATGGAGAAGCATGCCCAGTGGTGTACATATCCAGGACTTTGGCTAATGCAGATTGTAAATAAAGACAGAGAAGGAAGATTTGGCGGTCACATTGCGGGAGTTCAATCAATACCTTTACGAATATAAATTTGTAATAACAGACCACAAACCCTTGTTGGCTCTACTTAAAGAGGACAAGGTAGTGTCGCCCATAACTTTAGACCAAGTTGAGTGCTGGGCTATAATAGTAAGTGCATATAATTACAAGTTGGAACACCGTCCAGGTGGCCAAGTGACAAATGCGGACACATGAAGCTGCCTCGCACTGGTAGATACACAGCCGGTCAGATACAGAAAAATCCACTCCTGGTAGAACTGAAACAGCTAGTAGTGATAAGGGAAATCAAAGGATCATCGCAACCAGGCTGAAAACGTTTTTTGGACACGGAAAGACCAGATCACAATAAACGACAGTGCATTATAATGGGGAGCAAGAGTGATTGTCCTGAGCAAAGGTTGTCCCCAGACACTGCCTAAACTCTGCCAGGATCACCCAGGGGTTTCTAAACTAAATATCTGTTCACCAGGATTTCATGCAGACATAGCTGCACTGGTGGGCAGTGCCTAGTGTGACAACAAGGACAAAACTTTCTGCCAGCAGCTCTCCCACATTTGTGGGAATGGCCTGATAAACCCTGGACTCAGTTACACATTGACTGTGTAGGTCCTTTCATAGGGTCAGTGCTCTTGGTCATTGTGGACACTCACTCAAGATGGCTGGAAATGCATGGAGTTCATTCGTCAAACACTGGGATAGCAATAGAAAAGCTGCACACATTGTTTGTGATAACAAATTTCCAGAGATATTGGTCATGGATAATGGGAATTTGAATATTTCCGAAAGTCAAATTATATTCGTCACATAAGGACAGCTCCATACTATCTGTCATCCAATGGTCTGGTGGAAAGAGCAGACAAATTTTGAGGGCAGGCTTAAAGAAACAACCTGCAGCTTCACTAGATACCAAACTGTCCCGGTTCCTATTTGATTACATGTTCATCCCTAGGGATAGCTCTAGCAGAGTTGCTAATGGGAAGAAGATGCTACACCAGGCTAAATCTGATCTTCCTGGACCTAGGGGGAAGGGTCAAAATGGCATCAGGAACGCCAATGCTAGACACAAGATTCTGCTAAGCAAGTGAGACAATTTGCTTCAGCGAACAAAGTTTGGTGTAGGAACCATCGAATGGCCATGCTTGGACAAGAGGCATGGTCGATACAAGCTCAAGTCCAGTGACGGATCAAGTTCAGGTAGGTGCAACTGTCCTAAACAATCACCTGGACCATATGAAAGCTGCACGCTTGCAAATGGTGTGGGAACAAACCATGCCCGGCTCCATGACTGCCCTTCTGACTGTTCTGGAACCCGTAGGGTTTCCCTGTCTGTCAAACGTTGAAGATACCTCAGAATCTGAGATGGGCATGGTGCATGTCACAGCCTCAACGCCTTTGTTGGCTGAAGGGGAGAATGAATTTCTTCTGATATGCTCTGGACGCAAGAGGCGAGCTACTGTATGTTACACACCACCCATATCAGAGACAGAGTTAGAGGAACCTGAGCTAGTGCTGTTATGCCCCAGGAGGAGCTATAGGCCTATGCCCTCAGACTCCACAGGGGGAGGAAGGTAGTGATTGTAACAAGGTCAGCCAGGTGGACCTCATAGCATATGAGTTCCCTGATTGGGGCTGCTAATCTTGTCCAATCAGGGAGCCCTGGCTGACAGATTAAAAAACAGGAGTATCAGGGATTCTGTTCATTCTGAGAGCTGGCTCTGAGTGAGCTGGATCAGTGTCAAAGATTTTCCACATGTAACTAAAGGGTGACTTGGTTATAGGATACCAGCCTCTGTGAAGATATTTCAGTGTTCAGTGCTATCTACATCTTCTGTCAGTTTCCAATACTTGTACCTAATGTTGCCTAGTGGGATGAGATGATCCTACAAGTATCTCGGAATGAGATAAACATTAAAGCTGATTAAAAATCTAAGTTGGACCCATGCTGTCGTAAAGGAACTAAAATAAAATTCAACTTAAGCTTCACGCTCAATGCCCATATACTTCGATTGTAGCTATTGGTGGAGTGGACATCAATTTGAAGGTTTTAAACTTTATATCTCTATGTATGGGTAAACCTATTGGGGTGAATGGTAAACCTATTGACCAATTGGGGTGAATGGTCATGTGTTTGCCTCCACTGGGTTAGACAGAGGCACTACAATCAGTCTAAGCGATTTTAATGTGGGTGGAGGAAACCCAACTATCAAACCAAGTGTTAAGCTGAACAATAGCTCTTAAGATCAACTCACAGAAGCCAAGTCAATAGTGGAACTTTATGGGGACAGACGGTCTGAAGGAAAGATCACATAGGTACTGACATGGGTGTGAGCAATTTTACAGAGTCAGGAGAAACATTGCTGGTGAAGTTCAGCAAGTCTGGCAGCATCTGTGGGAAGAAAGAGCACTTAATGTACCAGACTTGAAAACATTAACACTGTTTTCTTTCCATAGATGCTGCCATACCTACTGAATTTCACCAGTAATTTCTGGTTTTGTTTCAGATCTCCCAAATCCAGAGTTCTTTGTTTTATTTCAGGAGAAACATCAATTATTTTACTATAAAGGTGATGTAAAATATTGTTTAACATTCCACTTTTTTCCACTGCCAATTGTGTCTTTAATGACCAGTGTTTAGACTCCTTGGTGCCTGTGAAAATCACACCAGAAATGTATGTTTGCTTTGGAATGTAGATTTGAAAGCCTTAATAATGTAGTGTAGATTGCCCCATTTCCGAGACTGCACTCATAGAGTCATAGAGTCATAGAGATGTACAGCATGGAAACAGACCCTTCGGCCATGCTGACCAGATATCCCAACCTAATCTAGTCCCATCTGCCAGCACCCGGCCCATATCCCTCCAAACCTTTCCTATTCATATACCCATCCAGATGCCTTTTAAATGTTGCAACTGGGCCAGCCTCCACCACTTCCTCTTGGCAGCTCATTTCATATAATCATCACACTCTGCATGAAAGAGTTGCTCCTTAGGTCTCTTTTATATCATTCCCTTCTCACCCTAAACCTATGCCCTCTAGTTTTGGACTCCCCCATCCCAGGAAAAAGATTTTGTCTATGCATCCTATCCGTTCCCTTCATGATTTTATAAACTTCTATAAGGTTACCCATTAGCCTCCGTCGCTCCAAGGAAAACAGCCTCTCCCTATCGCTCAAATCCTCCAACCATGACAACATCTTTGTAAATCTTTTCTGAACCCTTTCAAGTTTCACAACATTCTTCGGATAGGAAGGAGATCAGAATTGCACGCAATATTCCAACAGTGGCCTAACCAATGTCCTGTACAGCCACAACATGGCCTCCCAACCCCTATACTCAATACTCGGACCAATAAAAGAAAGCATACCAAATGCCTTCTTCACTATCCTATCTACCTGCGACTCAACTTTCAAGGAGCTATGAACCTGCATTCCAAGGTCTCTTTGTTCAGCAACACTACCCAGGACCTTACCATTAAGTGTATAAGTCCTACTCTGATTTGCTTTACCAAATTGCAGCACGTCGCATTTAGCTAAATTAAACTCCATCTGCCAATACTCAGTTCATTGGCCCATCTGATCAAGATCAAGTTGTACTCTGAGGTAACCCTCTTTGCTGTCCACTACATGTCCAATTTTAGTGTCATCTGCAAACTTACTAACCATACCTCATATGTTCACATCCAAATCATTTATATAAATGATGAAAAGTAGTGGACCCAGCACCAATCCTTGTGGCACTTCACTGGTCAGAGGCCTCCAGTCTGAAAAGCAACCTCGGCCACCACCCCCTGTCTTCTACCTTTGAGCCATTCTGTATCCCACTCAAATAACAGTGGTAAAAACAGAAGAAGAAATGGTACAATTAATAAACCATTGCAGTTGTATCAACATTGTTGTCCGAAGACAGTGGAATTTTGTTGTGATGATTGTTTTATAACTAATTTCGTTGATGATTACTTATTATGGCAAAATGTGAAAGTATTGTATGAGTCGGTATTCAGTTTTGCTTTGATGCTTGTTTTATGGACTTTGCAACTAGGAATAAAAAATTAGTCAAACCTTTTTCACAAACCTCATGCATGTCTTATTTAAAGCCTCACTCAGCCAAGATTGTAAATGAACTCAACATGAGCTGCATTCCCAGTCTGAAAGAAGTGCAATTCTACCTTAATAATCTGTTTGTTGTTTTTAACATTTTCAAAAAAAAATCAATACGTAAGTTTATTTATTTAGACTTATCCTATTGCAATTTGCATTTAGTTTGAAATCAGAATTTCAGTTTTCTCCTTGTGGTTTTATTCATTCTGGAAAGTAAACATTTTAAAAACTCTGCTGCCTTTGAGAAAAAACTGAGATGAAACTATAACTCGAGCAGCAAGACCACCCTGGCTCTCACTTAAAGTGATTAGTTAGGTCATGAAAAATGGGTCACTGATCTCTCAGGGAGAGAAGGTTTGCTCATATAATTGGCTGCCATTGAAGTAGAATCATGGAGGTGTGGAAAATAGTAGAAACTGCATCCTGTCTCCCTTTGTCAGTAAGGGTGGTTGTAAAATGTGTAATGTCAGCTTAGGGTTTGGTTAGGCTTAGACAAGACATCCTCCTCCAGAACAAGGATAACATTTTTAGATGACAGCTTTTTATAATTTTCGTCTATCCTTGTTTTAGATAGAATTCCCTATGGTGTGGAAACAGACCTTTCGCCCCAAGAAGTCCACACCAATCCTCCCGAGAGTATCCCACCCAGACCCATTCCCTTATTATTCCTGCTTTTACCTCTGACTAATGCACCAAGCCTACACATCCCTGAACACTATGGGCATTTTACCTAACCTGCACATCTTTGGATTGTGGGAGGAAACCAGAGCACCCGGAGGAATGCAGACACCAGGGAGAATGCGCAAACTCCACACAGACAGTTGCCTGAGGATGGAATCGAACCTAGGTCCCTGGTGCTATGAGGCAGCAGTACCAATGGCTAAGCCACCATGCCACCCATTTTAAAGTTTCTTATCCTTAGTATCTTGTAATGCCTCGTATTTCACTTTTCCAAATCGATTAAAAAGTTGAAAAGTTGTTGGAATCTGTGCTGAATGCAGAACAGTACTGCTTAACGTCACACACTTGTGATTTCTTTATAACTACTCTCAGGATCAGCTGACCAGAAGGCACACTGATTCCTCAGTTCTTCTTTTCTTCTCCCAGTGGAACAGTATGAGTGATGCCTGCCCTTTAATTGTATATATATATATATATATGTATATATATATATGTATGTGCATATATGCTTAACAATATGAGTCAATTAATGTCCATTATTCCCAAACCTTCTGCAAAATGGTCATAGTTGATGGTTTTAACACAACCTTGTCAAGTTTGCTATTGGCCTCCCTAATATGGGAATGAGTGGTGCCTTGTTATCAAGCACTCTGTTCATAATTGGGTGATCTGGCACAGGGAAGGGGATAGGTTGCCCTTGTCCTCAACCCCTTGGCTGTCCGTTGTCCCATGCACACTATCTCACCATCCCCCATTCTACCCTCACTCCGGCATGTTCTCTGCTTTCCCAATTTGCTAGGTACTAAGCATCATTCTTGGCTGAGTGCCAAGGCACCCAGCATTCTGTTGTAACACCTGAGCTCCTGCTGAAGACAGTAAATTTCACAGTATCTCTTTGTACAAGGTCAAGAGATTTAAAACGCTCAAGGTTTCAGCTGTTGTCATGTTAGAGGGTCTGATGATTGTTCCTTATGTTGGGCTCTAATGAAAAGGAGATAATTCTAACATAGTGGTAAATTATTAATGAATGGCCTTTTTTTTTGCCAAAAGGTTTTTATCTGACACTGCAGCAGCCACTATTTGATATAATGTGTAGTGAGTGAATAGACATTGGTAATGCCATAGCCTAGCATTAGGGGGAAGAGATGATGGGTCATAGCCTGGTATAGGAGTGTATCAGGGGCCACAGTGGCTGGGTCAGAGGAATAGCATGAGGAGATGTGGGGATGTGTTCAGAGCACAGACGAGTAAATAGGCAATGAACAGCCATAATAGTGTAAGCGGTGACAAAGCCAAGCATGAGGAGCTAAATAAGGTGAGTGAGATGTTTAAAGTGGTATGAATGGCATATGGGGTGTATGTGGGCAGTGAGGAGGGGTGAGGGCTGGACAGCCTTTCAATTTTGACTTTGACTGGTATATAGACCCAAAACACTGAGATTGGCCTATTAAACAAGCAATCTCCATATCCCACAACCACTGGGGCTGCCTCTGGGAACTTCTCTGGGTCACCTGGACCAACTGTGGCCTGCAAGCATGCCCCTCCCACTCCTCTGCCTGTATAGATCCTCCTTGTGGTGGCAAGCTAAGCTTTTTCTGACTTCTACCTCCCTCAAGAATGAAAATCCAGGACGCAATGCCTCATGGAATAATCGAGAACTAGGGAGCATAGTTTAATAGGAAAAGCGCTCCCCCCCACCCCCCGCCCCCCCCCGAAGGCGAAGAGGTTTGTTCTCTCAGAGTGCTGTTCATATTTGAAATTTTCTCTTTCATAAGCACGGGATCTTCAAACATGTTCAAGGCTGAATTAGACAGATTTTTGATTGATAATGAGGTGAAGGGTTATGGAAGGCAGACAGGAGAGTGAAGTTAAGGTCATAATCATATTGACAGGTAGAGCAGACTTGAGAAGATGAATGACCTACTCTTCTCCTATTTCTTACAACCTTTGTTCTTATTTGTCCTATTTTCATTTAAATGCAGTTGTATCCTTTTTAATCTCACCTTCTGTTGTCATGTCCTCTTGGTTTGTCTCTCTCATAAATACAGAAATAATTATTTACTATTTCTGTCATTTCCCAATTGCTTGTGATTTATTCAGGCCATTTCTTAGTGGTTCTATTCCCATTCTAACTCGGCTTTTTTAAAATTTAGGTGCCTGCGGAATATTTTGCTATTTTGTTTTATGTTTCTTGGTAAGTTTTAATTACTTTGATATTCACTCTATGCTTGATAATGATTTTTTGTTTCTTATTTGAGACTGTCTTTGTTCTCGCCCTCAATTTTCTCTCTTCTACAGTCCACATACATTTGTCACCCTTAATGTTTTCCCGACAACATCCATTTAATTTACTATGATCAAAATGGCCGCTGCACCACAAGTCTAACAAACTGAGAAGAAACGAATTATAGATAGGTCTAAGAAAATTACACAACCGGCAAATTAAATCTAAGCTTTGCATTCATATTGTCACTGTGAATGGAGGTAGACAATTTGACAATTCACTGGAAGAGTACAGACATCCCACTTCCAACTCTATGATCGAGAGAAAGTATTGCTGAAGCAGCTGAAGATGTTTGGGCTGAGGAACCCCAGGCATTGCATATTACAGTGCTTTGATATCCTTAAACTTTTGCTATATGTAAATAGTTTGGCTTATTCTGAATTATTCTTCATTTCTTTTGAGTACTAAATATTTGATATTTTGTTAAAAACAAATGGAAGCGTTGCGTATTTGTATTTTAGTGAAAGAGCACCTTCAGTAAACCTGAAGAAAATATGATCTATCATGCCAGATTTCAGTATGGGATCTGATTTGACCAGTAATATCATCAAACTGTACAAACATAGTGGCTACAATGGTAGGTCAAAAGCTAGGAATCCTTCAATGAGTAGCTTACATCCTGACTCCCCACTGTCAGTCTACCATCTAAAATGCACAAGTCAGCAGTGTGGTGGAACATGCCCCACTTGTCTGGATGGGTGTAGCTCCAAAAACACACAAGAAGCTTGAGCCATCCAGGGCAGAACAACCAACTCGATTGGCATCACATCCACATTCCTTTTTCTACCGGCACTCAATAGCAGAAGTATGCATCATCTTTAAGATGGCCTGCAAGAACTCACCAAGAGTCCTTAGGCAGCACCTTGCAAACCATGACCATTTCCATTCAAACAGACAAGGGCAGCAGGTACCTGTGAAGACCATGATGTGCAAATTTCTCTCCAAGTCACTACCATCCTAAATTGGAAATATATCGACTTTCCTTCACGAACACAAGGTCAAAATGATGGGACTTCATCCCCAATACCATTGCAGGTCTACCTACAGAAAATAGACTGTGGTGGTTCAAGGAGATAACTAGCTCAACTCCAACTTCTCAAGGACAACTAGAGATAGTGAATAAATGCTGGCTCAGCCAGTGACCCAAAATTCCTCTGAATGAAATTAAAAATGAAGCCACTGGCAGTATCTATTGCCTGCTGCTGGTAAAATGTCGTTCAGGTCCCACCATCTTATGAAGTACATTTTCACCCTCAGGGCATCTCCAAAATGTAAAATTCTGGGTATAACACCTGAGGAAAGATTCAAGTCTTTAGAGAGGATGCAGAAAAAGTTTCACAGAGTGGTTTTCGGGTTGGGCGGTTGAGAGTAGATTGGCAGAGCTGATGCTGCAGAAATATGTGGCAGTTTAATCACTTCAAAAAGATAAAGATGATAGCTTGACTCAGTCTTATGGACAAACTATATGTTTTAATTAAGGAAACTTACCCTGATTATTTATTATCAACTATCTAGTGATAACCTTGTTATTGTTGATTGTTCAATTATTGATTCTTCTATGTTGTCCAAGTGATTAATAGGATATTCTCAGGTTTGAAAAGTATTGATGGAAGAGAAACCAAGATCATGAATCCCTAATTCTTTATCAATAAAGCAGTCCATTCTTTTCTTAACTATTGGTTGCTTCTTCATAGTGTCAGGCATTAGACCCCTTGCAGTGCAAAGCTTACATTTTGCTCAGTTTAAAAGCATCTCTGAAGATGATGTTGAAACATGAGTAAAGAAACCTTTAGAATTGTCAGAGTTGATTGCACAATGATGGTTTGCAAGCTTCGGTTTGAGAGGTAGCCTGCTGTGAGGAGCAGCCTGAAGCTATTTCTATTACTTGCCACCTGCTGGAGACAGAACAGGGCACAATTAGCTCACAAGGCTGGATACTTGTCTGATAACTTAGCGAGCTCAACAGTCGGTCCATGATATGACATTTAAGATCAACCTACTCTGAAAGCTGTTCAGATTGTTAATGCTAGTGCTTTGCTGAAAGATTGCTGTGCAAGATGCACAGGAGAATATGAAAGAAGGAATGCAGACAATGTTCCCATTGCTTGGAAGACAACTGAAATACTGCTGTTGTTAAAGGGTCCGCACTGATGTGGCCAAATGAAGGGTCACTGGTCTCGAAACATGAACTCTGCTTTTCTCTCTACAGATGCTGCCAGACCTGCCGAGTTTCTCCAGCATCTTCTGTTTGTGCTTCAGATCTCCAGCATCAGTGGTTCCTCTTTTTAATATAGAAATAAGATAAATGTGTTTGTCTCCCTGGTAGGCAGAGTAGCTATAGAATGCCCGTCTCTGGGAGGGGATCAGCCAGAAGTCATGGTCCACATTGCTACCAATGGCATGGGTAGAAAGAAGGATGAGGTCCTGGAAGCTGCTTTCGGAGAGTTAGGAAGGAAACTAAAAAGCTGGACCCCAAGTGCAGTCATCTCAGGATCTCTTTCTAGGACCGTGTGCTAATGAGCAGGAGAACAGGAGGAAATATGTGGCTGAAAAACTGGTGTAGGAGGTGAGAATGAGATTTCTGAGGAATTGGGTTGGTTCTGGGATACTGTACACACTGAAATGGTTCCATCTTACACTGGGACTGATATCATTGCAAGGAGATTTGCTAGTGTTGTTGGAATAAGTTTAAACCAGTTGTCAGGAGGATGGGAACCTGAAGGATAACCCAAATTGGGAAGAAAGAAATAAAAACTGAAAGAACTACAGATGTTGTAGATCAGAAACAGAAATTGCTAGGAATGCTCAGCAGGTCTGGCAACATCTGTGGTGAGAAATCAGAGTTAATGCTGCAGGTAGAGCGACCCTTCCTCAGAACATGAGGTAGTTAACTCTGATTTTTCTCCACAGATGCTGCCAGACCTGCTGAGCTTTTTCAGCAATTTCTGTTTTTGATTGGAAGGAAATAAAGTTAATAGCAGGAAATAGAAAAAATGCTAGGGAGACGCAAGGAGAGGAGAAACAAAGCCAAACATTAAATATTATTTGAAAATGGAATGAGGGCAGAACCACATAGTTAAGGGTACTCCACCTGAATGCACACAATGTTCACAACAAGTTAATTAATCGAAAGGCATAAACACAGATACATGGGCATGATCGATTTACCATTTCAAAAACATGGCTGATCAGAAGTGGGAACTGAATATTCAAGGCTATTCAACTTGTAGGAAGGACAGAAACGATGGAATAGGAGGAGGAGTCATACTGGTAAAGGTTGGGATCAATAGCTCATTACTAGAAGATCTCAGATTAGAAGAATAATGTGTGGAACCTATTTGGATGCAACTAAGAAACAGCAAAAGGCAGCAGACATTGCTTGGAGTTATTTATGGGCCACCAGATTGTGATGGTAGTCTGAGGCATGGGATTAATCAGGAGATGAGAGAAGCATGAGGCATGGGAGCAGAGTTAACATGGGATTGTATAAGATTCAAAGGTAAGGCTAGTAAAGCTGCCTGAAATAATTCTGAGAATTAGGAGTTATTTGGAATATGGCAAAGGAGAGCCAATTAACTGATAAAGGGCTTATGCCGAAACATCGATTCTCCTGCTCCTCAGATGCTGCCTGACCTGCTGTGCTTTTCCAGCACCATACTTTTGGATAATAAACTGATAAGGAAACTGAGAATGGAATATGAATGTGAACTAGCAAAAAAACATAAAAATGGACTCTAAATTCTTCTATAGGTAAGATAAAGGAAATGTTTACCTAAAATGAATGTGAGTTAAGAACAGGCTGATTTAGGAGAATTTATAATGGGGAATAAAGAAATGTAAAAAAAAAATCACAATTACTTTGTGACTGTTTTAACTGAGGAGGAAACAAAAAAAAATCTACCAGAGCTAGAGAACCAAGTGGTGAGGGAAGATGAGGAGTTGCAGGAAATGAGATTTTTTAATAAGAAATTTGTGCTGCAGAAATTAATGGGACTGAAAGTGAATAAATTTCTAAGCCCTGATAGATAGGAAAAGTTTCTTCAAAGATTTCAGAAGAAAAGAATTAACAAAGTAAATATTGGTTCTGTAGAAATCAAATCTGGGGAATTAGAAATTAAGGATAAAGAGATGGCAGATAAATTGAACAGATATTTTGCTTCACTTTTTACTTGGGAGAATATAGGTGACATCCTGGAAATAGCTATAAATCAAGAATTGCAGGAAAGGGAGTAACTCAAAGAAAATTATAATTACCAGGGAAGTAATACTAAGTAAACTACACTAGTGAGAATGCAAAGGAGATTTCACCAGGATGTTGCCTGCGAAAGAAAGTCTCAGTCATGAATAGAGACTGGATAGGCTGGGTTTGTTTTCCCCAGAGCAGAAGAAGCTGAGGGGCCATCTGATTTAAGTAGGTAAAATTATGAGAGCATAGACTAGTGTAAATCATGAGAATTGTTTCCCCCATGGAGACATGCCTAAGATTATAAGTTTAATATAAGGAGCAAGTGGCACTTTACATTGTGATTGTGGATTTAACAACATTTATAAGACATTTGGACAAGTACATGAATAGGAAAGGTTTAAAGGGATATGGGCCAAACACAGACAACTATGACTATGACCCTTGACTCTAAGTGGTTTAGAGGAGACCTGAGGAAACACCTCTTCATGCAGAGGGTGGTAGAAATATGGAAATCGCTGCAAATAGGTGCTGGAAATGAGTAATTTCTCAACATTTAAGAAGCATCTGGATAAGCACTTAAAATGCCAGGGCACGTTAGACTATGAATCAAGTGCACATAAATAGGATTAGTGTAGTTTTGTGTTTTAGCAAGTTTTGAGATTTGTTGCTCAGGTTGAGGGTCTAGATGTAGGTTTGTTCACTGAGCTGGAAGGTTCATTTCCAGACGTAACATCATCAGTGGGTCTCTGGGCGAAGGACTGTACATGATTCCTGCTTTCTATTTATATGTTTGGTTTTCTTTGGGTTGGCAATGTCATTTCCTGTGGTAATGTCATTTCCTGTTCTTGTGGCTAGTTTTCTGCCTGTTTGTCCAATGTAGTGTTTTTTAGGATACATGAATATCAACTAGCCACAAAATGACATGACCCTCTCTCACTAGCATCCAGGTAAGGAAGGACATCACTTCGACTGGGACAACACATCTATCCTAGGACAAGTCAAACAGAGACATGCATGAGAATTTCTAGAAGCATGACATTCCAAGCAGAACCTTATCAACAAACGCATCAAGTTAGACCCGATCTACCACCCCCTGAGAAAAAGAACAGGAAATGACATCACCACAGGAAATTACATCACCAAAACAAAGAAAACCAAGCATATAAATAGAAAGCAGGAATAATCGGCAGTGCTTCACCCGGTGGCCCAGTGAAGATGTTACATAGTAAGGTGACGAACCATCTGGAAATGAATCTTCCAGCTCAGCGAGCAAACTTACATCCAGTTTTGTGTTTGTTTGTCAGCATAGATGTGGTGAGCTGAAGGCCTATTTCTATGACATATGGCTTCATGACTTGTTGACTGAAGTGTTGGAACTGTGAATTGACAAGTCCCTGTACCCTGATGGATTTCATCCTGTCTTAAAAGACATAGCTAATGAGATAATTGATGTATTTGTTTTATTTCCCAAAACTTATTAGATTTAGAAAGATTTCTTTCGATTAGAAAAAGGATAATGAATTCTTTATTCACAAACAGACAGAGGTAGAAAGCAGGAAATTACCAGACAATTAGCTTAATATCTGTCGTAGGGAAACTGCTAGAGGCCTATATGGGTGGCAGGATATCACAGTGCCACAGATCTGGGTTTGGTTCCAGCCTGGGTGACTGTCTGTGGGGAGTTTACATGCTCTCCCTGTGAATAGATGGGTTTCCTCCAAGTGCTCCGGTTTCTCCTCACAGTCTAAAGATATGAAGATTAGGTGGATTCTCCATGCTAAAGATTGACCCAGAGTATCCAGAGATGTAGAGGTTAAGTGGATTGGCCATAATCAAAACTCCATGCAAGATTGTGGGGTGGATTGGGGTGGTATGCTCTTTGGATGGTTAGTGTTGACTTGATGGGCCGAATGGCCTTTTTGCATAGTAGCGATTTTATTATTAAAGACGTTATGTCAGGGCACTCAGGATAAATTCAAAGGAATTAGATAGAATCAATGTACTTTTGTCGAAGGGATATCATGTAAAACTAATTTATCAGAGTTCTTTGCAGAAATATCTTGTGCTATAGATGAAGGATATAATGTACTTACATTTCCCAAAGACATTCAATATGGTGTTATATCAAAGGTTATTGCAAAAAATAAAATTTCATGTTGTAGGGGATAACATATTGGTATGGACAGAAGATTGGGTATTGAACCAGAAGCATACAATAGGAATAAACAGGTAGTTTTTAGGTTAGTAGGATGTAACGAGTGCTGTGCCACAGAGATTGGTGCTGGGGTTGGGGGGGACAAGTTATATCTTCGCAATTTATGTAAATGATTTTGATGATGGGACCAAAGACATGCACCTACATTTTCTGATGACACAAATATATGTATGAAAATGAGTTATGAAGAGGATATTAAGACCTTACAATAGTTAAGTGGTGAGACAAAAATCTGGTGAATGGAACATAATGTGGAAAAATGTGAGCTTATCCTTTGATAGGAGAAACAGATGCATAGAGTATGTTTTAAATGGTAAGAGGTTGGACAGTGTAGATGCACAAAGGTGTCGAGGTGTTCTTGTCAACAAGTCATGAAAGTTAACATATAGATGCAGCAAACTGTTAGGAAAGCTATTTAGGATGATTTGAGTGTAGGAGTAGTGAAGTCTTGCTCCATTCCATTGGAGCTTAGTTAGATTGCGTCTGGAGTACTGTAGCAGTTTTGGTCTCTGTATCTCAGGAAAGATATTAATACCATGGAAGGAATACAAGGAATGTCCACCAGATGTGTTTTCGATATGACAGGATTATCCTTTGAAGAGAAGTTGGGTAAAATGGGCCTGTATTCTCTCAAGCTTCAAAGAATGAGAGGGGATCTCATTGAAATTACAAAATATTTAAAGGGATAGACCAGGCAGATGCAGATAAGGTGTTTACCTTGGCTGTAAGTGTAGAACTAGGGAACACAATTTATAACTAAGGAGGATGCCACTTAGATCCAAGATGAGGAGAATTTTTTTTCACTCCAAGGATTGTGAATCTTTGGAATTCTCTTCCACAGCGGACTGTGCAAGTTGCATCTTCGAGTATGTTTACTCAAAGATCTCTGATTACCAGTGGATTACAGAGTCAAGGGATGATGTGTGTAGAAGGCACTGAAGTGTTCAATCAGCAACAATCACAGTGGGATGAATGATCTACTCTGTTCCTATGTTGAAAAGAGTGGTACTGGAAAAGCACAGCAGGTCAGGCAGCATCCAAGGAGTAAGAGAATCGATGTTTCGGGCATAAGCCCTTCATCAGGATCTGATGAACGGCTTATGCCTGAAATGACAATTCTCCTGCTCCACGGATGCTGCCTGACCTGCTGTGCTTTTCCAGCACCATGCATTTCAACTCTGGTCTTTAGTATCTGCAGTCCTCACTATCTCCTATCTCTCCTCCTAACCTCTTCCCCTTGCCTATGCTCAAAATACAACCATGCTGGGATTTCCTTTCTCAGGCAAGGAGTGCTGATGCAGAAAAGAAGGTTTGGATTTTCACTCCAGAGAGATGAGATTCCCTGGGAGTTGGGCCTCGTGATGCCAGAATGAGTGTGGATGCTGCTGAGTGTGGAGGTTGCTGTGGTAGACTAGCACTGGCATCAGCACTCCACCCTTCATATCCCCTCTCTCTCAGTACTGCATGGATGCCAGCACAGTCCACAATGTACCCTCACCCAAGCCCATTGACCCATCATGTCATCCACACCAACCTGTGCGCTTCTATCCAACCCCCATAATTTTTTATGCCCTCCATGCCAGCCTATGTCCTTCTATCATCCCCAAGGACATTTATAACCCAACACCAACTCATGTTAACTGATGCCCCCCATTCCTTTACTCTTCCCTCTCAGACCTCAGGAGCCATGCTGACATAAATTATGGTGATGTTGCTATAAAAAAAAACCTGTCATCAATTTAAAAAAACAGTCAATCCATTGAAATGCATAATCACCTATGAAACAAACATTTCATTGACATACATTCTCATGAGAACAGACATTTCTATTCTCAAAACATCTCAAGAACCCTGTTGAGGTTATTAACCTTCTTGCTCCATTGCCTCAACACTCTGGACTGATGTTCCCTGCACTTCCATCTTCATCCATCTCTTCTTCCAACAGATCGTGCCAGTGGTTTCTCTGCACCCGAAGGAGAATGACTGTGGGAATCAACTTCCCAAACTTCTGTGATCTTTCGTAAAAAGAAGTTACATCAAGGAATCTGATTCCCTGTCCCTTCCATCTATTTCATGCCCTCATGTAACTGCCCCTATTACCTGCAGCCAGGTGATGCTCCAGACGTACAGATTGTCAGTGTTTATGCGTTCCCCAGGGTATCCAAACAGATACCCTGCTAATCAGAAGCATTGTAGCATGGATGCATGGCTGTTTAAAATTATGAGGTCAGTGCACAAATATCACCCAGTTCTCATGCTTTGTGAATGTGAAGCATCTGCACGTTGAACATATTTGTGCAACATTGAATTTTTAGATCCTCTTAGACCTCTGAGATTCTAGACAATAACAAAGGTGGTCATTTATCAAGTGAAATTGTAACATATTAAAAATCAGGGTGTTGATAAAGTACTGCCTTGGTTTCTTATTAAACAAAGTAAAGAGGCTTTTAATAGTGCATTATGCAGTGTTAGGCGAGTGTTTGTTTTCTATAACAGTAATTTTAATTTATTAAAGTGCAGACATTGAGACTGCATCAATTTATCGTCTATTAGATTTAAGCTGAAAATAGTACAAGATGCCCAGTAAAGGATTTTAAAGTTTCAAGACTTCATGAACGAAAGTATCTAGGGATATACTCCAAAGGCGTTGCCTCCACCAGTAGATAGAAGGCAGATAAGGTTGCTGCCTGGAGGGACTTTGGTTCTCTTTCCAAAAGCTTCTGGAGCTAAGACTTGAAACCTGTCACAAGTGGAAAATCAAAACTCAAATCTTGGCTCTATAGAATACATTTTAACAGTTCTATATTTTTCCCAAAGTTTATATTCCAATTTTACATCATTTTTAATATAACTGAAACATGGACTTCAAAAACATACCACAGGTCAGACAAGAAAAGACCTTAACTCCCTACTGTGCAACACTCGAAGACTATCAATAACAAATACTTCAACCATTGGCCCCATTTTCAACATTTTGGAGCTGCATAAATAGTATTAAGTATATTTTTTCATTAAATTAGGGAAAGGTTAGTCTTACTATACAAATAGCCGCTGTAGATGTATATGGCTAGCATAAAGGTGGCCTAGATGCTCTGGGCGATTTGTGAGCTTAACGTGTTGATCCGTAAATTGGCTAGAGTTACCTGCCACATTTCTCAGCACGAAGGCTCATTTTGTCCAACAGGGAAGAGGGATTTGTCTCTAAAGGGTACAGAAATTTGCATGTTTTCCTAATTGTTGCACAATTCTGTTGACTCAGCCTGAGCCTAGGTCTCGTAATATTTTTTTTAAAAATCAGACAGTTCTGTCTCCAGTCTGAGATTTCCCAATCCTCTACCACCACATCTGTTCCTAAATGGAATCTGAGTTGTCATTTTTGAAGGTGAGTAAGAGAGCAGCATTCCATGAGCACACCCATATTCCCTGAGGCCGCACCATTGGGCTGTTGCTGTTGAAACTGTTCGGTTATTCCGGCAAGCTCTTGGCTAAGTTTTTCCACAGATCTTTATGCTAAAAAATTTAGTTTTAGGTAACTCATGAACAGCCCAATTTAGGAAATTATAAAGCAGATCAATGCCTAATGGTCTGAAAATCCAAAGCTCTTTCATGGACAATGTGATGTCGATCAATTTCAAAATCAGTTGGTGCCTCTGAGTGAAAAGATTCACTTAAAATTCCACATTGCAAACACTTCTTGTTTATGTTCGCAAATGAGTGGATACTATGAAACCTCAACTTTAATTGTACCTATACCAATGCTAGACATTTTGCAACATATTTATTGAAAGAAAAGGACAGTATCACAATTAAGATAACATTAGCCTGAAATGAGAAGATGAGAAGAGTTACTGTGAATTTTTCGGTTGCAAATTGTCAATAAATTCTTGAAGTTGATGGTTAGAAGCTGATTCCCAAAATGCACCCCTACATTAAAAATGTCAAAGTGACTGTCAAGAAAGATTTCAGCATCTATTTTGGACTACCGGAAATGGAGGTACTTTAGATACAGTATTTTGGCAACAATAGGTGGAGGTGAGTACTACAGATGCTGGAGATTAGAGTCAAGATTAGAGTGGTGCTGGAAACGCACAGCAGGTCAGGCAGCATCTGAGGAGCAGGAAAATCGACATTTCGGGCAAAAGCCTTTCATCAGGAACAATAGTCAATCGTCAGACACTGTTGTCATTCAGGGTCTTTGCCAGCCATTAGGTGAAATTTTACATCAGAACATTGTTTGCATTGACTGTATTGCCAAATTTAAACTACTTTCCTTAATTAAAGGATTCAATGCTGTTTGTTGACTTTAATCACTAGTCTTGTCATTAATCCCTGTGATTAAACTTTCTCCATTCTTAGATAAACAATTATGGATGCAATATGCTAATCTATGTTGAATTAGATCTGACAGTCAAGGCTTACCAAAGTGCTTATTTGACTCGTTGAGGTGATATCGCAGACTGCTAGCTTGTAGTTTTCACGGAAAGGCAAATAGAAATGTTACAGAATTTCACTTAGTTAGAAGCAGTTATTATACGGCACAGACCTCATGAATGTAATGCCCAAAGTTTTGCTAAAAATTGATATGCATCGGCCATGACTCACGAGCCAGGATTCTTGCCTCTTTAAGTCAGAAACATAAGCTCATAACCTAATATGACATTTCAGTGGATGACAGACCACTGCAGTGTTGGAGCTTTGCCTTTTAGAAAATGAATGTCACTGACAAGGCCAGCATTTATAGCTTGCCTCAAATTACACTTTGAGAGGATGATTGTGTACCTACTTCCAGTGCACCAGCTTTGCCAGGTAAAACTCTGCATTCTGCAGAAACAGACATTATAAATGTGAAATGGAACTGGGTAGGAACCTTCATGCCAGTGCAACGTTTTCCTTTATATGCAATTAAGGTCTCTCAGAATTTTGACCCTTCAATTAAATCTTTCCAAAAGCTTCCCTGATTCAAGGAGAACTATTTGAGTTTTTCTGGCCTTTTCATGCTCCTGAGGTTTCTTATCACTGTCACTGTTCTTGTAAAATCTCTGCTGCATATTTTTTAAAGCTTTGACATCCTCATGAAGTGTGACACCCAGGGTTGGATACAATACTGCATTGATATACAGAAACAAACAAAGGAGCAACTGGAGGTTTTGTTTGAAGACATTCGGGTATTGAAGATCGAAGGAGTTCACAAACCATTCTGGCTTCAACATGCATGCATCCGTCTCCATGGACAGGTTGGTGGATGCTCATGGACAGCCAGTGGGACCCTCAGTCGGTCTGCTGGATATACAAATGGGTCTGCACTGTGCTGCTCTAGCCATTGATTCTCATCACCAAGGTGAAAGGGGATTGAGAGACTTTAACCTTAAGCAGATCTTTCTCAGAGGAGATAGGGTGGTGCCAACTGGCACTGAGCTGAAGGAACAATCCCATCAGAACAATTCAAAGCTACACAACTCTGCCATCTCCACCCTGCCTGCAAGCCCCAATCCTGTGGGAGTTCAAGCCACGGGCGAGGATGAATTTGCACTGTGGCAGTACACTGTCAGCATGTCTGGGCCCTCTAGCTGCAAGCATCCCCATGGTCACCCATCCAAAACTCCAAGGCCAACAAGCTCCACTATAGGGCACCCTAGCTACAGACCATGGGGCTGAGGCTAGACATAGACATAAAGAAAAGGAGGAAGAAAACCATAGCCATATTTTTCCATCTGCCTTACTATTGCTCACTATAGGGCTGGGGAGAAAACATTAATTAATTCCAGTTTTGTTGATCATTTGTTGATATTTGATATTTCATCTGAACATTGAAGAACACTTTAAGATAACCAGCATAATCAAGACGAGGGTAATCTTTTTACAGCCTTATGTCCATCTAAAGATCTTTACTCTCTGCAGTCTATCATAACTCATTAAATGGATAGTTAAGGACGGTATGAATGACTAAACTCTGACTGTTGTGGAATGCAAAAATTAGAGAAAGAGTACTTTAACTTAGAGTCAGAGAGTCATCAAGATCTATAGCACAGAAAAAGGCATGGAGTCCACACTGGTCAAAAACAACCACCTCACTGTTTTCCTGCTTTCCAGCACTTAACCTATAGCCTTGTATGCCTTGGCATCGTGAGTGTACATCCAAATACCTCTCGAATGTTACAAGGATTCCTGCCTCTGCCACTTTTATAGGCAGTGGGTTCCAGATTCCTGTCATCCCTTGAGTGAAACAAAGGTTTCTTCACATCCTCTCCAAACCTCCTGCCCCTTGTCTTTAACCTATGTTCCCTGATCATTGATCTCTCCATTGAATGGAAATGTTTCTTTCTATCTACCCTCTCGATGCCCTCATAATTTTATACATCTCAACCATATCCCCCCCAGTCTCCTGAGGGACATATTAGAAAGAAACACAGAGAATTCTTTCTGGTCATTACATGTTACTGTTGTAAATATGGCAGGAATATTGAGATATGGATAACACTGGCAATGCATCCTGTAAATTTTAAGTATGTGTACAATGTCTCAAACCCAGTAGCTTCAGGGTCAGGGCTATCAGTTTTTGGATTTTCTGAGATTTTCTTGGATTTTATGCAGAAGGGCAAAAAAACAGTTAAAAAAAATCGCAGCACCTGAAAATGAACAGACTGGTTCGACTGGAGTTCCAGTTTGAGGTAGATGAGATGAGTTGGACTAGTATGTCTCCTTCACCAGTTTTACTGTCGTCTTTTCCTTTGGCAATCCCTTCAAATAACTTTCATGTAAAATGGCTGATTTCAAAACCACTTCCTGAAAAGTGATTGGGAATGTTCCCGTAGGTAGAGCAGACAATAAACTATGATTGTAAAACTTCAAAATAAAACAAAGAACTATGGATGCTGGAAATAGCTGGAGAAATTCACTGGTCTGGCAACATTTGTGGAGAGAAAACAGAGTTGACATTTCGATTCCTGTTCTGAAGAAGTAGGAATAGGTCCAGTCAAGGATAGTAGGGAAGTTGCGTGTGGAGGCTGAAGAGATTGGGGAGACACTGAATGAATACTTTTCGTCAGTATTCACTCAGGAACAGGACATTGCTGCCGATGTGAACACTGAGTCACAATTAATTAGAATGGACAGCTTTGAGGTATGTAGGGAAGAGGTGTTGGAAATTCTGGAAGGGGTGAAAATAGATAAGTCCCCTGGGCCTGATGGCATTTATCCTAGGATCCTCTGGGAAGCAAGGGAGGAGATTGCAGAGCCATTGGCCTTGATTTTTATGTCCTCGTTGTCTACAGGAATAGTGCCAGAAGACTGGAGGATAGCAAATGTGGTTCCCTTGTTCAAGAAGGGGAGTAGGGATAACCCTAGTAACTATAGGCCGGTGAGCCTCACTTCTGTTGTGGGCAAAGTCTTAGAGAGAATTGTAAGGGATAGGATTTATGAACATCTGGATAGGAATAATGTGATCAAGGATAGTCAGCATGGTTTTGTGAAGGGCAGATCGTGCCTCACAAACCTTATTGAATTCTTTGAGAAGGTGACTAAGGAGGTGGACGAGGGTAAAGCGGTAGATGTGGTGTTTATGGATTTTAGTAAGATGTTTGATAAGGTTCCCCATGGTAGGCTACTGCAAAAATACGGAGGTATGGCATTGAGGGTGAGTTGGAGGTTTGGATTAGGAATTGGCTGGCTGGAAGAAGACAGAGGGTAGTAATTGATGGTAAAGTTTCATCTTGGAGTGCAGTTACTAGCGGTGTTCTGAAAGGATCTGTTTTGGGACCATTGCTGTTTGTCATTTTTATAAATGACCTGGAGGAGGGCTAGAAGGTTGGGTGAGCAAGTTTGCAGATGATATGAAAGTCGGTGGAGTTGTTGACAATGAGGAAGGATGTGTCAGGTTACAGCAGGATATAGATAAGCTGCAGAGCTGGGCAGAAAGGTGGCAAATAGAGTTCAATGTGGATAAGTGTGAGGTGATTCACTTTGGTATGAGTAACAAAAAGATGGGGTACTGGGCTAATGGTCGGATACTTGGTAGTGTGGATGAGCAGAGGGATCTTGGTGTCCATGTACACAGATCTCTGAAAGTTGCCACCCAGGTAAATAGTGCGTTGAAGAAGGCATAGGGCGTACTGGCTTTTATTGGTAGAGGAATTGAGTTCCGGAGTCCTGAGGTCATGTTGCAGTTGTATAAGATTCTGGTGCGGCCGCATCTGGAGTATTGTGTGCAGTTTTGGTCGCCATACTATAGGAAGGATGTGGAGGCACTGGAACGGGTACAGAAGAGGTTTACCAGGATGTTGACTGGTATGGTAGGAAGATCGTATGAGGAAAGGCTGAGGCACTTGGGGCTGTTTTCATTGGAGAAAAGAAGGTTTAGGGGTGACTTGATAGAGGTGTACAAGATGATTAGGGGTTTAGATAAGGTTGAATGTGAGAACCTTTTTCCACGTATGGAGTCAGCTATTACGAGGGGGCATAGCTTTAAATTAAGGGGAGGTTGGTATAGGACAGGTGTTAGGGGTAGATTCTTTACTCAGCGAGTCATGAGTTCATGGGATGCCCTGCCAGTAGCAGTGATGGACTCTCCCTCTTTATGGGTATTTAAACGGGCATTGGATAGGCATATGGAGGATAGTGGGCTAGTGTAGGTTAGGTGGGCTTGGATTGGCTCAACATCGAGGGCCAAAGGGCCTGTACTGCGCTGTATTGTTCTATTTCATCTATCTATTTAAACTCAAAACGTTAACTCTCTTTTATCACCACAAATGCTGCCAGATCTGCTTAGTTTCTCTGGATATTTCTGTTTTGATTGTAAAATGTTATCTATTTTAAAGTTTTGCTTAAACCTTATGCAAGTTGTTTTTTTTAGCCTATTAAACTTATTTCTATTGTACCAATGATTTCAAGTCAGTTTGCAATTTAGCAGGAAACTAATTCTGAAAAGCGAGATGGAAAGCTTTTCCCTCCATAAAGTTGGAAATAAGTTCAAAGAACTACAATTGTAATGCTCCCTGAAAGCAAGGCACCTCTGATAAAAGGAAATAAACCTTAGATCTCAGGAGGTGGACTTCTGAGTTTTTACTACCGACCTTAATAAAAGCATTTCCAGCTCTACCCCTGCTACCTCCAAAGCACAATGATCCCAATCACAGCCCTGGAGTCATGAAGTCCACTGATGAAGAAAATGGCCATTTATTAGCAATTCCAGTTTCTCAATAGCTGGATTTTAAATGCTACTGTACTGCTGTTGAGAACACTGTGAAGAAAGTGGGAACAAAGGCTAATGAGCGTCTTCTGTCTTGGATTATATCACAGTGCTATACCCATTAAGACGAACAAAAAAAGCTCTTCTAACCTAACTGTAGCTCGGAAACTATAATGGAAGCCTCCAAATACGAATAAATTTGTATCAAACTCTGTCCTGTCACTAACACGGTATCAATGATTCTTGCTGTGCATGATTTAATATTTCTGCTTCTCACATCACATACATAATAACTGATACCAGCTCTTTTTCATGATTAGTGAAGATTGTGAATGAATAAAATTGTTTGTATTTTTAAAAAATATATAACCTTGCATGTGATATTGGTTTTACATCTCTAATCTCCATAACTGAGTGGCTCACTAGACTATTTCAGTGGGTCTAGAGATACATGTAGGTTAGACTAAGTGAGAACAGCAGATTTTCTTCCTTTAAGTTATCCAGATGGTGTGGGAGGAAAATTGATGATAGCTTCATGGTCCTAATTATTGAGAACAGCCTTCAATTCCAGTAAGGAGGAAGGACAATGATGACAAAGTAAGGGACCATTGGATAATGAGGGAGTTTGTGAATTTAGTCAAACAGAGAAAAGGAGCATATGTAAGGTTTAAGAAACTAAAATCAGACAGGGGCCATGAGGAATAAGAAGAACACAGGAAAGAAATCAAGCAGGGAATTAGAAGAGCAAGGAAGGATCATGATGGCAAGTAGGGTTAAAGAGAATCTCAAGGCATTCTATAGATACATTAAAAAACAAGACAATAACTAGAAACAGGGTAGGACCACTAAAGGATAAAGGAGGGAACTTATGCTTGGAGGTAGAGGATGTGGATGAGATCCTAAATGAGTACTTGGCATCTGTATTCACCCAGGAGAAGGATATGGAGGATAGTGACATTAGTGTGGGGCATGCTTCTATGCTTGGGCATTTTGAGTCAAGAAAGAAGTGGTGTTGCATCTCTTGAATAGACCAGGTTATTCAGCGAGGCAAGACAGGAGATTGCTAATGCCTTGACCAAGATTTTTGTATCCTCTCTAGCCACTGGAGAGGTCCCAAAGGACTGGCGAGTAGCTAATGTTGTTCCTCTGTTCAAGAAGGGAAATAGGGATAATCCAGGAAAATATAAACCGGTGAGTCTCACATTGGTGTTTGGGAAACTATTGGAGAGAAATCTTCGTGATAGCATTTCCATACATTCAGAACAGCATGGCCTAATAAGGAACAGTCAGCATGGCTTTGTATGAGGCAGGTCATGTCTCAATAACTTGATTGAATTTTTCAAGGAGGTGACAGTGGTGTCGATAAGGGCAGAGCAGTAGATGTTATCTACATGGATTTTAGTAAGGCTTTCGACAAGGTCCCTCATGGTAGTCTCATCCAGAAGATTAAAATATATAGGATTCACAGTGATGTAGCTGCTTGAATTCAGAATTGGCTCACCCACAGAAGATAGAAGGTCATGGGGGATGCGTGTTTTTCTGGCTGGAGGTCTATGATTAGTGGTGTTCCGTAGAAATCCGTACTGGGACCTCAAATTACTTGGATTAAGATGTAAATTATGGCTGGATATGCTTTTCCACATGGGCTCGTTAAGCCCTTTGATGCTCAGTATATCAACATAATTTGGACTTTAACATAATGGACATAACCTTGAAATTTGCTGGCAGTATAAAACCAATAGGCTTGGGAAACAGTGAAGATCTATTCAAGGCTTTAAAAAATATGAATGAGTTGGTGATAAAGAAAATCTGATGAACAATCAAATTTAATTTGGATAAAATATTTGTGGGGGTGAAGATTGACTGGCTGATAGAAAACAGAGAGTATGCATCCATGGTCTTGTCTGATTGGCTGGATGTGAGAAATGACATCCTGCAGTGGTTTGTGCTGGGGACTCAGCTTAAAATTTGTGGTTAAATGAGGGAATTGGAGGTACAATTGTTAAATTTGCAGATGGGGATATGTAGGAAAGTATGTTTTGAAGAGAATGTAAGAAAGTTGTAAACTGATAGAAATACGTTCAGTGAAGAGCCGAAAATCTGACAGGTGGAGCACGTTATGACCAGATCATGGGCGACATTCTCTAATTATTACACTGCCAGAGAAGACACCCTAAATTGTCAAGGTCCCAGGTAATGAACGATAAACTATCAGCCCTTCTTTGCTCTCTTGGTTGTCACAACAAAGTAAATTCGAAAGGATTCTCTCCCTTGTGGAGACTTTTCTCCCAGACCAGGTGAATTTATGTTTTAAACAGAGCCAAAACAACTAGGTTTTCTTGAGATAAGAAAGACTGAGTTTATTAGTTATTTAACATGAAAAGAAATAGTAAAGCAATCCACAATTACATGGATATAAAATGATAAGTGAGTCAAATGAAATATATTAAAAAGATATACATATCAGTTTCTATGGGTCATTGAAGAGTGAAGATTGGATAGTGGAACATTGATACTTGAACAGCCATTTTCAGGACTCTTTGCTTTGCAGATTAGTTGAAATCCATTGTCCTGATTACTTTTGAATGTGGCTGATTGACAGCATTGGGAGTGAGAGAGTCCTGTTGTCTGTACTGATTGTAATGATATTAGCCAGGTGGACCTCATTGAATGTGAATTCAGATTGGAGCTGTTAACCTGGTCCAATCAGGGAGCCCTGACTGACAGATATAAGCAGGAGTGTCTGCCAGGGTGGACCGAGAACTGTAAGGGGCATAGGGTGGACTGAGAGCCGGAAGGTGCATGGGGTGGACCAAGAGCCAGAAGGTACGTAGGGGCGGGCTGTCTTAGAGTGGCCGGAAGGTGGGAGGGACTGGGGCTTGCTGGGTCTGTATTGTCTGCACTTTTTTAATGTAACTGGATTGTCTCGTGTACAAATGTCATTGTCACTGTCTTGTCATATGTGAAACTGGGATTTGGGGTTTGTCCTCATCTCCCTGTAAAATGGTTGAACAGTAGGGTTTGGGGCCTGGCTTTGCTGCTCCTCTCCCTTGTAAAATTTCTGTTGTATACAGCTGTAAATGTTAACTGTTTTTGGTGAACTGTTTTGTAATTTGTTTAATAAAATAAAACAAATAAACAGGAGTATCAGAGGTTTTGTTCACTCTGAGAGCTGGCGCTGAGAGAGCTGGATCAGTGACAAGGGCAGTCCACATTTAAATAAGGGATGGCTTGGTGACAGGACACTGGTCTCTGTGGAATTATTTCATTGTCCTATTTCCTTTTGACAGACTTGCTGGCTAGTTGGATTCTAATGCCAAGAATTTCCTCTTGAACATGAGGAGTTATCCTCACAGGACAGAGATGTTTGAATGGTGCTGTTTGAATCTGAAGCTCTGTCTTAGGGGACAGTGGAGGTGGGGTCATTGAGCATCTTTAAGTTGGAGATAGATAGATTCTTCTTCGGCAAAGGAATAAAACAATTATCGGAGATAGATGAGAATGTGGAATTCAAACACAAATAGATCCGCCACAGTCGCACTGTTGGGTGGCATGGTGGCTCAGTGGTTAGCACTGCTGCCTCACAGCACCAAGGTCCCAGGTTCAATTCCAGCCTTGGGTAACTGTCTGTGTGGAGTTTGCATGTTCTCTCTGTGGGTTTCCTCCAGGTACTCTGGTTTTCTCCCACAGTCCAAAGATGTGCGAGTCAGGTGAATTGGCCATGCTAAATTGCCCATAGTGTGAGGTGCATTAGTTGGAGGGAAATGGGTCTGGGTGGGTTACTCTTCGGAGGGTCAGTGTGGACTGGTTGGGCCAAAGGGCCCGTTTCTAATCTAATCTAAATAGTTCGAGCTGAGCTACGTTATCAATTTAAGAGTGGAAAGACAATTATAAATCATTAGGAACAGAGTTGATTTACGGTAACTGCTGTTAAACTTCTTGAAGAAAACTTTTGCATTTCCTGGTCTTTAATTTCAAAACAAATATCGCCATACAACTTGTTAAAGATTGTTTGGTAAAGAAATTAAATAAATACTGTCGAAAGGCAAGCCAAAAAAAAGCATTTTCTGGGGCAATGGTCTGAAACTTTTGTTGAGGAATTAAGTTAAACCATAGAATCAATCATAATTGATGGTGACAAGGAAGAAATCAAAGCATTTTATTTACACAGTAACTCATTACTGAGAATTAAGTTATGAAGACTAGAGCAATATTAAAAATGGTAAATGGCATGCTTCCAAAGGTATTTATTTCCTCAGTTTCCATTAATTGTTATTAGAATTTGCGACAAAGATGAGCTAAAACTGTATTGAATAGTCATTGTAAATCTGCAAAGAGCGAGTTTAAAATATGGCAACCAAGGGGTAGCGAGAATGTCATGCAACATGAATCGCTGAAAGAAATAAAATATTAGTGATAATTTTTAAACAAATCTAATAATACTGTCGGAAAATCACCCCTTTTAAATTTACAAATCTTGAATTGCACTTCAATTTTTACGGCCACATTTATGTGTCTTTCTAGATACTTGTAAATTGTTAAAATGTGAAGTTCATAAGATCGTTAAATTTCAGGTTGAGGTAATGTACGGTAAAGTACAGAAACGAAGGGAGTCATGTAACATACTTTAATTCCTGTCTGAGAACAAGCCTTAGTTAGTTGGTTGATTAAGTTTAAGGGGCTTGAGGGGGGGAAGTTAGGTTGTCTTGATAGGACAAAGGTGTTGGAGACCTGGATTTTAGTATCACCCAGTCTAATCATAACAGATTGATTTTTGAAAAACTGACACTGAGACAATGGTTAATCTCTGAGTCTTTCAGAGAGGTGTTAGGAATGTTAGATTTTACAAAAAAAAATTCTTTAAGCTATCTATTTATCATTCCAGGGATAGAATGGATTTTGGGTATGTAAGACAACTAATTAGCATTTCTACCAGTATGCAATGTACATGTGGTTGACATAGCCAAGGTAATAAATTTTGCAAGAGAAACCATTCATTGAAAAACATTGTGGTCTTGGAGTACAGGTTTAATAAGATCTCACTAAACACAGGCAGTTGGGAAGAATCTCAGAAAGGGAAAGCAGGAGGTTGAGCTAGTTAGTCCTGCACCTGAAACAAAGAAAATGCTGGTTCTGTTGGTCACCATGTAGAACATGAGTGGGACTTTATGCTGAGTCTGAAGAGACTGAGTTCATGAGCAGTTCATGGAGGCTGGAAGTTTTGACTCATTCAGGCGAGAGAGAAGGAATATCTGGTGCAACCTAACACTAAATGTCAATTCTGGGATTATGTGTCCCAGCTGGAAACAGAAAAAGGAAGCAAACCATTGGGAATGGAGAATAGCTTTGGATTTGTTCCAGAATAAAGTGGACTTCGAATTTGTTTGAAAATTAAATTAAAATGATCTGTAATTTAGTGTATAAGTTGCCAGAAAAATAGCATTTTGTGAATGTTACTTTTAGTTTGTTTGTTATGGTAAAGGTCACACAACTTGAAATCTTGTTGTTTGCGGATTTCAATTAGTCACAGGAAGTTCAAATATACTTTCAAGATCATAAACAAAGACAAATGGAATTGACCTATGGCATAAAATCACCGAATCATACAGCAGAGAATGAAACCATGTGTCTCATTGCGTCTGTGACTCCTTGAACAATAAGTTTCACTCCTCTTTCCACGTAATCTTACAAGCCTTTCTTTTTCAGTAAACATATAATTCCTTTTTGTAATATACTAATGCATCTGCTTTTTGAATTAATTCTTTCATAGCAACCAATTTTATATGATTCTTCGCATAATGTCAATCAGTCAATTTTGAATTTCTCCCGCGATATTTCCCTCAATTCCATGAGCTTTTATCTTTTTTATCAGCCCTCCTATATGGCATAATCACAAATGCCTGCCAGTTATTTTATCCATTATCTTAATGCCATGTCCTCAGCTCAAGACCTTCTTGACTGCAGAGACAGTTTCTTCCTATCAATTTCGTAAAAGATTCTGGATTTTGAACATATCTATCAAACTTACCTTTTGTTTTATTTGCACTAAATAGAACAATATCATATGGTCAGAACATACAGCAACACTAAAGTCATCCATCCTTGTTATCATTCTCATAAATTGCCTCAATGATCGCTTCACTGCTTAAATATTCTTCCAAGAATGTGCAACTCAAAACTGGACACAGCACTCCAGTTGAAACTATCCTGTAGTCCATATTTTAGCTCAACATTGCTGCTTTGCTCTCAGTCCCTCTACTTATAAAACACAGGCTTTTGGATGTTTTTATTTTAAAAGCCCTCTCAAATTTTCTTACTGCGTTTGAAGATTTCTGTATGTACATCCCAAGGTTTTCTGTTCTTGCCTTTTACATTGCCTCCTTATTTTTCCTACCAAGATGTATCACTGTAAAATGAAAAGGAGTGTGGTTGTCCTTAAATGTACACAGACGCAGGAAGAATGCTAATATTACATGGGATCATTATGTAATAGAATCCCTGAAGCATTTCAGTTATAGATCTTTTGAAGTTTTAATTATGGATTTAATGTGTGTTTGTGGTGTTAATGTAGAACTTGAAATGTCAGAGAAAAATCCACATGATGCACATAAACCTCCATAATTTTTCTGATTGAACATAGAGAGCATATAATCTGCAATCATTTTGGTGTAGACTGTGATATTAAATCATCCAACTCTCTTTACAATCTGGTGTGTAGGAAATCCTGAAAGGGGCTGGGGGATGGTGTGTGAATTTGATAAAAGTTGTAAATCAGCACGGTCAGCACTGCGGTAGTCAGAATGTTCAGAGATTGAGATTATTTACAGGTGGGGATGTTTGCTCTCACTATGTTTGCTCTGACCCTACCTCAAAAACATGAAAAGACAAAAGACTGGTTTGTCCTGATGGATCTACTATTTCCAAGAAAATGCACATTGAGTAACGTCCCAAACTTCTAGTATGCGTTATCCCTTGAGAAAGGTGATTAATATCAGCTACAAAAATCCAGAAACGTACAATGGAAAGTGCATGGAAAAGGCATTCTCCATGTTGTCACACAACAGGCTGACTAAGAAGATGGGAGCTCATGGAATTAAGGGGGATGTAGCAGGATGTATGGAGAATTGACTGAATGACAACATGGTAAGTTTAGTGCGGAATGGATGTTGTCAGACTGAGAAGGAATATGAAGCAGTTATCTCCAACAATCAGTGTTGGGTTCCTTTCTCTTTTCAACCTAAGGAGAAACATTATAAAGTTTGCAGGTGATGCACCACGCCCGGCAACAAAGTAGACCATGATGATATATACAAGCTTCAGGATGGCAAAGATGGAATGGTCAAATTAATATTAGCACTGCAGATAGAGGTAAATATAGGGAATTGTCAAACAATGAACCTTGGGAGAACTAATGTTTAAAAAAGACTTTGAATGGCAAGACTTTGAAAGTATTAATGAGAGACATTGTCAGCCTGGGAGCAGTGTGAAATAGGTGGAGAAATGAGGCAGGTCAGGATTAATAGGAATAGGTCAAGAGCACTGGGAGGTCAAGAGCAGATGGAAAAGTTTGGGAATGGTGACTCACATCATAAGCATTGGGAAATAGGTCAGGAGCAATGGGAAGTAGGCTGCAAGAACAATCAAGCAGGCCAGGGGCAGTGGGAAGCATGTTGGGAGCAGTGGGATACAGGTTGGGAGCAGTGGGATACAGTTCAGGAGCAGAGTGGAGCAGATGAAGAACAGGGTAAAGCAAGTCAGGAACAGGTCAAGAGCAGAAGAAAATAGTCTGGGATATTAGGTCACTAACAAACACAGACTACTGTTGCAGTTGGTCTTTAATCTGCATTTTTGCATATTCTTGGAAGGGCAAAGTATGGAGATTCTACAAGAGGCAGAGAAGGGGAGTATTGTCTGCTTCCTCATTGTCTCTTCCTGTTGCATTTCTCTCTCTGTTGGAAGTTTCCCTGAAACTCTGCAGGTGTGATATTCCATGGGTCCCACCCAGGACTTTACCAGATAAAGAATGAATCTCTGTCTGTAGTCAGGCTTTGGTAGTAGCATACTTATTTTAATCTGCAAACATTTCCATATGCAACTTATAAATAGGCACTGAAAATGGAAAATGGCAGCAGCCCCAAACAACTTTCTTTCTGAGGATGTTGGTATTATTTGTGAGTGATGTGAGGCCTTTTAAGGGACATCACATTAACTAGGAACTTTCACAAAATGATGTGAAGTCATCTGTAATCATAGGACTGGGTACGTAAAATCGAACTGTCACATGCAATCTTGACCATGTTAAAAATCACACAACACCAGGTTATAGTCCAACAGGTTTATTTGGAAGCACTAGCTTTCGGAGCGCTGCTCCCTCATCAGGTGGCATTTCCAAATCTTGACCATGTCAGTGGTCATTGCAGTGGTCTTGAAGCAGAAATAATCACAGGAAAACTTAAAAGTAGCACCTGTGGGCCACAATTCTCAAAGCCAGTTCAAGTTCTCATGGGCTTCACAGGAGCACAGAATTGGCTTCCTCTCACCTTGAACTGTAGGTGTTTGCCAATATGCTCTTATACAGAATGCTGCCTTTCTTAGGGAGTTAGACACTGACAGAAGAAGGTCTCGGGACTCATGCAGCCCTTGTAATCTCCTACTGTCTCTTTGAAAGATGATTGCTGCTGCATTCATCAGAACAATATCCCTCTGCCAAAGTTCCAAGTAGAGACATTAGTTAGCTCTCCTTGATGGAATCCTACATTCCTCACTGGATGGAGGACTATGGCAGTTCCGCATATGTGAGTGGTGTGAATGTTGAGTGTTCGCATTGTTGAGGACCCAATCTGCTTCTTATTTTCCCCACAGAGGTTCATTTGAAGCAAGATCAATGGATCCAGCCACAGCAGGGGTTATCATCACTGTTACTGCACTGTGACAACGATACAGAGGTGCAGCAAGCCCAGGACGAACAGAACCTTCAGCAGGTATTGAACAACCTGCACATGAAAAGGATGCAGCTGAAGGCCCCTTCAGGATGCGCAGGAGATACAAAATCTGTCATCCTCAGTGCTATTTTCTCTAGATAATTGTGGAGCAGGCTGAGGATGTCCCTGGGCACTGATACAGACTATGTCAATTGATGGATTGGAATCCTTCCGCTAGATCACATTGTTTCATCCTTCTTCCCTATGGTGAGGCCAATAGCCCAGCCTAGGCAGTTGGCTTTGGACCGTACAGGTCGCAGTGAAAGTGCTATATCATAATGCAGGAGGAGGAAGGGAGGACTGCAGATGCTGGAGATCAGAGCTGAAAATGTGTTGCTGGAAAAGCACAGCAGGTCAGGCAACATCCAAGGAACAGGAGAATTGACGTTTCGGGCATGAGCCCTTCTTCAGGAATGGGCTATATCATAATGCAGCCAAATTCATGAAGGAAAACGGGGTTCCTTCTACCAGTCTTCTGTGATTATTAATATTACGTCTCAAATGTCTGTCCCATGAAAGCTGCCATGATGCCTATACTCTTAAGATCTTGTAAGTTCTTGGTTTGCAAGGTCTTGAACTCAGCACCACCTTCCTAACCTGCAAGTTTCTTCCTGACCTCTCCGGCCCCACCCCCCACTCCAGCCTATCACCCTCACCTTTACCTCCTTCCACCTATCACATTCCCAACGCCCCTCCCCCATGTCCCTCCTCCCTACCTTTTATCTTATCCTGCTGGACACACTTTCCTCATTCCTGAAGAAGGGCTCATGCCCGAAATGTCGATTCTCCTGCTCCTTGGATGCTGCCTGACCTGCTGCACTTTTCCAGCAACACATTTTCAGCTCTGATCTCCAGCATCTGCAGTCCTCACTTTCTCCACAAGGGTCTTGATGCCTTAAAAGGATGATTACTTCGAGAAAAGGGGTACCCTCTGTTGCCATGGCTAATGACACCGTTATGTGACCCCGGACTGAAAACTTGTTTAGATTCAATATTGCCCATCCTTCAACCAAGGCCAACATGGAGCAGACCATAGGCGTCCTGAAGATGAGGTTCTGGTGGTTGGACCAGTCTTGGGTGGGAGTTTGCAGTGCAGTCCTGACTGACTATACTCCATAAACCTTGCAGTCTGTGCTCTGCACAATTGGAGAAGGCAATGAGGGGATCCAGCTCTCTGAAGAGCAGCAGCAGCCTTCTCAGAAGGAAATGAGGACATCGAGCAGGAAGAACATCATCTTCTACATGATAGAGTGCAGCAGCATCTAATGCAACAAGTCAAACAGGGTAATAATGTGGTATAATGTGTGAAAATGGGAAAAAGTCTATTTTGACAGGAAGAATAAAAAAGAGGCAAATGGTGAGATGCTGCAGAGAGATCTGGATGATTGAGTCTATAGAATCACAAGTATGCAAATACAGCAAGTAGATAGAAAAGCTAATGAATGTTATTATTTATTAGCAAGGGAATGTAATGCAAAAGTAAGGAAGTTATGGTTGAGTTTTACAGGGCATTGGTGCAACCACATCTAGAGGAACAAGTACAGTGTTGATCACCTTGTTTAAGGAAGGATAAAAATAAGGTAGTTTAGAGAAGGTTTAAACTAATTAGATTAGATTCCCTACAGTGTAGAAACAGGCCCTTCGGCCCAACAAGTCCACACCGACCCTCCAAAGAGTAACCCACCCAGAACTATTCCCCTCTGACTAATGTACCTAACACTATGGGCAATTTAGCATGGCCAATTCACCCGACCTGCACATCTTTGTACTGTGGGAGGAAACCGGAGTACTCGGAGAAAACCCACACAGACACGGGGAAATGTGCAAACTCCGCACAGACTGTTACCCGAGGCTGGAATCAATCCTGGGACCCTGGTGCTGTGAGGCAGCAGTGTTAATCACTGAGCCACCGTGCCGCCCCCGTGCCATCCAACCGTACCTGGAATGAGTGGGTTGTCTTATGAGGAAAGGTTGGACAGGCTAGGCTTTTTCTGCTGGACAAAAGTGAGGACTGCAGATACTGGAAACCAGAGTTTAGATCAGAGTGGTGCTGGAAAAGCACAGCAGGTCAGGCAGCATCCGAGGAGCTGGAGTTTAGAAAAGTTAGAGGTGACTTGATTGAAGCAAGGGAAATTGACAGGATAGATGTGAAGAGAATGGTTCCTCTCAGGATAATGGAGAACTCGGCCTCACTGTTTAAAAATAAGGAGTTGGTTATTTAAAACAGAAATGAGGTGATTTTGTTCTTTCAGAGGTTTGTGAGTCATTGAAGCTCTCTATCTGAAAAGGTGGTGAAAACAGAATCCTTGAATATTTTTAAGGCAAAGGAATATAGATTCTTATAGAAATTGCTGGAAAACCCTCAGCAGGTCTGGTAGCATCTGTGGAGAGAAATCAGAGTTAACGTTTCAGGTTGAGTGACATGACGAAGGCTGACTTGACCTGAAAAGTTAACTCTGATTTCTCTTCACAGAAGCTGCCAGACCTGCTGAGATTTTCCAGCAATTTCTATTTTTATGTCTGATTTACAACATCTGCAGTTTATTTGGTTTTTAAGATAGATTCTTGTTCGGCAAGGGAATAAAGGATTTACAGTTGTAGGTAGGAATGTCGGTTTGATGTTACAGTCAATTAGTCATGATGTTAATGAATGGCAGAGCAGGATCTGGGTAAACTGGGTGTGTTGGTGCTTGGCACCTCCATCAGATGGAGAATTCCTGAAGAAGGGCTCATGCCCAAAACGTCGATTCTCCTGCTCCTTGGATGCTGCCTGACCTGCTGCGTTTTTCCAGCAACACATTTTCAGCTCTGATCTCCAGCATCTGCAGTCCTCACTTTCACCTCCATCAGATGCCTCATGTGCAGCATTACTGGCACCTCCGTGGTATTACCTCTCACCCTTTCCTAGTGCTCACATTTAAAACATAGAAAGGGCTACAGAAGCCATGCACCATCAGATCACAGGCCTTTTATCATACCAATGCTAATATACACATTTGATGGTCTGTCAGCAAGGGCTTGCATGGACCAAGGAGACAAGCACAAAAGATAGCCTTCTGAGTTGCCCCCTCTCCCCACTCTTGGAGTTCATCCTCATTTGCCTACCCCAGTATGGTTTGCTGACAATTAAACAGTGTCTCTGCATCGCTTAGGCCAACTTGGTGGCTTGGTCAGGCTTTACTCTGTAAGTGTTAAACAGCTTTGAAAGAGAGTGTGAGGATCTTGAATGCACTGCCTGACAGAGTAGTTGAGGCAGGAAACCTCACAACTTGGACGTGCACTTGAAGTGTCATAACATTATAGGCTGTGGGCCTAGTGCAGGAAAACAGGAATAGTGTCGATGGTCGTGTGTATTTTAAAAAATTCATTCATGGTTATGTGGGTGTCTCTAGTTAGGCCGGCATTTATTGCCCAGAGGGCAATTAAGAGTCAACCATATTGCTGTGGGTCTGGAGTCAAATGTAGGCCAGACCAGGTAAGGTTGATAGTTTCCTTCATTACAGGACAGGCTGAGGGGTGACCTTATAGAGGTTTACAAAATTATGAGGGGCATGGATAGGATAAATAGACAAAGTCTTTTCCTTAGGGTTGGGGAGTCTAGCACTGGAGGGCATAGGTTTAGGGTGAGAGGGGAAAGATATAAAAGAGATCTAAGGGGCAACTTTTTCAGACAGAAGGTGGTACGTGTATGGAATGAGCTGCCAGAGGAAGTGGTGGAGGCTGGTACAATTGCAACATTTAAAATGCATTTGGATGGTTCTCTGAATAGGAAGGGTTTGGAGGGATATGGGCCGGGTGCTGGCAGTTGGGACTAGATTGGGTTGGGATATCTGGTCAGCATGGACGGGTTGGACCGAAGGGTCTGTTTCCATGCTGTACACCTCTATGACATTAAGGAACCAGGTGGATTTTCCTGACGATCGATAATGGATTCTTGGTCATCATTAGTCTTTTAACTCCAGATTTTTAATGAACTCAAAGTGCACCACCTACCATGACGAAATTTGAATCCAGGTCCCCAAAACATTACTTGGGTCTCTCATGATAATACCACCTGGCATCACCTCTCCATTTTTGATGTCCTGTGACTGAGATATCTCATGAGCTGATCAATATGGAACAATTTTACCTCTAACCACTGTAAGCTTTTGTACAAATAGAGAGCTTGGTTATGAAAGAGACATGCATCTCCAATGGATCTAGAAAATTCCACTCCAGGTGGGCGCATCTTAGCCCAACTACATTTTCAAACAGTAAACTTTTACGAGACCCCTGGAGATGGGCTGGCATGTGGAGAGTTTTGGTAAAGTCACTGGGAGCTAATTTGGACCAGCTCCCTAATGCGGTCCTACTACTGGGTACTTTATTGAAGGCAGGACCAAAATTCGAAAGGCTACTCTTTCCCCAGATGATGAGTATCAGAGCAAAAGCAGTCGTGAATATTTAGTCTTGTTAGTTTTCTTAGTACATTTTCTCTAGTGATAGTGATTGTTTCAAATTCCCACTCCTCTTTTGCCACATTATATTTTACTACATTTATGTCTTCTACCATAGAAACTGAAACAAAATTCTCATTCAATGTCTGTGGTATTTCTTTGTTCTCCATTATTAATTGACCAGTCTCACTGTCTAAGAGATCAACATTTATTTTAGCTATTCTCTTTTTCTAAAATTATAAAAGAGCTCACTGCTGGTTTAATATTCCTTGCTAGTTAAGGTAGTTCATCCCTGTGGTTTTGGCATCCTTGGCTGACTCCTCAGGTTTTATCAGTCCTCCATCCTAGTACTAATCCTTGCAGTACTGCTACACCTTCTCTTTAAATGCTTTGCTTCTTAATGTAGTCACAGATATTTTATCCTTTTTTATAGGGTCTTTCTTTCTCAATGGAATGTGATCTTTCTTGAAAGTTATGAAGTATTTCTATGGATGCCTACCACTGCTTCTTTTTCATTTATATGTAAGGATGTGTGTATTGCTGGCTGGGCCAAGATTTATTGCCCAAATTTAATTACCTTCAAGAAGATGGTGATGAACTGCTTTTGTAAACCGCTGCAGGCCATTTTGAGTAGGTGTATCATTAATGCCATGAGGGAGAGATTTCCAGGATTTTGACCCAGTGATGCTGAAGGAATGGTGATATGTTTCCAATTCAGGGAACTTGCAGGTGCTGGTCCTCTCATTTACTTGCTCTGCTTGACCTTCTGGGGTGGTAGAGATCATGGATTTGGAAGATATTGTCAATAGAGCCTGGGTGATTTACTGCAGTGCATCTTGTAGCTGCTTCTGAGCATGAGTGGTGGAGGGAGTGAATGTTAAAGGTGCTGCAGGCTGTTGTGGAATTGAGTTTTTGAAGTGTTTTTGGAGCTGCGCTCATCGAGGCAAATGGGGAGTATTCCATACGCTCCTGACTTGTGCCTTGGAGATGGTGGACAGGGTTTTGGGAGTCAGAAGCTGAGTTATATACTCCAGAATTCCCAGGTTCTGACCTATTCTTGTCACTACAATATTTATAAGATTGATCCAGTTTAGCGTCTGATCAATGGAAACTCGCAGAGTGTTGTGCAGAATTCATTAATGGTAATGCGATTGAATATTCAGGGCAGATCATTAGATTTTATTCTTTTGAGATGGTTAGTGCCTGGCACTTGTGTGATGCAAATGTAATGTTGTCCTGGTCTTGCTGCATTGGGCATGGATTGTTTCAGTGTGTGAGGAGCTGCAAACCAGTATTGAACAATACGCAATCATTGGTAAACATCTCCACTTCTGACGTAGTGTGGGGAGAAGATCATTGATGGAGCCACTGCAGGTGGCTTGGCCGAGGACACTACCCTGAGGAACACTTCAACCATTTGGGGGATCCTTGACCTGATTTCATACCAAATTGCAGCTGATGAATTGATGTCAGGAGCTGTGGTCATCTGAGAGATTCAGGGACAGTAGCAACTTTCAGAATCTCCTCAATATAAAACACCCAAGGTGCTTCGTAGAAAGCATAAGAACGCATGTTATTTAAAACATTGCTTTATTATGCATTGCATATTCTCCTTCCAGGAAATGAAATGCATTTATTCTCCCCTTTCCTGGAGATTCTTGGGGGCACATTAAAGATAAGGGAGCACTGTGTGGCTCAAAGTTACTTTCTATGTATTTCTCACCGTTCTGGTGATGGATAACGTTGTTAAGATTAGAACCTACTAGCAGCAAGACCTACAGTGAGCAGCTTTAAAGCGGAAGCGTCCACTCATGCCAAGAATTCCATTCCACCTGCCATGTGAACTGTAACTGCAGGGGGCAGCCAAGTAACATTAATATATTTTTCTCACAGCCCCTTTATGTAAGTGGCTGAGCGAAGAGTTCATTTTTAACGGCTTCAGTTAAAGTGGCTTTTTGCAAAGTTTGAAATCTCTCTCAATCATACAGAAGTCTAATATGACGAGCATAATATACCTGTGCTTTGTGATCCCAGCGAACTCCATATGTGTTCTGATTATGTTTTTTGTTAATGATTCTTCTGCTTAACCCTTGACCAAATTCAAAAGTCCCTCAACTTCCACACTGGCTGGCCTGCTCTCAGCCTATGGTCCTTTCTCAATCCTGTCAGTAACCGACCATCAGGATCGAGTTTTCTGTGTATTTTTCCTCAGAGAGCTATACCAATTAGGGTGTGAGTCAGATACCAGTTGCTGAGAAAATTGGATGCAAATATGTCATGAATATGATTGAATTTGCCTAAATCACATTCACTTTAATTGTATATTTATTGATTTCTGACCGTCGTGAACCTCAGTTCTTTATTATAGCTCTGCTCCAAGCTTCATATGAAGTTCCTGACTCAGCTTGAATTTAAAATTTATCCGAAGTTTATACTTCACGTATTTTATGACAATTTATGAACTGGCTTTCCCTATTTGACCTCAGACTTACAAAGTCCTGTTTGAATGTGTTTTTATGGCACACGTCATAATTGAGTCAGGTTCCATGATTCCACCTTCTTAAACATGTTGGCTTGGGGTTTCCTGGGTATTTGTAGCCAAAGGCATGCAACAATAAAGATTTATAGTAAAGACATGGTTGAGAAGAGCAACAAATTTGGGACTTGTAAGTTACGTTTGCTAGTGCAATACGCCCATCTCTATTGATAGTTTATAACTGTCATTCTCTCCATCCAAAAGCACCTCCACCCAAAATGATGACTCCAGCCCAGGGCATACATCATTTCTTGCAATTATAATCACTTAGAAGCTTTCTTCTAATCATATCCAGATTTTCAGGCACAGTATTAACTTTTCTGGAGTTTTACTGTGATTTGTTGAGCTTCTTTTTATTTATCCACATTGAGCCATGCACTATAATTTCTGTTTCTTTGAATCCATTTTTATAACAGTATAAGTTGCATTAAAGGTTGAAATGTTTTCATGTTACAAGTCCTTAAATCTGTCCTTATCCCATGGGCATGAAGAATGGTTACATGAGCTTTCCATAATTAAAATGAAATATATGATCGTGAGTTCAGGGCTTTCCTGAAAACCCAGTTGTTTTTAACTGATTCCTGGTGAAGTAGGCCATTTCCATAATTCATCAATTCAGGTCAGGTTGGCAAAATGAAGTACCATCTTTATATTGAGAATACTCTCCGTTTACATTGTGTGGCATAATCACTTGCTAAATGGGACAAGCAGATCTAGCTGCTCAAGACTAGGCATTCATAAGGTGCTATGGGCCATCAGCAGTAACTGAATTGTATTCCAGCACAATCTGCAACCTCATGGCCCAACATATCCCTTATTCAGCCATTACTATCAAGCCAGAGGATCAACCCTGGTTCATTCCAAAGTGCAGGAGGACATACCAGGAGCAGCACCAAGCATCCCTAAAAATGATGTGTCACCTTGTGAAACCACAGAGCAAGACTACTTCTGTATCAAATAGCTTATTCAGCAAATTGACAGGGCTAAGTGAATCCAAACAAATGGATTAAATCTAAACATTATAACCTACCAAATCCAGTCATCAACTCACTGGAGGAGGAGGAGGGTCCACAAATATCCCATCCTCAATGATGGGAAAACCCAGCATGTCAGTGCAAAAAAAAAGCCTGAATAATTTGCAACAATCTTCAACCAGAAGAGCCAAGGTGACAATCCATTAGTCCCCAGCATTCAATCTTCAGACAGATACCAGCCTTCAGGCAATTTGATTCACCCCACATGATAAGATGGAAAACATTGGATACTGCTAAAGCTATGGGCCCTGAATATTCCAGCAATACAATGGAGATCTGTGCTCCAGAACCTTCTGCTCTCCTAGCCAAGCTGTTCCAGTACATTTACAACTCTTGCATTTACATGACAATGTGGAAAATTGCCCAGGCATGTCCTGTTCACAAAAAGCAGGACAAAGCCACCATGACCAATTAGTGCCAAAAGAGAAAATGCTGGAGAATCTCAGCAGGTCTGGCAGCATCTGTAAGGAGAGAAAAGAGCTGACGTTTCAAGTCTAACTGACCCTTTGTCAAAGCTAAAAAAAAGGGAGAAATAGCAAGGTATTTATACTAGGATTTTCCAGCATTTTCTCTTTTGGCATTAATTGGTCATGGTGGCTTTGTCCTGCTTTTTGTGAACAGGACATGCCTGGGCAATTTTCCACATTGTCATGTAAATGCCAGAGTTGTAAATGTACTGGAACAGCTTGGCTAGGAGAGCAGAAGGTTCTGGAGAAGGTTGAGAGAAGGTGAGTCATGGCTCCAGAAGCAAAGATAGCAATAAAGAGGTGATAATGACAGTGCATAGAGAGATTATAGGGAGATTAGGAGCTGGGAATGACCAAAGCTGAAACCGGTGCTAGGTGACAAAATATGTGGGGAATGGGGGAGATGGATGAAGCAGAGGCAAATGGAAAACAGGGGAGAAGGGTAGCAAAGGGGGAAGAGGAGAGGAAAAAGGTGATGAGAGAGTGGGGGAGCGAGAGAAAGAGAGACAATCAAGAAATAAGAGGTACAGAACAGTGAAAAAAAATTTAAAAAGGATAATCAAAATAAATAAAATAAAATTACGGAGCAGAATGAAAACCCAGAGGGGTCAAGTTGGGATAATCATCTGAAGTTATTGAATTCAATGTTGAGACCGACAGGCTGTAAGGTGCCTAGTCGGAAGATGAGATGCTGTTCCTTCAGTTTGCGTGGAGCTTCACTGGAACATTGCAGCAGGCCAAGGAGATACATGTGGGCATGGGAACAGGATTGTGTGTTGAAGTGGCAAGGCATAGGAAGGTCTGGGACCTGATTGCGTACAAAGTGATGACCAATTAATGCCCCATCAGACTACTCTCATCAATAAAGTGATGGAAAGTGTCATCAACAGTGCTATAAAGCAGCATTAACTCATCAATAACCTGCTCACTGATGTTCAGTTTTAGTTCTGCCAGGGTCAGCTTGAAGCCTTGATTAAATCATGGACAGGAGAGCTGTACTCCAGAGGCAAGGAGAGAGTGGCTGCACTTTATATCAATACAACATTTAACGGAGGAGTCCGAGCAAAACTGGAGTCAATGGGAATCTCCTGTGATTAGAGCATACCTGGTATAAAGGAAGATGGTTGTGTTTGTTAAAGATCAGTCACTGCAGCTCCAGGACACCTCTGCAGGAGTTTCTCAGGGTAGTCTCCTAGGCCCAACCATTTTCAGCTGTTTCATTCCCTCCATCATTAGGTCAGACGTGGTGATGTTAACTTGTGATTGCATAAAGTTCAGCACTGTTTGTGACTCTTCAGATACTGAAGCAGTCCATGTCCAGATGCAGCAGAACTGGATAATATACAGGGCTGGACTGACAAAGGTAAATAACATTCATGTCTCACAAGTGCCAGGCAATAAAAGTTTCCAAAAGAGAGAACCTAACCATTTTTCCTTGAAAATCAAGAGCATTATCCTTGCTGAATCTCCCACAATCAACACTTTGGGGGTTACCATTGAACAGGCCTACTCAGATAAATTCTGTGGCTTCAAAATTAGGTTTAGGGGCAGCACGGTGGCTCAGTGGCTAGCACTGCAGCCTCCCAGCACCAGGGACCCAGGTTCAGTTCCAGCTTCGGGTGACTTTCTGTGTGGAGTTTGCACATTCTCCCCGTGTCTGCGTGGGTTTCCTCCGGGTGCTTATTTCCTCCCACAGTCCAAAGATGTGCAGGTTAGGTGAACTGGCCATACTAAATTGCCCATAATGTTAGGTGCATTAGTCAGAAGGAAATGGGTCTGGGTGGGTTGCTCTTCGGAGGGTCAGTGTGGACTTGTGGGGCCGTAGGGCCTGTTTCCACACTGTACGGAATTTAATCTCATCTAATCTTTACGACTAGGAATTCGACAGTGAGGAACTCACCTCTTGACTCCCCAAAGCCTGTCCACCATCTGCAAGGTGCAGACAAAAGTGTGATGGAAAGTACTCTCACTTGTCAAATGAGTCAACCTCCAACAACAATCAAGAATCTTAAACCATCCAGGACAAAGCAGCCTCCTTGACTGAAGACAAGAACATAAGAAATAGGAGCAAGTGTAGGCCATCCATCCTGTCAAGCCTGCTCCACCATTCAATAAAATCATCGCTGATTTTTCATGGACTCAGCTCACCATAACCTTTAATTCATTTATTGTGCAAAAATCTTTGCTTTAGAAACATTCAACAAAGTAGACTCAATGGCATGGAATTCCACAGATTCACAACCCTTTGGGTGAAGAAGTTCCTCCTCAATTCAGTCATAAATCTGCTCCCCCTTATTTTGAGGCTATGCCCTCTTGTTCTAGTTTCACCCACCAGTGGAGACAGGCTCCCTGCTTCTACCTTATCCATTCCCTTCGTAATGTTACATGTTTCTACAAGATCACCCCTCATTCTTCTGATTTCCAATGAGTATAATGCCAATCTACTCAATCTCACCTCATAGCAAACCCTTTCAACTCCAGAATCAACTGAGTAAGTCTCCTGTGCACAACCTTGAGTGCCACTACATCCTTTATCAAGTAAGGAGACCAAAATTGTATACAGTACTCCAGGTATGGCCTCACCAGTGTCTTTCACAGCTGCAGAATAGCCTCCCTATTTTAAAATGTCATCCCTCTAGCAATGAAGTACAATATTCCATTAATTACCTGCTGTATCCGTAAATCAAATTTTTGTGATTCATGCACAAGGACACCATGGTACCTTTGCACAGTAGCATGCTGCAATTTTTCACCATTTAAATAATGGTCCATTTTGCCATTATTCCGACCAAAATGAATGACTTCACACTTACCAACATTATACTCCATCTGCTAGACCCTTGCCCATTCATTTAACCTGTCTCTATCCCTCTGCAGACTTTCAGTGTCTTTTGCACACTTTGCCCTCATCTTAGTGTAATCTGCGAACCTTGACACACTACGCATGGTCCCCTTCTCTAAATCATCTATGTAAATTGTAAACAATTGGCACTACACCCACAAACACCTATTCCCTCCACCATCGATGCTCCATAGCAGCAGTATGTACTATTTACAAGATACATTGCAGAATTTTCACACTTTCCACACCCACAATCACTTCAATCTAGAAGGACAAGGGCAGCAGATACATGGGAACACTGCCACTTGCAAGTTCCCCTCCGAGTCATTCACTACCCTGGCTTGAAAATATATTGTCATTCCTTCACTGTTGTTGGGTCAGAGTCCTGAAGGTATCTTCCTCTCACAGCATCGTGGGTCTATGTACATCACATGGACTGCAGTGCTTTGAGAGAGCTCAGCACCATCTTCTCTAGGACAACGAGAAATGGGTATTAAAAATTAGCTGAGACTGTGAAGCTCGCTTTTTATTGAGTGAATAAAAATTAAAATCTGGATGCTCAGGCAAATGCCTCTAGGGATATAAATGTCATTGGCCCAAATGGACATAATTTCAAGTTTAATTTCCAAATTATGTCTTCAGATGACTTTCCATATCATGGTGTCTATCGTCAGCATCACTTGTGCTGAGTAAATGGAAAGTCATTGTCAGCAGCACCATCAACAGGCCAAAGGATTATGTAAGATCCACCTCCCATTCTTCAACTATCTGCACCAGATGCAGGGTGGTTTTGCTAGTTTGGGACACACTGATTTTGCCAGTTCAGTAATGGGTAAACACTTCAAATCAGCACTCTTGAAGAAAGCCCATGGGCTCATCATTTAAAATAGAACTAGCATCATTTGTCTAATTAACTAACAGAAAATTATCCCCTGAATATGGTTTTGAAGTTTGTTAAATATTTGTAGTTATATCCATTATATGGGCTTTAACACTTTATGAGCTTCCCTCATTTGTGAAAGCATGACAAGAAATCTTAATTGATTATAATAACGTGATTTCTTTTCAGATTAATTTTAACAAATAAATTGCAAAGGAAAAATATTGCCTTTAATTTAGATATAAAATAATTCTAGATTAGAGTGGTGCTGGAAAAGCACAGCTGGTCAGGCAGCATCTGAGGAGCAGGAAAATCGTATTTCAGGCAAAAGCTCTTTATCAGGAATGAGGGCTTTTGCCTGAAACATCGATTTTTCTGCTCCTCGGTTGCTGCCTAACTGCCATGCTTTTCCAGCACCACTCTAATCTGGAATCTAATCTCCAGCATTTGCAGTACTCACTTCTGCCTACAAAATAATTCAATCTGATTAAGGTCATCTTAAGAGTTATTGATGTTTTTGGTCTATTATTGTAATGAAAAGTAGTTTATATTATGAGGGAAAGCCATTATTTAATGAATACTTGTATGCATACAACTCAGGTATTATTTCTGATTTCTCATCTGCATGCTCAACCCTTAGTAGCATCATCTGAAGGCGTAGAGCTAGTTTTCACGTCAATATAGGCCCACCTAGCTCTGTTTTGCCACCACCTGTCTCAATTCCTCCAGTGATGCTAAACTATCGGACTGTTTATCAGACATGCAGGACTGGATGAACAGAAATTTCCACCAATTAAACATTGGAATGACTCAAGCCATTGTTTTCGGTCTCTCCTTCAAACTCCATCCCGCTGACTGGTAACAGTCTGAAAATGGGTCAGTCTGTTTGTAGCTTGATCTAATAATCATGCCATCACTAACAGTGCATACTTCTGCTTCAGTTACATCATCTACTTTGCCCCTCAGGTGTTCTACTCAACTGCTGTTGAAATCGTTATCCATGCCTTCATTTGTTTAAATGTAATTATTCCAATACACTCTGTTTGGAATCCCACAACCTATCCTGATTAAACTTAATGTCTTCTAAAACTCTGCATTCCTTTGATTCTAATCTCTTGCTCATTTCCAATTGTGATTGTTCCACAGTTGGTGACTGTGCCTTCAATTGCCTTGGCCACAAGATCTTGAAGTTTCTCTCTTCCAAAAGTTTTGTTTTGCTTTCAGCCCACAAAGCAGTCCTTAAAAGCCAACTTTGACTGTCTGAAGAAATATCTCCTTACACAGCTTGGTTTCACACTTTGTTTTATAATGTTCCTCCTGCCATTGCTCTTAAAGTCATTATTTATTCCGAACACTCTGAAACTGTTTTAAAATGACAGCATCTCAATGTTTACCAACCTTTAATCTTGTAATATCTCAGTGTTGCTTTGATTCCCTTTTTTAAAAGTCTCTCTAAGTTTTTAAACTGTATTATAGCAATGCTGTAATTACCTACTAATAGCATTTTAATTCTGTTAAATAGCAATATTTTATCTCTGTACTTGTTATTCTGGTTTTTCCCACTTGTATTTAAATCAAAATGGAGATTTTTTTCCACCTTTTGCTGCCCATGTGGAGTTCCACAATTTCTTCACAGGCAAACTGAATATTTTTGCTCATTTCACAGCCTAAAATGCAATCCATTACTAGTACTGGTTTCAAATAAAAGTCTGTGGTTACGATCTTAATAAATTTAAATTAAGTACCTCCTGATGTTCTTAAAGTTTTAAAATTCGTCTAATAATCTTTTTCTGTCAGCCTCTGTCTCCTAAATCTTTTCAATTGTCCTTAAGTTACCTTAAATGTGCTCCACTATGTTCCCGATGCCTCAGTATAAATTAATTTAATTGTCCTTGAATTTGCTCCTGTGACTGTACCTCATAGTGTGTACTTGCTTTGGCAGTTTTGCTCAGAATGATCAGTAAGTGCTCGTTTTTACATCTATCCTTCCCAGCATTGTCCTTTGTGCCAATTTAAAATGTTTTTGCCTTGCTTTTAAGGATCACTCACTAAACCCATTTCTAGACTGTACCAATCTTGCTTCCTTCTTGTCACAACCAGATATGGCAATATGCTGAGAGAGTTAAAATCCAAATCAGTAACTAGATTTGCCTTTCTGTTTTCATGCTTTTAGTCTATTATGTGTTTGTACACAAGCAAATGAGCAGCTTTATATTGACGCATACACATTTTCTTAATGGTTTCTGGTGAGGCTGGAGATTGTCAAAAGTGTCTAAGAGTTATTATAAAATCGCAGAATGATTTTATGGTTACAACATAGTAGAAGGCCATTCTGCTTGTTGTATCTGTGTTAGCCCTCTGAAAGAGTAATTCAGCTAGTGCCCAGGCCTTGTCTCCATAGCCACATAAATTTCAGCTCCTTCATCAAGGGCTAAATACATTGTCTCATATATTTATGCAAGACATTTCTCATTAAGTTACAGGCAGCTTATCCCCTAACTTGTCCTTTTTTGTTAAGAATCAGAGATGGGAAAGAGGGGAAAATCGCATTTCAAATTCCCTCAAAACCGCAAATTAAACTGGTAATTGCAGGAGAGTTAGCACGAAAAGATATGTGATTGATTGAACAATTTGGACAGCATAATATTCAGTGCAAGTTTCACCACAGAGAACATCAATTAGTCGTCCATTACAATCTTTCTCACCCTCACTAATTAATCAATGTGTGAGTTTAGAGATTGAGGTTGCAACTCAGTCTTCAGTGCCTGTAATAAGTTGCAAATTTGAAGTTGTATATCAGTGGGAAATTTCTCCCGGGCATCAGTGAGAAACTATCTCCTGTGCCTAACTACCTGCTTATCTGCTAAACCAAGTGTCTTGTATCCGATAAATTCCAACTTTTCATCCATTTACTGATATTCCTTTGTAGCTAGCATTGACCATGGCCCAGATTTTCACTGAGGTTGACAACATAACAGCCATAGAGCTGTACAGTATGGACACAGACACTCTTGTCTGACTTGTCCATGATGACCAGATATCCTAAATTAATCTAGTCCCATTTGCCAGCAATTGACCCATATCCCTTTAAATGCTTCTTATTCATTGACCCATCCGGATGCCTTTTAAATGTTGTAATTAAACAAGCCTCCACCACCTTCACTGGCAACTTATTCCATAAATGCACCACCCTCCGTGAAAACATTGCCCCCCAGCTCCCTTTTAAATCTTTTCCCTCTCATCTTAAATGTATGCTGTCTAGTTTTAAACTCCCCCACACTGGGGAAAAAACCTTGGCTCTTCACCCTATCCATGTCCTTCATGAGTTTTAAATCTCTATAAGGTCATCCCTCAGCCTACAATGCTCCAGGGAAAATAACCCCAGTGTGTTCAACCTCTGTCTATTGCTCAAACCCCCAAACCCTGGAAACATCTTTGGAAATCATTTTTGAACCCTGTCAAGTTTAGCAACAAAAATGTCCATATTACAGGGGAGGAGGTGCTGGATATCTTAAAATGCATAAAAGTGTATAAATCTCCAGGATCCGATTAGGTGTACCTGAGAACTTTGTGGAAAGCTAGGGAAGTGAATGCTGGGCCCCTGGCTGAGATATTTGTATCATTGATAGTCACAGGTGCAGAAAGACTGAAAGTTGGCTAACATGGTGTTTAAGAGAGGTGGGAAGGAAAAGCCGGGAAACTATAGACCGGTGGCCCTGATATCGATGGTGGGCAAGTTGTTGGAGGGAATCCTGAAGGACAGGATCTACGTGCATTTGGAAAGGCAAGGACTGTTTAGGGATATGGGAAATCATGTTTCACAAACTTGATTGAGTTTTTTGAAGAAGTAACGAAGAGGATAGATGAGGACAAAGTGGTCAACGTGACCTGTATGTACTTCAGTAAGGCATTCAACAAAGTTCCTCATGGGAGATTGGTTAGCGAGGTTGGATCTCATAGAATACAGGGAGAATTTGCCATTTAGATACAGAACTGGCTCAAAGGTAGAAGACAGTGGGTGGTGGTGGAAGGTTGTTTTTCAGACTGGAGGCCTGTGACCAGTGGAGTGCCTCAAGGATCGGTGCTGGGTCCACTGTTTTTAGTCATTTATATAAATGATTTGGATGTGAATATAGAAGGAATAGTTAGTAAGTTTGCAGATGACACCAAAATTGGAGGTGTAGTGGATAGCGAAGATGGTTACTTTAGATTATAACAAGATCTTAACCAGATGGGCCAATGGGCTGAGGAGTGGCAAGTGGAGTTTAATTTAGATAATCGTGAGGTGCTGCATTTTAGAAAGGCAAATCAAAGCAGGACTTGTGCACTTAATGGTAAGATCCTGGTAAGTGTTGCTGATCAAAGAAACCTTGGCGTGCAGGTTTGTAGTTCCTTGAAAGTAGAGTCACAACAGGCAGGACAGTGAAGAAGGCATTTGGTATACTTACCTTTATTGGTCAGAGCATTGAGTATAAGAGTAGAGATGTCATGTTGCAGCTGTACAGAACATTGGTTAGGCCACCTTTGGAATATTGCGTACAATTCTGGTCTCTTTCCTATCGGAAAAATGTTGTGAAACTTAAAAGTGTTCAGAAAGGATTTACAAGAATGTTGCCAGGTTTGGAGGATTTGAGCTATAGGAAGAGGTTGAATAGGCTTGTGCTGTTTTCCCTGGAATGTCAGAGGCTGAGCAGTGACCTTATAGAGGTTGACAAAATCATGAGGGCTGTGGATAGGATAAATAGACAAGATCTTTTTCCCTGGGGTGGATGAGTTCAGAAATGGAGGCCACAGATTTAGGGTGAGAGGGGAAAAATTTAAAGGGGACCTAAGAAGCAACTTTTTCAAGCAGAGAGTGATGTGTATATGGAATGAGCTGCCAGAGGAAGTGGTGGAGGTTGGTACAATTACAACATTAAAAAGATATCTGGATAGGTACATGATCGGAAGATTTTAAAGGGATATGGGCCAAGTGCTGGCAAATGGGACTAGATTAGGTTAGGATATCTGGTTGGCATGGACAAGTTGGACCAAAGGGTCTGTTTCTATGCTGTCTCTATGACTCCATAACATCTTTCGCAGGTAGATCAGAATTGAATACAGTATTCCAAAAGTGGCCTCATCAATGTTCTGTGCACCTACAACATGAACTCCCCACTCCTATACTCAATGCACTGACCAATAAAGACAAGTGTACCAAATGCCTTCTTCACTACCCTGTCTACCCATGAACTCCACTTTCAAGGAGTTATGAACCTGCACACCAAAGTTTCTTTGTTCGGCAACACTCCCGAGGACCTTACCATTAAGTGTATAAGTCTTGCCCTGATTCACCTTTCCAAAATGCAGCACGTCACATTTATCTAAATTAAACTCCATCTGCCACTGCTCAGCCCATTGGCCCATCTGATCAAGGTCCAGTTGTACTCTGTCCATGACAGCACTTATTTTCTTGTCATCTGCAAACGTACTAACTATACTTGTTATATTCACATCCAAATTATTTATATATATGTGTGTGTATATATATATAAAATATATATACACACACATGACAAGAAGCAGTGGACCCAGCACCAATCCATGTGGCACACTATTGGTCACAGGCCTCCCTCCATCACCACCCTGCACCTTCTATGTTCAAGCCAATTTTGTATCCAAATGGCTAGCTTTCCCTGTATTCCATGTGATGTAACCTTGCTAACTAATCTACCATGTGGAACCTTGTCAAATCCCTTGCTGGAGTCCATATAGACAATGTCCACTACTCTGCCTTCATCAATCTTCCTTGTCACTTCTTCAAAAAACTCAAGCAAATTAGTGAGGGCAGATGGGACCTGATTCTTAGATTCCAGCTGCCATTTATGATCTCAGTAATGTGCACCAGCACGGGATATGGGTGTGGGTAGCTCACCCACATCTAGCACTCCCACACATGGCTGCACCACGATATCAGTGGGCATTACAGACAAATCCAAGACCTGCATTGTGTAGACTCAGCCCTATTGATAAGTAGACATGATGCATGGCCTCTGATGTCAATTGAAAAAACAGTCACCTGCTTCTGGTAAACCCTCATTGACAGATTTTGGAGTACAATTGAGGACAAGCCCCTGACCAAGATGCGTCCTCTGTATTCAGCCATAAGAGACATGCTTAACTTGAAGAGAAAGAGAGACACAGGGGAATGTCAGACAACTATGCCAGAGTGCCGCAGTGAGCTGGAAAGGAAGGTGGAAGAGTATGGCCATGTTTTTGGAACTGCACTCCGTAGCTCTATCCATCAATAGAAAGGCAAGAAAGAGATGAGGCATTTGAATCTCACTCCAGCTTCCCTTCTTCCCAAGGAGACAGAATGCTGCCACTGGGTACATGCAGAGAAACAGAGCTACAGACAGATGCCCCCCCCCCCCCCCAGTTTCCTCTCAGAACATTACAGTGGCGCCCCGCCCTTCTATATCTTTGCCTCTGACCTGGTTGCCTCCAGCAGCTCAGGCTGAGGAGGGTGAGATGGTTCCTGTGCAGAAAACTTTCAGCAGGCTCAGGCTCTCCAAACCTTTCAGCTTCTATGTGATGCTTGTTAAAGTATTCAGCATCACCAGAGCATACCAGACAGGGTGTTCTCATTGCACAGCTACAGATGTCAAGGCCTGCACCTTGATTTGGTGGGCAGGAGAGAGAGTAAGTACATTGCTGCCAGTTTTTGATTATTGTCTAGATTTGAATACTTTATAAATATATCTTAACGCACACTCACTGTACACAATAAATACTTTGTAAATATATCTTTACGCACACTCATTGTATAGAATGAATACTTTGTAAGTATCTCTTCACATACACTAATCTAATGTCTGTTGTAGTCTTATTCTACCAACAGGATGAGAGAAATTTCTCCAAAGTAAAGGATGTGGAACATTTTAAATCAGTAAAAGGATATGTTGTGTTTCAGTCACAACTCTCTGTTCCTCTCTCATCAGCAGTAGATTATTTGAGATTATCTCATCTATGAAAGAACTAATACATCAGTTAAAGCACTGTCAAGAATGTGTTGCTGGAAAAGCACAGCAGGTCAGGCAAGATTCCTGACGAAGGGCATATGCCCGAAATGTCGATTCTTCTGCTCCTCGGATGCTGACTGACTTGCAGTGCTTTTCCAGCAACACACTCTTGACTCTGATCTCCATCATCTGCAGTCCTCACTTTCTACCAGTCAAAGCACTACAGATAAATTTCAAAGGAACTGAAAGTAATGATAATGTATCGGAAAGGGATTAGGACCTGAGGTGGTATACCCTTCACATACACTTTTAGGAGTAATGATAGAAGCTGACTACAGCTCCAGAAGAGATCTGTCTGTCACATGTCTGGGTTTCTCAAAACCATGCTACGTTTAAGATTAGGAGGCGTGGCCTACTGCCTCCTTTATTCCATGACCTATAGCTTTTCTCACAGGTCTTTTGTGTGGAACTGAATTGAAAGCCAATTGGAAACTCATAAACATCACATGAGCAGCATTGCCCTCAGCAACACTCTCCTTCACCTCTTCAGAAAATTTGGTCCAGTTCTCACAACTCCTAATGTTTGTATAAAGACTTATGAAGATAAGTTTTACTAAAGTTATAAACTCACTATGTCTTCTGGAAATTTCTTCTTTTGGGTCTAAAGGATTTCTTTCTCCATTGTATTTTGTGGTATTAAGCAATGATCTCATCTGGAAGGTTATATGAATAGAAAGGTTTTAGAGCGATATGGGCCAAATGCTGGCAAATTGGATTGGCTTAGAACATAGATAGAACATAGAACAATACAGCACAGAACAGGCCCTTCGGCCCACGATGTTGTGCCGAACATTTGTCCTAGCTTAAGCACTTATCCATGTCCCTATCCAATTGTCGCTTAAAGGTCACCAATGATTCTGATTCTGCCACTCCCACAGGCAGTGCATTCCATGTCCCCACCACTCTCTGGGGAAAGAACCTACCCCTGACATCCCCCCATACCTTCCACCCTTCACCTTAAATTTATGTCCCCTTGTAACACTCTGTTGTACCTGGGGAAAAAGTTTCTGACTGTCTACTCTATTTATTCCCCTGATCATCTTATAAACCTCTATCAAGTCACCCCTCATCCTTCGCCGTTCCAATGAGAAAAGGCCTAGCTCTCTCAACCTATCATCGTACAACCTATTCTCCATTCCAGGCAACATCCTGGTAAATCTCCTCTGCACCCTCTCCAAAGCTTCCCACATCTTTCCTAAAATGAGGCGACCAGAACTGCACACAGTACTCCAAATGTGGCCTAACCAAGGTCCTGTACAGCTGCAACATCACCTCACGACTCTTGAATTCAATCCCTCTGCTAATGAACGCTAGTACACCATAGGCCTTCTTACAAGCTCTATCCACCTGAGTGGCAACTTTCAAAGATCTATGAACATAGACCCCAAGATCCCTCTGCTCCTCCACCTTACTAAGAACCCGACTGTTAACCCTGTATTCCGCATTCTTATTTGTCCTTCCAAAATGGACAACCCCACACTTGACAGGGTTGAACTCCATCTGCCACTCCTCAGCCCAGCTCTGCATCATATCCACGTCCCTTTGCAGCCGACAACAGCCCTCCTCACTATCCACAACTCCACCAATCTTCGTATCGTCTGTAAATTTACTGACCCACCCTTCGACTCCCTCTTCCAAGTCATTAATAAAAATTACAAACAGCAGAGGACCCAGAACTGATCCCTGCAGAACTCCACTTGTAACTGGGCTCCAGGCTGAATATTTAACATCTACCACCACTCTCTGACTTCGACCGGTTAGCCAGTTCTCTATCCACCTGGCCAAACTTCCCACTATCCCTTGCCTCCTGACTTTTCACATAAGCCTACCATGGGGAACCTTATCAAATGCCTTACTAAAATCCATGTACACTACATCCACTGCTCTACCCTCATCCACATGCTTGGTCACCTCCTCAAAGAATTCAATAAGACTTGTAAGGCAAGACCTACCCCTCACAAATCCGTGCTGGCTGTCCCTAATCAAGCAGTGTCTTTCCAGATACTCATAAATCCTATCCCTCAGTACCCTTTCCATTACTTTGCCTACCACTGAAGTAAGACTAACTGGTCTGTAATTCCCGGGGTTATCCCTATTCCCTTTTTTGAACAGGGGCACAACATTCACCATTCTCCAGTCCCCTGGCACCACGCCCGTTGACAGTGAAGACGAAAAGATCATTGCCAACGGTTCTGCAATTTCCGCTCTTGCTTCCCACATAATCCTAGGATATATCCCGTCAGGCCCGGGGGACTTGTCTATCCTCAAGTTTTTCAAAATGCCCAACACATCTTCCTTCCTAACAAGTATCTCCTCTAGCTTACCAGTCCGTTTCATACTCTCCTCTTCAACAATACTGTCCCTCTCATTTGTAAATACTGAAGAAAAGTACTCATTCAAGACCTCTCCTATCTCTTCCGACTCAATACACAGTCTCCCACTACTTTTCTTGATCGGACCTACCCTCGTTCTCGTCATTCTCATGTTTCTCACATATGCCTAAAAAGCCTTGGGGTTATCCTTGATCCTACCCGCCAAAGATTTTTCATGCCCTCTCTTAGCTCTCCTAATCCCTTTCTTCAGCTCCTTCCTGGCTATCCTGTATCCCTCCAACGCTCTGTCTGAACCTTGTTTCCTCAACCTTATGTAAGCCTCCTTCCTCCTTACAAGACATTCAACCTCCCTCATCAACCAAGGTTCCCTCACACGACCATCTCTTTCCTGCCTGACAGGTACACATATATCAAGGACATGTTGTATCTGTTCCTTGAAAAAGTTCCACATTTCAACATTATCCTTCCCTGACAGCCTATGCTCCCAACTTATGCTCCTCAGATCCTGTCTTGCAGTATCGTATTTGCTCTTCCCCCAATTGTAAAACCTACCCTGTTGCATGCACCTATCTCTCTCCATAACCAAGGTGAAAGTCACAGAATTGTGGTCACCATCACCAAAATGCTCACCCACTAATAAGCCCATCACTTGTCCTGGTTCGTTACCAAGTACCAAATCCAATATGGCCTCCTCTCTGGTCGGACAATCTACATACTGAGTTAGAAAAACTTCCTGGACACACTGCATAAACACCACCCCGTCCAATCTACTTGATCTAAAGAGCTTCCAATCAATATTTAGGAAGTTGAAATTGCCCATGACTACTACCCTGTGGCTTCTGCACCTTTCCAAAATCTGTTTCCCAATCTGGTTCTCCAGATCTCTGCTGCTATTGGGGGGCCTATAGTAAACACCCAACAAGGTGACTGCTCCTTTCCTATTTCTGACTTCAGCCCATACTACCTCCAAAGCAGCTGTTATTTAGGAAATCTACTCAGCATGGATGAGTTGGACCAAAAGGTCTGTTTCTGTGCTGCCCAGCTATGTGACTGTATGTTCATCTCTGATCCCCATGTGGTATATTTGGGTAGAAGAATACTCCCTCTTTCCTTGACGGGTCTAAGGACATTTTTGGTTTTAAGTGGCATAAAACAACCAATTATAATTCTTTTTGAGATTCCCACTGAGAATGTATGACATTATTGATTGGGTGCTTTACACACATGACAGATTCTACTATTGCTCCTAAAAAGTGAGGGGTCTACCACCTCAGGTCGTAGTTCCTTTCCTAAACATCATCATTACTTTGAGTTTCCTTGAAATTTATCTGTAGTGCTTTCACTGGTGTGTGGTTCCTTGATAGATAAAATTTTCTCAAATCATCTATTTTGCTGATGATGAGAGTGAAACTGATTTAATGGAGTCTGCAATGTTAATGTCTCAGAACCAATACTATATACAATCACAAAATTGATATAGTGCAGAATTGATATGACTCATTGTACTGGATTTCAGAACATTACAATTTAGAGCCAATTTCCTGCCTATTCTTTACCATAATCCATCACATTATTTCTATTTAAATAATCATCCAATCCTCTCTTGAATGCTTCAATTGAACCTGCCTCCACCAGTACTCCAGACAGTGCATTCCAGACCCTAACTACTCACTGTGTGAAAACGATATTTTTCATACCAATGAGGCCAGGTTTAGAGGAGCATAGACAGCTCAGAGGATTGTGAAATCATTACAGAATTAGAGAGGGGCAAGATCATGGAAGGGTTTCATTAATGAATAAAAACACTGAGCTTTGTGCTTTGACACATCCAAATTGAAGATAATGTAAATCTGAAGTTTTTATGTACTGCGTATTTCCAAAAGTCTTAATTGCACTATGCCCATGTATATCTTTCTGGCTCAATCCAGTTTTGGTTTTAATTCTATTTGTGCCTGCAATGTTTGAGGGAGCTGCTTTTCTTTGTGTTGACTAAGCATGGAAATTGACATGACTCACCAGTCCTTTAGTTAATCCCTTAAATCCTTACACAAACAATGATAACCAGGTAGAAATATCTGCTTTGATGGGTAATAAATGGATTTTTGGCTTGTTGTGTTGCCTTATCCAACAGGGGTAAATCTGAGGTCCCCACCAGGAAATTGATGGGGTTAAATCAATAACTCTTGTTACCCAGTGCATTCTTCTATTCCATTGATTTAAGACCCACTCTGCCAGATTTTTGCAGGCAGATCAGACACTGAAGGCATCTCATTTTAACCCATGCCCTATTTTTAATTACCTAAGAGGAGGAGATTCCTGTTCCCACTGTATTACAACACCCTGACTCAATCTATCCCACAAGAGTTCGCATCAGTACAGGGTATGGCTGCACTAAGGAGTTCAGTCATTAAATTTCAGGATCATGACTTGGATGGTGACCAGACATCAATGAAGAGGATCACATGGACTGTGGAATAGCAAAACCCCTCTAGTTTGACAATCAAATCGTATCCTCATTGAGCTGCTGAATCTCGAGATTGGAGCTGGTTTTGGCAGAGCATTACATATCTAAACATTGAGCACTTCACTTGTTCATTTCTATTCCATGACTTGTTTCTCGTAGCTGATGATTGGCCACTAAGCAAACTGCAGACCGTTATGATGAGTCATCGTTCCAGGGTCAACTACAGCACAAGACCCCTCGGTTTGGACTGCTTCCAAAGCCAAAGCACTGTTTCTCTAAGAAATGATTTTACTGGCTGATAGTAAGATTCAACTCCCTTAAGAAAGAGTCTGCCTTGTATGGATTCAATATGACTGGGATCGCTTACAATAACCACAATGTAGCACAGGAATTAGTTTTATATATTTGCTATTGCTTATAATTATTTATTTTGAGCTGTTTAGTTTGTAGCTCAGGAGGAGCTCATTAACTTCTTTAAGTGTCTGTACCAGAGCAATGTTAAACTAATCACATTCCATTTCTCTTGCCACAGTTTTCCATTTTGGTCTTTGCATTAAAATGCTTTTCTTCTGCCTCATCTATTCTTTTGGCCAAGCAGTCAATCCTCCAGTATGATTTTCCTTGTCTCCTTCTCTAAAGAAATGCACCTTTAAAAACAAAATTACCCCATTTGTCTGGAATGGTGTTTGTTTTCTTGTGACATCAACTAAGGGAAAAATGACTGCTCACATTTAGAGACTACCCATGGTGGTAAAGGATAAGTCAGACTGATATTTAACTTTCTTTCTTGGCGACTTAAAGTTTCTGCCGAAACCATTCTGATTGTAAGTAGGATTTCCTTGTATGATGCTAATATACTACCACAGATTACAGTGCAGGCTGGAAACAGAGAGAAAGGAAATTTCAAATAAAGGTCAAGCTAAAAGGGAGGATTCCCCTCAACACAGTAAAATACTGATAAGGAGAGTTTTTGTCCCTAACTCAGGACCAAGTGTAAAACTATTTAATTTTATAGTATGACAGGGAGAGAGCTGTTAATAAAGTATAGAGCATCCTCAACTTTATAAATAGGTACACAGAGTGCAAAAACGAGAAGATGATGCTGAACATTTCAAGATAATTATTAGGCTCCAGTTGAAGATTTGTGTACAGCTCTGGGCGCCGCACTATACACAAGGATGTGAATGCATTAGAGAGAGGGCAGAACAGATTTACAGAAATGCTAATGAGGATGAGAACCTTCAGTTATGAGAATAGCTTGGAGAGTTTGGGATTGTTCTCCTTGGAGAGAAAAAGGCTAAATACACAAACCAAAGGGTTATCTGCACAGCCTGTCATTTTTGGAGATAAAAAACTTGTATTTTCCCAGGTTACTGTAAGCACAAAAATCACTTTAGTGATGGCTTCTTTCTTCCAAGGGGAAAGTAGGATGAATTCATTTTTGGTTCTTTGAATTTGCGCTACAGGAACCAGCACTCAATGAATATTGTAACATTCAGGGGACAGACAATTCCAATGGATTGTTATATTTTCCTGTCTCAAAATATTAGTAACATTCAATAATGCCTCGGAATAACAACTTAGCCAATTGTAATGTTTTCTATGGGTTACTCTAAACAGGGTGGAAGGTCATTGATGAAGCAGATGAAGACACTGGATGCTGATGGATCCAACAATATTCCAACTGTAGCACTCAAGGTTTCTGCTACAGAACTGACCAAGCCCGGAGCCTAACTATTCTAGTGTAACTGTAACACTAACATCCACCTGACAATGTAAGCATACGAATTAGAAGAATGCTTGGGCTGTTTTACCCCTTCAGCTTATCGTGTCTCTCAATTCACTTCTGGCTGATCTGATTGTGACCAAGACTCCACTTGCCTGCCAACTCTGAGTTGTGAATTTGGAGTAGGATAATGTAAAAAGGTGCTCAGGTACATAGCTTTTACAAAACAAACTAAACAAATCCAATTAAGCCAATTAACACCCAATCTGTCTCCTCTAAACCATCAACAAAGTAATGTAGGAATCAATAATAATGCTATCAAACAGCATTTATTCAGCAATGTTGCAGATGGATTCCGCCAAGGGGGCCTCTTGGATCTCATGCCCTTCATTTAGATCCATTCAAAATAACTCAGTTCCAGAGTTTAGTTCACAATAATGCTGTTGTCATCAAGGCTATAATTTCACAGAGCAAGTCCTCAAGGAGTGCTGGCAGAATTGAAGTCAATGGAATGAGGGAACTGACCACTGGTTGAAGGCATACTACCTTGGTTGAGGGAATCAATTATCTCAGCCTCAGGACATTGGTTGTTCAGTGTAGATTCTTTTATTTAATGAACCTGTTCAGGGATATTATGACACAGGTGGGACTTGAGCCCATAGCGTCTGGCTCAGAGGCAGGGACACTACTACTGTGCTTCAAGAGCCTTGGTTTTTCACTATAGATATTTCTCATCAACGTGTTCAGAAATTTTATGATGCATTAACTGGAGCAGTTGGGGCTTGAACATAGGCATCCTTGCTTAAATGTAGGGACATTACTGCTGTGTCACAGGAGTCCATGTTCTTCAGTGGCTTCATCAATTACCTTCTTTCCTACATAAAGTTAAAGTGGATGTATTTACTGACAATTCCACAGTGTTCAATATGGTTTAGATCTCCTCAGATACTTAAGCTGTCCATCTCCATCTCCATCTGTAACAAGACCAGGACAATTTTCAGGCTTGGGTTGCTATTTGGCAAGTAATATTTGTAATACCTAAGTGCCAGACAATGGCCATCTCCAACAAGGGAGAAATGTACATATATCCATATGACATGGAGTAAACCGTCTCTGCTAATTTAAACGAGAAACACAGAAAAAATTTACCCTGTGTGGTAATCTGTGAAAATTCGAGAGGCAAAGAACCATCCTAAAAGTCACTATTTAAAGTAAAAATTGACAACTTTTTTTAAGTGTAACATAAAATATTAACTAACAACTATTTGCAACTCCTTTCTCTAAGCCTATCTTTTACCTTCCCCTCTACAATACTCGTCTGATTAAAAATACCAATTACGATTTACAAAAACAAAAATCACTTTCAAAACCAGTCAGCTTTGCTGAGTGTCCTCTGTAGATTTTCCTCTGTCTTCTTCTTAGGGATTCTGCTTCACACGTCTTTGATAGATAAAAGGTACCTTTAAGAGAGCTGTTCTATGGGCAGCTGTATTTGTTGGTGGCTTGGCAGTTCTCTTTGCCACTCTGGGTAACTGTTCAAAATGTCTGATATTTATACCCCGAAACATTGGATTATTTTATTGGTTTTAGTATTATCAAAACACTAAGTTCAAACTTGATTAGAGTTTTGTATCTTGGGGCATAATTTAAACTGGCCGAATTTGTTTTTGTCTCATAGCAACTCAGCCACTCTAGCTGTTCGAACAAATGTTACATTATTACCTTGTTCTGGACTCTCAGTGCTTCTTGAAAGTCCTTGCTAGCTTTTCAACTCTCTTAAAGATACAGTACCCTTACACCTTCATAACACCTCCCCTTTAAGAAAAGAAATGAACCATTATAATGAAAAGATGGCTTCATTTTTTTTCTATTCTTTAAACACATTACCATAACATGCAGATAACTTTAATCAAAGTTCACCTTAACTTCTTTCCATACACCTATATCTATATAAATTGGATAAATAGAAATCTCATCTAAATTTTATTAGTTAAATCCGCAATAATGCATCTACAATTACATTCTTATGACTCACAACATATACAATAGGTAATTTAAAAGTCTGTAACATAAGATTCCAACAAAATAGTCTCATATTCTTGACTTTAATGTGTTCTAAGAATGTAAGTGGATTGTGATCCATGTATATAATTGTCTCCGACACATTGTTTGTGACATACACGTTAAAATGTTGTAAGGCCGTAACCAAACTCAATAGTTCTTTTTCGATCATGGAGTATTTCCTCTGTTGGATGTTGAGTTTCTTTCCAAAGTAACTGACTGGCCGTTCAATCCCATCCTCATCTTCCTGTAGCAGGTTAAAAATCACACAACACCAGGTTATAGTCCAACAGGTTTATTTGGAAGCACTAGCTTTCAGAACGCTGCACCTTCATCAGGTGGTTGTGGAGAATAAGACTATAAGACACAGAATTTATAGCAAATGTTTACAGTGTGATGTAGCTGAAATTATATATCGAAAAGACCTGGGTTGTTTGTTAAGTCTCTCATCATCTAAAATGAACATGTTGATTTCAGTTCTTTCATATGTAAGTTGCAGAACTGTTTTAAAGTTACATTCTCAAGTGAATTTTAATAATTGGTGTCATGTCGGCCCAGATAATGCATTTAAGGTGTGAAGTGCCCTGTATAAGACTGTCTATGCCACAATGTTCAGGCTGATTCTAATCTCAGAAACTGAGTTACAGTCTCTTACATGCAGTTTTTGAGCAAAATAAAATGTAATTCTGCAAATGCAAATTCACCCCACAAGTTTATATGTGTGTGTCTGTGCATGCCTTTAAACAACTACCAAACCTCAAACAGATCATTGTTTGTAGCAAACTGCCTGGCTTTCAGGACAACACCATACAACCCTGTCTCGATAGACGCTGCAAGACGTGTCAGAGGGTCGACACGGATACCACCATTACGTGAGGGGGCATCTCCCACCATGAATGTGGCAGGTACTCATGCGACTTAACCAACGTTGTCTATCTCATACATTACAGGCAAGGATGCCCTGAGGCATGGTACATTGGTGAGACTGAGCAGAGGCTATGGCAATGGATGAACAGCCACTGTACAACATTAACCAGGGCAGCTTCAGCGGCAGCAGCAACTCAAAGGGCAGGAGCTTGCACCAGGGGCCTGCGGGAGCGGTGAGTCACTGATTTGTGCTTTTAAATTTGAAATTAGAGAGCAGAGGTTTCTGGAAAAGGAGGGACTTCTTATTTTTATATCCATCCTGCTATATAAGTCAGTGTCTTCTCAACCTGAGACCCTACCTTTGTAGGACCTCCCACGCAACCACCTCCTCTAACCTTAAAGACCAGGGACATATCAAGTAAGCGTCTCTTTTTTACTTTGTGACTAAGGGATTAGCAGGGATGGCAATACAGGGAGAGCAATGTTTCTCCTGCAGGATGTTTGAGGTCAGGGACACCAATAGTGTCTCAACCCAGTACGTCTGCAGGAAGTGCACCCAACCCTCGCTCCTCCAAGACTGTGTTAGGGAACTGGAGCGGGAGCTGAATGAACTTCGGATCATTCGGGAGGCAGAGGCTGTGATAGATAGGAGTTATAGGGAAGCAGTTACTTCTGGGCAAGATGAAAGCTGGGTAACTGTTCGAAGGGGGAAAAAACAGTCAGTGGAGAGATCCCCTGTGGTTGTTCCCCTGAAAAATATGTATACTGTTTTGGGTACTGTTGAGGGGGATGACTTACCAGGAGCAAGCAGTGGGGCCCAGGTCTCTGGCACAGAGCCTGTCCCTGTTGCACAGAAGGGAAGGAAGGAAAGGAGGAGAGTGTTAGTCATTGGGGACTCGATAGTCAGAGGCTCAGATAGAAGGTTTGTTGGGAACGAACGAGACTCACGGTTGGTGTGTTGCCTCCCAGGTGCCAGGGTCTGTGATGTCTTGGATCATAAGTTTGGGGTCCTGAAGAGAGAGGGTGACCAGGCTCAAGTCATTGTCCATGTAGGTAACCAACGACATAAGTAGAAAGATGGATAGGGATATAAGGCAGGATTTCAGGGAGCTAGGGTGGAAGCTGAGAGCTAGAACAAACAGAGTTGTTATTTCTGGATTGTTACCCGTGCCACATAATAGCGAGGCAAGGAATAGGGAGAGATATCAGCTAAACACGTGGCTGCAAGGATGGTGCGGGAGAGAAGGTTTCAGGTTTTTGGATAATTGGGGCTCATTCTGGGGAAGGTGAGACTTATACAAAAGGACGGTCTTCACTTGAACCAGAGGGGTACTAATATCCTGGGGGGATATTTGCTGGTGCTATTCGGGTGGGTTTAAACTAGCTCAGCAGGGGGATGGGAACCTGAGGTGTAGTTGCAGTGCACAGGAGGATGAGAGTAGGAAGGACAGGGACAGGATTTCAGGGTCACAGAAATGTGCTGGCAGACAGCGAAGTGGTTTGAAGTGTGTCGACTTCAACGCCAGAAGTATCCGAAATAAGGTAGGTGAGCTTGCAGCATGGACAGGTACCTGGGACTTCAATGTTGTGGCCATTTTGGAGACATGGATAGAGCAGGGTGAGGAATGATGTTGCAGGTTCCAGAGTTTAGATCTTTCATTAAAGTCAAAATGTTGTACCCTTGTTCAAGAAGGACAGCAGAGATGACCCAGGTAATTATAGACCTGTGAGCCTTACTTCTGTTGTAGGAAAGGTTTTGGAAAGGATTATAAGAAATAAGATTTATAATCATCTAGCAAGCAACAATTTGATTTCAAATAGTCAACATGGTTTCATCAAGGGCAGGTTGTGTCTCACAAACCTCATTGAGTTTTTTGAGAAGGTGACCAAACATGTAGATGAGGGTAGGGCAATTGACGTTGTATACATGGACATCAGTAAAGCCTTTGATAAGGTTCCACATGGTCAGCTGTTGGAGAAAATGCAGAGGTATGGGATTGAGGGTGATTTAGCAGTTTGGATTAGAAACTGGCTTTCTGGAAGAAGGCAGCGAGTGGTGGTTGATGGAAAATGATCAGTCGGGAGTCTGGTTACTAGTGGTGTTCCACAAGGATCTGTTTTGGGACCACTGCTGTTTGTCATTTTTATAAATGACTTAGACGCAGGCATAGGTGGATGGATTAGTAAATTTGCAGACGACACTAAAGTCGGTGGAGTAGTGGACAGTTTGGAAGAATGTTACAGATCGCAGGGGGATTTGGATAAACTGCAGAATTGGGCTGAGAGGTGGAAAATGGAGTTCAATGCAACTAAAAGTGAGGTGGTGCACTTTGGGAAGAATAACGGGATGGCACAGTACTTGGTCAATGGAAAGATTCTTGGAAGTGTGGATGTGCAGAGGGATCTTGGAATCCATGTACATAGATCCCTGAAAGTTGCCACGCAGGTGGATAACATCATAAGACCATAAGACATAGTTGTGGAAGTAAAGCCATTCGGCCCATCGAGTCCACTCCACCATTCAATCATGGCTGATGGGCATTTCAACTCCACTTACCCGCATTCTCCCTGTAGCCCTTAATTCCTTGTGACATCAAGAATTTATCAATCTCTGTCTTGAAGACATTTAGCGTCCCGGCCTCCACTGCATTCTGCGGCAATGAATTCCACAGGCCCACCACTCTCTGGCTGAAGAAATGTCTCCGCATTTCTGTTCTGAATTTACCCCCTCTAATTCTAAGGCTGTGTCCACGGGTCCTAGTCTCCTCGCCTAACGGAAACAATTTCCTAGCGTCTACCCTTTCCAAGCCATGTATTATCTTGTAAACTTCTATTAGATCACCCCTTAATCTTCTAAACTCCAATGAATACGATCCCAGGATCCTCAGCCGTTTCTCGTATGTTAGACCTACCATTCCAGGGATCATCCATGTGAATCTCTGCTGGACACGCTCCAGTGCCAGTATGTCCTTCCTGAGGTGTGGGGACCAAAACTGGACACAGTACTCCAAATGGGGCCTAACCAGAGCTTTATAAAGTCTCAGTAGCACAATGATGCTTTTATATTCCAACCCTCTTGAGATAAATGACAACAATGCATTCGCTTTCTTAATCATGGATTCAACCTGCATGTTTACCTTTAGAGAATCCTCGACTATCACTCCCAGATCCCTTTGTACTTTGGCTTTATGAATTTTCTCACCATTTAGAAAGTAGTCCATGCTTGTATTCTTTTTTCTAAAGTGCAAGACCTCACATTTGCTCACGTTGAATTCCATCAGCCATTTCCTGGACCACTCTCCCAAACTGTCTAGATCCTTCTGCAGCCTCCCCACTTCCTCTGTACTACCTGCCTGTCCACCTAACTTTGTATCATCGGCAAACTCCGCTAGAATGCCCCCAGTCCCTTCATCCAGATCATTAATATATAACGTGAACAGCTGCGGCCCCAACACTGAACCCTACAGGACACCGCTTGTCATTGGCTACCATTCCGAAAAAGACCCTTTTATCCCAACTCTCTGCCTTCTGTCAGACAGCCAATCCTCAATCCATACCAGTAGCTCACCTTGAATACCATGTGCCCTCACCTTGCTCAGCAGCCACCCGTGTAGCACCTTATCAAAGGCCTTTTGGAAGTCTAGATAGACCATATCCACTGGGTTTCCCTGGTCTAAGCTACTTGTCACCTCTTCAAGGAATTCCAACAGGTTTGTCAGGCACGACCTCCCCTTACTAAATCCATGTTGACTTGTTCTAATCCGACCCGGCTCTTCCAAGAATTTAGAAACCTCATTCTTAATGATGGATTCTAGAATTTTACCAACAACCGAGGTTAGGCTAATTGGCCTATAAATTTCCATTTTTTGTCTTGATCCTTTCTTGAAAATGGGGGTTACAACAGCAATCTTCCAATCATCCGGGACTTTCCCTGACTCCAGTGACTTTTGAAAGATCCCAACCAACGCCCCCACTATTTCCTCAGCCACCTCCCTCAGAACTCTAGGATGTAGCCCATCGGGGACAGGAGATTTATCAATTTTAAGACCTTTTAGCTTTTCTAGCACTTTCTCTTTTGTAATGGCAACCATACTCAACTCAGCCCCCTGACTCCTTTTAATTGTTGGGATATTACTCATGTCTTCCACTGTGAAGTCTGACACAAAGTACTTATTAAGTTCTCCTGTTATTTCCTTATCTCCCATCACTAGGCTTCCAGCATCAGTTTGAAGTGGCCCAATGTCTACTTTTGCCTGTCGTTTGTTTCTTATGTATTGAAAGAAACTTTTGCTATCATTTCTAATATTACTGGCTAGCCTACCTTCATAGTTGATCCTCTTCTTCCTTATTTCTCTCTTTGTTATCCTCTGTTTGTTTTTGAAGCCTTCCCAATCTTCTGATTTCCCAGTACTCTTGGCCACTTTATAGGATCTCTCTTTTTCTTTAATACATTTCCTGACTTCCTTTGTCAGCCATGGCTGTCTAACCCCTCCCCGGATAATCTTTCTTTTCTTGGGGATGAACCTCTGTACAGTGTCCTCAATTATACCTACAAACTCCTGCCATTTTTGCTCTACTGTCTTCCCTACTAGGCTCTGCTTCCAGTCTATTTTCGTCAGTTCCTCTCTCATGCCCTCATAATTACCTTTATTTAACTGTAACACCATTACATCCGATTTTGCCTTCTCTCTTTCAAACTCCAGACTGAACTCTACCATATTATGATCACTGCTTCCTAAGTGTTCCCTTACTTTAAGATTTTTTATAAAGTCTGGTTCATTACATAGCACTAGGTCCAGGATCACTGGGGTATATTTTATGGTAACCATAAATTCTACAAGAGAGATGGCTTGCACCTTAATAGAACAGGGATCGGCATTCTGGCAGGCAGGTTTTCTGCTGCAACACCGCTACATTTAAACTAAGTAGCGGGGGGGAGGGGACAAGCTGGATGTTTAAAAAGGAAATTGAAGGGGTAGTTAGAACAAGAGAAGTCAAGAAAGACAACTGTATCAAGGAGGCAGAAAACTGGAAAAGGCATCATGCTGTAAAGTTGAGTGAAATAAGGGTTGAGGGGAAGGGTGAGAGCAGTAACAAATTAAAAATTCTATATATGAATGCACGAAGCATTAGACACAAGGTGGATGAGCTTGAGGCTCTTTTGGAAATTGGCAGATACGATATTGTGGGGATAACTGAGACGTGGCTTCATGGGGACAGGGCCTGGGAAATGAATATTCAAGGCTACATGTGTTATCGTAAGGATAGACTGACGGGCAGAGGGGGTGGGGTGGCCTTGTTGGTAAGGGAGGATATTCAGTCCCTTGCGCGGGCGGACCTAGAGTCAGGGGATGTAGAGTCAGTGTGGATAGAGCTTCGAAACACTAAGGGTAAAAAGACCCTCATGGGAGTCATCTACAGGCCCCCAAACAGTAGTCTGGATGTTGGAGGTAAGTTGAATCAGGAGCTGAAATTGGCTTGTCGCAAAGATGTTACTACAGTTGTTATGGGGGATTTTAACATGCAGGTAGACTGGGAGAATCAGGATGGTATCGGGCCTCAAGAAAGAGACTTTGTGGAGTGCCTCAGAGATGGATTTTTAGAGCAGCTGGTGCTGGAGCCGACCAGGGATAAGGCGATTCTGGATCTGGTATTGTGTAACGAACCAGAATTGGTCAGTGACCTCGAAGTGAAGGAGCCATTGGGAAGTAGTGACCATAATACAATAAGCTTCAATCTGCAATTTGAGAGGGAGTGAGTACAATCTGAAGTGACAATATTTCAGTTGAATAAAGGGAAATATGGAGCTATGAGGGAGCAACTGGCCAAAGTTCAATGGTTTAATACCTTAACAGGGAAGACCGTGGAGGAACAATGGCAGATATTTCTGTGTATAATGCAGAAGATGCAGGATCAGTTCATTCCTAAAAGGAAGAAAGATCCCAGGAGGAGACATGGGCGGCCATGGCTGACAAGGGAAGTAAAGAAACATATAAGGTTAAAAGAGAAAAAGTATAACTTAGCGAAGATAAGCGGGAAAACGGAGGACTGGGAAGCTTTTAAAGAACAACAGAGGATTAGTAAGAAGGAAATACGCAGAGAAAAAATGAGGTACGAAGGTAAACTGGCCAAGAATATAAAGGAGGATAGTAAAAGCTTTTTTAGGTATGTCCAAGGCAAAAAAATGGTTAGGACAAAAATTGGGCCCTTGAAGACAGAAGCAGGGGAATATATTACTGGGAACGAAGAAATGGCAGAGGAATTAAATGGGTACTTCAGATCTGTGTTCACTGGGGAAGACACAAGCAATCTCCCTGAGGTAACAGTGGCTGAAGGACCTGAACTTAAGGGAATTTCTATTTGCCAGGATTTGGTGTTGGAGAGACTGTTAGGTCTGAAGGTTGATAAGTCTCCGGGACCTGATGGCCTGCATCCCAGGGTACTGAAGGAGGTGGCTCGGGAAATCGTGGATGCGCTGGTGATTATTTTCCAGAGTTCAATAGAATCGGGGTTGGTTCCTGAGGATTGGAGGGCGGCTAATGTTGTGCCACTTTTTAAGAAGGGTGGGCGGGAGAAAGCAGGAAATTATAGACCAGTTAGTCTGACCTCAGTGGTGGGAAAGATGCTGGAGTCTATTATAAAGGATGAAATTACGGCACATCTGGATAATAGTAACAGGATAGGACAGAGTCAGCATGGATTTATGAAGGGGAAATCATGCTTGACTAATCTTCTTGAATTTTTTGAGGATGTAACTCAGAAGATGGACGAGGGAGATCCAGTGGATGTACTGTACCTGGACTTTCAGAAAGCTTTTGATAAAGTCCCACACAAGAGGTTAGTGAGTAAAATTAGGGCGCACGGGATTGGGGGCAAAGTACTAGATTGGATAGAGAATTGGTTGGCTAATAGGAAACAAAGGGTAGTGATTAACGGCTCCATTTCGAAATGGCAGGCAGTGACCAGTGGGGTACCGCAGGGATCCGTGCTGGGACCGCAGCTTTTTACAATATATGTAAATGATATAGAAGATGGTATCAGCAATAACATTAGCAAATTTGCTGATGACACAAAGCTAGGTGGTAGGGTGAAATGTGATGAGGATGTTAGGGGATTACAGGGTGACCTGGACAAGTTAGGTGAGTGGGCAGATGCATGGCAGATGCAGTTTAATGTGGATAAATGTCTGGTTATCCACTTTGGTGGCAAGAACAGGAAGGCAGATTACTACCTCAATGGTATCAAATTAGGTAAAGGGGCTGTTCAGATAGATCTGGGTGTTCTTGTCCACCAGTCAATGAAGGCAAGCATGCAGGTACAGCAGGTCGTGAAGAAGGCTAATAGCATGCTGGTCTTCATAACAAAAGGGATTGAGTATAGAAGCAAAGAGGTGCTTCTGCAGCTGTACAGGGCCCTGGTGAGACCACACCTGGAGTACTGTGTGCAGTTCTGGTCTCCAAATTTGAGGAAAGACATTCTGGCTATTGAGGGAGTGCAGCGTAGGTTCACGAGGTCAATTCCTGGAATGGCAGGATTGCCTTACACGGAAAGACTGAAGCGACTGGGCTTGTATACCCTTGAGTTTAGAAGACTGAGAGGGGATCTGATTGAAACGTATAGGCTTATGAAAGGACTGGACACTCTGGCAGGAGGGAACATATTTCCGTTGATGGGGGAGTGCCGAACCAGAGGACACAACTTAAAAATACGGGGTAGACCATTTAGGACAGAGATGAGGAGAAACTACTTCACCCAGAGAGTGGTGGCTGTGTGGAATGCTCTGCCCCAGAGGGCAGTGGAGGCCCAGTCTCTGGATTCTTTTAAGAAAGAATTGGATAGAGCTCTTAAAGATAGTGGAGTCAAGGGGTATGGAGATAAGGCTGGAACAGGATACTAATTAGGAATGATCAGCCATGATCATATTGAATGGCGGTGCAGGCTCGAAGGGCAGAATGGCCTACTCCTGCATCTATTGTCTATTGTCTATTGTCTATAATAGCCTGCTCCCTTGTGAGCTCCATGACAAGCTGTTCCAAAAAGCCATCCTGTAAGCATTCCATGAATTCCCTTTCTTTGGATCCACTGGCAACATTATTTACCCAGTCCACCTGCATATTGAAGTCGCCCATGATCACTGTGACCTTGCCTTTCTGACATGCCTTCTCTATTTCCTGGTACATGTTGCGCCCTGGTCTTGACCACTGTTAGGAGGTCTGTACATAACTCCCATTATGGTTTTTTTGCCTTTGTGGTTCCTCAATTCCACCCACACAGACTCCACATCATCCGACACTATGTCATTCAGTGCCACGAATTAATTTTGTTCTTCACTAACAAGGCAACCCCGCCCCCTCTGCCCACCTCCCTGTCTTTTCGATAAGTTGAAGATCCTTGGATGTTTAACTGCCAGTCATGACCCCCCTGTAACCATGTCTCTGTGATGCCTACCACATCATAATCATTCACGATAGTGCTGTTAAGGCGGGATAAGGTGTGTTAAATTTCATTGGTAGAGGGGTTGAGCTCCGGAACCGCAATACCATGCTGCAAATATACAAAACGCTGGTGCGGCCACACTTTGGATATTGTGCACTATTCTGGTTGCCCCGTTACAGGGAGCATGTGGAAGCATTGGAAAAGGTGCAGAGCAGTTTACCAGGACATTGCCTGGTCTGGAGGGAAGGTCTTATGAGGAAAGGCTGAGACACTTGGGTCTTTTCTCATTGGAAAGAAGATGGCTCAGAGGGGATTTGATTGAGACATACAAGATGATTAGAGGATTAGATAGGGTAGATAGAGAAAGACTTTTTCCTAGGATGATGATTTCAGCTTGTACGAGAGGGCACAACTACAAATTGAGGGGTGATAGATTTAAGACTAATGTCAGAGGCAAGTTCTTTATGCAGAGAGTGATAAGGGCGTGGAATGCCCTACTTGCTAAGGTAGTCAACTTAGCCACATTAGGGAGATTTAAACAATCCTTAGATAAGCACATGGATGATTTTGGGATAGTGTAGAAGGACGAGCTGACAATAGTTCACAGGTCAGCGCAACATTGAGGGCCAAAGGGCCTGTTCTGCGCTGTATTGTTCTATGTTATATGTTCTATGTTCTATGAGTGTTCCCTCCCAGTTGGAGAACACTTCAGCGGTCTGGGACATTCGACCTCAGATCTTCCGGGTGACCGTCCTCCAAGGTAGACTTCAGGATAGGTGACAACGCAAAGTGGCCGAGCAGAGGCTGATAGCCAGGTTTGGCAACCATGGGGATGACCTCAACTGGGACTTCAGGATGGCCTCACACTACAGGTGACCCCACTGCACTGCACTGCACACACACAAAATTGCCACTCAGATTGACAGGGTTGTTAAGAAGGCATACAGTGTTTTGGCCTTTATTAATAGAGGGATTGAGTTCCAGAACCAGGAGCTTATGCTGCAGCTGTACAAAGCTCTGGTACGGCCACACTTGGAGTATTGTGTACAGTTCTGGTCACCACATTATAAGAAGGATGTGGAAGCTTTGGAAAGGATGCAGAGGAGATTTACTAGGATGTTGCCTGGTATGGAAGGAATGTCTTACTAGGAAAGGCTGAGGGCCTTGAGGCTGTTCTCGTTCGAGAGAAGACGGTTGAGAGGTGACTTAATAGAGATATACAAGATAATCAGAGGGTTAGTTAGGGTGGACAGGGAGAGCCTTTTTCCAAGTATGGGGACGGCAAACACGAGGGGACATAACTTTAAAGTGAGGGGAGATAGGTATAAGACAGATGTCAGAGGTTGTTTCTCTACTCAGAGATCAGTAAGGGTATGGAATGCTTTGCCTGCAATGGTAGTAGATTCAACAATTGTAAGTGCATTTAAGTCATCGTTGGACAGGCATATGGACGTACATGGAATAGTGTAGGTGGGATGGGCTTCAGATTAGTATGACAGGGCCAAAGGGCCTGTACAGCTGTAATGTTCTATGTTCTATAAACACGCGCACACATACACACACACAGATGCACACTTACAGACAGATAGATGCACACAGACAGACACAGACACTCCTACACACACACACACACACAAACACTCCTACACACACATGCACACACACGCTCTGACCCATATACTCATGCAGATCCTTTCTCATACACAAGCTCTCTCTCACACTCACACATATGCTCCCACACTCTCACGCACACACGTACACTCATAACCACGCCCCAAACACAAATCCACATGCACACACACACATATAAATTTGTGGGCTGAAGTTGTACTTGCAGATTTACATTTTATTTTGCTCAAAAACTGCATGAATCCATGTAAGAGTCTGTAACTCAGTTTCTGAGATTAGAATCAGTCTGAACATTGTGGCACAGACAGTCTCACGCAGGGCACCTCACACCTTCAATGCATTATCTGGGCTGACATGACACCAATTGTTAAAATTCACTTGAGAATGTAACTTTTAAAAAGTTCTGCGATTTGTATATGAAGGAACTGAAACTAACATGTTCATTCTAAAAGATGAGAGACTTAACAAACAACCCAGGTCTTTTTCAATATATAATTTCAGTTACATCACACTGTAAACTATGCTATAAATTCCATGGCTTACAATTTTACACTCCACAACCACCTGATAAAGGAGCAGTGCTCTGAAAGCTAGTGCTTCCAAATAAACCTATTGAACTAAAACCTGGTGTTATGTGATTTTTAACTTTGTCCATCCCAGTCCAACACCGCAGCTCCACATCATTCCTGTAGTAGTACAGCTCCAACTCCTATGTCACTAGCAATGGCGACAACTTTAAAAGGGTTTGAAAGGTTTGGTGTAGCTCAAACTGGTGTGGTGGTTAATATTGCTTTCTAATGGTCAAATGCCTCCTGGCATTGTTCTATCCACCAAAGCTTTGTGTTCTTCTTCAGCAAATCGGTTAATGGTGCCACTACGCCGCTGACATTTGGAGCAAACTCCTGATAGAATCCGCTGGGTTCTAAGAATCGAAGCACCTCTTTCTTCAAGGTTGGTTATGGAATTTCCTCGATGGCCTTCATCTTTGCGTTCCATGGGGCCAACCTTCTATGATCGATGTTATGTCCCAAGAATGTCACCTCTGCTTTTGTGAATTCTGTTTTAAGTTCATTACCAGTTTTTCTTCTCACAGTCATTCAAAGAGCTCTGCCAACAGTACCATGTGATCTTTCCAGGATTTACTAAGGTTCACTACAT